>NC_069658.1:169183495-169808495 GCF_027244095.1 Hemicordylus capensis
CCTCCACACCCCCTGGGACCCCCCCAAATCCTGTTCAGTCTGTCCTGGGTGGTGTGGTTGCTGCACTGCGCCGGGCGGCCGAGCAGGACCGTGACCTGTGCCGGCCGGCCAGGACGGCCTCTGCTTTAGAGACAGAGGGGGGAGTGGGGAAAGAAATAGGTGAGGTGGGAATATGTTAAATTGCATGTTGAAATGTTTCTGCTAATACATATTTGAATAAATATACCTGTTCTATTTACTTCCATTTTTGTGAGTTCAGTTGCTATTTGTGCCCTCAAGAATCCATGTGTTAAAAATACTGTGTGTGTCATGGGCGGGATGAGGCTTAACTTGCATCAGGAGATGGGGGGTTATCCTCTCAATCCTCTTTTTTTTTTTCTTCAGTATTTCAACCTGTTGTTATTTTGTGCAATGAAACTAAACCGCAGTTGAGAAATGTAAATAACAACCTGTAAGAATATTATGCATGCTGTTTTTGTAAGCACTAGCTTTGTGTATGTTATGAACTTATTTGTTTATATTTATATACTACTTTACTGACCAGTATCCTTGAAGCAACTTACAAAAAGAACATTAAAAGCAAAATCTAAAAAGTAAATGAAACATACAACTCTAAAACAATTAAAATAGCCAGTCAGCTGATACAGAGTCAGTAGAAGCCAAGGGATCTAGCAATTGAAAATTAAAAGTTTGCCAGAGGAGGAAGGCTTCCACCAGGCACCTATAAAGAAGTTGTCAGGAAGCTTTTCACATGAGACGAAATCCCTGTGAGTTATCAAGGAGCAGTTCACACACAATTTGGGTTTTTCACTATGCATTGGAGTGTAACCCCATTTATATCTGGGGGAAAAAAAATCCACTATTTGTGTCAGGGTTGTTGTTGGGTTTTTTAAAACGACTTTGAGATTGCAGTAAAGCCTCCCCATAAATTCGTGGTAAAACATGCTGTGCAGCCCCAGGTGAACCTTTCTAGGGAGAGGATTCCATAGACAGGGGACCAATACTGAGAAAGCTCTCTCCCTGGTAGCCCTCCATCACACAGCTGAGGGCAGCAGCACCGAGAGGAGAGCTTCTGAATTTGATATTAAAGAACAGTTAACACATAACAGAGAAGACACTCACGGGTCCTAAGCTGTCTACAGCTTTAGAAATCAGCACCAGCAATTTGAAATGGATCCAGAAACAGATGGGTAACAAAATGCATCTGACGTATGGCACCAGCGCAATATGTTCAAACTGTCTAGTTCCAGTGAGTAGCCTAGCTGTACTGTTTTGCATCAAGTGACATTTGTTGGTAGTCCCACCAACAGTAATGCATAGCAATAATCCAAGTGGGAAGTGAGGAAGGAAAATCCCACTGTCCCCTTTCACCTAGTTGTGTAACCTACATAAGTCCTCAAGGTCACAAGGGCCCCTTTTCTTGGAAACAATACTCTGCCCTGCCTGAGTAGAGACAGATACCTCTTGACCACAGCTTGCCCTGCCTTACTAGGCATAAGCATAGCTAAAGCTGATTGGTGCATTATTGCCGGTTGCTGCCTTGTAATTGGTTCACCTAGAGGGTATTCTCACGAGCGGAGCTTACCCCGCTTTCCAGTCATCGTGAGAACCAGCGGGCTTGCAAGGCGAGCCTGGTGGATCCCTGGCGGCTAGCCCGCCAAAGTAGCCCTCCTTTTAGCCCAGGTTAGCAGAGCGAGCACTCCGCTAACCTGGGCTTCCTGATTGTGTATTGCTGCACTGCAGCAACACACAGGGAGACCCCCGGCCTCAGGCTTGGGGGCTCTCCAGCATGCCCCGCGCACTCACGCGGGGCATTCTGGAACTTCCAGGGTCCGCGCAGCCCCTGCTGGCTCCATGACGGGGCCGGCAGTCATGTGGGCGGCTGATTTGGCTGCCCGGGCTGCTGCCTTGGTCGTCTGTGGGGAGAGAGGGCTAAGCCCGTTTTCCCCACAGAACCCCCTCCGGCGGGTCTCACTGATCATGAGACTCGCCTCCTAGTCTACCAATTGCTAAGTTTTATTCTGCTTGTACTAGTATGATTGGTGTATACCATGAAACTTTGGCCTCTGATAGGCTCTGTACTCATTCCTATAGCCTGTATGTAAACTCTTGTCAAATGCTTGAGTGTGTGCTCTTGGAAGAGAGACACCCGGCATGCTACAACACCTGGGCCTACTTAGTTTAGAAAAAAGACGACTGTGGGGAGACCTGATAGAGGTCTATAAAATCATGCATGGTTTGGAGAAATTGGAGAGAGAGAAATTATTTTCCCTCTCACACAACACTAGAACTGGGGGTCACTCCATGAAACTGATTGTCAGGAGGTCTAGGACCAACAAACGGAAGTACTTTTTCACACAACACGTGATCCGCTTGTGGAACTCTCTGCCACAGGACATGGTGACAGCCAACAACCTGGATGGCTTTAAGAGGGGTTTGGATAACTTCATGGAGGAGAGGTCCATCAATGGCTACTAGTCAGAGGGCTGTGGGCCACCTCCAGTCTCAAAGGCAGGATGGCTCTGAGAACCAGTTGCAGGGGAGTAATGGCAGGAGAGAGGGCATGCCCTCAACTCCTGCCTGTGGCTTCCAGCAGCATCTGGTGGGCCACTGTGAGAAACAGGATGCTGGACTAGATGGGCCTTGGGCCTGATCCAGCAGGGCTGTTCTTATGTTCTTAACCTGATGGATGGTGAGGGCCTCTGCTCATTAAATGAACCCAGAATTCCTCGATCAGAGGTTACCAGAGAATTTATAATTGTTGATAGGGCCATAGTTGGTGCATCAGCCAAAGCTGATAAAAGGTACTCTATGCCACTGAGGCTCCTTGAGCCTCAAGTGACAGAGATGGATCCATAAGGACCCTCCAACTATGAATCTGCTCCTTCAAGGGGAGTACAACCCTATCTAGGGCACTAAGCAGTGATCCTGTCAACTGCCTGGCTGGGTCATCTCCAAATTCCAGACGGATACTAGAGCTGCAACAGGAGCACCAGCCATATCTGCAGGAAACTCCTCAAGGGCCTTTAGGAATCCATCAGATTGCGTCTGTTGCCAGAGACAAACCATCTTATTAAGTCCCCCACCCTCACAGAAGGAATAAGAAGCCAAAAGCCTAAATCTCAGTAGAACATGATTCAACCATGACAATAGAGCAGATGTTAAATTCCCCACTTTACAATCACCATCTTCCTTCCCAGTTGCAAAAAAAAAAAAAAAAATCAAACAAAGAGAATGTCCTAACACATAAAGCTAAACTGGAGTATAGCTTTAGGGACAAACTAGACATGAACACGAATGTGTGCTATAGAGGCGTGCTTCCAATCAGAAGTTCCCCTTTTCTTTTTCTTCAACCAAAAACTGCTGTGCAAGGTGGAACTGGTTAGGACTGGGGAGGAGGAAGGGGAGGTTCATTCTTCCCCCACACGCTACTTTCCTGCCCAAAACTGCCCTGCTGAAGCAGCTATTTGCTCCTGAAATCACTGCAAAGGAGGGGCAATTTTTGGTAGGAAAATTGTACACGAGGAAACAGTTGAACTCCCTCCTCCCATGCTTCTCAGTCCCAACCAGAACCGTGCCCCCGCTGCCCGACCAGCATGGCTGTTTTTGTCAGAAAAGGGATGGAACAGCTCAAATCTCAGCAGGAAGTGCATTCCAGCATCTAGTTTAGCCCTTAGAGGCCTGAAGCACTGACTCCCTGGGAATTTCATGCAGGGTTAGCACTATACCATTTGCTTATAGAAGTGTATTTGCATCACTATGCTCTGCTTATACATTTGTAAATAAAATAACTATTATAAAGACATTGGAAGCATGGGAAGCATGGGGGGGGAGTGCCTCCATGTGTCCTTCCTGGACACTCGTGACTGTAAGACTCTAGAGTTCTCTAATTCAAAGGAAACTAATTTCTGCAGCAATGTCCTTGGATTCTTTACCGTTCAGAGAAGTCGGGTGTGCATAACAGTATTATTGGAAACGTTTCAAATCAGAGCACTGCTTCTATCTTCCCAGAGAGAGTGGAAGATTTCAAAAGCCTGACAAGAGGGGAACAGGTTTTGTTTCAGCAGCTAGTGCCATTTGGCTATTCAGATGTATGTCATGGAGTAAGCAAGTCTGTGGATGGTGGCAGGAGCAGGCCAAGACAAGCTAGGGGCCTCCCTGCGTCCAGGAGTCTCCTTGGCCCAGGACCAAGGAATGGAGCTTTGGGAAGCAGAACATAGACGCACAACACAGCATGTCCTTGGGCCTGATATTTAATGCTGCCACCCTGCAAGCAGCTGCTTGGGCCTTATTACACCCAGGAGCCAGAATATGAGAACCTTCCTAAGGCAAGTCCGGCGGACTTCAGGGGAGAGCAATACCGTTTTTCAAGCCACATTTTCTAGCCTATTACAAGGCAAGGTGATTTTTGTACTGTATGTTTATTCTAACTGAGGTCAGTTGTTGCTGTTTTCCCACAGTCATTCAAACTTTTAAAATGATTTCTCGCTTCTCGGTTTGTATTGGCTTTCTGGAGACAGAATGAGAACTGACAGGCAACATCGTCGTCTGAGGGAACTACGCCTTGAGAAATCTCAGTCTGAGAGGGCCAAACAAGACACATGATAAGTAGTTGTTTGTATATTTCTCCCCATTCATTTTTTTCTTAAACCAAAAGCCAACTTCACAGATTTTAACATTGTTTTAAATTTTCACTTGTTTTAATGTTGTTTTGATTTGTGCTGTTTTACTGTAAACTGCCCAGAGATGTGAGTTTGGGTCAGTATATAAAAATGTTGAATTAATTTTTAAAAAAAACTTCTTGGGGCTCATTTTTCTTTTAAAAAAAAAGATCAGGGGAAAGACACACACAACCACGTCCTCCATGAATTTGTCCAAGCCCCTTTTAAAGCCAAGCTATTGGCCATCACCATATCCTGTGGCAGAGAATTCCATAAATTACTTAAGTGCTGTGTAAAGAAGTACTTCCTTTTGTCAGTCCTAAATCTTCCGACCTTCAGTTTCATGGGATGATCCCTGGTTTTAGTGTTGTGAGAGAGGGAGAAAGTTTTCTCTCTGACCACTTTCTACTCCATGCATAATTTGATACACCCCTAGCATGTCTCCCCATAGTTGCCTCTTTTCTAAACTTAAGAGCCCCAGATACTATAGCCTTGCTTCATGAGAAAGGTGCTCCAAGCCCCTGATCATCTTGGTTGCCCTCTTCTGCACCCTTCCCAGTTCTACCATGTCCTTTTTAAGATACGGTGACTAGAACTGCACGCAGTACTCAAAATGTGGCCGCACCATAGATTTGTATAAGGGCATAATAATATTAGGGAGGGGAATGAAAATAAGAATGCTAATGATCCCTAGCCACCACAAAGCCCACCCACAGCAGCAACCACGATCACCACTTCCTCCTGAATCCCACCCCTGATTCAGCAGTTGAAGCTGGAGGAGGAGGTGATGGCAAAGGCAAAGCAGAAGGAAAAATGAGGGCTGGCAGAGGGGCAGGAGGAAGAGGAAGTGATGGTGGTGGGGTGAGGTTGGTTGTCCCTTGGCAGCCCCTGGGAATAGCCAACTCATATTTTTTGAATACATTGGAACATGTGGTTATTCCCCTGAAGTGGACAGAGAAGATGGTAAGTATTATATACAGAAAAAGAGAAGACACACATGGAAAAGAAACTGTTATGGTAGGCAAAATTAAAGGGGGAGAGAATGTATACTGAAACTGAAGACAGAGAACATGAATCCATTAACTGAAGTCAACACAATTCAGGCACATATATCAATAACCCTACAGATGCTGAAAGACTCGGGAACATCTATAGTAAGCATTTAATTTGCATAACAGGACATGAGAGCCAGCGTGGTGTAGTGGTTAGAGTGCTGGACTAGGACCGGGGAGACCCGAATTCAAATCCCCATTCAGCCATGATACTTGCTGCTGGGTGACTCTGGGCCAGTCACTTCTCTCTCAGCCTAACCTACTTCCCAGGGTTGTTGTGAAAGAGAAACTCAAGTATGTAGTACACCGCTCTGGGCTCTTTGGAGGAAGAGTGGGATATAAATGTAATAATAATAATAATGTGAGATCATTACTGTTTGTAGCCACCTAGCCAGCTCCAAAGTCCACTAAGGGAAGAAGATCTGACAAGGAACTCCAGCACAGCAGCCATCATTTGCTTAAATATAGCAACCTTACATAGGAACATAAGAAGCATTGGTCTCTCTAGCTCAGTGTTGTCTTCACAGACTGGCAGCAGCTTCTCCAAGGTTGCAAGCAGGAATCTCTCTCAACCCTATCTTGGAGATGCTGCCAGGGAGGGAACTTGGAACCTAGATGCTCTTCCCAGATCAGTGGCTCCATCCCCTGAGGGGAATATCTTGCAGTGCTCACACTTCTAGTCTCCCATTTATATGCAACCAGGGTAGACCCTGCTTAGCTAAGGGGACGAGTCATGCTTGCTACCACAAGACCAGCTCTCCTCTCTTGCAGTTTGAAATCTAATGTCCTGAAAGGCTGAAGTCTATATCCATTAATTTGTGTTGTTATTTCTAATTTGTGTCTATTTATTCTCTTTGTCCATGGACCATCTCTCTTTGCGCACATATCATCTTGTTTGGGTAAACTACAGGAGAACCAGGTGATATGAGAAGATGCCGTGTCAAAATTAGACTTCAAAGGACATAAGAGCCTCTCTGGGAAATTATTATTTATACACTGCTTTTCAGCAGCAGCAACAAAAACAAAAAATGAGGAAAAAATGGTCTGCTATGATCACCCATAGGGTTCACAGTCTAAAAACAAAAGGCAGACACCAGCAATGGGCACTGGAGGAATGCTGTGCTGGGGGCGGATAGGGCCAGTTGCTTTCCCCCTGTTTAATATATTTGAAAGGTACCTCTCTGCTCACTTAGCAAGGAGTCTTTGCCTACTGAATAGCAACTGACTACCTCTTTCAAACCAAACTTGCAACCTGACCACAGGGTATATGCAAACATACCTCTGAAATCCCACAAGCAGAAAAGCACCTGAGGTGCTGTGGAGTACAGAAAGAGTAGATGAGGAAAGAGTTTAAGTTACAATTCGGTTAACATATACACACTCCTTGAGCACAAAGGTCTCTTGGGCATGTGGAAATACTATGCAGTTCCTTGGATCCCAGCCCCTGTTATGTTTCTAGGAAGGAATGGTGTTTGTTTTTCATTGAAGATGTGCAAGGCTGCCACACAATTACATTTTTTTTTAAGATTACCTGAAATGTTCCCTCCTCAGAAGGTCTCAGTGATTCCCATTCTGGGGAATCAAGGAATTGATATGGGAAGATATAATGCAGAAATTGTCCATCCTGGCTTACTCTGATCCTACAGACAGGTGGAAAGAGACAAAATGTTAAATAGACTATATTTATGTGCTTGTTTTGCTTTTAAAATCATACCAGCCTTATCATTACATTTTTTTAAAAGATGGCTTACACCAATCAAGTAAATTACAATTAAAAAGTAAAAATATTTTTAAAATCCCTCATAAAACACATCCATAAAACAGGAAAAACAGCAGTAGCACAGATATAACCTAAGGCAGCAGCAGCAAGTTTACTAAACATTACAGTCCTAGGCAAATTGTTAGTTTGGTGCATTAGATGTCAGCCCTGGAGAAAGGTTTCCAGCACCAACTACATTTAAAAAGGCCCGTTCCCTCAGAGCTGCCTGTAGAATCCAGAGGAAGGAGTTGTGTTAAGCAAGGACAAGACAGTGGAATTGAATCAGGAATATTAACAGTTTAATGAGACAGATATTATTTACAGAGAGGCAAGTGCAGATTGCTTTTTCAGTGCTCTTGCAGCTAGCTCCACCTCTACTCAAGGATAAAAGTAACTAAAGCACCATTCAAAAGCTGGACTGGATCTAGGAATGGATTAACCAAAAATACCACACTTCGTTCCCACCAGTTTATTCTCTGAAGGCAAGGGCTGCTGGAGAAGAGCACCTTATGTTCATGTTGCTGAAGCATGTAGCTCTTTTAGACACTGATAATACCAAGGGTAATCTACTAGTGTGAACATTTGTAATATGATTTGCAATAGTTTTAGATAGTGATGTCTATAGTAAAAAATTGTGTACCAAATGCACAATGTATGTGGCATGCAGATAGAGAGGCAGAAGCAGGCAGGTATCTAGACACACAGGCAGGTCAGCAACCCGGAGAGAGGGAAGAGACAATCAAGCACCTCCCGACTGCTGAAACTAACCGCGACAGAGTCTGCTCACATACCACAAGTCTACCAACCACACAAAGAGGTCATTCACAATGAAGAACTGTCTTCTACCCGGGTTTGGGAGCTGTGTGTGCTCCCAATCTTTGGTTGTGTGGATGCAAGGTAAGAAAAAAACCTGGGTAGAAGTGATTGTGTGGAAGCAAGGTGGGAGGAAAAGCTACCCAGGTTTTCAACCAAACATTGGGAGTGCACACAGCTCCCAGACCTGGGTAGAACACAGTTCTTGATTGTATGAATGACCTCACTGGGTCAGCTGTTCTAAGTGTGTCTGCTGCAATGGCACCACCCTTGCCCCAGCCCCTCCAGAAGTTCCTTGGGGTGGCAGCTCCTTTTCTTTTCTCACCCACCCCTTGCAGAGGTGCATCTAGGTAATTTTGGAGCCTGGACCTAAAGGCCTTTGGAGCACCCCCCCCCCCACCGCCAGCTGCACGTTAAGCATCATTTTTTAACATGTAGGTTCCTGAGGGCACAAACCGCACCACCCAGGACAGACTAAAGGTGATTTGGGGGGCACCAGGGTGTGTGGAAACCCTAGACTTGGACCCTGAAGTCCAAGGGTAAGATTGCTCCTGACCTCTTGTCTCACCTGTGTGAGGATGCTGGGAGTCTTCTCCCCACCCCCATGCTTGCAATGTATCAGTCATTCTGAGCCATTCATCATGAGAACAGGTATGGCCGTTCATCCCACTCCAGAAAGGCTTGCAATGCAATGGTGAATTGCCAAACAGCAAGACATGCTTTTGACAAACGGTACAGATATCCAGCAGTCCTTGAGCATAGTCAAAAATTTATCCTTAGTCACCTGTGCCCAGAAACGATGTGACCGAAAATCACCTGACAAACTGACCACTTATCAAGAGATCATCTAAAAGTGAGCAGAGGTAGGGAACCCGGGCAAAGGAAAAATGCTAGCTACTCAGGGCACATCAAAGGTAGCACGTTGCTTTCCCCAGCCATTTAAGGAACATCTGAGAGTTTTCCCTTACTTTGCTGTGACTCTGGAGCGTGGGAGGGTGGGGTGCTATATGATGAATCTATCTTGTTCTGGCCCTTCCCTGCTGTGCAGGGGCTGTGTAGGGGCTGGATGACTGCTGTGTAGGGGCCTGAATGACTGTCCTCCAGCCCCTCCCTTCAGAAAGCCCTGACTGGAAGCTGTGTGTGTGTGTGTGTGTGTGTGTGTGTGTGTGTGTTTTTAAAGAAAAACAATGCACAGAGACAGACACTGTGGAATAGGGAAGTCAACCTTTTCCAGTCACAGGACTCTCCTGCTGCATATTGCTCCTCCCCAAAGCTGCTGTAATATGCTGGAAGCAGCAATTTCCAGGGAACAGCTGCTTCAGCAGCTGAGGGGTGGTGGAGGTTTTGTTATTTTGAAATGATGTGGAAGATATTTTTGGCTATCTTTTAAAAGAACCAAACCAGTAGTTCCTGAGACAGTCAGTCAACTCAAAGCCCACTGAGCCAAAACTCTGTGCACTCTGAGGTTTCCTCTCGGTTTGTCTGCCCCATGCAAACAAACCTTGAAAGCACCTGTAACAGACTGAAAAGCATCGCCAGGAGCCCTGCCAGAGGACAATTTTACTCTGGAAAGGCAGGTGTGCGTTCACATATCATCCAGATTTACGTCGAAGTCCCTGCGAGCTATCGGTGGGGGCGTAGCTACAATTGAGCAGATGGGTTCAAAGAACCTGGCCCCCCAAGCTCCAGAGCCCCACCCCCAGCTCCACCCCTCCCTATTTTCTTCATTATCTCCCTCACTCTGAGAGGCCACCGGGGAGAGGGGTGAACACGGCCCCCTCTTCCCTAGTTATGCCCCTGGCTGTCAGGGAGCACTCCAGACAGGCTTCGGATTGTTCATTGTGCAGTGGAGCTTAGCCTGATTTATGTCCGGGGTATAAAAATTCACTTTTTGTGTCGGGTTTTGGGGCAAATTCAAAATATCTGATGTGCCCCATTACTTGCAGTACTTCAACCCTCTTAATCCAGCAGTAAAGCCAGGCCCAGGAGAAGGCAGTTTGCACCAGAGAAGTGGTGGGGAGGAGGTGGTGCTTAAGCCCACTACTTCTTCACCAAAATGTCTTCAACAGCTATTCTTTCAACAGCTACTCTATGGAATTCCATACCCATATTTTCAAGCTAAGACAGAAGAAGTCCTAGTTCTCACTGAGGTGATAAACCTGTTCCTTGGCTGTATCACTTCAGACTGCACATAGGGGGTCACATAATAACTGAATGTCCTTCCACATAGATCTTCAAGAGCTGGGTTCTAGCTCAGTCTTCTCCCTGACGTGGTGTGTGTGTGTGTGTGTGTGTGTGTGTGTGTGTGTGTGTGTGTGTAGGATCTCCCCCACCCCCACAAGGAATCTCTCTCTCATGCAAGAATGAAAACGATAGCATCAATAAAAATAATAGGGCGATTGCCTCAGTTAAAACCAAACAGGAAGGGACAGCATGCTCCTTCTATCATGTAATATACAAAAGAAAGCGAAGTATGTAGCTTTCAGGTCTATTCTTTAGAAGTACTGATAAGGACCACTTTTCAGTCATTACGAGGAGGCGAGACCTACCTGCCAGACAGTAAGAATGACAGACGATCAATGGATGTCTTGCCTTCCACAGCATAGGTCTCATCATTCATCAATGGCACAACCTGTTCTTCACAACACTTGACTATTTCTTTGTAGACCTGAAGGGGCACTTGCAGAGGCTGGCAGACCTGCTTGTAGAGTAGGTCAAATTCTTCAGCAAAGGTGTCTTTGCGGAGCTGGTAAACTAGGTGAGCTAACTGAAGCAAACAGATCAGAACTAAAAGCATGTTCCAAGTGAAGATGTCTAGTCCACAAGCATTCAGCCAGCCCCAAACAGCATAGCAGAGGAAGCCAACAACCAAGAAGCCAAAGATGTAGATGGAGCCAAAGGTTCCACTTCCCCCCATATATCCCAGGAGGAGGATGCAACCGGCAAGGTGATAGGCTGCTCCTTCCATACTGTGCTTCCAACCCTCACACAAAGTGGGATGGAAAATGATCCGGTCCAAAAGGGTGCTGTTTGCACTCATTTTTTTCCTGTCTCCTAACCTCCACACCTGTCTGCCTTGAAAATTATATTGAAATAACAAGCGTGAAGCCAATGTATGGAACTAAAGTTAGACAGCAGCTCCGCCTGCACTGAGATTTTACAGGTACATTCTTGACATTATTAGTGCGTTTGCACAATAACAGGAACCTCCCCAAAAGTGTAATACCAAATGGCTTTCTCTGTTTTCCTGCTGGGGTCTGTGACCTTGCCTGTCAACGGCATCCACTCGTAGATGGAGCACCAGAAATTCAATCCCGAAGAAGAAGAAGCCTTTTGGTTTGAGGACTCCTTTGAAAAACAGAGCTGGAAAGTGCTTGTGGCTTGCCCTCTCCCCAGCCCTGACAGAAATGAAAATAGACACAGTGAAAGAGCAGCTGGGCGGGGAAGAGGGTACTGGTGTTCGATTTGGAATGTATAGCACCGGGCAATGGGAAGAAGAGAGACCCCAAATAGATAACCATGTTTGGAGTTGAAATCCAAGAAGGAGAGGCTGTGAGGGGAAGAGAGGCCAGGCAGGCACTTGCCACTTAACATAACTCTGAGAACTAGATTACACACAGTATTGTTTGTGCATGTGTACCCTGGGTTTGCAGTCTGTTCCCAGAGGTGGTATGGCAGCTGAAGTGTCTCTCTCAAATCACAAGGCATGGGGCAGGGGGCACGGAGATAGCATGTATCCTGAAACAGAACTAGTAGGAAACAAGGTGAGGTAGCAAAAACAGGTCACAAACTGGATTGTAGGGAGTATTTTTTTTAAGCTTTTAAGCACTGTATTCTAAAGAAAGTACTGGCAGCTGGGACATTTAAAATTAGATTGAAGCCTTGGCTTAGAGTATGGTCGTGCAAGCAATAAACTACAAGATGTAGTCGCTGCTGTAGCTGCAAATGTCAAAAACGATGTAGACAGAAAACTGGAGTAGGCAACAACGGAACTTGACTTGAACAGCAGTTATTGCTGCACAATAACCACTCTCTCCACATAAGATTCCGGGGTGGGGGGTAAAGTGGCAAAACCCTCCCTAGAAGGGGCTGAGCATTCCTAGGCCTCCAGAGGTGTGTTACTAAAGCAGACCCAAGATGAAGATTAGCACACTTCACCAACTAGGGTTTATGCTTCTAAACAAAATACAAAGTATTGGTTATTACCTATAAAACCCATCATGGCTTAGGTCCAGGGTACTTAAGAGAGCGCCTTCTATGTCCTGAACCCTGTTGCCTATTAAGATCATCTGGAGAGGTCCGGTTATAGTTGCCAAATATCGGGGTGGCAATCAAATAGGAAGGATTCCAGATCTGCTTTAATGCCAGCAATATTCCTCCTTCTACTATTGTAGAGAATGAGTTATATGCTCAAGTCAACGCTTTGATAAAAAGACACTGTTTTATCTATAATTCATCTCCAGTCTCTCCTTTGTATTAGTGAAAGGGGGAAAGGTCATTCTCACTTGTGTGGAGGAGAGGGGCCTTATTTGCACGGTTGCTGACAGGTCTATGGGGCATATTTTCTTTCATACTCTAAATATAGAGCAACAAGCAACTTCACCTTTCTCTCGAGTTTCCCCAGGACTCTGGAACACACTTGCTAATGAAATTGAGAGTTTCCACTTCCCTGAATGTTTTTAAGGACCTAAAAACATACCTGTTTAATCAGGCTTATAGTTTTAAAGTTTCGCTTTTGGCATTTTATTGTATTTTAAAATTGTTGTAATTATGTTAATGTTTTAATGGTTTTATGTTGTAAACCGCCCAGGGACCTTTTTTGTATGGGGTGGTATATAAATGTACTAAATAGAAAATAAAAAATTAAATTATAAAGAAGAAAACCACAGTTTAATTGCACCTTATGGCATGAATCCTGTTTTCATGCCATAAAACATGTTTCCTCAGGTGAACTACACTGCTAAAAAAATGCAGTAATCACAGCACTCTGCTCCTGGTGGACTGGTATCAGGGCCATCTTAAGGCAGTGCCCAAGTGGCACCAGCTGGGGTTGTCAGTTTAGGGACACCGTGCCGTAGGGAAGTGCATGGAACCGGCTCCATGCACAGCCAGGTGATGCAGGGAGGGTGCCCTTACCTCCCCTGCTGCATTTCCCCCTCCAGCGGTTTCCAAAACTGCTGTCGTGGGGTGGTTTTATACCCTCTTGCTGCCCCAGTCATCATCATACTGGAAATGGCGGGTGCACGTGTGCATATCATGAAGCAGACTGGGGCAGCAAGAGGGTATACAGCTGCCCCGAGACAGCAGTTTTGGAAACAGGGCTGGAGGGGGAAACGTGGCGGGGGAGGTTAGGGTACCCTCCCTGCTGCTTAAAACAAACTGCCCCCCCCCCTCGAACTAGCTTGAATGCCGGTCTTTTTAACTGGTTTGGCGGTCTGTGAATAGACTGCCGAACTGGTTCATGCACACCCCTACCACGCCGTCGTGTTCCCTCTCTAGCCACCCAATGTCTTCTTGCCGCCAGCTGATTGGGGCCAGCCTGAGGCTGCTTGCTGCCTCTGCAGCGGCAGCTATAATGATCCCGGCTTGCTGGACCTGGCCAGGGACAGGGGGAGAGACTGAGAGCAGGAGGCGGAGCCGCCCGAGTAGTTCCCCCGCCCAGCCATAGCAGGCAGCGCCCTGTGCAATGCGAGCAACGTCATGCGATACATACATGGGTTGGCATCGCATCACAGGAGCCAGCCAGGCGGCGCACAAGGGGGCGGAGTGTGGTGTGACTTGAGGGGATTTCCTCTCACAGGATTTCCTCTCACAGCTTGACCTGCTGGTCACTTTCAAACTATATATTTGAAGTTAACGACACTTTCCCCATCAACCAAACAGCTGAGGTGAGATTCTTCTAATGCAAAAATGTGCCCCACATGCATAGGAAGTACAAAGAAAAACTATATAAAGGGGGGGGTGGGAGCAAAATTGGCCAAGAGCGTCTCACCATCCCTTGAGCCATCACTGGCTGGTGTTCACTGTCTCTTCAAGAGAAGGAAAGTCAGCTAGTAAGCATGTGCACAGAGACTTGCCTCAATTCAGCAAGCATCTCTGAACTGGGACAGTTTTGTTTTATACATTATGCCTTTTGTTTCTCATTCCACTGCATACGGGGGGGGGGGACCCTGTGTATATATTACTGTATTGTCAGCATCACAAAGAAGGCAGTTTTCCTGTGCCCTAATGAGAACTTTTTAAAAATCCTCAAGGAGAAACTCGCATGTTATCATTTGGGTTGGATCCAGTAAAAGGAAAGAAACAAATGAGGCAATACATTGTTGTGGTTTAGAAATCCATCATAAATATATATTTTTAATAGATTTATCTTCTCATAGCAGCATTAGAAAACTATTCAGGCAGCCATGGTAACAGAGTCCCCATACCAGTCATTCAACAGCAAATCACCTAGAGAGGAAAGGGAGAAAAGACTAGATAAATTATTTGTAACAGCAATATCCTTCTATCATAAATGTTGGGAGGGTCACATCAGTAACACCAGAGTAATAACTGGAGGGCCAAAACATATTGATTCAATATGCCTTTTTTTGTACAGTGTCAGATGATATATTACCCCTGCTAACTTGGCAAAGAAGCAACTTTTAATGTGGTGATTCTCTTTATTTAGCAGGGGGAAAGTAACTGGCCCTATCTACCCCCAGCACAGTACCTCCAGTGGCTGGTGTCTATCTTATGTTTAGTTTAGACTGTGAGCCCTTTGGGGACAGGGATCCATCTTATTTATTTCTTATTTCTCTGTGTAAACCGCCCTGTGCCATTTTTGGAAGTGCTGTATAGAAATTGAATCAATAATAATCATAATCATAATAATAGAACTGCCCAATGGAAGCAAGATCAAGAACCTGGAAGAGAAAGAACATTACAAATACTTGGGCATTCTCCAGGCTGATAACATCGCACACACTGAAGTTAAAAGAAAAATTGGAAGTGAATACATCAGGAGAGTTAGAAAAATCCTCAAGTCCAAACTCATTGGCGGGAACATCATACAAGCCATAAACACCTGAGCTTTACCTTTTATCAGATACACTGCAGGAATAATAGACTGGACCCAGGCTGAGCTAGAGACGCTAGATCGTAAGACCAGGAAAATCATGACCATCAAACATGCTCTGCACCCCCGCAGTGATGTCGATAGGCTATACCTCCCTCGCAGCTCAGGTGGAAGAGGAATGATGCAAATCCATCAAACAGCAGAGGAGGAGAAAAGAGGCCTTGAATATATCAAGGACAGAATATATCAAGGACAGTGAAGAATATATCAAGGACCGTGAAGAAGATTCACTTCAAATGGTCAATAATGCGAAACTATTCAGCACCAATGAAAGAAAGCAGGCTTACAAGAACGAACAAGTCAAGAAACGAGCAGAAAAATGGAGAAATAAGCCCCTGCATGGTCAATATTTACACAATATAAGTGGAAAATCAGACATCACCAAGACCTGGCAATGGCTTAAGAATGGCAACTTGAAGAAAGAAACAGAGGGTTTAATACTGGCTGCACAAGAACAGGCACTAAGAACAAATGCAATCAGAGCAAAAGTCGAAAAGTCCACAACAAACAGCAAGTGCCGCCTTTGTAAAGAAGCAGATGAAACAGTGGACCACCTAAGCAGCTGTTGTAAAAAGATCCCACAGACTGACTACAAACAAAGGCATGACAAGGTATCAGGGATGATACACTGGAACATCTGCAAAAAATACAAGCTACCTGTAGCCAAAAGTTGGTGGGACCATAAAATTAAAAAAGTGGTAGAAAATGAAGGTGTAAAAATATTATGGGACTTCCGACTACAAACAAACATCTGCCACACAATACACCAGATATAACTGTAGTCAAGAAGAAAGAAAAACAAGTCAAAATAATCGACATAGCAATACCAGGGGATAGCAGAATAGAAGAAAAAGAAATAGAAAAAAATCACCAAATACAAAGATCTACAAATTGAAATTGAAAGGCTGTGGCAGAAAAAGACCAAAATCATCCCAGTGGTAATTGGCGCCCTGGGTGCAGTTCCCAAAGACCTTGAAGAGCACCTCAACACCATAGGGGCCACAGAAATCACCACCAGCCAATTACAAAAAGCCTTTACTGGGAACAGCCTATATTCTGCGACGATATCTATAACAGCAGCAACAACTGACAATAAAATTCTGGCATCCCAGGTCCTTGGGAAGGACTCGATGTCTGGATAAAACAAACCAGTCAATAACACCTGTCTGACTGTGTAAAATAATAATAATAATAATAAATAATAATAATATCTATAACAACAGCAGCAACAACAAATTGCAGGGAAGATCTCTGTCAGAGTAAAAAGAAATCTAAATTAAAAATAACTGTAAAAAGTTATAAAAGTGTGCAAGGAGGAGGAGAGAAGAAGACAGAAGTGTCACAAGCAGGGCTGCAGATATCCACTAGTCTACTAGTCTGTGATGAGTGAAAAATGACACCTGATGAATGAAAAAAACAATATTTCTACACCCTGGTCACATGCACTAGCCAACTGACATCCCTGACACTCCCCAAAGCCACCTTCCACATATGCAGTGGTGGCACTTGTTGGGAAGAACAGCAGAAACCGCCCTCGCCATTCAGGTGGGTGGGCTGCATTCTGGGGAAACCACAATTCTTAGCACAGCTCATCTGTTGGAATAATGTTACCTGGAAAGTGTCCAGCAAAAAGGTATCCAGTGTGCATTTCCCCCTCACCCTTCTGAAAAAGGATTATTATTCGAAGAGGTCATCAGTCTACCTACCACAAATTCAGTTCCATGGTTCAGCTTGTTCATATCTTAAAACCCAGGGCTCTCATGCATTCCTTGTGAGCCTCAATTAGAGGGCCACAGTGTTCCTCGCCTTTTTCGATAATGCTGCAAGACAAAGATGAAGTGATTTATTTTTATTATTTATTTATCATAAAATTTTTATACCATCTTTCATTAAAACAATCTCAAGGCGGTTTACAAAATATTTAACACAATAGAAAACTAGAAAACAGTTACATAATACAAATATTAAACTGGAATATAAAAAAATACAAATCTAATTAGAAGTTGAAAACACATACACAATAGGACTATAAAATACAGAGCAGCAGCAACAGAAACAACACTCATATAAAAGACTGGGTAAAAACACCGAGATTTCACTTGCTTTCTAAAAACTGTGATGGAGACAAACATTTGACAAATTAGGCCGGCTTGATCAATGCTGAGGAAGATAGGACAAATTCATTACACAAATTCTTCAGTATGAGAGAGCTCCATGGGTTTTCTCCTTGCCTTAGAATGGATAAATATAGCCGCAGGGCTTACTCAGTTTGCTTTTCTACAAACCAGACTAGCTTGGCAATTGCAAGAATCAACCTACAAGGCAGTTACTGTGCCACTGCAAGATACCAAGTAGACTGAGCAGAGGTGTGGAGACACAGTTTTGTGCTTGCTGTGAAGGCGCTATCAGGTATCTGGGACTTTATGACAAACATTAGACACCTGACCAGTATTCCCTCTAAGGCAAGGCTCCTCAACTTCAGCCCTCCTGCAGAAGTTGGCCTACAATTCTCCTAATCCTTGGCTTTTGGCCACTGTGGCTGGGGATTATGGGAGCTGTAGTCCAAAAACAGCTGGGGGGACTAAGTCGAGCAGGCCTGCTCTAAGGTGTGCACATATGCACATGCTCACACATTTTTTGATGTCCGCTCAGTTAACTTTAGATCCCGCTCAGGTTTAATCAAGAAGGTCCCACCCTGAACGCATGTGTGCACATACTGCCTTGATACTGCCACCCAGAACGAAACTCATTCCACACAGAGATTTAAAAAAATTAGAGAGAACACTGCACCTGACTCATTTGGGGTCTGATCACCATGTCAAAGATAGGGAATTAATTCTTCCTTGGAGATCAGCTGAGCTGACTATCTTGGGATTCCCCCACCCTTTGCCTCTGACAATGGCAAGACTGGTTCCTTTTATGGTCTGCCAGTTATCAAGTAATTTCGCTGTTCAAGCATTTGTATTACCTTCTCGTAACAAGGTTAGGCTACAATTAGGGGTGCCATTTGCTGAGCTTCTGTGCAGAGGGAACACAACAGACATTTGCTATGGAGCTTGGAACACTTTTTAAAGTGTGGCAATAACTGTTAAATACAATTCCATACCTGCTGTGTGAATTTGACCTTGACAATGCCCCATCTAGCAAGCGTTTGTCTGTTCTAACTGCCACAAGAGCTTGTTGTAGGGATGGCACAAAGTTTGTCATGTACAATAATTTGGTTTCAGGTTTGTGGTTTGGACGTTACTGTTTTTGCCTCAGAGAATGAGCAACTGACAAGTTAACCTATTCAGAAGATGACACACTACCCAAAGTGGGCAAGTGCTTCTGATTCTTCTATGTTTTCTGTGAAGTTATTTATTTTGAACAGAATCTAGACTACAGCCCAAAGAACAGATTAGAAGCATAGTTAGCATATATATAAAAAACTGGGGAACTTGGCATCACTAGTAAATCTATAATGCAAAATGCACTAAAATGGATTTCAATGGCTAAGACTGCACACCTACACACACTTATGGAAGTAAATCCCATTGAACTGAATGGAATTTACTTCTGAGGAGTCATGAACTGCACTGTTCTGTAAGGCCAAAACTATATGTTATGTATAGTTTCATTATTCTTTTTCATGATTTTCCATGGAAAAATCAGTGTGTGTACGTGCGCATGCACGCGCAGGGCTCTCCCTCGCCCCCCACCAGGTGCCATTTTTCTGCTGAAAATTACATGCTGCTTTTACTCCTGAGCAGAGTGTGCAAACTCTTCCACTATTGTATCTAGAGTTCACCCTATAGATCTCTCGGATATCAAGGGAGTCTTCCGGATCAACATCCAAAAATTGCAGAAAGAGAGCTTTAATCTCCTTTTCCAAATTCTCCTTTCCCACCTCTTCGCCCACACCACGGAGTTTCAAATTACAAGAACAAAACTGAAATTCTAAAATCTGAACTCGATGATCAAGTCTTTTACATTCAAGTTCTCGCACAGTCTTCTCGATTATCAATTCCTTCTGGGTCTTTGCCATCATATCTAAATGCTGATCGTGGCTGACTATTTTCTTTTCTACCATGTCAAATCTGGATTTCACTTCTGACTGAGAGGAGTCTAGTTTCTGCTCAATTCACTGAGTAGTCTTCTCAATCTTCTCAGTCGCAATATGTAATTCCGTGGCAAAGATTTCTTGTAACTGGGAAAGGGAAATTGTATCCCAAGGAATTTGTAAGCCTTCTTGTTTGTTTTGACCTTCAGCACCTTCAGAGTCATCTCCTTTTTCTGTCTTTTTCTTACCCATTTTCCTGGTATATGAAACAGGTACGCTTCTGCTCAAATATTTTCTCATTAAAGAGAGAAAATACCTTAAAAACCCAAAGGTAAAAGCTAATTTACAGAATTTACAGAAATAATATAAAAAATAATAACCTCTACAATTACATTAAATTATGTTATATTGCCACTATTCTAATATTAGTAACAACCAAGTTAATCAAATGCAAATACTAAGCAGGTATGAAAAGAAAAAATAGTTATACAATTAGAAGTAGTTTATTACATGTTTGGGACAAATATAAGAACAGGATAAGTCCAGAGCTATCACCTTTGGCATCTATCTTAAACATTTTTTTTCTAGCAAATTTTCTAAATTTTAATTTTATTTCTTCTAAAAATTCTAGAAATTTTTGCCCACTGGAGAAAGAAGGCATACAATTTGCAATGTTTAACTACAGGAAAAACAAAAAAATGAAACCCATCCAGACTCTTGCTCTGGAATGGTCCAATGAGCCCTCATGGTTTCAATATCTACAAATTAGTACTATAGTACAGAAATAAATAAAAAGACAAGGTGGCAAACTTAAGAGACTTAACAGAATTTGAAGTATTAATTACAAAAAATACCAATCATTTACTGGGATTGATATATAAGTTGCTACTGAAATATGATTCAGAAACAGAACAGGTAAAAGACTGTATGATTAAGTGGATGTAAAATTTAAACAGGACAATTGATATGCAACAATGGGAATATGAATGGAAGATGAACATTAAATTTACAGCAAATAGTACCTTAAGGGAAAATTGGTATAAAATGTATTTTCGATGGTATATTACTCCTATGATGATTGCAAAGATGGATAGTAATTACTTTGGAAACTGTTGGAAGTGTAAGAGTCATGTGGGGACATTTTATCATATGTGGTGGACATGCAGCGAAGCGCAACAATTCTGGAAAAAAATTCACCGTAAGATGCAAGAAATTTTAAACATAATTTTCCCTTATTCTCCAGAGGTTTTCTTGTTAAATATGACTAAATCCTATATTCCTACCAAGTATTCAGAGCTGTCTTTGTACATGATGACTGCAGCCAGGATCTTATATGCTGCTAAATGGAGACAACAAATAATCCCGACTGTAGATGAGTGGTTATTAAAGTTATGGGAATATGCCGCTATGGCTAAGGATTACTTACGGAATGGCTAAGGAATATTTACAGAATACTTCAGGTGAAACATTTATTTCTATTTGGGAGCCTTTCAGAATTTACAATTTAGCACAGGGTCAACACCCTCATCCAAGATTCGGTTTTTCTTCCTAGAATAGATGGCTAATTAAAGTGTTATTTCTGTGGGGGTGGTGTTTTAAACAATTCTTGGCAAGGGTGGTTGTGTGTGTGTGCGCGCGCATGCTCACGTGCACATTTTGGAAGGTGGAGAACAGAGGGCTGCTGAACCCCCCAACTGATGTATGTAATTATGAGATGTCCAAGAAATGTTAACTGTAAAGTTACTTTTATCTTTCTTCTTTTTCTATGATTTTTTAATTTCTGTTATCTTGTTGGAAAAAATAATAAAAAGATTTTTTTTTAAGTGTCGACTCAATGTGTAGCAGCTGTGAAAAAGGCCAATTCCATGCCAGGGATCATTAGGAAGGGGACTGAAAATAAAACTGCTAATATTACAATGCCCTTATACAAAACGATGGTGTACTGCGGACACCACTGCGGACACCACTGGAGTACTGTGTACAATTCTGGTCACCACATCTAACGAAGGACATTGTAGAAGTGGAAAAGGTGCAGAAGAGGGCAACCAAGATGATCAGGGGCCTAGAGCACCTTCCTTATGAGGCAAGGCTACAATACCTGGGGCTTCTTAGTTTAGAAAAAAAGATGACTGTGGGGAGACATGTGGGGAGTCTATAAAATCATGCATGGTGTAGAGAAAGTGGATAGAAAGAAATTTCTCTCTCACACATAACACTAGAACCAGGGGTCATCCCATGAAATTGATTGCCAAGAAATTTAGGTCCCAACAAACAGAAGGACTTTTTCACACAATGCATAATCAACGTGTGGAATTCTCTGCCACGAGATGTGGTGTTGGCTACTAGTTTGGATGGCTTTAAGAGGGGTTTTGATAACTTCATGGAGGTCTATCAACGGCTACTAGTTGGAGGGCTACAGGCCACCTCCAGCCTCAGAGGCAGGATGCCTGAATACCAGTTGCAGAGGATTAACAGCAGGAGAGAGGGCATGATCTCAGCTCCTATATGTAAGCTTCTAGTGGCATCTAGTGGGCCACTGTGTGAAACAGGATGCTGGACTAGAGGGGCCTTGTGCCTGATCCAGCAGGGCAGTTCTTATGCCTTATCAGTGCTTCTCAACCTTTTAGATAGCAAATATCTAGCTTCTTATTTATTTATTTATTTATTTAGTGTATCTCTCTACTGCCCAACATATACATCTCTGGGCAGTTTACATAGTATACCAAAATTTAAAAACACAACCAACAACCATTAAAAGAAACATTAAAATTATTAAAACAGTTTGCAAATAAATAGTATACACTTTACAACTATTTAACCTGACAGGCCTGATTGGCACATCTTCTGCTGTTTCTTAAAAATAACCATATTTTCCCATTTTCCAGTTGATTTTATATTACAGTCATGTGCGCCACGTTAGAAGAAAGGTTGTGTATAAAGGACAGTGTGATATGACAGATATCTGACCTAAAGGTAGGATTGTCATATTTTACACCAGGGGTGTACAACTCAAGTATGTATCTGGGCCAGAGGTGCTGTAGGCCAAAGCTAAGGAGGGATGAACCCAGTGCCACAAAATGCCAAATCATTGCTGGGTTATAAAGTGTCCCGCACTGTGTGGTGTGCCATTTTTTTGGCCCTCATTTTAAGAGGGGAAAGGGGCAAGATGGGAAAAGAAGGCAAGGGAGAAAGAAGGAAAAGAGAGCGAGAGAGCAGTATATAGATATTTATTGTATAAATCTAGGCAGTAAGTAACTAGCAACAAACAATGTTTCCTTTATCTTTAACAGTTGTGTAGGAAATTATTTTGGCACACACAGCTTTTTTACCCCTACACAGCACGTTGCATCTCGCAAATTGTCTTCTAAACAACACAAGAACTCTGCCCCCCTTTGCATGTGGTTACTTTAAAGAGAGAAGAAGAGGAAGGGAAGGCATAATTGATCAAAAGTTAAACACGGGACTGCCCCATGTCGCGGATCTGAAAAAGTTGAAGGGAGCGCTTCTCCAGCTGTTGCGAGGTTAAGAGAGAAAGGAAAGCGCACTTCTAACTCAGGAAGCAGACGCCGCAAACAAACCAAACTTCGTTTCAAAGGGCCCGAAGACTCCTCCGAGGGGTGGTTTTACTTCCTCAAAACGGAGCGTGCAGAAGCGACCGCCTCCTGCCAGCCCCCCCAGTGGGGACTGTCCACACGGCCCCTCGGACTAGTCAGCCAGTCGGGGAGACCAGGGGAGGGCACGGGCGGGAGGGGGTCTTCTTCCCAGCAGCAGCCCCCTGCAGGGGCAGGCCACTCTTGCTGCCTCAACTACAACTCCTTTTACTGGGCAAACTGTTGTGCGGTTTAGCAACAACCGCCGGAGAGCCGAGGTTGCCGCCCCTGCGCTAGCGGCCTACACGCGTGCCGGTGAGCGTGTAAACACTCCCGCGCGTGTCCACGAGCGACAGTGGCGGCCCAGTTCCCTCCTTGTCACTCACCAGGCGTCCCGCGCCCGTTTGGTCTCCGGGCAGGCGCAGCAGGGTTTCAGAGAAGGCGGCGGCTTCTGCTCGGCCTCAGGGACAACCACCTGGAGGGCCGGAGCGTCGCAGGAGGCCATGCTCGACATCGCTTCCGCATACACACGAAGGCAACGCAGCGCACTCGCAAGGAAAGGGAAACTGATTGTTGTAGACTTAGGAAAATACTAGAGTGGCATACGCATTGTCTGCAGACAGAACTTCCGGGTTCCCTTTCTTTCTTTTCTTTTCTTTTTTTCCACCGGGACAGAAGTGAGGGCTGCCCGTAGAAAACCACGAAGCAAGCCGGGATTTTAACATAGTTGTGATTGTGCCGCTGTGTAAACTCCTGTCGTTGATGCTGCCTGTTATTTCTAGGTATCCACCCAGAAACAAAAAGGCAGGAGCTCCTACTTCCTCTAAGGTAAACACAGAAAAACATTTTCTAGAAAAAAGATACGATCTTTTAGACAAAAGAGGAGCTCCTGTCTTTGCAGCTAATTTTTGTTGGGCTGGAGGGGACACTGCCTCATCATAGCTACGTTAAAATCCTAGTTGTCTCCCCCCCCTCAATAATCAGCCCTAACTTACGCCCCGGGAAAGATTTTAAAATGGCGTTCAAGGTTAACCCCTGAAGCTTGCAAGTCTGTGTAAGTCTATGATTCAGACGTCAATGATAATCCCAACCAAATGTCTATAGAAATACTACTACTATGAATATCTATATACCGCTCTTCGGCCAAAGTTCCCAAAGCATTTCCACAGAAAAATAAATACATATATAAGATGGACACCTCCTGTCCTCAAAGGGTTCACAATCTAAACAATCAATCAAGTTTTATTACGGTCAGAGACCAGCATAAAATTACACATTAAATGAAGGTAATACTGGAGAAATGTTACATGTTAACAGAGGTGATTGCAAATATGATGATAGCTATTATAAAAAGGCTAAAATTTAAAATAATTACAATTTTAAAAGAGACAAGCTACTAAAAGGAAACAAGCTACTAAAAAACTATAACCGCTAAAAATACTTTCCCATAATAAGATGCACAGAAAAGATAGAAGGGGAATTTGAGGAGGAGTAGTAGTAATGTAGCTTGAAATGATTTCATATGTGGTAAAAAGCTAGAATTAAACTTAAAAATGGTTAAAACTATAATGGTTACTATAAGTTGGACTATTACTAAAAATGGTGAAGTTACACGGAATTACACTGAATGATAAACTACACTAAAATACGCTAAATGGTTAAGTTACACTGCATTAATCTAATAAAATATTACGCATTGCCATGGCGCAATTAATAAGGTACAAGGAATATGGAGGCAAGTGTTAACAGGACTCACATTAGGGGAGCCCATCAGCTATCATCTTTCGCCGGATGCCAATCGCAGCCGCACAGAACTCGGCAACAATCTTTGTGGTTGGGGTGTGTGTGGTTAGAGTCAGATAGCAGCAACTGAGTATAGAATTGGTTCATACGTCCCGGAAGCTTGTTCAGCAGTGGAGAAATAAGGGCGGCACAAATGTCTCTGTAGAACAGGCAGTATAAAAGGACATGCTCAGTGGTTTCAATTTGCTCTGAGCCGCAGGGGCATAATCGCTCTGCGTACAGGATCTTTCTGTATCGACCCTCTATTACTGCTGAGGGGAGACCATGGCAGCGGGCCCGAGTGAATGCCCTTCTGTGGTTTGGGGCCTCCAGTTGGGAAAGGTATGCTGCCGGATAGGGATGTGCATGACCTCCGATCCGGTCCGGTTTGGCGCGGGGGGGTGTACCTTTAAGGGCGGGGGGTAGTGCTTACCCCCCCCACCGCTCTTCGCATGACGAAGAGCGTGTGACGTACGTGGAGCGCGCGGGCGGCAGCGAGTGCACATGCGCGCTGGAACGGGCGCATGTGTGCTACTTACTGAGGCTCTGGCAGGCTAACGACGGGGGCAGGGGCGGCAGGGAGGAACGCTGCCGCCCCAGAATCTTTACAAAAAAACACAGCGCCGGAAGGGGAAGAGCGGCGGGGGTGGTGGTGGTAAGTACTACCCCCTGCCCTTAAAGGTACAACCCCCCTCTGTGCCGAGCCACCGGACCGGCTCGGATCCGGACCGATTCGGAGGCCTCCAGCATGGCCTCCGAACCGGTTCGGGCACACCCCTACTGCCGGAGAGGCTATATAGTTAAGCTCCTCACTTATACAAAACTTTGGGACACTCCTGAGATCTACTTGACACTCAGTGTCTGTGATGCACTGTTTGATGATAGCTTTTGCCTGATCATATCCCATGTTGATCAGAGACAGAGGGGCGAGGCCCAGTGTAGCTAATTTCATCTCAATTGCCTGAGCCCATATAGAATGGTAATTGTCATGAAGGGTTAGAGGGGAAAGACCAATTGGACTGAGGGATAGTTCAAGCCAATAGGAGTGGCCACCCATACCCTAGCCTCAATCTTGATCAGGCCTGTCTCCAGGCGCAATGTAGCATTGGAAACACATCTTGGTACATATAGTGCTGCCCTGAGGAACTTGGATTGTACCCGTTCCAAAGTCATGATATTGGGAAAAGGACCCAATTGAGTGCCATAGAGTAGTTGAGCTAGTGACTTGGCTTGAACAGTTCAAGAGCTGCAGGGACATAGTGGCCTCCTCTTGTGTGCATAAATTGAAGAATAGCAGAGGAGTTTCTCTGAGCATTTAAGGCCACATGATCTCCGTGGGCTTTTCTGGAGCCACTTGGATGAAAGACTACGCCCAGGTATTTAAAATGAGTCACTTGTTCAATTTTATGTCCCTCGATCCTCCAGGAATGGCTCTTGAGCCTCCTAGCAAAGGCCATTATTTTAGTTTTGTTGTAACTGATTTCCAGACTGTCTTCCTTGCAGTGCAGTGTCAGAGCCCTCAACGCTCTTCTAAGGCCAAAAGGAGTTCTTGAGAGGATGACCGCGTCATCTGCGTATAGTAGGGTGGCTAGGTGTCTCCCGGCGAGTTTAGGAGGATGGAAGTCAGTGTTGCTGAGCTGGTCCACCATTGAGTTGATGTAAAAGTTAAATAGGAGTGGGGCCAGAATGCAACCTTGCTTGATCCCCTTCTGCATTAGGATGGCACTCGTAAGATGACCTTGTGGGCTACACCTCACCTTGAGTGAGGTGTTAAGATGCAGGGTTCGAATGAGGTGCAGCAGACGCCGATCAATAGTGGAGGCCTCCAGCTTCTCCCATAGTTTTACACGTGAGATGGAATCAAAAGCTGCCTTAAGGTCGATGAAGGCAGCATAAAGGGAGGTCGTTCTACAGGAGGAATATTTTCCGATGAGGTGCTGTAGGACTATACATTGATCAACAGTGAATCCTGCTTGTTCCTCAGCAAGAAGCTTTTCCTGCTTCAGCCAGTCCCTGAGTTTCCCATGTAGGTGTCTTGCATAAAGTTTACTGATGGTATTAAGTAGACTGATAGGTCTATAGTTGGCCGAGTCATCCTTCTTGCCCTTTTTAAAGATGGAGGCAATAATTGCTACCCCCCAATCCTTGGGGATTTGGCCACTCACGTCCATGAAGGTAAAGAGCGATGCCAAGATGGGGGCCCACCAGTCCAGATTGTTTTTGATAGCCTCCGGGGGAATAAGGTCATCACCTGGAGCCTTTCTCAGTTTCATTTGGGCAACAAGGCTGTGGATCTCTGAGATGGATACCGGAGCCCATGCCGGAGTGTCCTCTATGGCACTAGGAGGGTCTCTGCCAGCAGCGGTGGGATCTTTATGTAGATCATAAAAGTGTTTCTCCCAGGTTCCTGAATGAATGTGGCAGTCCAGGTGGCTTGGACCATAGCTGGGAGAGGATTTTGCGAGTCGCCAAAACATAGCTGAGTCCTTGGATCTAGCGGCCTGAATTAGTCTCATCCAGGTCTCTTTCATGGCCTCTTTTTTCTTGCGGACCAGCAGGAGTTTATATTGCTTTTTCTGCTGAAGTAGATCCTGAGCTGCCCTCAAACCAGAGGTATCTTTGTAGACTTGATAGGTGTTGGTGAGGGCTTCTTTGGCGTTAACACACTCCTTGTCAAACCACTGCTTGGAGGGCGGTTGGTGCAGAGCACATGGAGCACGGGTCCTACAGGAGAGAAGCTGCTGTAGTTCCCGAGCAAGTGCTTTGTATGATTCCAAAGGCTTAGAGGTAGGATCATTATTTAGCAGCGATGAGTGGATTGACTGCAAATGATCAGAGGCAAGTAGCTCCCACAGCTCTTGATCTAGCTGTGGTGACCAATTGGCGTGGCAATGTACTCCCTCCGCTGCAGATATAGTGGGTCCGTAGTGGTTCTCAATGTGAGACTGATGGATAAATGGTTTTAGGAGTAGTGTGATAGGAAGATGGTCACTATCAAATTTAGGAATAACCTCCAATCCCTCCACTGATGTAATGAAGCCCCCTGATGTAATGAAGTAGTCGATCAGGCTCATTCTGGTGCCGGCGAGAAAGGTGAATTCAGCCAGGTGGTCACTTTTAAACGAGCCGTTCAAGATGGAAAGGTCAAGTCTTGTGGCCAGTTGGCTCAAGCGGAGACTCATAGTTTGAGTTTTGATCCTTGGAGAGGCGGCTAAGAGGGAGTCCATCAGCCCTGGGGCTGAGTGGATAGGCCCTTTGTTGGGAGTATAAGGTGGAGTCATCCAGTCCCATCCTAACATTGAAGTCACCACCCAGCAGCACATAGGCGTTGGGGTTGGAGTGGATGAGATCTGCTACAAAGTTTTCTAGCTCAATCCACAATGTTCTGACCTGTATTTTTCTGTGTTGGGGTGGGAGATAGATGTTAATTATCAGCAATTCACATTGAGTGAATTGGACTAGGACGGCCATTGCATATTGTTTGATTGGTGGGAGCAGTCTGGAGTTTGCATGTAGGGCTGTAGCAACGAATACACCCAGACCTCCTTTGCATCTGCCACGACCTGCCCCAGGTAAAGCTCCAGCAGTATGTGATTGGAAGCCATTGAGCAATAGCTCCCCAGTAGTCCAAGTTTCCTGTATCAGTATGATATCATGGGAGGCTAAATAGTCAGTGAAGGAGGGATCCGAAAAGGATGCGTGCCAGCCATTTACATTCCATATTAGGATCGCAATTTTACATTGGTCTGCTGAATATCATTGGGCATTTGGTGTTGAACTATCACCAACTTGGGCGCTCAGTGTCTTTTGCAGCCTATCGGCCAGCTGATCTGGATCCAGCCCAGGCAGACTGGAGGGAGAAGCCACCTTGTTCCCCACCTCTGATGGGTTGGCTTGATTGTCCTGCTCACCATTGTCTGAGATGGTACCAGGCCTTTCATCCAATGTGATGATGCCTTCTGCAGCATCTGGGATGGTCTGGGGGCCTGGGTCTTGAGAAGCATCTGTAGTGACTTCCACATTGTCTGGTTGAGCCTCAGTGGCCGGGTCAGTTCTCTGTTCCAGTTCTGTGGGAGGCGCTTCTCCTATGAAGGGTTGTTGTGTTGTCTCTGGATATTGGATTACCGCTGGGCGGGGGGACTCCCCTTCCCTCTCCTGGGCTGCCTCCATCCCCATTGTAATTTCCACAGCATCCGTAGGAGGGGAGGGCTCTGCAATGCAGGGCTGGATGCTGCGAGGTGTAAGTAGCCTGTCTGGGACAAGAAGGGCAGTGACACTGTCAAAGTGTGGGTCTGTAGACAACATCACTCCTGGACGTAAATTCATCCTTTTAGCGGCCTCTGCATTTGCTGTGCTAGGCTGGGTGTTGCGGGGGGGGGGGGGCAGGTGGATTGATCACAGTCACTCTCCACCCCTAAGTTGATGGCGAAGTCAGCTGGATTAACCCTTAGGAGTGTTTTGAGTGGAGATCTTAACTGGATTTCCATAGGGTCAGTGATATCTAGGTCAGTATCTTTGTCTGAAGCTGGGCTGAGATGACCATCATCATCATGTCTATCCGGATACAGTCTTTGGAGGAGGGCAGCCAGTTTATTTTTAAGCTGCATCAGGTCGTCTTGCTTGCATGTTTGGCAGTTTGCCAATTCAGCAGAGAGAGTTGGCATCGTCTTATCAGAAGTAGCAGGCTGGGTATGTGACCTTGGTGTTGGAATCGACGAGGCGGTGCCATAATTCTAAACAAACACACCAGGAACAGCCACTGGAGGGATGCTGTGCAATCCATAAAATGTTACCCTGGAATTTCTCCCTGTATTTTTTTCCGCCTGCTTCCATTTGTCACATGGAAAGACTATAAGATTTGTGTTATCCGAAGAACATAAGAATCTTTGCTACTGCTTTATCTTTTGGCCTCCTAGTATGTTCTTAGACTGTGGTGTATCATTGCTACCTCTATAATCCTTTTTTGCATTCTTTATTAATATGGTTTGGTATGTGTCAAACAAAACTTCAGTCTTTTTGCTTTGATGACCCTCTATTAGAAGTTGTCTGAATACAAGATTTATTTATTTAGTACATTTATATACCACCCCATACCAAAAAAAAAAAAAGTCCCTGGGCGGTTCACAATATAAAACCCATTAAAAATATTAACATAATTAAAACAATGCTTTCATAATAAGTAGTATTACCATGGGAAAACTTCTCCATGTTTAGCTGCCTGTTACTTCAGATAGAAAATGTTGGATTCATAAAGTTGTTTGGCCACTTTACAGTCACTGTTGCTTATTATGCATTGTAAGCTTTTTCTTTTCTTTTTTATACACAATAAGCTGATTTGGGGTGTGTGAGAGTGCTATTCATTATCAAAGGCTATCATGGCTAATAATTCTACTAGAGTCATCAGAATCTAGAAAACACTATCTTGTTTATTCACTCAGATTGTACCGATCAACCCATTTTTAGACTCCTGGCCCATAGACTAATAATTTCAAAAATGGAAGACATTTCAAGATCAGGGAGATCAGCACACGTAAACTCTGTGCTAAGAGGGTCAAAATTCACCATGCACTCATAAATAGGAACCAAAGGGGGACAGAAGTGCAGGCTCCGCAAAATACCAGTTACTGGCTGACATCTAGCGTAGTGTTGCGTGTTTGTAACACTGCACTGTGGGGCTGCTGTGCCCTTCAAAGGCAACACTGGGACTGCACAGAACAGACAGTTGTGCAAACAGCATGTCTGCAGATTTCCCCTTTCAGGGGGAGGGGAGCTAGTACAATTGATTATTTTGCAGCCTCCAGAACGCTACTAGATTATATCTTACAGCTGTAAGTTGATTTGAAGGTGGAAAGTGACCATATGCCCTTGACTCTGTGTGTGAGATCCCCTGATCATAACATCTTTATTTGGGAGGATCCTATCCCAGTAAATGCTGACACTGCCTGCCGCTTACGTATCAGATGGACCAGCGAGACTGCTAAATGTCTGAGCGATCTACTTGAGTCAGAGGAACTGTTGCATCTGAGATCTAATATCCTAACAGCTGATTCAATGAATGAAATTTTAGATCATTATCAATCACTGATTCAAAGTTTGCAGGGTCCTCTCAATATTGAGAGGCAATTGGGCCCCCTATCCAATAACAATAGCTCAGACCATGGTTTGACCATGATATATTCTAGCCAGGAAGCAGCTGGTTAAGGAATTTCATTTATTTAGAGTAAGGAACCCTTCAACATCTTCTAAATCAGTTGTGGCCCTGAAAAAAACAGTACAAAAATTTGATTCACCATAAGAAAAAACTGGTAATGAAAGAGTCCTGGCACCTTCTGTTCCAGGCCTCTAGGTTAAAAAATTCCTCTAGATTCCGGTCACTATTCAGAGGGAGCATAAGCCCTAAAAGAGCCCAAGATTATTATCTGATTCCACCTGGAATATGGGAATACCACTTTCATGCTCACTTTATGGCTGTTGCAGATGGTCCCAAAATGATAGATGATATGGTGCATTCTCCCATCCCTGAAAGGCCCCCAGTTACTCCTGGGGAGATTAGTGAACTGGTTGGGCAACAAAGTTCTGGGAAAGCGCCCGGATGTGATTTTCCCCCTATTGAACTGATTAAGTCTAATTTGGCATGGTGGGCTCCAGTATTAGCATCACTCTTTACATCTATTAACCAAACTGCATGTATACCTCATGATTGCGGCTTGTCTATAATTATTCCAATTTTTTAAAAAGGAAATAAAACTGACCCAGCTAACTATAGACCAATTAGGCTTCTCTCCATAATTGGTAAACTCCATGCTTATATTACTTATATACTTATACTTCTTGCTTATATAGGAAGCGCCTTGACTGGTTTGACCAAGGAAGTGTACAGGCAGATGAGCAGGCAGGCTTTAGAGCTGGATGATCTACTCTTGACCAGGGCTTGATCCTGAGGCATTTAATTACTGAGGGGAGCACTCTATGCCACCTTTGTTGACTTTAAAGCAGACTTTGATCACATTTCCTGTGATAGATTATGGATGAAACTATCAAATTCTTCAATTGACCAAAGGTTGCTTTTGCTAATTAAAAATCTTCACAAGGGCTCCCACTTAAGAGTGTGTTGCAACACACAGGGCCATTTAACAAGCCCAATTAGTTTTGAGAGGGGGTCAGGCAGGGTTGTATATTAGCCCCATTACTGTTTAATTATTATAGCAATGACATGGTGGATAGATTCTCTAATCTGGAATTTCAGCCACCAAAATTGGGCAGTAGACATTTATCCATCCTACCCTATGCAGATGATGCTGTCCTCCTGTCACAATCTTTGGTGGGGATGAGGAAAATATTGAGATCTTTGGCTGAGTATTGTCATGAAAATCTGCTTTCCATCAACCATCAGAAGACAAAGGTCATAATGTTTGCCAGAAAACCCATTTTGCACAAATTGCAAATTAATGGGGTTAGTGTAGGCCAGACAACCCAATATAAATATTTGGGGGTCATTTTCCAGGCGTCCGGTAGCTGGAAAGAACAAACTAATTACACTGTTCTAATTACACTAATTACACTGTACACTCTACGCTCAGAGATAAGCTACCATGATTCTGAGATTCTTTTTCTCTTCTGGGGGTAGATGTGTTCCAGCTGCCATCAAGGTTTTTCAAGCCAAGGTTATTCTCCAGCTTCTTTATGGCTCTCAGATCTGTATATATAGAGATTTCCGTCCACTTGAGAGGGTCCAGTCTAAATTCCTTAGGGCCATCTTTTCAACCCCCTGCTGTGTGTCAAATGCCAAGTTGCATTTGGAAGCGGGCTTGTCATGCTTGGAGTCCTATGCTTGGACTTATATCTTCCACTTTTGGTTGAAATTGATTTATTCCCCTTCTGGCCCAGCTCCCCTAATTTTTAAGCATGAACACCCCTCTGATTGGATGCATCTAATGACTGAAAAGCTAAAATCATATGGGCTGTCAATAGAATATCTTCTTCCTCTGGGCTATGATAACGCTATGGGGATCCTTAAGAGGCGTATTATTGATATGGAACACCAGACAGATTTAAGCCAGGCACCAAGCCTTGTAAGACTTGGAGCCATCAAGCCCTCAAAAAAACCAGCTAAATACCTGTATGACCTGATATATCCAGGACATGATGTCCAGCCCTGGACATTGGCTCGGACACTAACCACCTCCTTCCCAATTTCAGCTATAAGGAAACCATTCCCCACAGTGTGGAGAACAGTAATAGAAATAGGAAGGGGATATGTAAGGAGTAGCTAAAATTTGCTAATGTTGTAAACTGTGGGATATAAATCAAGTAAGTAAAATAATTAGTTATGTATTAGACTGCAACATCCACTAGAAGTGTGAGCACTGTAAGATATTCCCCTCAGGGGATGGAGCCATTCTGGGAAGAGCAGAAGGTTCCAAGTTCCCTCCCTGGCGGCATCTCCAAGATAGGGCTGAAAGAGATTCCTGCCTGCAACCTTGGAGAAGCCGCTGCCAGTCTGTGAAGACAATACTGAGCTAGATAGACCAATGGTCTGACTCAGTATATGGCAGTTTCCTATGTTCCTATCCTCAGAAAAGGAACCTGTCATATTTTTTTAGATCAAACACCTCCAGGGAGGTACTGTTTTTATGTTTTATACATGAAAACAGTAAAATATAATGATGTTATCCAATACATCACATGCATATTTATTACCTATTTATCACTATGTATAAATAGGTAATAACAGTCACAGTAAACTGAACTGTCACCTGGTAAGCATACAATCATGACAAAAATGTTATGATGCTTTCCTAGATCACACAAGCCAACAATGTAATATTTAGCAGTTAGATAGCACCTTGGGGTATTGAATTAGCACATTATTTTTGTTCTAATGAGAACAACCTTACAAGACAAATCAATATCCCTGTATTTCAGCTTGCAGGAGTAGTCTGGGTTGCCTAAGGACACTTAATTAAGGAGCTCAGGGCAGAGGTAAGGCAACATTTGAACTTGAGATTTCCTGATACGAAGCTCAGAAATGTAAGAAATAAAACAAATAATCACGCATGAGAAAAGACAGGAAACCTCCCTCGCAAGCAACAGAGAAGATTTCTGCAACAGGCTACCTTCCCTTTCACCTTCGGCAGCCGCGGCAAGTGACAGAGCCCGCCCTTCGGGGCGTGGCCTCTGCCTCTCTCGAGGCGGGATTCGTTTCAGGTGCGCAAAGGAAGCCACGCCCACCGGCCGCGGGGCTTCGGTGTTACCATGGAGACAGCGTCTGCCCGGGATCCAGTCAGAGCAGCGGCGGCCGAGCTAGGAGGATGAGCCGCTCGGTGACGGTGCCGCGGCCGGCATTGCCCTCCGGGGCCGGGTATCGCAGGGCCATGGCCCCCAGTCGGGCCTTCGACTTTCTCTACGGTAACTTGGAGGGGGGGGGCTGGCCTGGGCGGGGCTGCCAATCAGCAGGTCTTAAGGGGACGGGGCGGGGGGAGAGTGAGCCCTTTGCTGGTGCCAAATGATATTGATTAACGGGTGAGAGGCGCAAAGCCCTGCCCGAGGGGGGATCCAAGCCCCTATGGCAGTCGGTCTCACATAAATAGCCACCCCCACCCCCCCAGCCCCCATGCAATAAGACTAAGTTAAAGTATGAATTGCTGGTTTCGGGGGAGGGGGAGGACGACGACAAACCAGCAAATTCAGCTATGGAAACCGCCCCCCTCCCCACCCGCCGGTTGCTCTCTGGGTATCTGCTGTCAGAGACAAAAAGTGAGAGATGCCTACAGAAATCCATGAAGACAGCTCATATTTTATTTTAAGCATCGCTGTAATAGCCACATGTCCGTCCACCCAAATAAAAGATAGCAGGAATCACGGCTTTTAAAACTCAAATATCATTTCATATAAATTTTTAAATTTGTGTTCTGACTACTTAAGCATTTAAAAGTACATAGTATCTGCCTGAAAGGAGATCTGGTCTTGTGGTAGCAAGCATGACTTGTCCCCTTAGCTGAGCAGGGTCTGCATATGAATGGGAGATTAGAAGTGTGAGCACTGTAAGAGATTCCCCCTTAAGGGATGGAGCTGCTCTGGGAAGAGCAGAAGGTTCCAAGTTCCCTCCCTGGCTTCTCCAAGAGAGGGCTGAGAGAAATTCCTGCCTGCAGCCTTGGATAGGCCACTGCCAGTCTGTGAAGGCAATACTGAGCTAGATAGACCAATGATCTGACTCAGTATATGGCAGCTTCCTATGTTCCTGTGAAAGTCAACGGAGAACAAAACTTTTGGGTGCACTTGAGTGATAGAGTTGAACTGCGGTGAGGGAGTAAATTTGGGTCTGAGGGGTAATTTGACTAGATTGGCACTGCAGCCAAAAAGGGGGTGGATGGGTTTGAAAAGCCAGCTTTTGGCTGGAAATCCAAATCAGATTGATTCCCACCTCTAGTATGCCACCTAATTAATGGATTACGTTGCAGAGTTGTTGTAAGCCACTTTTTACCTGCTAATACTCACCCCAACTGCAATATGGGGATACTTGATTGTATTTGCATTGGAATTGGCAGGATAATTTTTTTAAACACTCATTTAAACAGACCATAAAACTTACACCACAGTTGGAAAGAGTGGGTTTGCTACTTTTCCAAAAGTAAACTGGACCTGCTGCTGCCCAGTCACAATTCAGTCAAAACCCCGGATTTCTCAATTGATTTTTGTGGGCAGCTCTCACTACTGCCCAAAATAGGATTGGATTTAATTTAATTATTTTTATTATTATTCTGCATTTCAACAAAATATTCTCAAAATGGTTTACATAGCAAAAGGAATTAAAAAATGGTTGTTTGTTCCAAAGGGGCTTGCAATCTATAAAGAAGCACAAGGGGGACAATGGCAATAGTCCCTGGAGAGATGTGATGCTGGACTGAATGTGGCTAGTTGCTTTCTCTTTCTGTTAAAGTACAGGAGACTCACTCACCCCTTCCAAAGGTGCCTCTTTGCCCATTTAGCAGGAGGAAGAGTTAAACATATTGAGTCAGTGTAAAATCAGAATTCTCTATACGGAGAATGAGAAGCTTTGCGTTTATTTCTGTGCTATAACCTCCAATGCAAAGTACTGGAGCCATTTTTAGTACAGGTAGAGCCATGGGGCAGAAGGGAGAGCTGCTGATAGAAAAAAGTGGAGAAATAACCAAGTTTAAGCATAGCTGTGACTGCAGTGGTGCACCTAGGTCCAAAATCAACCCTGACCTGCAGGGCTTCGGAGGGCCCCCTCCTGCAAGGACCCTTCTTAATTTTTTTAAACCTGCCACCACTGCTCCTGCCTTCGGGGGGGGGGGGCAGCAAACTCCTTCCAGCTCCCTTCCCTCCTTCCAAGTGACTGTACAACCTGTGCAGCCTGTTTCCGGTTTTCCTCTATGTGGAGGGAGGTGAAAGGCCCATGCAATCGGAAGGAGCTCGCTGTCCCCCGTCCCAGTAAAAGGGGGAGCCAGTGGCGGAACCTGACCACTTGCGGCCCGTGTGTGGCCGTGATGGTGGCCCCACTGACCCCACCCCCTGCATCTGACGTCAGACACAGGGGCTAGCCATGCCCCTGCGTTTGATGTCAGATGCGGGGGGGGGGGCGTGGTCTGGCTCCCAAATGGAGCCTTGAGGTGGCAGGGCTCTGGGGAGGCCTCCCCCCCGAACATTTGGAGGCCCCCCAAAGGCAGGAGACCATGGACCAGATCTCCAAGGTCCATGGCTAAGAGTGCCTCTGTGTGACTGAATAGTGGCATGTTCTGCTATTAAAACAAAAGGTTCCAGCAAAGAGTATTTTTTAGCTCAGAAAAATGTGCTTTGGGTTTCTTTGAGCTTTTAAAACTTTTTTTTTTAAAAAAAATAGCCTGTTCTATAGCTGCTTCACAAAGAAAAATTATGCAGATTTATTCAGCAACAACTCCATTTTCTCCTTCTCTTTTATCTCCCTTTCCTTTCTGTCTCCACCCTCCATTCTCTCTATAGGACAGGGGCAGAGCCACTATTGGGCCAAGAGGTTCAAAGAACCTGGGCTGCACCTTGCGGTCCTGACATGCCCCCATGTCGGGACACAGGGACGCCACCATGGCCACACATGGGCCACACTGACGTCAGACGTGGGGGTGCTGGTTTAGCTCCCAGGTGGGGGCTGCACGGCCCCTTCAGGAGCTAAACTAAGGCTTGCGCTGCGAACTCAGAGCAGCCAGGAGCGGCTCTTTCTGGCCCCTTTGGGAGTTGTACTCCAACTCCTGAATGGAGCCTCAAGGCTCCGTTTAGGAGCCAGACACCCCCCACCCACTGTGTCTGACGTCAGACGCGGGGGTGTGGGTAGCCCCAGCCTCTGATGTCAGATGCTGGGGCCGGGTCAGTGGGGCCGCCGACACGGCCGCACACGGGCTGCCAGCAGTCAGGCTCCATCCCTGCTACAGGATCCTCACTAGGACAAACATCCAAACAACAAACACAAAACATAACTAGATAGAATACAACACAGCCTTGCTAGTGTAACTTCCCATGCCAGTTACAGCCTGTTAGCACCATACTGCAAGCTAGGGAAAGGAGACGAAGGCTGGGAGAGTGGTTTATGACACCTGTCCAAAGTCATCTGTTGTTAACTGAGCAAAGAGGCACAATTTAAATGGTGATATTTAGCATTCCCCAAATTTAAAAAAAAGGGAGAGCAGCTGGTCTAGTACCAGCGGGGATTCAAACCGGCCGCCTTCTGTTTGTTAGTCAGGCATTTCCTTGCCGTGCCATTTGTGCTGGAAGCATGAATTTTGCTTGCTTGTAAGAATTTTCTTGCTTGCTTGCAAGAAAAGCGTGACCCTTTGCAGGGTCTACCCTGGTTTGCATTTGGATGGGAAACTACATTTGTGAGCATCTATTCTATTAATTCTCCTGAATGTGCCATGGAATGTGCATCCCAGCTCCCAGCTGATTGACTGGGTGCCGGCACACCCAGGAGACAAGAGGCGGCGGCGGGCATGGCCAGGGAGGCAAGCGGCAGGCGGGCCCGGCAGCAAAGGAAAGCGCCAGCGGTGGCGGGCCCGTCCGCGGGGGAGGCACTTGGCCCAGTGGCGGGCCCATCAGCAGAGGCGGCACTTGGCCTGCCAGCGGAGACAGCACTCGGCCCGGTTGCGGGCTGGCTGCAGAAGCAGGCAGCGGTGGCGGGCCCGTCCGCGGAGGCGGCACTCGACCCAGCAGTCTGGGCCCAGCCGCCGAGATGGCTGGAGACTGGGGAGAAGAGGTAACTGCCGGCCCCTCCCCAGTTGCTCTGTGCGGATGTTCTGTGCGGAGATGCTCTGTGTGGAGTTGGCTAGTTGTAAGGTATTCCCCTCGGGATGGGGCCATAGCTCTGTGGAAGAGCATCTCTGTCTGCTTGCATGCAGAAGATCTCAAGTTCCCCTGCTGGCATCTCCAAGATAGGCCTGAGAGAGACTCCTGCCTGCAACCTGTGCAATCTGTGCAGACAATACTGAGCTAGATGGACCAATGGTCTGACTTCGGGTGTAAGGCAGCTTCCTATGTTCCTATGTAACTGTTCCTTTCCAGCCTCAGCACAGCATTCCTCCCGTGATGGTTGCTGTTGCCTACTTTATGTTATGTTTTAGATTGTGAGGCTTTTTTTGGAAAGGCAACCAATGTATTTATAATTTATTTATTTTTCTATGTAAACCACTTTAAGAAGCTCTGTTGAAAAGCAGTATATAAATAGTAAAGTAAAGTAAGTGTGCTGTCGAGTCAGTGTTGACTCCTGGAGACCACAGAGCCCTGTGGTTGTCTTTGGTAGAATACAGGAGGGGTTTACTATTGCCATAATAAGAGCTTCCCCATCTCTGACAGCTTTTAAAAAGTCTTTAAAGACGCATCTGTTCACCCAGGCTTTTAATTAATATTGTTTTAATGGTTTTAATGCTGTTTTAAAATATTCTTTAAAAAAATTTGAATTGTTGTAATATGTTAAATTTTTCATTTTTGTCTTAACTAATGTTTTACTTTGTTTTTATTCTGTTGTAAACCGCCCAGAGACGTAAGTTTTGGGCGGTATTAAAATGTTTTAATATAAGTAAGTAAGTAAATAAATAAATCACTGCTGCCTGATATAGCTGTTTCCCATAGTCTGGGAAACATACCAGTGGGGATTGAAACCGGCAACCTCTGGCTTGCTAGTAGAGTCATTTCTTGCTGCACCATTAGGTGGCTGTAAATAGTAGTAGTCGTAATATTGCAGGTTGGGAGACAAGCTGAGGCTGGTTTGCATCTGTAATTAAAAAACAAACAAACTCCATACAGATCACCCTTCAGGTTGCAGTAAAGGTCAGTCTAGTTTTGTAATATAAACTTGTAAACATTTATAAGACATTTTGTTGTCAGAATTGATATACAGTTAGTTTTCATTAATGTCAATAGGCTGAAAATGTGATTAAACGTAAAACATTCCATTCTAATTTTCTGAATGAAGAGTGGGATATCATTTCATAACAAGAGACATCTATCAAACATCAAGTTATAGCAGCACTTGGCTCTGTTATGGGAGTTGTAGTCAACAAGACCGGGGAATCCCTGTTAGAGGGAGCACTGCTTGGCTCATCAAAATAACAGGGAGTAGTGGCCTGTTTCTATCACATGTTCAACACAAATGTGATAGAAATTATAGAATCTAGGATGGATAGTAATTGAAGCTATGTTAAAGTTAAAAAAATCATCAAAATTTTATTTGAGGAGTGAGCACTGAATGATTTATGATAATATATTACTATTACAATATTACTGTTACAGTATGGTAATGTTTTCCTCGGTATAAGGAGGGCCACCACATGCTCTGAGACAGGGCCAATTAAAATTGAACAGGCTAGTTCTTGTAGTTAGCTGTCAGTCAAGCCCCAGTTCTGTTTCTGTCTTGCTCCAGACTGGCAGCACTTGGAAAGAGCTCTGGCTCAAAGCGCATATTATTCTCTTTATTCAGGCTAGTTCCATTCTTTTTCTCCCTTCTTATTTCTCTGTGTGCAAGGGTGAGAAGGGAGTCGTCTGTTTAAAAACAACAACCCCAAACACCTTACTGCCTCTGAACATAGAGGTTTCCCAGGTTGGGGACATTTTGGTGGGCTCCCTCTCCGAAGGATCTATGTCCGATTCCAAGGGCAAGGATCCTATTCATCAGCCCCTTTCCTATCCAACTGTCCACCCCCCCCTTTCCTCTGCACGATGGGGCTTCTATGGCTGTTTCTGTTGCTCAGTGGTTCCCGGAGCCTCTCCCCAGCTGCACAAAAAGGTGGCAAGGAAAACTAAATATTTAAAGGAGAGAGCCCCTCCAAAGAAAAAGAAAAAGGCTAAACTTTTCTCCCCTCTGCAGTCAGGCTACGCGAGCAGATCCTCATACAGGTGGTTTGCAAACAATGCAGACTGCACCGTTTACCACCTGATTGTTCCACCCGCCATTTTGCCACCTGGCTCTAGTGTGCCTGTTTCCCTGCCTCTTGATGCAGGGAGCTTTTTGGAGGCCAAGAGGAAAAGGCGCAAAAAAGCAACATTAAACGGGATCAGGCATCTAGCTTGCTAGTTCCTGACAGAGTGGTTCTAGCACTGGCAAATCACCTTTTCACTACTTCTGAATTTGAGGTTCTGCTTTCAAAGGCCAAGAGGCTTATTAAGGATGTCAGCAACGATAGTGATGCACAGCCTGCTTCCAACCTGGACCAGGAGGTTTTCCCGTCAACTTCTAGTTCAACTGCAACTGTGCCCTTTCCTGCTCTATTTAAGGAAGTAATGATGTCTGAATGGGGGCCCTGGTGCTAACAAAGCCATCTCTGCCATTTCCTAACCCCCCCCCCCCAATCTTCCATCTGAAATAATGTCTTTGCTAGCTGTTCCTCCCATAGATGCCCCAGTGGCCCAGGTGGTGTTGCGGGCATTGATGAATAAGGCCAGGGATGAACAACTCTGGTTGCCAGAAGTCAAGAAAGCTGACCACCTTTTTCAGAGGTGCCACGAGGCATCGGCCACAGTGATTAGGGCCGCAACTATGAACTCCATCTTTGCAATGGCCACCATTCTCTGGGCCAAGAATCTGGTCAAGTATATTCCCCCTGTAAATACCAAGCTGCAAGGGAATGAATAAGATCAAAAAGGCAGGAGCCCTGATGGCAGATTCCAGTTTGGACTGCATTCAGTTTGCCTCCTGTGCTATGGCCTTGAGGGTTGCTGTATGTAGGGGGCTATGGCTAAAAAATTGGCATGTGGACTCCAAGTCCAAGTTAACACTGACTGCCACCCCTTTCAAGGGCTCTAAGCTCTTCAGGGATTCCTTAGAACCCGTCCTGGTTGAAACCAGGGACAAAAAGGCCATGCCTTCTGGAAAAAGGGAATTCTGTAGACCCTTCAGGGGAACATCCTTTAATACATCTTCATCCCTATAGGGCAGGGATTCTCAACGTGTGGGTCCCCAGATGTAATTGGACTTCAACTCCCATAATTCCCAACCAAAGGCCACTGGGGTTGGGGATTATGGGAGCTGAAGTCCAGTAAAATCTGGGGACCCACACATTGAGAATCCCTGCTATAGGGGATTCAGCCACTCCACTGGCTTCCAGTACAGGTACAATTAGTACAGAGATAATTGGCAGGGTTCCTTCAGGCCTCCCTGGTATCAACAATGGAGTTCCTGCGACGGAATACCAGACAGCAGCAGGGTTGCAGCTTCCCTTCTACGGGACAACAGAACCGTAAGCCATGACAGCCTCCCAGTGGGGTCCAGGCTTCTTTATTTTCACCAGCTGGTGACGAAGAGGACCTTTAGAATGGAATCCTTAAAATCTATCAAGGCAGCTCAGGTCAGGGAGTTCCTTGCCTCGATTGACCTGTCAGAGGCTTATCTGCACGTGCTCATCCATCCGTCATACAGGAGATTCCTGGGGTTCACTTATGACCAAAGGCATTACCAGTACTGGGCTCTGCCGGTCAGCCTCTTGTTGGCACTCCGTGTCTTCGCCAAGATCATGGTGTCCCTGATCGCCCATGTGTGCCTACAGGGTACATGGATTGTCAGTACTTGGATGATCTTTTGATACAATCAACTTTGAATCAAGTCATCAGGGATGTTGGGAAGATGGTGCAGCTCCTACAGGAACATGGATTCGTTGTCAACATGCAAAAAGGTCACCTGGAGCCTTCTCAGAGCCTGCAGCATCTGGGGGCCCTTTTCAGCATGCTGGAGGCCATGGTGTCACTTCCACTGGAACGCAAACAGAATCTATCCCAGTTGCTTTTACCACTCATGAATGCCAATCAGGTGGATCTTATGACTCTAGCACAGGTGATGGGATCCATGATACCCTACATAGAATGCACTCTTCGGTCACGTTGGCACTCCAGAATTCTCCAGTGGCACATTATCCCATATCAACAGGCCATCATGGATCACAAACAGCTACTGATCCCTCTACCCAAAGGTTTGCGATTCCTTTTGATGGTGAATGTCCCCTGCCATGGAGGAGGGTGGAAATACCAACCAGAACTGTGGTCATCTCCGACATGAGCCTCAAGAGGTTGGGGGGCTCACTGCCTGGATCAATTTATGCAAGGAACCTGGAATCTGAACAAATCCAAGGACAACATAAACTGGTTAAAATTGAGAGTGTCGTGCCTAGCCCTTCTGCACTTCCAGAACCTGCTTCGGGGCACCAATGTCTTGGGCCGCACCGACAACATAACTGCAAAGGCCCACATCAGCAATCAGGGTGGCACAAAATCAAGGTCCCTCATGAGAGATTCGGCTCTTCTGTTTGCCTGGGCAGACTGTAATCTAAGATCCATTTCAGCAGAGCACCTCAGTGGCTCAGCAAATCTTCAGGCTGATTGGCTGAGCCAACATACCGTCGATCCAGCGGAATGGACTCTTCACCCGGAGGTATTCTTTCAGATCTCAGCTGCTCTAGGGATGCCAGCAATAGATCTATTTGCTCTGCCTCACAATGCTCAGCTTCCCAGATTCTACACTCACTGCCATTGCAGCCAAGCAGAGCAGATGGATGCCCTTAGCTCTCCTTGGCCTCCTGGTCTTCTGTATGCTTCCACACTAATAACATTCTTGTGTCTAGTCTTCGGAAAGATCATGTTGGAGAGGGCAAGGGTTGTCCTTGAAAACCTTGTTGGCTCTGGTTTTCGAACCTTCTAGCTTTGTCAGAACATTCTCCTTGGCAACTTCCTCTGCGTCCCGACCTGCTGTCTCAGTGACCACTGTTCCACCCAGATCCAGAATAGCTGCACCTTCACGCCTGGACCTTGAATGCAGGGCCCTAGCATTCAGGTTTTACTCTGTACAGGTGCAAGACACTATCCTTGCATGCAGAAGAGACTCCATTACCAGGATCTATCAGGCTACTTGGTTGGCCTTCTCCCACTGAAGTAGCACACATCACATCCAACCTTCTTTCGCAAGCATCTTAGAAATTCTGGCCTTCCTTCAGTCAGGCCTTGATATGGGCCTGTTCCAGTACCTTGAGACACCAAGTATCTGCCCTGGCATCTGTTCTGGATTTGGCCATGCCAGGATTACCCGGCCCCACACATCCCCACATCCCCACATATGACATTTTCTAAGGGGGGCCGCTAACAAAGCTCCCCTTCCCATTCACACATTCCCTTCATGGGACTTAAACAAGGTCCTTAATGCTCTGACTCAGTGTTTGCTTGAGCCTCTCTCTTTGGCATCCCTGAAGTTGTTCTCTTTCAAAGTTTTTTTTCTTATCGCCTCGGCCAGGAGGGTGTCGGAATTGGCAGCTCTTTCTGTCTGAAGTGAGCTTTGCATCATCCAGAATGATTCCATAGTGCTCATGCTAGATCCTACCTTTCCCCCCAAAGGTTAATTCAGCTTTTCACAGGATGCAGGAGGTGGTTCTGCTGTCTTTCTGCCCGTCTCCCACTCATCCTAGGGAAAACCTTTGGCACTTGCTAGACATACTCAGGGCTATCAAGATATACCTTAAATGTACCAAAATTCTTGGCAAACTGATACCTTATTCATTTCCTTTCAGCCTTCTTCTCTAGGCTTCAAGGCTTCCAAGATGACTCTGGCTAGGTGGCTTAGGGCTACTATCGGCCTTGCCTATTAATCTTTACACCTACCTGTTCTAGCAGGCATTACAGCACATTTTACTAAAAGCGCTTCCTCTTCTGTGGCCTTTACGGCCCATGCACCTCTGTCAGAAATTTGTAAAGCAGCTACATGGGCGTCTGTCATGCCATTTATTAAACATTGTAAGATCTCTTCTTTTCATATTGCTCAAGAGGCCATGGGCCGCACCATTCTTCAGCAGGTGGCCTAGGCCATCCACTCCCGTTCCATAAGTCTCTCAGCCTGGGTAAGTCCTAGTGTTTTGCATATGACCTCCCTATAATGAGGAAAAAGAAACATTGGTATTTACCGTGAAGGGTTCTTTTTCAAGGTATAGGGAGGTTGTCCAGCCCTCCTGTGGATGGGGGGCAAAGTTATTGGGAGATGGGGTCGACTCCCAGGTTTGGAGATTTCTCTATCCTCTAGTTTTTTCTTGTCAATCTGTTTGTTATCTGTTACCTTTACTGTTCGCATCTGTTAATTTCTGACTTTGCCTTTTCCAAAATTTGTTTATTCTCTCACGACAGTCCCGGAACTGGGGCTTGACTGACAGCTAACTATGGGAACTAGTCTGCTCAATTGTAATTGGCCCTGTCTCCGAGCATGCAGTGGCTGATAACCCAGTGTTTAGAGGACAAGCTCCCTATACCTTGAAAAAGAACCCTTCACGGTAAGTACCAATGTTTCTTTTTGTGATGTAACTGATTATATAATGTAGTCCACTGCTAGAATCTGCATACAATGACTCGCATGTTTTGCAGCATTTGAAGGGCAGAACAGGAGTTACATCCTCCCAAGAGACTGCTTTGGAGCTCAGCCAGAGTTGTGGAGCCTGCAGGAACGTATTTCTGGCAGCCAAACAGCACTTTTAGAGGAAGGGGAGGGAGATCAGCAAAAATCATTTCCCCTCTCCTTCGATGCACATTTGTTCCGTCCCCTAATGCTGTGGAACATGTGAGCCAGTGGTTTGTAATAGAGTCCAGGGTTGTGATTTATTTATTATTTATTTATTAGATTTCTATACCGCCTTCCAAAAATGGCTCAGGGCGGTTTACGCAGAGAAATAATAAATAATAAGATGGCTCCCTGTCCCCAAAGGGCTCACAGTCTAAAAAGAAACATGAGATATACACCAGCAACCGTCACTGGAGGTACTGTGCTGCGGGTGGAGAGTCATGATTCCCATGACTTCATATAATATGTGCCAAATAACAATCACAAATGCTTCTTTGATAAACTAACAGATGTACTGAATGAATTTGCAGGACAAACATTAATTTTGGGAGTGGAATCATTTGGATAGATCAACCAAGAAAAAAACAAGGGAATAATATAGATTAGATATTTTTATTTAAATAAAGCAAAATATGATTTTAATTCCTCACCCTGCACCAAATAAACGTTCAAGGATAGATCCATGAATATTTAAAAATGAAAAATGATTCAAATTATGGAGAGAGAGCAGGGAAAGTCTGAGAAAAATTAGATTTGATTACAGCCTTAACCCTCAATAGTATCATGACTACCAAATTTATTGCCCTTAAAATGTTTTACATTGGAGGATGTGATATAACACACAAACAAATGGTAAGGTTTCCTTTGCAAGCATAAGTTGAGATTATTATTTTTATCTACTTGATAAAAAATACGAAAAGTTATTTTAAACACAACATAGTTTGTTATATGCATGTTTATTCTGTGCTAGGCGTTGCTAGTTCATTATAGAATCTGATCCAATATCAAGGATGAGCATGAAAACTTAAGAACAGCCCTGCTGGATCAGGCCCAAAGCCCATCTAGTCCAGCATCCTGTTTCACACAGTGGCTCACCAGATGCCTCTGGGAAGCTCACAGGCAGGGAGTGAGGGCACTCCCTCTCTCTTGCTGTTGCTCCCCTGCAACTGGTATTGAGAGGCATCGCGCCTCTGAGGCTGGAGGTCTTGTTTTAATCCAGACAAGACAGAAACCCTGTTAGTTGGGGGTTCTGATTATCCAGGATTAGGTGTTCAGTCCTTTCTTGATAGAGCTACATGCTCTCTGAAGCAGCGGGTTTGCAGTCTGAGAATATTCCTGGAACTAGATGTGCAGTTGGATGTCAGATAGTGGTAGCAGCCAGGAGTACTTTTTATCATCTTTGTTTTATACATTAATGTGTCCTTACCTTAGATTAGATCTGGCCTCAGTCATTCATGTTCCTGTCACCTTCAGGTTTGATTACTGTTATATGGGGCTGCCCTTGAAGATTGTCTGAAAGCTTTGGTTGGTTCAGAATGCAGTTCCAAGACTTTTGGCAGGAGCTGCTCCTTTGGATCATATCACATAAATTCTCCACCAGCTTCACTGGTTACCAGTTTTCTTCTGGGCTCAGTTAAATGTGAAACTTTGACTTTTAAAGCTGTAAATGGCCCAGAACCAGGATATCAAGAGTCACCTTCATATAAGCCTTCCCCAAAACTCCTTTGGGTCCCCCTGCTATCTGGGATATGAAGGTGAGTACCAAGGAGAAGGCCTTTTCAGCAGTGGTGCCCAGGATCTGGAATGGCCTAAGAGCAAAACCCCATCCCACTGCCTACTTTTAGGTGGGTGATGAAGACAATCTTACTTAGGCAAGTTTCTCCAGAGTATTGATCTTAATGAAAGCATTTCTGCTGCTGTTTATAATCTTCTGTTTTAATCTGTTATTTTAGTCTGTCTGGTTTTTTGTTTTTTTAAATATATTTTGTATGTTGTAAACTGTAAATTGGCCATGAACTGCCCAATACAAACAAACAATTAATTAACTGTTATACACATGTTTAATATTCCCTCCCAAATTATATGAAAGATTTTCTATTTGTTCTGTGATTTTTAGATCCATTATATACGTTATCAAGTGAGAGAGACCATGCACAAGCAGCTGTCCAGGCCCATCTAATGAATGATGAATTGGTAGGTGATTATCGTCTGAAACAGCTCTTACAAAATCATTCTCTTCCTTTTAGTAAAAATACACTGGCTGTGTCCAGAGGTGCACCTAGGTAATTTTGGAGCCTAGACCTAAAGGCCTTTGGAAGCCCCTCCCCACCCCCCCACTGCAAGCGAAGCATCTTTTTTTTTTAAACACATAGGTTCTTGAGGTCACAAACCACACCTCCCAGGACAGACTAAAGATGATTTGGGAGCCCCCAGGGGGTGTGGAGGCCCTGGACTTCGGGCCTGAAGTCCAGGGGTAAGAGCGCCTCTGGCTGTGGCTCAAAATTGAAATCTGAAATTGACTTGCTGTATTAAGGTAAGTGGCTGATATACTGCACAATATTCTATGTGCATTTTAACAAAACATGCACACAGTTGTGCAAGAGTGCTCTTGTGCAAATGCATGAATTGCAGAGTTGTGCAATGGGTGGCCATCAGAAATAATGGTTGTCCATTGCACATTTTTGTTTTGCAATTTTCTGTCTGTTTGCAATTTTCTGTGTTTGCACAGGAGTGCCACTGCACAACTACGTGCTGTTTGATTAAAATGCAATGGAACCTTATGCAGTATGTCAGCCAGTAAGAACTTTACAGTATATCATTTATACATTCTTGCATGTCATTCTGTTGGCCCACTGATTTATGATCAATGCTAGCAAGACCTCATTCTGTACAGCAAAGGTGGCCAACCTGATTAGCACTGAACATATTTAAAATTTGTATAATATAGAATTTCCTTATATAAAATTGTTACATAAAGATTTTAACATAATCACATATAATTTGAATACAGCTAGTGAATAATTATCCATCGCTACTGACTCGTGACACATTTCTCTTGTTATGCTGTTTGTACAAATTATAGAGGTCATTCAACTCTGTTCTATGTGGGTTTCGGAGCTGTGTGTACTCCCAATTTTCGGTTGTGTGGAAGCAAGGTGGGAAGAAAACCTGGGTAGAAGTGATTGTGTGGAAGCAAAGTAAGAGATAAACCTGGATAGCTTTTCCTCCTACCTTGCTTCCACACAATCACTTCTACCCAGGTTTTCCTCCTACCTTGCTTCCACACAACTGAAATTTGGGAGCACACACAGCTTCCAAGCCCACATAAGCACAGTTTTTGATTGTGTGAATGACCTCATAGTATAAGACTGAAAGTAGCAATTGTTGAGAGGCCCTGAAAATGCTCATTGATAAAGTTTCAGTTTACATCATTAAATCTTGGCAGTGATTATATTTCCCTATGGATGCATTATGCACTGTCAGAGTGAGAATTTTATTTCCAGGAACAATTGCTTGTGTCTTGTAAAGAATGCCAAATCCTCTTACAGTCACATAAGATGAGTCTTGTAGTTCAGAGTTCCTGTGTTTTTTGTCAAATATTCAAAAATTATCCTTTTGGCATTGGCATTTTCATACACACACACACACACTCGGAAACTCTGGAGTATTGAAACATTTACCTTCTTTCCCTACATGTGTTCTGTAGTGTTTCTACAAGTTTTAGATCTGGCTTTAATGTTATTCTCCCTCTTATTTACTTATAATATTTGCCTTTCCTACCTTTCTTCCACATAATAAAGAGAAAGATGCCAGTATTTAAAGCCATGTTTAGTAACCTGATTCACTATCCACCGTACTCTGTACTACTAGAAGCAAAAAATCCAGTTCCCGCATTCATTGACCGAAGATGGAGAGGAAGGGCGCAGCAGCGCCGTGAGGCTCTTCAGAAACTCGCCATGTAAGTGTCTTTCTGTTGAATATGTGTTTTGAAAATGTGGTTTATTTTTATTGTGACTTAGTTTTCCTTAGAAAATGGTTTAGGAGTGTAATAGAGGTGCATCAGACCATGTGTGTGTGATTGGCAAGTGATTGAGGAAGTTGTACCTGTTGGACCTTTGTCTGGACACATTCCTCCCCGGCTCAATATCAGTCTGAAAGACCAAGGCAGTCTGTATTGCATATGTGACACAGTTAAAGCAACCGCCTTCACTTGCAATTTCCATACTTGTTAGCTCTTCAATTCTAATCTTATAAGGGACTGAAGGACTTGACCAACTGATGAGGCACCAAAGGTGGGATGAGTGTGAAGAACCCCTCAGAGGAGGTTCAGCCAGAGCAAACTTAAACATGCAAGCCCACAAACAGGTTGAGGCCCCAGTCCCTCACTCCTGTGCTATTCTCTCTGTAGTTATCTGTTGAAAAACTAATAGTCTCTCCTTTTAAAAGAAAGGGTAGTATAAATTCTGAATACTGCCTTTCTTGAAATGTAGATCCAGTGATGATTTTTACAGCTTGCCATTTCATTATAGGTCTCAGCCCTCACTTCAGATTCCCAGACTTGAATATGAAGATCCAGAAGTTGATGGAAGGAATCGCTGGAAGTATTTTGAACGGTGAGGACTGACCATAGCTAATTATGATCAGTACAGAGATACTCTGTTAAAGTGACCAAATACACATGTTGGCAAAATATATGGGAAGGATAAGTTCTTTTCTATTCCTAAGACACCAAAGAAGAGATCACTCCTAGATTAGGAAGTGTTTCAATCCCATGGTTTGGTTCTGGATGCCTTGGTTAAGGGCATATGTGCAGTGGTAATTTCTTGCAAGATGAAAACAGAGTGGGAGTGTGTGAAACAATGTTTCTTTAAGTTGGAGATTAAGTCCAAGGTGCATGCAGCTGCTATTGTCTTCATTAGAATTTGTTCTTGGACTGCTTCCAGTGGTAGTCCTTAAGGGTTCCAGGAAACAAGCAGGGCTTACATCATCACATCATATATTTCTTACTTTCTCATTCTGTGTAATTCTTTTTGTTCATGTTTCTCCCCCTGCACTTCTGAGGGAAATGTCCCAGTGAATAATTCTGTTGTATGGCCAGTAAAATAGCCTTTAAACGCTACTTGACCTGCAGGACTGCCTTCCCTTCTTTGGATGGACATAATTTATGCCTCATTTGTCTAGGGGAATCTCATTCAGCTGCATCCTGCTCACATTATCAAAAGTTTTCGAAACAAGTGAGGTGTAATAGAGCCTCTCGCTTACATCTATATCTCTGGGAACAAGCTCTGTCAGGAAACGTTATGGCTCAGTCAGGCAGTCAACCTGTACACACTTCAGAGAGAGAAGCAGTAGTCGAGGTGGTGGACACACCTCTAGGAGGGCTTGGGACTCCCCTGGGGACTCCCTCTGCCTCCTCTGTGCTGGCAACCCTGGCGGGTGTGAGATAGACCTAGGGCGGTCCACCTACCCTCGTGGAGCCACACAGTGGAACACCTGCTTCCATGGCCCACCCTCTGCCTGTAAAGCCACGACCGGCTTCTGAGGGTCATAATAAGCACAAAAAGAAAAAGTCTCACCCTCACTCTGCCTCGGGCCCAAAGACAGCAGCGGCAAAATTGGCAGGTAGGGGAGAGGTCGGTGCCGATGCGGTGCAGGCACACAGTGCTCAGACTGTTCAAGAGCACTCAGCCCCACCCATTAGCTGATTCACTTTCACGCTAAACTGTGGTTAGCACTAGAGGAAACAAAGAGAGGGACGGTTCAGACAGTAGAACCGGAGGTCCCTTCACCTCCAGTTCTGAAACTTATACGTACGGACCTGGGCAATTAAGGTTAAACAAGAAAAATGGACCCACGGTTTCCCTCCCCAACTTCAGTTGTTACCTTCGGTTTTAAGTTGGTTTGGCTGCCATAAACTGTATTCCTGTGGTGCCTGATGTACGTCCGAACTGGGAGCTACAGTTATCCTTTGCCTCAAACTGGAGTTGAAAGAGGAAGCTCCTCCCTCGCGCCGACTCCTATTGACTGTGCAGGCTGTCCAGGAAAGGAAGAAGCCCACACAGCCAACTCCCCTGCCTCTCTGTTCTGTGTCCTCCCTCCCTCACTCCGACTCCTATTGGCTACATGGCTGTCCAGGAAAGAAGGAAGCCCGCACAGCCAACTCCCTTGCCTCTCTGCAGGGAGCGAGGAATCGTGGGTCCACTGGACTAGTGGTTCCGCTATATGTCTGAATTCAGCCAGAGAAACTACATGCATGGAGAGGAGGGAGCATGTGAGCTTGTGGAATTATCCTCCAAACTATGAGTTGAAGAATTCGAGATTGTATTAATTGAGCCTTCATGAAAAGTAAACATTAAAAAAAAATAATGTGAACATTGATTCTCAGTATTCTTTTATGAGAGTCAAATGCAAACTGACCCTCAAAGGGAGAGCTTAAGCTGTAATATGAAAACATGTGGTACTGCGAAATGGGAGAGAGCAGGAGCCATACCTTTCTCCCTGACTCATGGGTGACATTCTGCCCTGCATTTTGATCTAATGCAGAATAGCTGAAACCTCTAACATTTCCTGACATCACAAAAACTTGGAAGTCTTAGGAATCATATTTGTTGTTCTGGTGTCAGGGCCCAGTGTTTGGTCTGGAAGTACCTTATGCTACACTGTTGCTGGAGTTAAACAGATGTGGACTTGATCAGTAATCTGGATGGGAACCCTTGTAAGAGTGGAATAGAAGTATAATAAATAAAAACATTTTTTAAAAGCCTTACTTTGGTGTCAAGAAACAGAATTAACACTCATTTTTGCAATGAGACCAAAGTTAAGCATATCCATTTTGGTATCTTAGACATCTTAATGTGTGTTTTTAAAAAAAAAACAAGATATGTGGATATTGAATATTGTTTTTGAAGTAGCTGAAAAGACTCAGACACCGAAGAGTAGTTAAGAAATATGCTTAATAACAAACTTACAGTCCTGGAGAGCTATGATAACAGGAAATGTCTTGCTTGTTTGTTCTACTGGGTTATCCTAATCACACCTTTCTGTTTTTTTCAGACCTTTTATCCCATTTCATAGGCCAATTCCACTGAACATTGTTTATGCAATATCAAAGTAAGTAATGATATGCAAGAACAGGCTGCCACAGACTAATATTTTTCTCACAGTAAAGAGGTATCAAAAATACAACATTTACTTTCACATATGGGCTGTTTGGGGGTAGGGAGGGACATGCAGACCTCCGAGTCCCCATAATATGCTGGTCATACACTCGATTTCGTCTTTTGCTCAGATAAGGGTGGTGTTCCATGGGTAGGGACTCCAATTATTTTCCCTTTGCCATGAATGGACCATCATCTGGTTTAGGTAGGTCTTCAGCTACAACCCACCTCTGCAGAGGTGAAGGACCTATTAGGCTGGTCCACCCAAGAAGGTTATTGGATCCAGTCGGATTCCAAGAAGGCTTGGAAGGGTTTTGAATTGGCTCTGCTGATTCTGTCAATGCTCTGTACAAACATGGAATAACAAACTCACTAGAGCGGTAGACACAATTGCTACTAGGCGTCTTCTCCGAACTGCTTCAAAATTAGCACCATGGTATTCAGAAGAAGCTGAAGCAGCTAGGTAGATGACTAGAGCACAAGTGCAGGAAGACTCTAAGTGAATCCAACAGATTACAACACAGAGCACATTTGAAGATCTGTGCTCTGACAATATGGGTGGCAAAGAAGCGGTTCTTTTCTGCCCGCATTGTTTCTGCAAGTTCATGTCTAGCGGAGTTGTCTAGGGTTGTGAGAGGGCTAGTATGTGCCCCCTTCCCCTTGAACTCGAATTTGGAACCTTTGATCACCCACTGTGATGTTTTAAATGACTTTTTTGCAGATAAAATCTCTCTTATTTAGGCCGATCTGGATTTCAAGTTTATTGCAGTCTTCTAGGGAGGTGTCGAGCAACTCCTCTTATGGGATCAGACTGGATCACTTTCAATTTGTGACTCCTGAGGATGTGGACAAGCTGCATTGGACTCTACGTCCTACCACTTGTTTCCTTGACCCTTGCCTTTGATTGTAACTTCGTTGATACTTTTGGATCTCTTGGCGGCTTTCGATACCATTTACTTTGGTATCCCCCTGGGTCGCCCGAGGGAGTTGGGATTGGGTGGCACTGTTTTACAGTGGTTCCATTCCCAGCTCTGGCAGATTCCAGATGGTGTTGCTTGGAGACTGTTGCTCTGCAAAGCAGAAGTTAATGGAGTTTGGAGTTCCACGAGGCTCCATACTGTCTCCAGTGCTTTTTAAGCCAATGGGAAAGATCATACGGAGATTTGGTGCAGGGTGTTACCAATATGCTGATGGCACTCAAATCTATTTCTCCATATCAGCTTCATCAGGTAATGGCATTACTTCCCTAAATGCCTGCCTGGAAGCGGTAATGGGCTGGAATAACAAACTGTAATTGAACCAAAATAAGATGGAGGTACTGACTGTGTGAGGTCAGAACTCGAGAGATGATTTAGATCTGCCTGTTCCGGATGGGGTAACACTCCCCCAGTAAGAACAAATATGTAGCTTGGGAGTGCTCCTGGATCCAAAACACTCTCTGGTTACTCAGGTTGAGGCAGTTACCAGGAGCGCTTTTTATAAGCTTGGGCTGATATGTCAATCAATAGTTGTGGGACCAACGTCCCATTTGCTTCATCCAAACTATATTTGGCCCTTTAGTGTTATGCAACCCAAAGATATGCATGTATTGAATATCTGTTGCACTTTAAAATTGCTCTTTGAAACAGATTATTGTCTTTGATTATCAAAATTGGGATTTTCAGGCACACTAGATACTATTGTCTTTGTGAGCTGCCCCAAGCAGTATCATGTTGGAGGGATGAGAGGTGTGTGTGTGCTTGTGTGCATATGTATATACACACACAATAATATAATATAATATAATAATTTCCCCATATTTTGAAAGGATGGTGTGTGATGGGAAAATGAAATTGTTTATCTAAGACAATTGTTATGCTGCTTTTCTTCATATACAAACATCCAAAATAGTTCACAGCATGTAATTGCCATAAACGTTATATGGCAAACACCAATAAAACATGAGTCAGTGTGGCTTAGTGGCTTCAGTGTTCGACTATGACCACAGAGACCCGAGTTCAAATTTGTGCTCATCCATAAGCAAACAGGGTGTCTTTGGGCTAACACTCTCTCATCCTAACTTACCTCTTGAAGTTAAAGCAGGGAGGCATGTGTGCTATTCTGAGTTCATTGGAGGAAGAAGTGCCCATGCTGCAGATGGCTTCCTGACTACTGCAACACCAGCCAGTGTGGTGTAGTGGTTAGAGTGCTGGACTAGGACCGGGGAGACCCAAGTTCAAATCCCCATTCAGCCATGAGACTTGCTGGTTGACTCTGGGCCAGTCACTTCTCTCTCAGCCAAACCTACCTCACAGGGTTGTTGTGAAGAGAAATTTAAGTATGTAGTACACCACTCTGGGCTCCTTGGAAGAAAAGTGGGATATAAATGTAATAAGCAATCAAAGCAAAAAAGCAACCAGTGCTTGCAAGGGTTTGGGGTGTTGAATTTCACCGATCTCCGCTTCCCCTGGAAGTCCCCTGCACCATCTGAGAATACGTCCCTGCACAACCCTCAGGGACATAGCTTTGGGTGGAAGGGTAGGGTTGCCATGTCCCCCAGAATTTAGGGTAGCCCTCGGATTTTGGTTCTTCCATCCAGCTGTTAAATTCCACCTGGATTTACATGGATTTCAAATGCGCTGCCCAGATTGCTTGGATTTTACTCTGGATCCGATCACATGGGAGGGCAGAGAAGGAGGGGAAAGTTCACAAATCTGTCAAATAAATAAAAAATGCAAATTAGTTGCCATATAATTTGCACAATATGCAAATTAGGCCACCCAGATTTGGGAAGCTTGAATATGGCAACCCTATGGAAGGGGAGAATGGCAAAATGTGTGTCCTCTAATGCAAGTCCCCAGAGCAATTGCTGTAGCTGAGTAAGTAGTACCTTCCCCTTCAAGGGTACATACACCTCATAATACTGCACATTCAACCTTAGTTAGGAAGTTGGCCAAAATAAGTCAGAATTATAAGATGAGATAAATTTAATCTGTACTTAATTTGAAATATGTTAACATATTTTGAAAGCTATTGTTTGACTCTTATTTACCTCTTAGGTCTGAACCATACCAAATGATACCCAGGGACAAGCCAGCCTATCTCATTTCACGAACGGTGGGCACGCAAACAGATTACCGGGATGGTGAAGCTCAGACAGATCCTTATAGCCCTGAATATGTAGTGCCTTCAGGTTCAATACCTGAATTACTGACCCTTGCCACTCTGACGTGGGGTGAGTAGAACAAAGTGTTGATTATATAAAGGATTGTTCTGTCTTCCATGGAGTGGGGGAATGGTTTTCTGCATGTGAGAGGTTACTCTTATTCCAGGTAATGACCAGTGTTTCCTGTAACAGGGATTCCCAGATGTTGTTGACTACAACTCCCATCATCCCAAGCTGCAATGATGATGCAATGGGGGGCGATGGGAGTTGTAGTGAGCAACATCTGGGAATTCCTGTTACAGGGAACACTGATCCTGACACTGCATTGCTATGTCTTAGGCTTCCATAGAAGACGTGATCTCCATTAGTTCTCAAATCTAATACCAGAGCATTTGAGACAGTTGTAACAGCAAGATTCTAGCAGTTTCATCACAGCAGGACAAGCAGATTGGCTTTTGGCTATCAATTTAACTTACTAGCCGTTTTCAGGTTTCTTACTCCTCATGGAGAACACACGTGCTTGTTAAGAGTCCTGTCTCAGGGAGTGGTTAATGAAATGAACTATATTGTACGAATGGTTTCAGTGGGGCTTAAGCACTCCTTTTAGTTGGCTTGCGACCATAGTGTTGGAAAGTGTGCCGTCGAGTTGATATTGACTCCTGGTGCCCACAGAGCCCTGTGGTTTTCTTTGGCAGAATACAGGAGGGGTTTCCCATCACCTCCTCCCGTGCAGTATGAGATGATGCCTTTCAGCATCTTCCTGTATCTCTGCTGCCCAATTTAGTACCAGCAGGGATTCGAACCGGTAACCTTCTGCTTATTAGTCAAGTATTTTCCCGCTGTGCCACTGTGCCTCCTATTTTAGTGAGTAAATTTTGCAGAGAAAATCTGAGTCTTCTCCCCTAGTGGGGAACAGTATCCTAAGGTGAGTTACTCTTCTCACTTGCTCCACAGTCAGGGCTATGTCAGTCATTGCAGACTTTTGACCTTCCATGAGAGGAGGTCCCACCCAGTTTGGTTTGGTTTGGTTTTGAGTTCCTGTTCCCTTTTTCCTCTCTACAGTGACAAGGTTTTCTCTACCATACCCAGATCTGATAGGGCACAAAGGGAACTCATCTGTCTTCTCATTGTCCTTGCTGACTGAATCCATTAATTGATTTTCTGTTTCCCACCATAATCAGTTACTGTAATGAGGACCACTGTGCTTGCTGTTTTTAGTCATATTTTTAAAAACAAGCTCTCTTTGATCCTTTCCAAAGTATTTACTTGTGCTTTTCAACATCCAGCCTCTCAGCTACAATAGAATGTTGCATTTTGTTTTGGCAGTTAAAACAACATTCCTAAAAATAAGCTCTTTTGGCTCTTTCATTTTATTATTTCTTGCACTTTGAAGGTCGGGGACTTCCCGCAACTCAGGCAGAAGTAGAGGTGATTGAACGAGCCCGAGAAAAACGCGCCTGGGAGGCAACCCTTCCTCCACTGAATGATGCTGCACACATTGCAAAGAGGAGGAGGATGATGGAAGAAATGGAGAGGAAAGAGTGGGCCTTTCGGGAGGAAGAAATAGAAGAGTAGATGATCAGTTTTTACTTTCCTTTTACTTTCTTACCCCCTTGGTCCCATAGAGTCTGCAAACCCGGTAACAGTGCAAGCAGCAAGAGCACTCTCCTATTACATGAATGATAACAATTAATAATAAAAATCCTCACTTGCATTGTTCAGTGGGTGGTAAAAAGTCACCAAATAGCCCCCACATCCAATATAAAAATGCCATTCCACAAAGCTTATGGAGAGGCAGCTCTATTCCTATAGCCTTGACAGCTATACATGGGTGCTTATTGCATAAGCAGCATCTTTCTCTGTGTTTGTCTCTATGTTTCTCTATGTTCTCTAACCAGGTAGGGCTGCTTGTGTGAATGACCTTATAGTCACAAGCATGTTGAACTAGCTGTCTTTTACTTTCTGTCCCAGTAAAGTATCACAAGCCCAAAAACCTAATGCTCTTTGGGGCATAGTCTTAGATGCCATTTTCCTTTGGGTTACTATTCCTCTTAAAGTGGACAAATAGGGATTTTCAGATCAGATTCACAGTGCTGTGCTTTCTGTCTCTCTTTACAGCTTTACATATATTCAGCAGGACCTGATTTGGGTCTGTACCATCATGTCTAAACTCCCTTTTAATTAAAAAAATGGGGAAAGGAAATCATTCATAGATCAAGGGATTAGAGGTCTATGAAGCTGCCCAAGCTTCATAGCTTTCCCAATCCCTTCAAAGTACATTGCTCATCCATGGTTTACAGCATTCAAGAAGGTCACAAAACTGACTTTGGATCGGGGGGGGGATGATATTGTGTTCTCTGTTTAGTCACATGTATGGGAGATGCGCACCTGTGCAGAGCCGCATATGGACATTTCTAGAGCTTCTTAGAACTTTCTAGCTGTGTTGCCTGAAGAGCATGGAAATTCTCCAAGGGAAGCCTTTTGTAGTTAGTTAAAGCACAATCTTTTCTTCTGGCAGATTATCATCCAGACTTAACATTATCCTAAAACTCTCCTGAAGCTGTGCCTTCAAATACTCAAGTCTCTGCATTGTTTAGCCACCTAATGGCACAGCGGAGAAGCAACCTGTCTAGAGAGCAGGAGGCTGTTGGTTCAAATCCCCGCTGGTGTGTTTCCTAGAATATGGGAAACCCTTATATTGAGCAGGCGCGATATAGGAAGGAAGGTGCCAAAAGGCATCATCTTATGCTGTGTGGGAGATGGCAGTGGTAAACCTCTCCCGTATTCTACCAAGAAAACCACATGGCTCTGTGGTCGCCAGGTGTCAACACTGAATCGCCCAACCTTTTCTTTCCTGCATAGTTTGGAATAAATAAAACTAGTTAAAATTTTTGTTGGAATACTATTTGTCTCAGTGACACTTCCTGAGGCTTTGGCACTCAGAAATATTGAAAAGATTGTGAAAATATTAATGTCTCTATGAGAAATTACCAGCTTCTATGAACATTGAAATTTAGAAATCACAAGAAGAATCCAAGAAGAGGAAGGCAGCTTAAATTGCAGCTTGTTATCAAAACAACTGAAGTCAGTCCATTGTTCTCACCGGGGAAGCTTAATTAGCAGCTGAATCAGACATTTCCAGCTAGAAGCCGTCTCAGAATCTTGTTACATGAATTAATGCAGTCAGAAAGGGATTGTAGAATCCCAAACCACACACTCTTAACTACACAGTGCACACACAGGATAAAGTGTAGGGAGAATTCCTCCACTGTGCCAGGAGCTAGGAGTTCTGTGAGACTATTGATTATGCACTCAAATCTGAAAGTCTTTCCCCGGTAAGGCTTGTGATGGTGTTTCAGCTCAGCATCCCCATCTTGTGTCAAAGCTCCCCAATTGCAACCAAATACAGTTGAAATAAACATTCCTGAATCAAATGCAAATGAACCCTAGCAGGTCGAGCAATCTGTAGGGATGGAAAATAAGAGTAAGATACTAATTGAAAAAGGAGCAGGTTTTTGAAGAAAAAAAGGCCAATGACTTAAAAGGCTTGATAAGCTCAGAGATGAGATAGAGGAAGAACTGCTTATTGCCACCACCTCCAAGGGAAGGCCAAGAATTCACATTAAGCCAACCACTCAGCTATGGCCGTGGTACGGGGATGACAACCACAACAGATAGATTGCTGAGTACTGCATGAGAGACTATGTCTTTGAAAATAATCCATCTCCTGCAGTGGCCAACTGTCGGCTCCATCATGCACCTCAAGAAGGGAAGAAATTGGCCAAGATGCCATGCAGTTTGTGGAGAGAGACTTCTACATTGATGATAGCTTGAAGTCCCTGTCCACTGCAGAAGAGGTCATTTAGCTGCTCAAAAAACACAGAAAATGCTGGCCAAAGCCAACCAAATATTCCACAAGAAAGCTTCCAACAATTCCGCAGTGATAAATGCTGTCAACCTGAAAAACCACATGAAAGGGCTACGAAACCTAGACTTGGATTCAGACACACCACCACTACAGCACAGCCTTGGGTTGAGCTGGGATGTCAAGAATGACATCTTCATCTCTCAGGTACCATCACAAAATAAACCACCCACTGAGACATGCTGTTGACAGAACAACTTATTTGACCCAATAGGATTTGCAGCCCCAGACACTGTGCAAGGCAGGTTCCTCTGAGAGCCTTAAGCTAGGACACTCCACTATCCTCCAGGAAGAAAGAAGGAAGTGTGGAAGAGTTTGTTGTAGGCTCTCCACAAGACACAAATACCATGCACCTGTGTTTCAACCTCACTGACAGCCATGCAGCACAAAGAGATACACATCTTCCCCAGCGCCTTCACAATGGTTGACATGAAGAACAGGGTTCAAATTGGGTGCTGCTTTGGCAAAGGCAAGTTGGCACTGCAACCAGAACACATCACCCCTAGACTGGAGTTGTGTGGGGCAGTCATGTCAACAAAAATAGCAGGCAAGCTGAAGGACAGACTCGACATACAACCCAACACTATCGACTTTTAAACCCTGTTAGCAAAGTTGTACACATATATATGTGCACATGTATAGACATCAGAATAGAAGTTTCTACATGTACGTAGCCAACAGAGTGAAATACGTCAGTCTTCATGACCAGAGCAATGGCACTACGTCCTAGCCGACCAGAAACTGGCAGATTAGGCCATATGAATTATAGCAGCACCTGTATGACTAGGGACATAAAGTCTGTGTGGTTGAATGAACCAGAGTTCCTTTGGATCGAGACTATGCCCAGTAAGCCAGAAGAACCCACTTCAACCGGATGGATCCAGATGATGATGCAGAAGAAGTCCATCCTGAAGTGAAAGCCCTGAAAACCCATGTTGCCAGCCACCATCACTTAGGAGCCCAACGCTTCCAGTGTTTCTTGAGGTGGGCAGTCCTCAGGTGGGCAGTAGAGCACTTCATTCATTTTTCCCATTCCAAAGGAATCCAGAAGGTCTAGCAGATGAATGTCCCTAGTCATACAAGTGCGCCAAGCCCAGGACACCAGGAAGCTAGCGCAGCCCAAGAAAATTGTTTGCCATAGTGTGCAACTTATAGTGTATGACAAAGAAATCCCTTGCTCATCGCTTGCCTTTCTGTCCCATGAAGTTCAAGACCTCCCATCCTTTGTCTCCAACCTGCCTGCTTCTTGCCTCTAGTGACAGTGCACGGCTGCCTCCACTTGACTTGCTAAAGTCTCAATGCACTATTTTTTATTTTTCACTCTATTTTAATCCCTTTCCCTCCTCTCCATCTTCAACTGTCTTCTCCGCCTCAGCTGCCACTCCCCAACATTCTTGTCTTCCCTAGCAACCATTGCTAGGAGTGTCCTCCATTCTCTTGACCCCTCCCCTTCATTTCCTTAAGGAATTGCTGCTAAACAAGCAACTACAGTCTGACTGTGAGTCCAACTTCATTTGGGCTTGCTGCGAATTGAAGATCAAAGCTGTCTGAGCACCTAGAACTGCTCATTGGTTTTCAGTCCTCCCCATGCTTTACACATGGGCAAATCTGGGGATGCATTTTAGGAGTATCATGTCTAATCCTAGACTCCATGTGATGCTGCAGGGAGCTTCATGTCTTATACATGTCTCCTGTCTTACACATGACTACGCTCTTAGCCGCCGAATTCTCAGCCACCATCAATGTTACATTCTCATCATTGGATTCTGAGAACCCTATAATCTTGACACCGGCCACTCTATTGACACAGAAGATGGAACTGTGGACAGTACTACCTAGACAGTTCAACACCAAGGACCTCTACAAATGACAGTAGACACAGATCCAGACACTGGCCAATACCTTTTGGAATCAATGGAGATGAGTGCCTTACTTCTTGGCAAACCCAAAGCAAGTGGAAAGTCAGCAAGACCAATGTAAAGGAAGGGGGCATCCTCTTGCTTCAAGACAAAGAGACTGATTGCAACACCTGGCCTGTGGCAATCATCACCAAAGCCATTCCCAGTGATGACAGGAAAGAATGTAAAATTGAGGTGAAGACAATCAAGCAAGGAATGAGTACTCATCGGACCAGTTGTTGAAGTAGTACTGTTTCCGTCCAAAGATGAAAGGCAGATGTAATGTAAATAAGTTGTAGAATGTTAGTCAAAACAGAGCACATTTGAAGATCTATGTTCTGGCAGTGCGGGTGGCAAAGTAGCGGTTCTTTTCTGTCCATATTGCTTCCACAAAATTCACATCCAGCTGAGTTGTCTAAGGTTGTGAGGAGGCTAGTATTTATTTTATTTATTTATTTTTGCATTTATATACCGCCTTTCGTTAAAAAGATAACCCCAAGGCGGTTTACAAAAGTTAGTATGTACCCCACCCCCCTTATATTTAAACTTGGAACCATTGGTCACTCACTGATACTTTTAAATGACTTTTTTGCAGGTAAAATATCTCATATCCGGGCCTAGCTGGATTCCACAGTTACTACAGAATCTACTGTGGAGGTGTCCAGCAACTCCTCTTATGGAATTAGATTGGATTATTTTCAGTTTGTGACTCCTGCAGAAGTGGACAAACTGCTTTGGACTATGTGTCCTACAACCTGTTCTCTTAACCCTTGCTCAACTTGTCTTATATCATCTGGTAATCATATTATCAGAGAGGGTCTGGTAAATATTATCAGTGCTTCTCTGAGGGAGGGCAGGATGCCTTCTTGTCTTAAGGAGGCTATTATTAGACCAGTTTTAAAGAAACCTGCATTGGATCCCTCAGAGTTAGCTAATTACAGCCCTGTTCCTAATCTTCCATGGTTGAGCAAGGTGATTGAGTGGGTGGTGGCCTCTCAGCTCCAAGCAGTTTTGGATTATGCAGATTATCTAGACCCATTTCAAACTGGCTCTCATGTGGGTTATAGGGTTGAGACTGCCTTGGTGGGCCAGATGGATGATCTCCAATTGGCTATTGACAATGTGACTCTGATGATCCTTTTGGATCATCTCTGCGGCTTTTGATACCATTGACCATGGTATCCTTCTGGACTGCCTGAGGGGGGTGGAATTGGGTGGCACTGTTTTACAGTGGTTCCATTCTACCTCTCTGGTAGAATCCAGATGGTGTCGCTTGGAGACTGTTGTTTTGCAAAGCGAGAACTAAAGTGTGAAGTTCTATAAGGCTCAATACTGTCTCCAGTGCTCTTTAACATCTACATGAAACCGCTGGTAGAGATCATCAGGATGTTTGGTGCAGGTTGTTATCAATATGCTGATGACACCCAGATCTACTTCTCCATATCGACCTCATCATGAAATGGCAGATCTTCCCTAAATGCCTGCCTGGATGAGGGATAACAATCTGAAGTTGAATCCAAATAAGACGGAGGTACTGACTGTGGGGGGTCGAGACCCATGAGATGGTTTAGATCTGCCTGTTCTGGATGGAGTTACACTCCCTCTGAAAGATCAGGTATGTAGCTTGGGAGTGCTCCTGGACCCAAAGCTCTCCCTGATTTCTCAGGTTGAGGCAGTGGCCAGGATTCAGCTGATACATATTTATGTCCATTTCTAGAGGTAAATGACCTTAAAACAGTGGTACATATTCTGGCAACCTCCAGGCTTGACTACTGTAATGCACTCTATGTGGGGCTGCCTTTGTACATAGTCCGGAAACTACATTGGTACATAATGTGGCAGCCAGATTGGTCTCCGGGACAACACAAAAGTACCACATAACACAGATTTTAAAAGAATTTCACTGGTTGCTGATATGTTTTGGGGCGAAATACAAATTGTTGGTTGTTACCTATAAAGCCCTTAACAGTTTGTGCCCAGGGTTTTTAAGACAGTGCCTTCTTTGTCATGAACCCTGCCACCTGTTACGACCTTCTGGAGATGTCAGGTTACGGCTGCCACTGGCTAGTCTGGTGGCGACCCGGGACCAGGCTTTCTCTGTGGCTGCTTTGGAATATGCTCCTTACTGAAATAAGAGCATCTCCTTCTCTGCTTGTTTTCAGGAAAACCTTCAAGACCTGCTTGTTCTTGCAGGCTTTTAATTAGAATTATTAATTTTAATAATTTTTTTTGTTTTATGTTATTGTTTCTATTGTGTTTCGTGGATTTTAATCAGTGACTTTTTATATTGTTTTAAATTTTGTACACTGCCTAGAGATGTACATACCAGGCAGTATAAAAACGTGATAAATAAATAAGTTTCTAGAACTTTATTTATAAAGCCTAAGCAAATAGTGGGATTTGTCAATTCCAGAAAGGGAATATGCTGCCTCAAGAACATCACTGATTTAGAATGCATGTAGAGTAGAGAGCCATGCTATTATTGTACTAGACTTACTGCTAGTCTGTGAAGACTAGATGCTTCTTTCGGCTGTGCCATGTTGCTACCTACCTTCTCCTAAGTACCTGCACCTACCTCCAGATAAAGTCAGCTTGCTGGTCTCCCCACTGCAGGCAACAAATAACGTGCAGCATTCTACAAGGAACTGATGGAAAGGGGAGTTCTTCCTGCCCTTGGGGCATAGGAATGCTACACACACACACACACCACTTTTCAATAAAAGTTATCAAAGTGATGTACATAGATATAAATAAGTAAATAAAATAAAATACATAGTGCATGAGGTTTCCCAGCTTGAGGGCAGGGTCTAGAACATTCTTCAAAGTACTAGGAGTTCCCTAATGTTGCTCTGTGCACGTGCAGATCTCCCATATGTTTGTCTGCACAGATGACAACTCAAAAAAAGACAAAATTACAGGTAAGCAATCTTTTCTTCCCCTAGAAAACAGTAGACCATTCTCTGACAGTCAGTGTGGTTCTTCAAGTGTACTAACTTTTGCAGAGTAGAGTATTCATGAAGGGTTTCAGGCAGCTGCTGATTTGTCCAGTTTAACTGGTGTGAAGAACACACTTGCTCTCTCTGCAGTGAGGATGGCAAGATATACTGTTGCAGTCAGTGGCAGGGGCACAAGTCAAGACTGGCATCAAAAGGCAGTATATAAATCTAAAAAGTAAAATTGGTTGTGGGGAGCCAGTTAGCTATTGGTGCTCTATAAGAAATATACACTTTTTCTTTAAATCTGCCTTCCAATGTCCTTCCTACTTGTACAGGAAGAAACAGTATTTTCTCTAATTTCTTTTTACAAACCATTTGTGGTACTATCTTTGTCTTAGAAGACTTTAGAATGAAGTTAATCTTCCTTAGGCTTTAATCCTATGCACATTTTCTTGGGCATAAGCCTTAATAGAACTTATTTTTGAGTAAACAGGATCCTGTTGCATTACTGTATTTTTTGTTTTATGTTTTAAGCTTCTTAGTGTTCTCCCTAAGTTTTAGAAGGGTTAGTAATTCTAATGTGATCAAGGATGGTTGTGATGTTTGGAACTTCTATTGGACACTCTTCTTTACGTATTTGCTCTTCTTGTTTTAAGATTACAAGAAGTTAGACTAGAACTTTTAAAGGCCCTGCTGAAAAATCGGGAAGAAAATCGTGATGAACTAGATGTCAGTCGCTTAGATACTCACTGGTTTAACCTCATGCGAGAAAAAGAAGAGAAAGTGAAAAAGATTCAGCATGAACATATAAAAGGTAACATGGAGGAAAAAACCTAGATCAGTATCCTGATCATCACCCATCCTGTTGAAATTGGATTTCAATTTGACTGCTCTCCATTCTTTCAACCCTATATTGTCTGTGCCAAATTAGGTCACTTCTCCTCTTGCAACATCACAAAAATATGGCTGCTCTTCTCTGTTGCTTCAGCAAAAACCTTAATCTGTAGTCCGATAACCTATTGCCTTGACTATCACTACTATCTCTTTTCCAGTCGCACCTCAAGTCACTTCACCTCTATTCAGTCCTCTGGTGCAAAAGCAATTCACCTCTCTCATTATTCGGACCATATGGCATCCCCTCCTTAAATCCCTACATTGCCTTCCTGCATAAACTTCCCAAGTGCCCATGGTCTTGCCCCCCTTATCTCTCAGCTCTTATTTCCCAACACATCCTTACCTGTGACCTTCACCTTCGTTCATCCAGCTTCATCACCCTCAACCATCTGAATCTTTTTTCTTACCCAAATGACTCCATTCTTTCTGCCTTACTGCCCCTCATGCCTGAAACTACTTTGCAGAATGCTTCCATGAAGCCATCTCTCTTACATCCTTTAGATCCCTCCTCAAACTCACCTTTTCCCTTAAGCCTTTGGCCCAACCCACTAGTCTCCATACTAAGCCTAAGTATGGGTAAGTAGTTAAATTTTATTTACAGTCTTAGAGCAGCAAAAAGTATGTATATGTGTATACGTATATACGTGTGTATAATCACATATATTCTTCTGTAGTTTGCCCAGCTTCCATTTCCCTGTCTTTCCTCTGTTGTCTCCTCTGTGTCTGTTTTTAGATTGTAAGCCCCCTTGAGACAGGGGCCTGCCCTCAATCTTTGTAAACTACCATGCACATGAATGGCATCATCATCATCATCATCATAATTAATAATATACTATGATTATATCTTTAATTTTTCTTTAGTTAAAAGGGAAACTCTTTTTTTGACAAAGGCACAACTGTCTTTAAAGACATCTTTAAGCCGTACTAAATAATTCCATTGCAAGCTGGAGCAGACAATAGAAACATTGTAGGTGATAATACGAGACCTGAAAAGCAATATATTATTACGGACATGCTATTACCCTCCTGGTCAAAATGCTGAAGGTCACCTGGAGTTGGAGAAGGAAATCAGGGAGGCATAGAAGAGTGACAGAGTTGTAATAATAGGTCACTTCAATTATCTTCACATAGACTGGGTAAATGCACATCCGGGTAATGACAAAGAGGCCAGGTTTCTAAATATTTTAAAGGACTGTGCCTTAGAACAGTTGGCCAACCAGAGAGAAGGCAACTCTGAACTTAATCCTAAGTGGTGCTCAGGACCTGATGTTAGATGTCAGTGTTGTAGAAAAGATAGGGAACAGTGACCACAGGACAGTCAAATGCAGCATATATGCAAATGGAGAATTGCCAAGTAAGTCCAGCACTTACACCTTTGACTTCTGAAAAGGAAACTTCTTAAAAACGAGGGGGCTGGTGAAAAGAAAACTAAAAGGGAAAGTCAGGAGAGCGCATGGAGCTTATTTAAAACCACAAAAACTCTAGAACGCATGGAGCTTATTTAAAACCACAATAATAGAAACTCAGAATGTATACCAAAAAGAACGAAAGGGACCACCAAGTCCAGTAGGATGCCAGCATGGCTAACAAGTAGGGTCAAGGAATCTATAAAAGGCAAGACTTTCTTCAGAAGATGGAAGTCCTGCCCAAATGAGAATAGGAAGGAGCACAAACTCTGGTAAAAGAAATGAAAAGGTACAATAAGCCTCTTCACAAAAGCAGCTAAATCTGTGTTATCGGCCTCTAGCCCAGGGTTTCATGCACGTGTGAACCAGGGCAAATGCCCCAAGTCTTGGTAGTCTGAATCTGGGTAACCCTGCTTCTAACCCTTGCTGTTAACCCAGGTTAGTGAAGAGCAGGAACCCTGATACCTAGGCCTGTTGATTGTGTGTCCACTTTTCCTGGTATTTTCAGGTCCCAGCAGCCAGCTGCCACGATTGTGAGAGAGCCCTGCTGCTCAAGGGGCTGCTAGCTGTGACTGTGCTGCTCTGCACATCATGCTCAAGGGCTGACCCCACCTCCTGCCCCCTCATGACCAATCAGAGAGTGGCTGCTGACATAATGGCGTTTCCCACCACCTGGCTGTGTGGTGCATTGTGGGAAGGTTCTCTTGATTCTTGGGGGACTTCTCTGATCCAAGCTCATCACTGTGGTGCTTGTCTGGGAATGGGGTTGCAAAGCCCAATGGAGGCTCAAATCATTTGTCCAGCATGGGCTAAGGACTTTTCCAAGCCCCAAACCACCTCCTTCTGATCATATGCAAGGGGTATGAAAAAGAGGTTGAGGAACATATAGCTAAAATCATCAAGGGGAATAATACAATTTCTTAAATCAGGAGCAGGAAACCTGCCAGGGAGGTAGCTAGACAAGGGAGTGAACGGGATTATTACGAAAGAGATGGAGATTGCAGAGAAACTGAGTGAGTTCTTTGCACCTGACCTCACTGAAGAGTATACAGAGCATACATATACCCGTGCCTGAACTGAGCTTCTCAGGGAGAAAGGCCGAATAACTGAATCAAATAAAGGTGACAAGAGATGATGTTCTAAGCCATCATTAAAAATTAACAAATCACCTAGGCCAGATGGCATCCACCCGAGAGTTCTTCAAGAATAAACTGCTGATCTTCTAGGGAAAATATGTAACTTGTCCCTACAGTCAGGTTCCATAGGACTGGAAAGTAGCCAATGTAACACAAATCTTTAAAAAGGGATCTAGGGGGAATGAATCTAGAAAATGTAACAGGCCAGTTAACTTAGCACTTTGAAAATAAAACTGCTAATATTGCAATGACATTATACATCTCTATGGTGTGTTCACATTTTGAATAATGGCTGTCATATTGCACAATGTCACACATATGGTGAAATGTAACATTTGCACAGTTTCACAAGAGTGAGGTTGCGCAAGCACATAAATTGCAGTTGAGTTGCGCAACAGTAAAGCCATAGGGGCTATGCCTTCATCTTCTGCTTGTGGCTTCCCAGAGGCATCTGGCAGGCCACTGTAGGAAACAGGATGCCTTGGGCCTTATCCTCCAAGTATCTTCTTATGTTCAGAGCCAGCATGGTGTAGTGGTTAGAGTGCTGGACCAGGACCAGGGAGACCCGAGTTCAAATCCCCATCCAGCCATGATACTAGCTTGGTGACTCTGGGCCAGTCACTTCTCTCTCAGCCTAACCTACTTCACAGGGTTGTTGTGAAAGTGAAACAAGTATGTAGTACACCGCTCTGGGCTCCTTGGAGGAAGTGCACGATATAAATGTAATAATAATAATAATAATTAATAATAATGTTCGGATGTAAGCTGTTTGTTTATTTTATTACACTTTCATCCTACCCTTCTTCCAATGAAGGTAGAGCAGTGTTCATGGTCTTCCCTGCTTTTTCTTTTCAACGTCCTGATAAGGTAGGTTAGTCTTAGAGAGAGTAGAGCTATTCTCACAACCATCAGTTTCAGGGTAGGAGGCAGTAAACCTAGCTATTCAGGCTCATATGGAGCCATGGAATCCCTACAACACAGCTTTTCCAAACCTGGTTAACTCAGATTCTCTACCCTGCTCTTAACTGATGTAGAAGGAAATGAGCCCTCTTCTGCCTTTCTCCCCCGGTCATGTGGGCACATGCAGCCTTTTCAGTCAGCAGAAATCTGTGCTGCACGCCTGTCCCTGCATGGTTACCATAGAGTTCTGTGGCCAGAGTGGTCAGCAGGGAGCAGTCTCTGCTGTCATAAGGTTTTTCCAGGTTTCTGGCAGGGTTGTGTTTGGAGGACCATCCACAGCAAGGCAGGGCTTTCATCCCTGATTTCAATGAGGGTCCACCACTGGATCCTTGGTTGTCTGGGTGCTGGGTTTGCAAACCCAGAGGTTCTGATCATCTGGGAGTCATGAGGTAGGAGTGCTCCTGTCCTTCCATCCACCCCAAATGGTCTTTTGAACAAGCCCAAGTCAGTTTCAAGGCTGAGCCCAAATCTTAATCTTGGCTCCAGAAAAGCTTGCTTTAGATTTTCATTCAAAAAATTATCTTGTCTGAAATTTCTTCTTAGCAATCAGAAGAATAATAGCTAAAGGAAAAAATGTGGAAGGAAAACTGGAGAGAAGAAACGTCATCAAGGACTACACTGACTATGAATCACAGCCTTATGCTCCTCTCTCAAGAATTGGTTACTTTCCAGACAATCATGCGGATCGTTACATAGTGAAAAACCACTTTCTCAACACATATGATGGTAAGTCACACTAAGGAAATATTCCAACATATTTACTCCTTGCTAGGGAACAGAGAAGCTATTTGGAGTGAGGGAGTTCTGCATGTGCTTTAGGCCTCTGTTCCTGGCAAGGTATCATTAAACCAAGGCGACTAATTCTCTTTCACATTAACACTGAAACCTCTCTGTTCTCATGCCGTCCTCCCATTCTGTCTTTCTTAGGCCTGCTTGAGCTGGAGGCATCTCTCCCTGACTCTGTCACGCAGCCCCAAACTGAAGCTCCCAAACCCAGGAGCACCACCACTAAGGATGGGTTTATTAAACGGTCTGCTAGACTAGAGATGGAACTGGCCCAGGTTTATCAGGTATTCTGCTTCATGTGAGGCATTTCCTGTCTGAACAACATGCTGGTTAAATATCAGCATTAGGACATTAGGCAAGAAATCAGGGCTAAGGAAAACCCATGCCAGACACTTTTTTTAGAGAGAGCAGGTTGGTATTATTTGATCACTACTGCTTGACTGCGGTGGCCCACATGCTGTGCTGTGGCAGGCGGGTGGAAGAAGGGTTATGTGGTTGCAGGGAGCATTCAGCATCCCTGCGGCGAAGACTTTTTGTGCAGCCAAGTGGATGGGGAGGTGAAACAATTTTTGTTTCTCTCCCCTGGCAGCAAAAGATCTTTCTGCTTGCAGGCATATGTTGACACAACCCTCAGGGACATATTCTTGCAAGCAGAAAGGTCTTTTGAAGCAAGGGGAGAGAAGCAAAGAATTCTCCCCATCCCCCTTTGCACCCCTCAGCTGCACAAAAAGCCTTCGCCACAGGGATGCCGAAGGCTCCCTGCAAATGCACATCCATTCTCCCACCTAGGAGAGGAGAGCTGGTCTTGTGGTAGCAAGCATGACCTGTCCCCTTAGCTAAGCAGGGTCTGCCCTGGTTGCATTTGAATGGGAGACTAGAAGTGTGAGCATTGCAAGATCTTCCCCTCAGGGGATGGAGCTGCTCTGGGAAGAGCATCAGAAGGTTCTCAGTTCTCTCCCTGGCAATTTCAAGATAGGGCTGAGAGAGATTCCTGCCTGCAACCTTAGAGAAGCCGTAGCCAGTCTGTGAAGACAATGCTGAGCTAGATAGACCAATGGTCTGCCTCAGTATATGGCAGCTTCCTATGTTCCTATGTTCACCTCCCTACTGCTTTGCAGCATATGGGCCTTGATCTTTTGACCTCCATTCCATGAAGGCAAACAAGAGAATGCTCTCTTCCCCCTGCCTCTTTCTTTTCTAGCAGATTGAGACAGCGAGGCTGTTCACACAAGCAGCCCAACCCAGGCTAGGGCAGCCCAGCCTAGGTTGGGCTGCTCACGTGATGCAGCCCGACTCGCCCCCACTAGCCTGACTTTTAACCCCGGCCCGTAACTGGGACTAGAGGGCTCAAGGGTGCCCTCAACCCCAGGTTCAGGATCATGTGTGTGCTCGGGCTGCATGTAGCCCGAGCGCACACAGAATCCGGCACCTAGAGCACCCAGTGCAGAGGGGAATCCATCTTGTCACGTGGTGCATTATGGGATTCCTCGAGGCCAGGACTTGTTTTCCCAGCCTCCAGTGATCCACACTGCTGGGAGCAGCTCAAATTGTGTGGGCATGCCATGGCACACTGAAGAGCAGCTCCTTGCTCGTCTGTGGGGAAGGTAGTTTCAACCTTGCCTTCACCCTCCTCACCTATTATAGTTGTGAGAACAACCTTTGTATGTGAATGAAATAATGAATTACAATGTAAAACACAGATCATAAATTTTAAATGCATTATAGCAAAAGTTGGTATGAACAGTGTGCAAGGCACATAAGAAGCAAACGATGATGCGGTACATTTGAGAACAACTTATGGCTATCCTCCAGATGATGTGCATTTGTTGTAGGAACAAATGGACACCAAACAGAATGGAGCCCAGTTGCTTTTGGTTTCTATGCAAAACTGACATGATGTGCTAAGTTGGGGGCTTTGTTTTGGAACTTCATTTGTTACCCATTCATTTTTGTCAGACTTGATATTTTTACTTGGCTCTTGCCACTGGCAAGAGCTGCAATATGCAGCCTGCTCCTAGTGGATGTCAAAACCGCCCTGAGCCATTTTTGGAAGGGCGGCATATAAATCAAATAAATAAATAAAACCTTGAGTACTCATACTGCCCTGGGACACAGCATTGTCCTGGGGCAGTGTGGGTAAAAAAATGGGCTGCTGCCATGAAAAATGGATGGCTGCCAGTCTGGCCAAGAGGCAGTTGGCAATGGTCGCTCGTGCCACTGTTGATATATGTGATGGCAAAAGTGAAGGAAAAGTACGCATTTTTTAAAAAACACCCTAAATGGATCCCAAAATGAGTGGCGCGGGACCCAAATGGTCCCAAACTGAACTCAAATCTAAGCAACAAAAATGAATGTGGTTTATATATATACCACCTTTTATCAATGATATCCAAGCGGTGTACAAAAATGAAATGAAGACGCTTCTGAGATAATTTTTGTTTCTCTGTATGCCCTGCTACTAACTTCCCTGCAGATACTGCAAGACAGGAAGAATCAAGTTCTAGAGCCACTCAAGCCACTTCGTTTCCTTCAGAAGGTATCAAAGTTAGTTGGGCGACCTCCCACTCCAACACTGGACGTCCCTTCACTAGTAGGTGACACCTTTCCGACTGTTCTTGTCATAAATATACTGCTGCTTATTATATTCGTGAATTGTGGTTAAAAGATCAGGAGAGGGTTGCCATTCTTTGATGTAGGGCCCTTTGCCTTTTTACAATCCAGTTTTTAGGAAGCTGCTTTCTGTTATGGAACTGAGGGATTTTTGAAAATGTAATTGTATCCAGAAAGGATCTTTCCTTTCCTTTCCCTTGCAACCTTAGAAACCTTTCTCCCTCTGTTAAAACAGGACATATTTAATGGGACTAGCTTGTCACATTAATTTCAAGGGAACTACTCGTGAGTAATCTAGTCTGGATGTCAGCCATTCAAAAATGGAGTGTAATTAGTTAGCTTTTTAATATAATTATTGAATGGATTTATAACAGTGTTGCCTAAGAAGAGTGGTTACAATAAAATCAGAGAAGGCTTATGATAAAATCAACTGAGAAAATTTACCATCCAGTTTCAAAGGAACAGAATAGATTTTGGTTTTGAATTTAATATCCAAATATCTGAATTTTTCCTCTGAAATGCTTACAAACTGCCTTCCACTCTCCCAGGAAACAAGTCCGTGCTTCAGTATCTAGGGGCATTTTTCAAACAGACCCTTTCTTTTTAAGCTCCCACCTTACTTAACAGTGGGTTCTCAGCAGGGGCCAGACTCATCCAGCAGATTTTGAAGTAGGGACATGCCTAAAGCACAGTTCGAAGCATAGTTTGAGCACTTTGAGGGAAATTAGAAAAGGAACTTTAAGAAAACGGAGAGCAGGTGCTTACCTGCTCTCTGCTGCCCCTTACAGCTTCCTGCTGAGGCGGCGCATGTCCCCAAAAATCCCCTCACGCCATCAGTAAAATACAGTATGTTGCTATTATGAAACATGACTTGAAGATTTTTCCATCTGGATCAAGATCCATCGATATCCATAAGAATGGGTTCTGCACTTGCACAGGAACCACGTGGTAGCCATGCCGCAGCTTGTCAAGATGTCCAAGCCCCACCCCCACACCAGAGTGTGCTTTTTAAAGGTGGGCTGGATGCGACGTCCCTCAGTTCTTTTCCGACCGCCTTTGCATTTGGACCTCGGTCTGCCGCCTCTTAGTCAGAAAGTTCCTCGTGAGTTCTTCATTCTAAAAAGAAAAAAGAAAAAAAAGGACTGATATCAGTGTATGACCCATTTCTGACTGACCAATCATCCTTGACTTCTAATGCGGACCGGCTGACAAACTACGATTGGATTTTGACCTACAGAACGAACTAGACTTCTCTTCTTCGCGTGTCAAAATGGTTGACGAGAAAAAAATGCTTCAAAAGGTGTGAGGGCTGTAACGCCAAACTCCCTTCGAAGGACCTCCATGACCTGTGCCTGATTTGTTTGGGCAAGGAACACAATGTGTCCTCGTGTAAAATATACCTATCGTTTTCCAAACAAACTCGGAAAAATCGGGCACTTCGCCTCAGAGCGGCGATTTATGATGAGGTGTTAACTCCCTCAACATAGGGCATGACTCATCCATGTCATAGATGAGTCCGCCGCCAAAATCTTTCTCAGTCCCTCCTTCGATACCGATTCTACATTGGTCGAAGTTGACGAGTTCAACGTCAAAGCATGGGTCAACTCCCAAGCATAGTTTGACATCGGGCCATCGGCTCAAGTGTACATCGACTATCAGGGCGGAACTGTATCCCGCAGTTTGTGTGCTCTCAGTGTTCAGATGTGGCACTGGTGCATCCGACGAGTGTCCCCAGTTGCGGTGCACATCAAGGGTCTGGACAGTATCCTGGCTGACGACCTCAGTCGAGTTTTCTTCCAGGATTGGCAACATGAGTGGGAGCTAAAATTGGAATACATAATACCCCTCTTCCACTGTTGGATACAACCATCAGTAGACCTGTTTGCAACCTCAATGAACACAAAATGTGCCTGCTTTTGATCCAGAGTGGGACACAATCCCAGGTCCTTAGGAGATGCCTTTCAACTAGACTGGTCACAGGAGACACCATATATGTTTCCTTCTCAGCCGATCATCGCCAGAATGGTAGCTCATCTTCTTTCGAATCCTACAGCCTGCATTCTCGTAACACCGTGGTGGCCAAGGCAACCTTGGTTTCCACAGGTACGCAAACTGTCCAGGAACCTGTACCACCAGCTACCTCAGAGATGAAGGTCATGTCCTTCACCTGGACATGCACACCCCAGAGGGTCAGCCGGAGCTGACCATTTGGCAAATAGGCTTCTAAACCATATCCTACTCAACCAAAGGAAGGCCTCTACCAGACGCAATTATCTGAGCAAGTAGCTCCGGTTCAAGACCTATGCAAGATCCCAGGGTGTTCTACCAAGACAGGCATCTGTCCGGCAAGTTCCGCTGTATTTGTCCACTCTAAAGCCGCAAGGACTAGCCAGCGTCTCACTGAAGGTCCATCTCGCTGCCCTTTTATCAGAGCACCCATTCCATCACAAATGGAAAGACACTATTTTCTCATCCAGAAAGTAAAACCTTTTTGAAAGGCCTTTCAGATATCTACCTTCCAGTTAAGTCCCCCATGGAGCCATGGAGTCTATCTTTGGTGCTTTCCTCACTCACCCAGGTGCCATGGCTACAGCACCTTTGAAAATGGTTTCCTTAAAGACTACCTTCCTGATCACCATCACCACAGCATGGCGAGTCAGTGAGCTTACAGCTCTTAGAATTGATTCTCCTTACACAAGGTTCTATCAAGATATGGTCTGGATGCGCCTGGACTGCTCTTTTTTTACTGAAAGTGGTGTCTAGTTTTCACCTGAACCAGGACATCCTTCTGCCTACCTTTTTTAGGAACCCTTCCTCTGCCCTAGAGAGATCCATGCACTCGCTAGATGTACGCAGAGATCTCTTATTCTACATGGCATGTACAAAGGACTTTAGGTCCTCCACACGCCTCTTCATAGCCTATAAAGGCCCCGCCAAGGGCTCTTGTACTTCTAAACAATGATTGTCAAGGTGGCTGGTCAAGCTGATCCTGCTCACCTACAGTTGAACAAGACTCCACCGGAACCCATCAGCTTCCTTGGCTGCACACCTTTCCGGAGTGACTTTCATGGACATCTGCAAAGCAGCTACCTGGTTGCCGGAACTCCCCTTTATTAAGTACTACACCATAGATGTGCACTCTGCTGCTGAGGCTAGCTTCGGGAGGAGCATTTTTAAAAGAGTAGATAAATAATATCTACTGCACCCTCCTCCATTGGGAGCTTGCTAAACACCCATTCTTATGAATATCGACTGATCTTGAGCCAGATAAACAGGCTGATGATCTGGTAGAGATCCATCGATATCCATAAGACCCTCCTGACTTCCTTTTTGCAGTAGTAGTGCTCTGCTACATGCTTAGTGGTGTGCATGCCATTGCTCTTGGTGTTCTCTGTCAACGATGATGAACTCTCCTGCTTACCTGGATGGTCGTCGTCCACGGCAGTCATTGAACAACGGAGGGACGTCGCATCCAGCCCACCTTTAAATAGCACGCTCTGGCGTGGGGCTTGGGCTTGGATGCCTCGACAAGCTGCAACATGGCTACTGCATGGTTCCTACGCAGGCGCAGAAACCATTCTTATGGATGTCAATGAATCTCTACCAGGTCATCAGTTATAGGTGAGCAGCCTGTTTTTACATGGCCTCCAGTTTTTGTCACTTGCAGCTTCCTGACAAGGCAACCTGATCCAAAAGACAACAAAATTGGTATATAAGGGATTGAAGTCATTGTGTTTAGAAGTGAGCTGTACTCCTAAGAAATCTAGGTGATATTACACCGATGGTTGATCTGTGCCTTTTTCTGAGTGCTTTCGTGAAGAAGCTGATTCACTATGGTAAATTCTTTTGTGCTTTTGCAGGTAGATGAAGAGAGAGAACTAGCTGTGATAACGCTGCAGAAGTTGATACGAGGCAGAGCTATCCAGAACATGGTATCTGCTGTCTTGTCTATGGTATCAAATAATGCAATAGAAGGCCCTATGTGTACTTAGGCTGAGTTCTGCTTCTCTTTCCCAACCCCAGACACCGTCTAGTCAGTATCTGCAGCAAAAGGTCCACTTAATGTGCCACACCTCATATGCAGCATGACCTCTGAAACTGTTAAAACTAGGTTTGATGGAGACCAGCATTGTGACCTCTAGATTAAATTAATATATCACAAGTGAGACCTGTGGCAAAATGTTATGGAATATCCTAAGACAAGTGCTGTCCATGGCTCCAGCCAGCCTGAAACAAGAGCCTTTTAGAGTTGTTCAGCCCATGCCAAGCAGGAAGGGCAGGAATAAGGTTACACTTGCCCTTTCCCACTCCTGTGAAGCCTTCTTCTGTTGTGCTATAGCCCTAGAAGGTAAGATCTGGAGCTGTTTGCTATCACGAATATGAATATTTTATTTCTATATATTGTAACATGGGAGGTGGTCTAGATAGTGGGAATTTCATTCTGTTCCTCCTGAAACATTCCTGTACAGTGTGGAGAGGGGGATTGCCTCAGGGCATGTCTGCTTCCCCTCAGTCCTAATCCCTTCCTCCAGGATACCTCTTGTAAGCTGTTTGAGCAGGCCCATTCCCTCTCAGACTCTGTCCTCCATTTTCCTTTAAAAAGAAAACAAAATCTGACACCAAGGCTGAAGAACCCTGAACATTCCATAGTAGTGGAAGCTCACAGGACTATTTTGCTTCTGCTTCCCCCCCCTACACTGTTTATTTTAATTTCTCTAGGTTAAAAGTGCATTCTCTAGGTTCAGTGGATGCAGAGCAATGGCTGTAGCCCAAGTTCAGAGTTCTTCAGCCGTGCTGTCAGTTCTTTGGCATGGTCTTTGTACTGATGGGATTCGTGCCTGTGCAGAGACCTGCATTAGAAACTTCCAGAGCTTGAGAGAAAGAGATTTTGGCGCTAGCCCTGCCCTCAAATGTATCAATTCTGTGCATGTCCCAGCTTCATATTTCAATTTTTTGCTGACCACCACAGTAATTGCCTCATTTTGAGCTTTCTTCACACTGTTGTTGCCGGAAAAGGAGAGTGAGAGGAAAAAATAATTACTTAGATCTTTGTTCTTTCAATTGTTTTCTTTAGATTTTCTTCTGCTTATCATTGTATTTCTTGATTTCTAGATGTTGCATTATTATTTTGTTTGCCCTTGCTGTCCCTTCCCAGCCTGCTTCTAATCTATGGCAGGAAAAGCCACTTTTAAAAGGTGTGAACAAATTACAGAATACCGATGGACAGAGATTGTCATCTCCATCATTAAGTGTTCACTTGGCTGCCATATCAGCCTATCACATTCAGAGTTCTTTCTTCAGGTATCCTGTTGTAAAAAGGGTTTTCAAAAGGTTAGATCAGTTGTTTCCACCAACTCCTAAACTCGAACCCTCTTGGGATCTATTTTTGGTACTTCTGTTCTTGATGCATAATCTCTTTGATCCCCTTGCTACCACTGACTTTAGACTCTTATTCTTTAAAACAGCATTCCTAGTTGCAGTCACTTTGGCACACCGCGTCAGAAGACTCTGAGGCGGGTCTCACGATCAGTGAGACCCGCTTTTGCTGATAGATGATAGATGATAGCTGCAGGAGCCCTGGACAGCCGTATCGGCCGCCCACACGATTGCCGGCTCCGTGATGGAGCCGGCGGGGGCTGGGGGGAACAGGGGCCAATTGGCCCCCAGAAGCTCCAGCATGCCCTGCGCGAGTGTGCAGGGCATGCTGGCGAGACCCCTGGAGCTGGGAAGCGGCTTTTCACCTCCCCACCAGGGGTCTCCTCGTGAGTAGCCATGGTGTGGAGCCGCGCTGCGGCTACTCACAATCAGAAAGCCTGGGTTTGCGGAGCGTTCGCTCCGCAAACCCGGGCTTTAGGGAGGGCTACTTGAGTGGGTTACCTGCTCGTAAACCACTGGGCTCACCTACGAGCCCGGTGGTTTACATGATCAACAAAAATCAGGCTAGGCTCTTCTCTGTGTTATTTGACCTTTTATAAGGACAAGGTGTCCTTAGAATCAATACCTTCTCCCTCCCCAAAGTAGTGTTGGAGTTCCATCTCTCCCAAGAAATATGCTTACCAGTTTCTTCTCCATCCCCTTAGACTATTGAAGTGAAGATGCAGCATTCAGTACGTGTACACTGAGCTTGTTCCTTTTATACTGACACAATGACATTTAGAGGTCACCTTGCCTTTTTCTCTGTTACTCTGGTCCAAAGGGACTCCCAGTCTCTTTTCAGCGGCTATCTGTCTGGATAACCTGCAGGATAATGTTGTGCTATGAATTAGCAATAGAGACCTTACCCACTTAGGCACATGCTCATTCTACTAGAGCAGTAGCTACTTCCAAAGTTTTCCTATCAGGTCTTCCTTTGGAAGCCATTTGCCGAGTGTCTACCTGGTCACCATCCTCAGCTTTCACAAGACACAGCACTCTGGACCTGAGAGCAAGGAAGGTTGCACAGTTTGGCATCCTGGGGACAGCAGTCCAGAGAATAGCATTATAACTGCCCCTCCACCAGGTATGTGGCTAGTCATCATCGCATCAGTGTAATGCACAGAGACCATACAGAAGAAAGACACATTGCTTACCTGTAACTGTAGATCTGGATTGTGATCTGTTGCATTAATAACGAATGGGTTCTGCACCTGCGCAGGGACTTCACGGATAGATTGACTAGCTCCTTGCAATGCCCACTCTGCCAAGCATGTGCTTCATTTTTCTGTTGATATCAGCAGTTGGTGTGCCATTTTCTCATTTTCTATTTGACCTCCAAAGCCTCAACACCTCTTTCTCTGGCTCCTCAGTGCAAATATTAATAAATATAGGCAAATACCTATAGACATTGAGAAATATGATTGGATATTGCTGGTTTTTTGAATTTACAGACTGTTTAAAGGCTATTCTTTGCTGTTTGGATTTAAAGTTGGTAAAAAGGATTTTGAGGCATGCTGTGCCTTGTGGCATGCCACTATCTCATTATGGCATCTAAGTCTTTGGGGTGGGGGGACTTTCAAGCACTCTGTAGAGTGCTGAGCTAAGTTGCCGTTGATGGACTACCACAACACATGCTTACTGTGTTTAGGAGAACAACATAACCCAGTGACATGTAAAATTTGTTGCTTGTTCTCCAAACAAACACTGAAGAATCAAGTGCTACAATTTCAAGTGGCATTGTACAATGAGGCACTTGGACATCCGACACCAAGGCCAAATTACCCTTCGACATTAGAGTCTATATCGAGTTCGGCGTCGTGTTCTACAGTAACATGAGCGGTGGATTCTGCAGATATGCAGTCGAAAGCCACCAAGGAATCTGAATTTAAACGGCCAGAAATGAAGCCACTCCATAAGCATAAAAAATAGAGACACTCCTCTGAGGAGAGAGAGGACTCTTCTCCGTCGAAGAAACGCTGTAGCAAGTCTAATTCCAAGTGTAGTACACCTTCTCCTACTGCTTTGCAGTTGGAGACCCGGTCTTCGATATCAAGTGACTTGCCATTGCCATAAGAATTGACGGAGTTAGAATGAATACTCTCGGTACCGACTATGACATCGGACAAGGTGTTTTCGCCCCTGATATCAATGCCGAGGTCGATGACAGAGACCGAACATGGAACCTTGACCAGTGTGGCAGAGGGAGAAAAAAGGAGAGTTATACAACTGACTGTCAGTAGTCTAGCCACCTGGCAGGGGAATCTAAGATGTAGCTCACAAAAGACCAGTCTGGGTTGCAGAGGCTAAAGCATGGCTCGGAATATCTCTCTGGCTCAGGCTGGAGGCTGTCGACACTATGGATGATGTACGTTGTCTTCCAGTGGCTAACTGCAAGCTGTAGACATGCTTTATAGTCCAAGCTGATAACTCTCAGCTGGCAGGGATTCAAGGCTTATCAGCCCTCTGCAAGATACATTTACTTCTCCTGATGGATTTCAGCTGCACATGCCGTCTCGTGACCCGTCTTTGCTGTGCAGTCAGTGGGTTGTCTGCACAGCTCATCCTCTGGTTCGTCAGTCCCTGTCTCTGCTGCCTCAGACTGCTGTGCCTGCTCTGGGACATCAGCTGGACCTTCCTCAACTATCTCTTGGGAACTGACAACTGGGGTCTGCCCCTCAGGCACCCCTGCATCGGCTGGAGGGCTGTCAGCATCCCCTTCCTCCTCGCTATCTGAGACTGAGGGCGTGACACTGTCTCCTGCTCAAACTCCGATGCAGTTCCCATCCACGGCTATGCCACCGCAGAACTTTGACAGAGAAGATTATGTGGATTTCGGAGAAGAGACTGGGTATCATGATGAAGGAGTCTCCTTGGTCCCCAATATGGCTACTACCTGGCTGGCAATGTTAGATTTGTCTAATAGCACACCGCTGGGATCCACATTTCAAGGTGTTCTTAGTGGAGGTCTCGATGCTGAACAGGATTCCAAGGAGGGGCCCCTCTCAGTACCGAAAACGCCATCAATGTCTCCAGTACAGATATCATCTACTACAATGGGACCGTTAAGGTTGATGTCTCCATTAAGGCATACTGAGGATCATATTGCATTGCTGCGACCTATTTCAGTATTCTCAAAACTGGTGACAACAACTGCTAGTTACATGCTGCTGTTCTGGAAGTCACCACTACAATATGTGGCTACTTAGGATTTGGCACCATCAAACCTATCTGGGGTTGCACAGCAGAGACAGATAACTTACACTTGTGGTTTTAGACACAGCCTTATGGTTTTTTATCTGGCTGATTATGTAGATTACCAGTTGTGGAAGAACCAACAGGGAATTTAGCAACATACAGTACAGCATGAAACACAGCTACATGTATGTACGGCATCAGTGCCAGTCTGTGTACCATCAACAATGCATACTACTACAACATCAGTAGCTTGCCAGACAATGTCTCCTCTTGCACAACCTTTGCAACCAGTGCAACCTTCTGCCCCACATCCACAGGAGCCATGTAATCCACCAAGAGAACCAAAGGATTCACAAGTGCCTCCTCAACCAAAGAAAAGTAAAGAAGAAGACATCTCCTGTAACACCTCCAGTGGATGATGACGACGGAGATGGATATACTATGGATTCCACAGAAACAAATTTAGACGGAGGTGATTTCCCTCCTGACCCATCAGCAGAAGTGCCTCCAAAGACTTTGCTTTTACCCACAGAAGAACTAAGAGCCTATCATGCTTTTAAGAGAGATGGCTGAGGCTTTGGGCTTAGAATTGAAACAACCAGAGGCTGATCTTAAAGATTCAGTCTACAATATCATGGCTAAAGCAAAGACTTCAAACCCGGTGGCACTTCCCATGTTACCAGTTATTACCAAGGCAGCCCAGTCTGCATGGGAGGTGTTGCAGACATCTATACCTACATCGAAAAGATTGGAAGGATTATATAGAATACAGGAAGAGGATAATACATACCTGGTACGTCATCCAGTACCAAACTGTACTAGTGGATTGTGCAACTTCGTCAAAGGAAGGTCAGCGTCATTCAACTCTGGCTTATAAATAAGGAAGAAAGATTGATGTATTAGGAAGGAAAATATATTTCACCTCAAGCCCGTCCATTAAGATTGCTAATTATGCCACTTGCCTTGCTAGATATGGCCATTATTTATGGTACATACTTTTCCAAGATTCCACCGATGTTTCCAGAGGATTTTCAAGGTAAGTTAGCAGAGACTTATGAGAAAACTAGTTGTAACTAGGCAGCTGCTCAGCATGTCCAAGCTGAGACAGACTCAAGAGCCATGACAACGGCTGTAGCACTACGTTGGCATGCATTGTTGCAATCCAGCAACTTACAGCAGGACATTCATGATCAGGTGGAACATTTACCATATGATGGGAAAGGACTTTTCTCTGAGAGTACTGACTCTACAATAGAGTCCTGGGGAGGAAAATCTAAATACACAGCAAAAACATTCATGGCATCTACATCAGCCCGTTATCAGTCATACGGCTGCCAACAGCTGCGTATAACTTTTAAACATCAGGAATGTAAGGATTTCAGGAGAAAATATCGCCCTTATTACAAAGTTTTGGACAAAAGAATAAGGGATGGGCTGCTAAGCCTAATAGGGACCAGAATAAGCAGACTCTGATTTGCAGGTCTGTCCACTGCAATTGAAACCAAATGCACCAGTAACACTGCCCAAGGCTCACAGCACCAGCTTTGTGATTGCCAGCAGCTCCATCAAGTTGGCAAGTCATGCTCAAGAATGGTATCACATAACATCAGACCAATTGGTGTTATGGATTATAGAAATTGGTTACACACTAGAGTTCAAAATTTTCCCTCCATTTTCAGGGATGAAATACATGAGGGCAATTCCTGTGTTACTGGAGGAGATATAGGTGCTACTGCAAAAGCAGGCAGTTGTTCCAGTGTGGTGTACGGAAAGAATGTCCAGATTTTATTCCTGTTATTTTCAAATCCCAAAGAGGGATGGGGACATTTGGGCAATAATGGACCTGAGAGAACTCAGTGTTTATGTGTGGACGTGCAAGTTCAGAATGATGATGTTACAAGGAATACTACATCTCCTGTGCAGGGAGGAGTGGGCTGCAATGTTAGACTTGAAGGATGCATACTTTCATGTGGGAATACAAGAAAACCATCACAAACATCTAAGATTCACAGTGGGCAATGCGGCGTACCAATATACTGTCCTTCCATTTGAGTTGTCAACTGCGACGCGTGTATTTACGAAGGTGGTGGTGGTAGCAGTAGCATATTTACGTATGGAGGGCATCGTGGTCTTCCTATGTTTAGATGACTGGCTGTTGGTCAGCGATGACAAAGCAAAGTTACATTCACAGATCTGGTTTGTGTTGAGGCTTCTAGAGGACCTGGGCATCAATGTCAACTGGAAGAAGTCGAATCTGAAACCACAAAAACACATATGTTACATCAGAGCAGTACTGGATACGTAGTTAAAAGGGGCACTCTTACCATTTATTTATTTATTTGATTTATATACTGCCTTTCCAAAATGGAGCGGTTTGCAAGCAATGGACAGATAACAGCAAATCAGGGACTTAGTTCACCAGTTCATCTTGAGTCCGCTGCAACTGGCAGAAGCTGTTCAAAGACTTATGGGTTTGATAACGTCATGCAATGCAACGATGTGTTATACGCGCCTGCGAATGCGAACTCTGCAGATGTATCTAAAGAATTTTTGCCCCAATGTGGACAATCAGCAAAGAATGCTGACGCTTCCCCAAAATTTATTGAACTCTCTGCGGTGGTGGACAGTACAGTCAAATCTGCAGACAGGAGTATCATAGAATCCCCACTAGAGTACCCCTTGATACCCACAAGATAGGTGACAATGGATGCCTCCTTGAGGGGTTTGGGTGCACATTGCAGCGAACATCAGATGCAGGGTCAGTGGGCGAAGCACCAGAGTTGTATGCATAGAAACTATTTGGAGCTACTAGCTGATCTGGATCGTGATCCGTTGAGCCCATAAGTAAATGGGTTCTGCGCCTGCGCAGGCACCTCGCAGGCCGACTAAGTAGCTCCTCGTGATGCCCAACCATCCTCTCGCGCTCTCAGCGCCCTTTATATTGAACGGCTGGGCGTCCTCCAGTCAGTTTCTGTTTGACCGCCACAGCGTTCAGACCTCGTTCGGGCTCCTCGGTAGCAGAAATTGTTGTGAAGAACTGTTATTACCACGGATTGTTTTTGGCTTTTCTCTTGCTTTTTGGACCAGTATAGTTGATGGATTGGCTTGTCTACCTAGTAATTTGACTTTGGACTGTACTTTTGGAACTGACTGTGGCTTCTGAGGCTTTTGAAAAACATTCTGCTGAACAGTAAGCGCTTGTCGACTAGGTGTAGCTACATGTGTAAGTGGAAGAGATTTAAGGCCTATGCTGAATTACATAAGTTCAGGGCTCTCCAGGCGACGGTGCGCCAGGTACTGCTTTATTTAACCAGTCTGAAGATGAACGGCCTGGCTAACATGTCTTTGAAGGTGCATTTGGCGGCTATTTCAACAAGGCTCCCAGGATGGGATGGGAAATCGGTTTTTACCCATCCAGAGTGTAAGAGGTTCATGAAGGGACTAAATAACTTGTACCCTCCACTAAAACAGCCATTAGAGCAGTGGAGTCTTTCATTAGTTCTCTCTGCTTTGACAGAGGGCCCTTTTGAGCCTCTACATTCAGCTGACCTCCGCTTACTGACACTTAAGACAGCCTACCTAATCAGGAGATAGTATTGCCTACCTTTTTCAAAGACCCACAGTCGGCACTGGAAAGGGCGCTGCACTCGTTGAATGTGCGTAGAGCTGTGCTATACTATCTGAAAGGGACAAGAGAAATCAGAAAGTCAAATTGGCTATTTGTAGCTTACAAGGGCAAGCACAAGGGGCAGCCAGTGTCCCATCAGCGCATAGCTCATTGGCTGGTTGAACTGATTCTGCTGGCATATAAGCAGCAGGGGGTTGCGCCCCCCCAGGACGATAAGGGCCCATTCTACCAGGGTGTACTCAACGTCAGTGGCTCATCTCTTGGGGATCAAGATGGATGACATCTGCATGGCTGCGACGTGGTCAACACAGCAGCCATTCATCAGACATTATGCGGTTGACCTGCGCATGGTGCGTCAGGCTGATTATGGGCGGAGTATCTTGAAAAGGGTGCTACCGTGAGGGACGTCCTTCTACACCCTCCTCCTTGCTGGGTTGCTAACTAATCACCCATTTACTTATGGGCTCAACGGATCACGATCCAGATAAACAGGTTGCTTACCTGTAACAGGTGATCTGGTAGTGATCCGTTGAATCCATAAGACCCGCCCGGAAACCATCCCCACTGCAGAAGTGAGGCTACAACGTAGCAGATCGTATGTTATGGGCGGTCTGCACAAAAACTGACTGGAGGACGCCCAGCCGTTCAATATAAAGGGTGCTGAGAGCGCGAGAGGATGGTTGGGCATCACGAGGAGCTACTTAGTCGGCCCATGAGGTGCCTGCGCAGGCGCAGAACCCATTTACTTATGGGCTCAACGGATCACTACCAGATCACCTGTTACAGGTAAGCAACCTGTTTTTTTAATGGCTTTGAGACAAACCATAAACTCATTTTTATCCACATAAGCTGGTAATGTGCATGGATCCACAATTCTGACCTAAGGTGTTGACCGAATTCCATTTGAATGAGGATATAACGCTACCTATCTTCTTTCAAAACCCAGAGACACTGCTGGAAAGGGCACTAAATTCCTTGGATGTACGACGTGCTTTGCTATACTATCTGAAAAGCACAAAGGATATGACAAAAACAGACAGGCTATTTGTAGCGTACAGGGGAAAAACTAAGGGTCGGCCAATATCAAGACAAGGACTTGCCCATTGGCGGGTGCAGCTAATTATGATGGCATACAAACAAGGGGTTAATCCCCCACGTGCCATACAAGCTCATTCCACACAGGCATATGCATCTTCAACAGCCCATCTATCAGGAATTTGTATGGGTGATATCTGCAAGGCTGCTACTTGGTCATCTCAGCAGTCATTCATTAAGCATTATGCCATTGACCTGTGTTTGGCAAAAGAGGCAGGATTTGGAAGGAGTGTGCTAAAGCAGGTGCTGGCATAAGCTTCAAGGGCTACTTTGCCCACCACCAATGGAAAAGCTGGCTAATCACCCACTCATTATGAATGCAAGGGATCATAAGACCCTCCCGAACCTCCCTGCTACATAGCAACGAGAAAACATACTTACCTTACAAGGACACTTAAAGATCATCAACAGAAGGTGGTCTACAATAAACTGAGAAGATGGTGCCCCAACTGCCGGTACCAACGGAAGCGGGAAGCACATTCTTGGCAGAGTGAGTGTTGCGAGGAGCTAGTCAATCTATCTGTGAGGTCCCTGCGCAGGGAGAGAACCCATTCATTATGAATACAATGGATGACTACCAGATCCTCAGTTACAGGTGAGCAACCTGTTTTTCTTCTAGTGGTCTTCTGTGCATTCACACGACCCTCTCACCTTCCTGCTGCAGCTTACCTTGCTTCTAGTGTTCTTCCTATGGTGGCTATTCCAGCTGAAGTGTGAAGGCGGGATATACACCAGGTGAATACATGTGGTGGCAGGGTCACTGTTAATCTCTCTTAAGCTCTGGAAGGTTCAGTGTGAGTCTCTGTGCAGGCATGAATTCCATCATTGTGAATGCACAGAAGACCACTAGAAGAACTACAGTCACAGGTAAGGAACCTGATTTTTTAAAAGGAAATGGAAGACAGAGACTAAATTTCTTCTGGTACAATGTCTGAAGTGAACCGTCACTGATTTACGAGAATGCTGGGTCCTGCCACCGCAACTACGCGATGAGGCGGGGGGCAGGGTTGTGCCCCATCACCTGAAGCAGGTATGGCGCCACCATCTTGGCTCCCCCTCCACATGGCCAGGACCGACCAATCGGGGGAAGGAGGCGATTGTGGCTCAGCTGCTTCCATTCAGGCCAGTTGCTCCGCAGCCTGGTTGTTAAAAACAACATTGTGGACATAATGAACACTAGTAACAACACCGTGGGAAGGCAAAAAGCTGCTTGTCTGTCAGCGAGGGCAATAGTTTTGATATCATGTGCCTTTTCCATTCCAGTTATTCTGAACTTAACTGAGATGGAAGTGGGGGAGGGTGAAAGGATTGAAGGAGACAAGGCAGAGAGAGGGACAGAATGTTTTTGAAGAAGAAACTATGGTTGGGAATCTGGGAATCTAGTGAAACCTCAAGGAAAAGTGGTGATGAGGAGGAGCCCTTGTGCCACCTCAGATTTTGGGGCTTCAGCTTCATTTGCTTCCATCTTTTTATTTGAGGAGCACAGATTAGTTCTCAGCAGAGGAGGCAGAATAAATGTTGCCATTATTATTAATATACATGCAAAAGAGTATTTCCAATTCCCAAATGCATTTTATTGAAATGATGGCCCAAATATATAGAAAATGGCCACAGAAGCATGATTATTTAGATTCTTGTTAAAAGGACATTTTTTAAAAGTACAAAGCTAAAGAATGGCTGCTGAAGCTGCTGCTGGGCTAGCAGGGGAAGCTTGGGAGCTGTAGCAATTGGGAAGCAGTTGGACTGGAGCTTGAGCATGCAGGATTGCAGATTGCAGTAACAGATTCTGTAGAAAGATGTGATGGAGGTGAAATTCAGGAGCATCCCTAATGTGGAAGCAACTGAGGTTTGTTAAGTAACAAGGGGTCAATTGGATTTTGAAAGCAAAGAGAGATCCGTCTGTACTGGCAATCCTATGTCGTGGGGCTTACTTCTTAGTAAGTTTGTTTAGAATTGCAGATGTCGTCTGTCTCCCCACCACCTGCCGGTAACTATACAGCCACTGCAGGTTGGCTACCAATAAGGCAGGCTTGACTGCAAAACCTGTTCAGTGTTTTTCATCCAGGAGGCTCCGTTCAGTAGACTGGAGACAGTCTGGGCAGTCTCTCTGTTTGTGCTGAGAGAATTCTTATCTGCAACTAAAAATAGAAGAGTGGACTCCCATAACCATAGAGAGCATGCCTGTTTCAGTTCAAAGATGAGATATGTTTTTAAGGATTATCTTCTGAGTCCTTGTTTTTTCACCTTGTTCAGTGAGATTAAAGTGGTCCCAAATTTCTGATTCATATAATACATGAGGTGCAGTTTAGCCTTGATCAAAGAGGAGGTCAGATTTGTTTCCCTCCATTATTTCTCTAGACCTGTAGGATTCTGTTGCTTCTCTAACAGGCTGAAGGCTTACTTTCCAACTGCAGGTTCTAAAAAAAGCGAACTCCCACATAACAATATGATTTAACCTGGTCAATTGTGTGACTTTGTGGATCTTATGTCTCCTGCCCAAAATTACCATTTTGGTTGAACATCATTAATACTCAGTTGACATACTGCACGTGGCGACATGGGCAGCTTGGGCACCACTCATGCCTTTCTGCACATTAGCCCATAATGGGTGTTGCATCACACAACTGTGTGCACGGAGTGCTTACTACCCAGTGTTGCTATCCTGCACAAAGTGCAGCTTCCTCCACGGTGCTTACACTCCCATAGACAAGCGGTACTCAAGCTGCCCACATTCCCTTGTGCAGTTTGTCATCCAGTAACTTTTTCTTCTTCTTTTTCTTCTTTTTTTACAATAGTAATCTAAAGTCATCAGAAGGTCACTTGGGCATGTGAAAATAAGCACATGTAAAAGATGGCTTGCATAAAGCAAGATTAATAATTCCTTCACTGATGCAGGGAAATACTTCCCTCCCCTAAGAGGTATCTAAATATAAGACCCTGACTAATCATAAAGGGTTGTACTGGACCCCTTTATTGCCCCGAGTCTATCCTGGATTATAGAATCAAATGCAGACTTTAATTTACAAAGCAAAAGAATGGTGAATGGATCTCCTGATGGGCCAGTAGGAGAAGCAAAAGTGTCAAAGATTCCTTGAAGGTGATTCAGAATTCATTCTGATGGGAGTTGGTGTTTTGTTTTGTTTTAAAAAATAAGTAAATAGCTGTAACCTTTTGAATACAGCGTTATAGAATGTTAAATATTTTGTTTACCTAGAGTGCCTAGGAGCCTATGCCAAACTGCAATAACCTGAAAATAAATGTTTTTGAAGCTTGAGAAAGGCTGTTGATCCCTCACCATGTACGAGTGTCACACACTTCTCCACTCTTTTTAGAAGCTTCATCACCATCAGGGATTGTTAACTCATGTTCTTCTAGTAGAGCTACTGGACCCTACCCATGCTCAGAAGAACAAGTCATTCACAAGTTTCTTGTATTCTGAGGTTTGATCACCTACATTAAGTATCTTGGAACCAACCATTGAGTCTTGTGATATGAAAAGCAACAACAGGCAGTGACAGAAAAATAATTCAAATGTATCTCAATGACAAGATCTTAGAAAGAGTAGCAATAAGATTTACAGGTGAAACTCGGAAAATTAGAATATCGTGCAAAAGTCCATTAATTTCAGTAATGCAAATTAAAAGGTGAAACTGATATATGAGACAGATGCATTACATGCAAAGCGAGATAAGTCAAGCCTTAATTTGTTATAATTGTGATGATCATGGCGTACAGCTCATGAAAACCCCAAATCCACAATCTCGGAAAATTAGAATATTACATGGAACCAAGAAGACAAGGATTGTAGAATAGAACAATATCGGACCTCTGAAAAGTATACAGTGTACTGTGCTTGATTGGCTAGCAAACTCGCCTGACCTGACCCCATAGAGAATCTATGGGGCATTGCCAAGAGAAGGATGAGAATGAGACCAAACAATGCAGAATTGCTGAAGGCCGCTAATGAAGCATCCTGGTCTTCCATAACACCTCATCAGTGCCACAGGCTGATAGCATCCATGCCACGCCGCATTGAGGCAGTAATTGCTGCAAAAGGGGCCCAAACCAAGTACTGAATACATATGCATGCTTATACTTTTCAGAGGTCCGATATTGTTCTATTCTACAATCCTTGTCTTCTTGGTTCCATGTAATATTCTAATTTTCTGGGATTGTGGATTTGGGATTTTCATGAGCTGTACGCCATGATCATCACAATTATAACAAATTAAGGCTTGACTTATCTCGCTTTGCATGTAATGCGTCTGTCTCATATATCAGTTTCACCTTTTAATTTGCATTACTGAAATTAATGGACTTTTGCATGATATTCTACTTTTCTGAGTTTCACCTGTAGAGGAAGAAGGCATTCAGTGTGATTAATTATTTTCCTGTTCATTAATTAATTCCCTGTTTTTGTTTTTAAAGATGTTTGAAGGGAAGGAAAAAAGACTGGAGCTGATCCGGGAGTTGCGTACCACTCATGCGCTCCAGGAGGATGGACAACTCTTGAAGAAGGCTGAGAAGCAAGCGACATTGGCCTTACAACGGCAGCGAGATTTACATGAGCACAAGGTTTGGCTGTGCATATAGAGGCACTGGGTCCTCAATTAATTTCCCCTTCCCTCATTTAAAGTTGATCCCTTTGGCAAAAATATGCATTACAGAAGCTGAAGCGGGGAAGAGGGCTCCAGTACCATGGACAGTATTTGGCCACCTAATGGCGGAATTGGGGGTGGGGGATGGAGGTTGGTTATCTTCTTTAAACCTCTGCAACCTCTAGCTATTTTGCCTTGTACTTGCCTGGGATGATGTGGGGATGGTGATTTAAAGCTCTTTCCTGATTATCAAGAGAGCATGGGGGCAACCTGGGTTCCCCATGCTCTCTTGATAATCAGAAAAGAGCTTTTCAACACAGTTGCTTTCAATACATAAATAAATGTAGTACTACAACGCTTGGGAGAAGACCTTAGGAGTTAATCATTACAATGCTGTGGGGTCAAAGTATGTGTGGGCTGTACCAGCAAATATCTGCTGCATCCTTTTCTCCCAGTTCAAGATTGGGTACTGAGCTCCAGGCTCATTCCTGTGAAGAAAAAGTAGGCCATTTTATATGATGGAGTACAATTCTTCTTCTTCTTGCCTTTAGATGTCTCAAATGGAAAAGCATTTGGCTCGGGTAGAAGGGAGGGCCCTTTCCAACATGTTGGATTTCCTCTCCAAAGAGCTAGTTAGGCTACAGGATGAGCGAAGGATCCATGCTTTTGCTATGTTAGCTGAAAGGCAACGTCGAATGCGGGAAGCAGAGGAGAGTGGACGTCGCCAGGTGGAAGAGAGGCGCAGACGTGAGGAGGATGAGATCTTTAAACAGGCAAGTGAAGGGCACGCAGTCTCAAGGAGACCCAGATCTGATCAAAGAGCAATTAAGTGTGTGCAGAGCCTGCTATTTTCACACTAGAACAAGGCGGTGGGGGGCAGCATCCCTCACTGAGTAGAGAGGCCTTCATGGACACAACACAAAACCAGGTTTCTATCATATTGTCTCACTTCAGTGTTTCAAATCTAACGGCATTCATATTATTCTTAACATGCACATGCATCCACAGACAGACACACACACACACACACACAAAGGCCTCCCTCTCCACATTTTTGAGTGAACTTCACCTTCCATTAGTTAGTTAGATATACACAAAGACAACTGCTCCTTTGGCCGAAAATAAGCATTTCATGCACAAAAATAGATGTCCACAAAATAATCATGTGTGGAGCTAAACTCACACACAACTGAGCTACATACAGGTGAAACTCAAAAAATTAGAATATCGTGCAAAAGTTCATTAAGTTCAGTAATGCAAATTAAAAGGTGAAACTGATATATGAGATAGACGCATTACATGCAAAGTGAGATAAGTCAAGCCTTAATTTGTTATAATTGTGATGATCATGGCGTACAGCTCATGAAAACCCCAAATCCACAATCTCAGAAAATTAGAATATTACATGAAACCAAGAAAACAAGGATTGTAAATAGAACAATATCGGACCTCTGAAAAGTATAAGCATGCATATGTATTCAGTACTTGGTTTGGGCCCCTTTTGCAGCAATTACTGCCTCAATGCGGTGTTGCATGGATGCTACCAGCCTGTGGCACTGCTGAGGTGTTATGGAAGACCAGGATGCTTCAATAGCAGCCTTCAGCTGTTCTGCATTGTTTGGTCTCATGTCTCTCATCCTTCTCTTGGCAATGCCCCATAGATTCTCTATGGGGTTCAGGTCAGGCGAGTTTGCTGGCCAATCAAGCACAGTAATCCCATGGTCATTGAACCAAGTTTTGGTACTTTTGGCAGTGTGGGCAGGTGCCAAGTCCTGCTGGAAAATGAAGTCAGCATCCCCATACAGCTCGTCTGCGGAAGGAAGCATGAAGTGCTCCAAAATCTCCTGATAGATAGCTGCGTTGACCCTGGACTTAATGAAGCACAGTGGACCAACACCAGCAGATGACATGGCTCCCCAAATCAACACAGACTGTGGAAACTTCACACTGGACTTCAAGCATCTTGCATTGTGTGCCTCTCCATTCTTCCTCCAGACTCTGGGTCCTTGGTTTCCAAATGAGATGCAAAAGTTGCTCTCATCAGAAAAGAGGACTTTGGACCACTGAGCAACAGACCAGTTCTTTTTTTCTTGAGCCCAGGTAAGACGCTTCTGACGTTGTTTGTTGTTCAGGAGCGGCTTGACAAGAGGATTATGACATTTGAAGCCCATGTCCAGGATCCGTCTGTGTGTGGTGGCTCTTGATGCACTAACTCCAGCCTCAGTCCACTCCTTGTGAAAGTCCCCAACATTTTTGAATGGCCTTTTCCTGACAATCCTCTCCAGGCTGTGGTCATCCCTGCTGCTTGTGCACCTTTTTCTTCCACACTTTTCCCTTCCACATAACTTTCTATTAATGTGCTTTGATACAGCACTTTGGGAACATCCAACTTCTTTTGCAATTACCTTTTGAGGCTTTCCCTCCTTATGGAGGGTGTCAATGATGGTTTTCTGCACAACTGTCAAGTCAGCAGTCTTTCCCATGATTGTGATTCCTAATGAACCAGACTGTGAGACCATTTAAAGGCTCAGGAACCCTTTGCAGGTGTTATGGATTGATTAGCTGATTGGAGTGGGACACCTGGAGCCTAGAACCTTTTCACAATATTCTAATTTTCTGGGATTGTGGATTTGGGGTTTTCATGAGCTGTACGCCATGATCATCACAATTATAACAAATTAAGGCTTGACTTATCTCGCTTTGCATGTAATGCGTCTGTCTCATATATCAGTTTCACCTTTTAATTTGCATTACTGAACTTAATGAACTTTTTGCACGATATTCTAATTTTTTGAGTTTCACCTGTAGATGCAAAAATGAGCTCTTAATGTGTCAAACTGACAGGTGGAATTGTAGGAATCTTCTCAACATGGTATCCATAGCTCACATCTCACTTGGTTGCAGCGGAGAAAACATATAATGTGAATAGTGAACTGGTGCTAAGAGGGGGGGGAAACCAATTTGGTCTTTTGTTTCCCTCCCAGGTTGTTAAGGTACACCAGAGCACAGTAGATTCCTACTTAGAAGATGTCCTTTTGAGCAGCATGGAGCACACAGCTGAAGAACAAGCCAGAGAAGAGATTCGGAGAAGGGCTGTGGAAGTCAACAACATTGCTTATGAAATAGAAGAACGGTATGACTGTCCAGGGAGCAGTAGCATAAATAGAATAAATAAAAACAACAAAGAGTATTGCCGCACCTTAAAGACTAACAACTATGTTGTTAGTTTTTGTGGACTAGGGCCCACTTTGTCAACTGAATGCAATGAAGTGGGCTTCACCCCCAACAGATGGCTGCCGAGCCTCTGCCTGAAGAGCTTCAGTGAAGGGGAGTCCACCCCTCTCCCCGGATCATTGGCACTATTGGTGAACTGCTCTTCTTATTAAGATGTTTCTCTTAATCTTCAGCTGAAATCTACCCTTCTGTAACTTGAGCTCATTAGATCTGGCCCTGCCCTCTGGAGCAGCACAGAACAATTCTTCTTCTACATGACAACCTTTCAAGTATTTGAGAACTGCCTCTGTTGTCTCTTCTCCACGCTGAACATACCCCATTCCTTTAACCTTTCTTCATAGAGCTTGTTTTCCAGCGCTCTGACCATCTTCTTTGCCATTCTTGGAACCTGTGCAAATTTGTATACATCCTTCTTCGTCTGGCAGCAGAACTTGACACAGTACTCCCAATGAGGTCTGACTAGCGTGGAACAAAACAGAACTATTATTTCCTGTGACTTGGAAACTAGATAGATAGATTCCTTTATTAGTCTTCGACCAGATAGACAATCATAATACAGTTTGCGGCAGACAGTAAAAGCTAATCAAAGTATACATCTCTTTGTGCATTTTGCAAGCTATATAGCAAAATTTTGCCACATTTAAAGACTTGGAAACTGTGGTTTTGTTAATGCAGCCTAAAATTACATGAGCTTTGTTTGTAGCGGTACCATACTGTTGAATCCTGTTCAGCTTGTGATAGATTGTGATCTTGACATTTTTACACATACCCGATTGCCAAGCCATGGATCCCCCCAACCTATACATGTGCACTTGAATCTCTCTCTCTCTTTCCCCCACTAAATGCAGTCTTTTGCATTCGTCTCTATTGAATTCCATGTTGTTAGTCACATGCCAGGGTTTCATTCAATCAAGGTTATTCTGAATTTTATTTCTGTCTTCTCCAGAGGAGGAGGGGGGGTCACCTCCCAGGTGTTTTTGTTTTGTTTTGTTTTTGGCTCCTGCAAATTTGATGAAGATTCTTTCCATCTTTTCATCTCTGTCATTGATAAAAATATTCAAGAGTGGATCAAATTGGATCAAACCTTGGGGCACCCAACTTGAATTCTGTTCCCAGGGCCAGCCTAGGCAGTCTTCTATCTCTCTCTAGCATTGCTGGGGCCTGCATGTCATCAGAGGACATTGGTAAAGCTGGCCTCTGTTCTCCCTATGGCTTACCTGCTGCTGCCAGATTCACTACAGCTTGGCTGGGAGGCAGGGGGCGGAGCCACCATTGGGCACCTGGGTTCAAAGAACCTGGGCCACCATTTTTGTGGAGCCAGCCCCGCAGCCCAAAGCCATGCCCTCTGCATCTGATGTCGGACATGGGTCGTGGGATATGCAGAACTGGGGCCACTTGGCCCCATTTTTGAGGTGCTTCAGCCACCACTGTGTTTCCAGTCTGGCTGCGGGTGCCTCCCTCTGACTCAGAATGGTTTCCGCATCTCCTACGCCCCCACGGTGTCAGATGCAGGGGGCGTGGTCAGGGTGTGCATGTGCTAGGTACCACTAGGTACCTAGGGGCCGCTGCTGGGAGGTGTCCATTGCACCCCCACCACGGTCAGTTTCCTACACCACTGCTGGGAGGTCTCCATGCTGCTTGGTCTGCAGAGCAGCTTCTCTTCCTGGGCTCTTTCCTGACCCCTGAAGGTAATGGGATCATTGCTAACCCAGCTAGTAACTGGATTTAAAAACAGATATAAGATTAGTCTAGCAGGATTGATTCTTGAGAAATCCATGTTGGCTTCTCCTAATCACTACATTGTTATCAAGATGCTTACAGATTGACTGTTATAATTTGTTCTAGCGTCTATTTGTTCTGGTATCTGTCCTGAGCCATAGGACTCTCTGCTGGGTTGTTCAGCATTTTAATAGATGACTTAGATGAGGGAGCAGAAGGGTTGCTTATCAAGTTTCCACAAAGTTTGGTGGGGGAGAGATAACAAACATCTTAGGAGCCAGAACTGATATTCAAACCCTGAGCCAAAACCAAGAAGATGGAATTCAATAGAGACAAATGTAAAGTCCTGCATTTATTTAAGTAAAATCAACTGCACAAGTATAGGATGCTGGAGGCCTGACTTGGCAGCAGTACGTGTGAAAAGGAGCTATATATATTATAGGACCACATGTTGAACATAAGTAAGTAGTACTAGCCGACCCGCACAGAACACCTGTGTGCTCTTTGGGGCCGGCTGTTTCCCCCTCTCTCCTGTCCCACTCTGACTCCCCCTCCCTCCCCTCTCTCTTGCCCTCTTCCCCCTCCCTCCCACCCCACTCTCACTTGCCCCCTCTCACCCCACACTATCTTGCCCTCCCTCCCTCCCCCTCCTGCCCAAATCTTACTTGCCCTCCCTCCCACTCCACTCTCTCACTCTCTCTTGCCCTCCCCTCCTTCCTGCCCCACTTTCTCTTGCCCTCCCCTCTGCCTCCTGCTCACCCTCCCTCCCCTTCCATTCCTCCCCTCCCCCCCACCCGCACTGAGCATTTTACCGCGGTGGATGGCCATTTTTGGCCAGACCTCACCACCGCCACAGGCCCTCCTTACTGGGCAGTGGGCGGCTGTAAAGGGCCCCGCTGCTGCTGTTCCTCCTCCTGGGCAGCAAACAGGGAAGTCCTGCCACCCGTTTCCCTCCCGCCCTGGCCTCCAACGGGCGCTAGGGCTGTGCCCCACCACCCGTTTCCGACTCACCTCCTCTCTCGCTGCTGCCTCCCACCTCCGGCAGCCAGCCTGGGCTTTGCCGCCGCCTCCTCCTCCCCCTTACCCAGGATGGCCTGGCCACCACGATGACCAGTTCTCCTGGGTGTGCCTCAGCCTATCAGGCGCCTCCACTGCCCAGCCAATCAGCTGGGCACCGGGACGCACATTCTAAGGCACACCCAGGAGAATTAAATATATACTAGTGGGCCCGGGCGCAGAGCATCTGCGCCTCTAGCGTGGCACAGCCTTTCCCTGCCGTCTCGGGGACTGGGGGCAGAGCCAGCTGTGCCGCCGCCGTCGGCAGCTCCCTCCGCCTCGCCCCCCCATGCCGCCGCTGCCTCCTCCCTCCACACACCCCTTTTCCTCCTTGCGGCGGTAGCGGCGCTCCGCCTGCCGGCCCAACCGGCTCCTGTTGCACTCTTCTCTCCGCCGGCCGGCCCCAGAGCGTGGCTGCCGCCGCCGCCGGCCAGCCAGCCCCAGAGCGCCGCCGGCCAGCCCCAGCCTCGCCTCTGCGGCTGGGCCCGGCCAGGCCTGCCGCCTCGCCCGCCTGGCTCCCCGGCCATGGCCTCCGCCGCCTCGCATAATTCTCCTGGGTGTGCGCCAGGACCAATCAGGTGCCCCCGCAGCTCAGCCAATCAGCTGGGCTGCCGGGACGCATTTTTCCTGGGCACACCCAGGAGAAATATATATATAGATATATATGATGCAGCCATTTAAAAAGCCTATGAAATATTGGACTATAGTAACAGAGGCTTGGTGGCCACATCATGAGAAGTAAGTTTCACTCTGTTCTATGTGGGTTAGATCTCACGTGGAATATTATGTTAAGAAGGACATTGATCAACTGGAATGGGCTCAGAAGAGGGCAACAGAGGCAGTCAGGGGTCCAGGAAACAGCCTGGAGAAGAGAAGATTAAGGGGAGATGTGATAGCTGTCTTCAAATATCTGAAGAGCTGTTGCACAGAAGAAAGAACAGACTTTTTATGTGTTGCTCCCAAGAGCAGGACTAAAACCAATGGGTTGAAAACGGATAAGTCTGCCTTGCACCATGCAGGAGCCACTGTTGTAAGCTTCCCGTCGCTTTCAGTTTTCAAACCGAGGCTGGATGGCCATCTTTTAGGGCTACTGCAGCACCTGCACTAAGCCGAGGTCTGGACTAGATGACCTCCAAGGAACCTTCTGTCTCTAAAACGCTATGATTCCTATTTGCCCACCTGTAAGCCCACTTGCTTCATATAAGCAAACACAAAAATGCAGCTGCCACCCAGATGTCCCTTTTAAAAAGTTCCACATTCCAAACACATAGTCTCCAAATATGAAAACAAACAATGCTCTCATCACTGAGCAGACAGTGACAGCACATCTGTCATAGCACTCCGAAACAATCTCCCCAGTACTTCTAAGGCAGTGCTTCCTAAACGCCCCTCTCTGTAAATTCAAAGTAGCATTTAAAAAGAGTAACAGATCAAGGGCAAGACTAGTGAGTGAGGTGAGAAATCATTAGTCCTCAGAAAGTGGGGCAGGGAGATGCAGATGGTTGCCAGCATGATCATTGGTGCACCGAGCAGGGGGTTTGTCTAGAAGACCTCCAGTGTCCCTTTTCTAACTCTATAATCCTTTGAGTTTATGGCTGACATTCTGGAAAGTGTGGTGCAAGGAATTCTGTGTCCCTTTAGGCACCTGCGCCACTGCTGCCTGGCCACTGAAAATAAGGGCCATAGCATCACCCAAGTAGGATGGTGCTGTTTTAAGTAGTAGCACACCAGCCCTGTTCTACAACACGGCTGCAGGCACTGGTTGAGGTGTGGCCCACATTATACTATGCAGAATGTCAGCCTCTTGTTCAAAGGCATGATAAGAAGAAAATCCAGTATGGAGCTGTCCTATTTGCTCACCATAGGGAATACTCCTGTGTCTCAGAAAAGGGTTAGAACTGTAGTACAGACCAGGCATTCGTGCAGTCTTTATGTCTCTTGCAGCCCCTGCAAGGAAGATTATTTGTGTAAAATGGGGCATGAGATGGATAAGCCAGTACCAAGCCAAAAGGGAAGTGATGGATGGTTCTGACCATCCAGGGGACTGACTACACATTGCTTGGAGGAGACTAGGGGGGCAGTTATTACTGGCGTTTATTGTATGTCTTGATTTACAGACATATAGCCATGATCCTGCCCTGAGCAGCTTACAGTCTAAATTACATATTTTGTTTATTGGTGGATTAAATGAAGGGTCTTTCTAGAAGATGGTGTATTTTTTGCCCAGTAATGGCGTGGTTGTTGCACAGGATTCAGAGGCTGCTTCTATTCCAGGGGAGTTCTGGTTTCCTGAAACTCAGACTATAGAATATAGTTCTGTATGCCCACCCTGCCAGTGTGAACTGTACAGTGTGAACCCTACAGTGTGAACTGTAATGAGTACTGTAAGGACCATGGTTGAACAGGTGTAGCAAGCAACTATTGGAGAATGATGGTGATGTCACTAGTGTGACATAACTGGTGTGACATCATGATCACATCACCCCCAGCCCCCACAGACTGCCAGTCCCATTTGTGTATTTTTTTTTAAAAGGAGCTGTTTGTGGAAGTTTTAATTCTCTCCTGCTGTATCGTTCAAGCATAGGAATATGGCTCATGTGGACTTCTTTTTTTAAAGAAACAAACACCAGGAAGGTGTCTCCTCCTCTCCTTCCTCCATTCAGCACTATATCAAACATTTCCCGATTCCAGTCAGGTGATCAACACAAGTCCTGCCATCCCCCTGCAGCAAAATTACTTCCTATCCTATTTTTAATGTGGAGATGGGATATGATCCTGCTGGCATTGGATCAGGGCTCACATGAGTGTATTCAAAGGGCGGAGGGAATCTGCCTCTCAGGAAGGTCCATTAATCTCTCTCTCTCAAGAAATATAGTTACTTTCACTTTACATCAGGAGCTGTCTGTAAAATGAAAAGCCAAGATGAATGAGAAGGTGAAGAAGACGACGACCAAAATGTAACCTCTTGCACATGTGCTCTGCTTTGCAGCCGTACTTACCTACAGTCTGAAGAGATTGTGGCAGAGCTGGTTTATAGCTTCCTGATTCCTGAAGTGCAGAAAATGGCCATTAAGGAGAAAGGTGAGAAATGTGTACAATTTACTTGCCTCTTGAATCTGTCCCTGATGACGTCCAGCCCCCGAGTGATATTCGCACTGAACCAGTTGAACCCCCGTTCAGTGTTCTAGTAGTAGGGATGTGCACGGAACAGCAGATGGCCAGTTCAGCAGCGCCGGAGTGGAGGTTACCTTGAAGGCACGTTTCCCCCACTGGCGCTGTCTGCAAAATCACTGGCTCAGGGCGGCAGCATACCTCTTTGCCGCCCCGGTCAGCGTCAAACCGGAAGTGCCTTCACAGAAAGACATGCTACTCTTTGTCTCTCAGACAAGCAATCCAAGAGTCAAGAAAAACTCTAGGAAAGCCAGATTCCATTTTTTAAAAACTATGTTTTTGAAAGTCATGGTTAAGAGTTGACAACTGAAAAATTAACTAGTTGAATTTCATGACTGCCTGGTAAATAGATGTGACCATGGGAATAAGTTTTCTCTTGACAGCTACCAAAGAAAACACTTGTAAGAACCAATATTTCATGTATAACAATTGTAAGATACTTTATCTTCTATTTCAGAACTGGAGGGGGGGGGTGCTGAACACAAAACAAATTATAAGAAATAAAGTCTAAAAATTATTTGTTAGGGGTCATTAAAGCCCCCCATGTTGTTGTTAACTCTTCACCCATTAAGAAATATACAAGATTTGGGGGGCCCTGAAGTGTGGGCTCCCTGGTCGTTTTGCAGTTCCTCCCCACCTCAGCCACCACTCGCTTTCAGCCTCAGCTTCCCAGCTGCTATCCTTGCAGGATTGTGGTAAGGATTACATCAAGATAATGTATGTGAAGCACTTTGCATTCTCAAAAAGTGCTATACAAATGTTGTGTTGTTATTATTTAGCATTAGGGTTCTTTGTGAAATTTTTCTCCAGACACATAGTTCCACAACACCTTCCGCTCAGTCCGTACTGTGGATTCCCTCAATGTTTTGTGAGGCCCCTTTTGTTTTAATAATGAAAGTGTTATTCAATGACCATCTCCATCCTTTCCCAATAGTGTGAATATTTTCCTGCACACAACTTCAGACTTATGCCTTCCAGCAGCTCTTGGAAAAGGAGTATATGAATTAAACTGAGAAAGGGTTCACAGTGTGGTTATGAGCAAATAGCTTCTCCCTGCTAGGGGATGTGCGGAACCTGTTTGAATTGAACCCAGTTCTATTTGCCCAGTTCGAGCTCCAACCAGACTGCGCCCCCCCTGCACAAAGGGAGCCAGTCCAAGTTCAAACTGAAATACCTACTGGTTCTAACAAACTGGTTTGCGGTTCACATTCGGCAGTTCAGTTTGAATTCGAACCAAACCACCCAGAATGGTTCTGTGCACACTCCTATTCCCTGTGTAGCTGGCAGTAACAGCTGGTGAGGGCGTTGGTGGAGGGGCGGCGAGAGGCACCTTGAAGAGGAAAAGAATTGGTGCTTGCCTCCGCTCTCGCCACACCTGAACGCTGCTCAGAAAAGCTGTGTGCCGCCCAGCACCCCCTGCGGCTGGGGATCACCTCCGCCACTCACCTGGCTTCCACGGAGCTGATCCCCTGAGCAATGCTCGAGTGCAGTGAGAGCGGAGGGAAGCCCCAATTCTTTTACTCTTAAAGGTGCCTCTTGCCGCCCCTCCACTGGCGCCCTCACTGGCCGCTACTGGTAGCTGGTGGTACTGTAAAATCTGTGAAATTTTAGATTTCAGAAACAGATACCTAAGATTCGCATATCCTCAAAGCAAAGGTTGATGTGCAATGTATCCTTAAATGTGTGCTCGTTATGGTTCCTAGCAGTGTATCCCTATACCAATGCTAACTTTGGAAGAACTTTCATTAATTGAAAACCCAAACTTTCTGCAGATATTTCTTTTAAAAAGGACTGCAGAATGTTACATTTCTGATGGCTATAGGCCACCTGCAGTCTCGGAGGCAAGATGCCTCCAAATCCCAGTTGCAGGGGAGCAACAACAGGAGAGAGGGCATGCCCTCACCTCATGCCTGTGGGCTTCCCAGAGGCATCTGGTGGGCCACTGTGGGAAACAGGATGCTGGACTAGCTAGGCCTTGGGCCTGATCCAGCAGGGCTGTTCTTATGTTCTTCTACATTGCCATTCCTTCAGTGATATCGAAGCTGGTTGTGGTTTTATGTCTATGGTGCAAAAGTTGTTCAGTCAGATGATGCTACACTGGACAGCAATCGGCTCTTATTTGAATGAAGTCTGTCAGTGGCAACCCAAGTCCCCACCCAAGATCCCCCCAGGACTTGAGGAGGAATGCCGAAGCACCCCCCTCTCCAGCCTCATGGTGTGCTGAGCAAGCCATGCACCAATCTTCTGCCCCTGAATGCCCGACCCACCTTCATGCCACATGGAATGCAGCAACTTCCTGCCCCTATGCTGCACAGACCATGGCATACACTGATCTCCCACCGCTGCACGGCTCACATTGCAAGGTATGCTGACTCCACACACACGCACCCTGGCCTGATTGCCCCCTATGTGAATGTTGCCCCCTATGTGAGCTGCTGCCACTGCCGCCACTACTCCTGCTCCTTCTCCCTCTTGCTCACCTCACCCTGCTTTTTCAAAAGGCAGGTGCCAAAGGATGAAGTGTCAGAAGTATGCCACAAGAAGTGTGCAGACAGACTGTGCCACTGTCATACTGATGGAGTAGGGTGAGGCACAGTGTTCCCAGTAACAGGGTTTTCCAGATGATGTTGACTACAGCTCCCAGAATCCCCAGCTGTAATGGCCTTTGGCCAAGGATTCTGGGAATTGTAGTCAACAACATCTTGAAATCCCTGTTAACAGGGAACACTGGCGAGGCAGACGATAGAGGCAGAGTATGACCACCACATCTGTGCCTGGTGTCCTGACCAATGTCGGTGCGGTGTGTTGCATCTGACAGATGCTGCAGCAGGTGTGTGTGTCAGCTTCCTCATGAGATGGCTCAGTGTGACTTTTCTCCTCTCTGCTAGCTGAACAGACTACTTGACCTCCAAGAGCAAGAAGTTTAAAAACTTCTTTTTAAATTGAAGTAACTGGTTTTGCCACTAGATTGATCAGCTCAATTTTGTTTTCATCAACCTGAAGAAAGCTGTGATGGTTACTGGGCAGGGCAACCTCATTGCCTCTTTTCTTTCTGCTACTGCCTTTAAGCTACCTGGGATATAGGGATCCCATACTATGTCCAGCCAATCCACATGTTCCTTGTGTTGCATAGTGTACAGCAGAATGTTCAGGAGGTTTGAACAATTGCAGCACCATTTGGTGCCACCACAGTTTCTTTGGCGGTTGCACCTGGAAGCTGAACGGATGCCTTGAGTCCCACAACAAGGTCTAACTTTGTTGCCAGATCTTATTTCACTGCATTTGGACAGTGATGGGGTCCATGGCGGATTCTGATGTTTGAAAAAGTATGTGAGATGCTGCCTCCGAAGCAGTGGCTGCTATCTGGATAAGAAAGCACCCTTCAGTGTCGTGACATGGGCTTTCTGCTTGGGAGGAGCCTTTTTCTGGAGAAGAGTGGCAACTTGTTCTCCTGCATCACTTCTGCAATTGGTTGTGGTTGCCCAGTACTTGTTCTTCTGCATTGAATAGGTGGGTTTGGATTGCTCAGTACATCCCTCTTTCTTTAACAAAAAGGTCATATTGTTCCTGACCCAAGATGTATTGCAGCATTGACAGTCTCCATTTGATCGGAGCCCATTATGGCCTTTGTATCCAAAGTTAAGAAGTCACCCCTGTCCTCTCCGAAAAGGTTTCCCATCTCATTCATGACTGAGATTTTCTTGACAAAGGACTCTGGCACACCTGGTGCTTATTCATGATATTTTGTGCATGCCTTGTGGCTGATGTCATCTTCAGTTTCCTGAGTCATCCTGGCTTCTTCAGGTCCTGCTGACATACATTGCCAAAGTGTTGTTAGCCTCTGTCTCCTTTCATTAGGGTGCTGACTTGTTCATGGGCTTGATCTAGTACCATAGCAGAGAACTTTGCATACAGCAGCTTGTGTAAGTAAGTAGTTTATTGTTGTGACCACAGGTCATAACATAACATAGCATAGCATAGCATAGCATAAAAGAAAGAGAGAAATGAGAAAGAACTCAGCATACCATAGAATTACTTGAACAGTCTACTTAAACTAAAACCAATGTTACAATTTAGGACAGAGCATTTGCACACCAAAGTCGAAAGGTCATTTCCATTTATCATCGTTTCATTCTATTCTATGATGTTGCAGGATGACTGCTGTGGTTTGGTGCATAAGTCTATCCTAGCAAAACATGTAGCTTTGATCAAGGAACCAGCCATTCTGCTTAGTGGTCCCAGTATCTATTTCCACTATAGGGGTATTCATGCATGTGCAGAATATGGCTCAGAACCTTCCAGAGCTTTAACTGATCATTTCTTCTTTTGGCGGTAACCCCGCCCCTTCTCTGTTATCTGTATGCGACCTGCATCACTTCAGTATTTTCTCGACCGCCACAGCAGGCATGTCAAGGATCCTTCCCCTTCAATGTGTCAGAGAGGGAGAGAGCGAGCGAGCAAGCGAGAGCTCTTTATCTCCTTGTTCTTCTATCTCTCAAGTTTGTGTTTTCAGTTAGCCTTGGTTCCCCGCTCCCCCCAACCATTGTGGCCTATGATTGTGAGAGTTACTTTTAAACACTGCATGCTGTGTACAGAAAAGCTCCCCACATCTGACAGCCATTCTGAGTGCCTTTCATGCCTGGGAGAAACACACCAGGTAGACCAGTGAGAGCTGGTCTTGTGGTAGCAAGCATGACTTGTCCCCTTAGCTAAGCAGGGTCCACCCTGGTTGCATTTGAATGGGAGACTAGAAGTGTGAGCACTTTAAGATATTCCCCTCAGGGGATGAAGCCACTCTGGGAAGAGCATCTAGGCTCCAAGTTCCCTCCCTGGCTTCTCCAAGATAGGGCTGAGAGAGATTTCTGCCTGCAACCTTGGAGAAGCTGCTGCCAGTCTGGGTAGACAATACTGAGCTAGATAAACCAATGTTCTGACTCAGAATATGGCAGCTTCCTATGTTCCTATCTGCCAGAGTTTCACCAAACAGGCCTGCAGGAATCGGGCATCCCGACTTTGAGCTATTCTGTGGGATAGAGCATTGTGTACCAATCTTACATTGGAGAATGCTATGGCTCATGCAGGCGCTAAAGAGCCTGATACCAGCTCTATAGCCCCTCCAGCATTACTGGCTATCTGCCCGAATATGCCAGGCTGTGATTACTTGGATCATCCAGAAACCCTGGCTATGAATGCAGTCCAGCTGAATCAGTGGAAGAAGGCTATCCCTGTGATCTCAAAGTTGAAGACTCCCAAGAAAAACAAGGAGGGATCAGCTAATTAAAAAAGAATGGATGTCCATCCAAAAACCAGTGCAAACTGCATCAGTTGCAACCTCCCCTATTCAAGAGGGATTCCCTCACCACCCCATCTCTGAGGCAGATTGCTTTCCAGATTCTGACTCTGACCTCGAGACTGATATGGAACAAGATCAGGAGCCCCAGCCATGAGTGTGAGCACAACGAGCCCGACTTCAACCCCGAGCCAGAACCAGACCTAGAGCAGTTTTCAGACCTAGGCTCCCCATTTGACGACAGGGATCAAAACCGGCTGCTTGACCATTGGGAATATAGCTTAACCATTGGGACTACAAGGGCTCAGTACGTGCTGAGGCTTCTTGCTCCCATCGCTCACCACAGCATTCTCCAGAGACCATCACAGATGCGATGATTCCCCAGATTATGAGCCAAACTATCAAAAGTCCAAACCCAGGGCTGACCACTGCCACCGAAGATATCTAAAACCTGCATCCTGGGAACATGACGATTGGGATAGGGACTCGTATAAGAGACTCCTATTGCAGTTCTCACCGGTGCTGCTCCCGGTCCCAGATCCAGGTCTCTGGTCTATCATTTCAGCCTGTCCCATTTTAAAGCACATTGGGCAGTGAAAAGACCAGCTCCTATTGTAAGTCATGCCTCTGAGCAAAAAGGAAAATCACAACAAAGCTCCAGCAGAAAACCCTAAACCAAAAGCAAAAGTTGCTCTTCCCAAGGAGACACCAGTGCATGACCCGGGACTGGACAGTGTGAGGGCGGCACCTCCAAAGGAGGTCCCGTGGGAGGATCCTTCTCTGATGTGTGGAACCTGTTGGTACCTGACTGGTACTTGGAAATCCCACATGATTCCTCAAAATGAGCCAGCGTGATGTAATGGTTAGAGTGCTGGACTAGGACCAGGGAGACCCGAGTTCAAATCCCCATTCAGCCATGAGACTTGCTGGGTGACTCGGGGCCAGTCACTTCTCTCTCAGCTAACATACTTCACAGGGTTATTGTGAGGAGAAACTCAAGTATGTAGTACACTGCTCTGGGCTCCTTGGAGGAAGAGCGGGATATAAATGTTTTGTTTTGTTTTAAAGTCCGCATAATGCTTCCCAATCTGATTGAATCACCAGGGATAAGCCAGGATCTCCATCAGATGAATGCTGTCCACATTCAGAACAATTACAAAGAACAGCCTCTTCATTAGGACTCAAAGTATATCAGGCACCTCAGGAGCTTAAGGACCCCATTTGGGGGCTCATACAGACTGACACTACTATACCTATAGCATTACCCCTATTAACAACTGTAACAAAGGTGTTTATTTTATTTTATTTTTTATTATTATTGTTAAATTTATATACCACCTTTCATTAAGACAATCTCAAGGTCACACAAAAAAATTAATACAAGACTATAAAAATTACACAATTAAAATAAGCTAAAATATAAAAACATATCAATATAAATATAGCTAAAAATTTAAAATATAAAAACATAAATATAAATATAGTTAAAATACAAGCATAAGATAACTATACAAAATACAAAGCAGGAGGAGTAGAGACAATCACATAAAAGCCTGAGTAAAAGGCCATGATTTCACATGCTTTCTAATAGCATTCCAGGAGTGAATAGCATTCCAGAGTCTGACCCTTCTGTTGGAAGTGAAGGACTTTGCGCTGCCTCATGTCTCAGTGACAGAGCGGGACAGACTAGTGAGTCAGAGGGCTAGAGAGGTCAAGACATTGGTCATCCCTTCTCTACTGCGCTGACACTATCCCTTTGGTATGTAGATTGCTACTCTTAGGGACTAACTTCTTGCCTGCCTGCCTGCCTTCCTGCCACTTCCTCTTCCTTCTTCTTCCCTTCCCTTTCCTTCTCCCTTGCAACATGCAAGCTCCTCTCTCCCTGCACCATGTGTGCAGATGCGTACATGTCTAAGCTAGATAGATAGATTAGAGATCCAATCTCTCCACTTTACTATCTAGAATGGAGTTCTCTAATAAATACTCCTTATATTGATTTGAAACTATGAACTGGCTCTAAGTTATTTTACTCTCAGCATACATGCATGCCTGGGCAGACTCCGCTGTGTTGTGCCTCTGTGCACTCTGTATATTAGAAGGGCATCTCTTACCAGAGAGAATACCCAACACCTTCTGTCTCAGAGGGCTCCTGCCTCTGCTGGAGATCTGCCTTTCAAGGATCTCAGCTCTTTTGAATGTGCAGGTCTGGATTCTGAGGGGGGCACTCTGTGCCACCAGTTTCACTTGGTGTGCATTTTACAGTTGAAGCAAGAGGGGAAGGCACATCTGTCAGAATCTTCCAATCCACAAGAGCCTCTCAAGAGGTCCAGGAAGCTTGTGTTCAGCTATCTTTGTTCCCCTGCAAGTCCCAGCTGGCACTGTTCATGGCCCCTTTGCGTATTCCTGACTTCCACTGTTTTCTTATGTTTTGGAAGACTTTGGCGGGGTTTGCTGAGGGAGGCTGGCCTGGAAGCTTCTTTTGTGCTCCTGTTTTCTGTAGGGCCAGCCCTACCAGAAAGCAGCCCGAAGCAGGTCAATGTTCAGGGGTGGCATGGATGGCCTGCTGTGAAAGGAAGAGAAAATGGCAGCAGGCAACTTTTCCTCTTCCCTTCCTACTACAAAAGGAAGGTGGGGGAGAGAATGGAAAGAAGGAAGAACCGGGTGGGGGTGGGGGGGTGGGGAGGGGAGTGTGATTTTACAGGAAAGAAAGCAAAAGTGGGGGGGGGAGGGGATGCCCTCTGGTGCTCTACTTTGGGCATTGAAATGCCATGGGCACTGTTTTTCTGCTGACTTAGGAACTGGTGGCGGGGGCTGCGGGGGGGGGAGCAGCCCCATGTTCCATTCTCTTTGCTCTCTTTCTCCTCCTCAGTGAGGCAGTCCCAGAGAAAACACATCCATGCAGCTCATCAGATCATCCATGGGAATACAGAGGCAACAGTTGGAGAGCTCTTTTCCTCAAAGGTCTGGCGGACGGGGAGTGGAGGGATTCGAATTGGATTGGCGAGTGGATCCGTGCCTCTGGCCACAGCTGCAGAAGAAGAAGCTCCTGAGCTGCCCTGGATGGAGCTTCCAGATGGAGTGCCTGTTGCCTCCACCGACCCAGCTCAGCCTGAAGCGCCACTTGGAGAAAGTCCTGGTGCCGAGTCCACCGGGCCCCCGTACAGTGAGGAGACGGAAGAGCAATAAGGTAGGCTTGGAAGTGTGTTCCTTCTAGCCTTGCTCACTGGGCAGAATGAGTGCTTACCACTCAGCAACACGAAGACGGCTGCTACGACCAATATTTATATACCATCGTGAAAATATTCTACTTATGAAAGGATATTTATATCCTGTTTATATACTATTTATATACTGAATTTATATACTGTTACAAAAATATGTATATATTTTGTTTTGGGGAACAAAAGTTCCCAAAGTGGTTTAGATAGATAGACAGACAGAAATAAATAAAAAATTAAAAACACTGCATAGAACCCAGCATTGCTCTAAACCTGAAGTAGGGTGAAGAAACATTGAGGTTGTTCACATGTGCAGCAAAGATCAAGCTTGGCTGCCTTTAGCCCAATCTTGGCTGTGTGTGTGAACTGTCAGGAGCCACGTGGCTCCAGGCAGCAGAACAACGGCAGACCTGCCTCTGGAGCCCACCCTCTCTCTTAGCCCCATGTCGTTGATCATCTGCCAGCCCCGGCTGCTTCCAGCCAAGCCTGGGAGACTGTGGGGCACTCTCTCTCTCTCTCTCTCTCTCTCTCTCTCTCTGTGAGAGAGACACGTCCGGGCCCCAACCCTCCGCTGCTGCCGGAGAGGGCTAGAGTCCATGGGGACTTGCGCTCTGTGCACCCAGCACAGATGAGGCAGTCCTCTGCAGGGGAGGCAAAGTTTTACAGCCTTCTTCCTTGTGTGCCTCGAGCCCTTTCTCATCGATTGTGAGAAAGGGCTCATTGTACCTTATGCACAGGGGAATGGCCTGAGCACACATTCCAGACCCTGAAAGCCAAGGAGGCGCTTCACACAAGAGCTGGTCTTGTGGTAGCAAGCATGACTTGTCCCCTTAAGCTAAGCAGGGTCCGCCCAGGTGAAAGGGAGACTAGAAGTGTGAGCACTGCAAGATATTCCCCTCAGGGGATGGAGCCACTCTGGGAAGAGCAGAAGGTTTCAAGTTCCCTCCCTGGCTTCTCCAAGATAGGGCTGAGAGAGATTCCTGCCTGTAACCTTGGAGAAGCCACTGCCAGTCTGTGTAGACAATACTGAGCGAGATGGACCAGTGGTCTGACTCAATATATGGCAGCTTCCTATGTTCTTCCTATGTGAAGCTCCTGACGGGGTTCTGTGGGGAGAGCAGGCTTAGCCAGTTCTCTCCACACACAAGCAGCCACTCGTAGCTGGCCGCCCACACCGCTGCGGGCTCTGACATGGTGCTGGTGGGGGCTGTGGGGATCAGGGGCCACATGGACCCCGGGAGTCCCAGGATCCCCTGTGCAAGTGCGTTGGGCATCCTGGAGAGACACCCCCCCCCGAGCCCTGTAGGGTCTCCTCGTGCATTGCTACGGCATGGAGCCATGCCACGGCAACACACGAGCAACCAGATGGGGTTAGCGGAGCGCTTGCTCCACTAACCTCGCCTAAGGGGAGGGGTACTTCAGGTGGTTTGCTGCTGGGAGCCATCTGGCTCCTGTGGCAGCAGATGACCAGGAGAAATTGGGCTAGGTTCCCTTAGCCTGATTTCTCCTGCTCGTGTGAATAGCTTCGAGGACTCAGAAAGTAGTCTGCGTGTGTCAGTCCCTGTCAGCTGCAGCTGAGAATATCTGTCCAGCATCCCCTGCAGGCTGGAGGAAAGAGGAGGGCTTCCCTTGAAGTTGATTTCTTCTCGCTATTGCTCTGTTTTGAATGGGAATGTTTCTGTTTCTACTGAGGTTGGAGGAAAACAGTATTCTGCTGGACTGCAGCTACAAGGAGGGAGGAATCATTTTTCCTATTCTCACATTTGGATGGCACTAGTAATGCAGAGCAAAAATTGACAACAGTGTCATGGCTGCTTTAAACAAAAATGATGGAAATTGAAGCAAGGCACAGAAGGGCTAGTGAGATAAATCAGGCGAGATAATTTAGGATCCTCATTTTGAGAGCATCAAAGGCCTAAATGTGACTGTGGCACATCTTTTAGGGTCTGCTAAAAGTGTGTGCGTGCATGTGCGTGTTTGCATGCACACACACACACACGCAGAGTGTCCCAAAATTTTGTATAAGTGAGGAGCTTAGATATATGGCCTCTCCTGCAACATACTTCTCTCAACTGGAGGCCCCAAACCACAGAAGGGCGTTCACTCTGGCCTGCTGCCACAGTCTCCCCTCAGCAGTAATAGAGGGTCGCTACAGAAAGATCTCGTACGCAGAGCGATTATGCCCCTGCCACTCAGAACAAATTGATGCTCAGAACACTGAGCATGTCTTCCTATACTGCCTGTTCTACAGAGACATTCGTGCTGCCCTTATTTCTCCACTGCTGAACAAGCTTCCGGGTCGTACAAGCCACTTCTATACTCAATTGCTGCTCTCTGTCTAACCCCACCCACCACCACCACCGCAAAGATCGTTGCCGAGTTCTGTGCGGCTGCGATTGGCATCCGGCGAAGAATGATAGCTGATGGGCTCCCCTAATCTTATTCTTGATAACACTGGCCTCCATACTCTACTATTATACTAATTGTGCTATGGCAGTGCATAATATTTTATTAGATTAGTGTAGTGCAACTTTACTATTTTTAGTAATACTCCAATATATGGCAACCATTTTAGTTTTAACTATTCTTAATTTTAATTCTAGCTTTTTACCACATATGTAATCATTTCCAGCTATATTACTATTTTAAATTCCCCTTTTTATCTTTTCTGTGCATTTTATTATGGAAATAGTATTCCTAGCGGTTTTAATTTCTTAGTATTGCAGCTTGTTTCTTTCTATTCTTAATTCTAGCCTTTTCACAATATCTATCATCGTATTTGCAATCACCTCTATCAACATGTAACTTTTCTCTAGTATTACCTTCATTTAATGTGTGATTTTATGCTGGTCTCTGACTGTAATAAAGGTTACTTGACTTGACACACACACGCAGGTCCAGTTTTCACAGCAAAAAGGGCATGGGTGTAAGGAGCACTGAGGCGCAACCTCTGCCCCTGGCTTAATTCCCCTGCAAGTTCTCCCTCCGATACTGAAAGTGAGCCTAGCAGGAAGAAAACCACTTGAGGAGAGGGGCTGCAGGCAAAGTGAAGGTTCAGTGCCTCTCATAATCATGTCCTTTTTGCTGTTAATGTTGCTTCTGAACCCCAGTTTCTGTGTGATTACAGCAGATCAAATTCAACACATGGATCTGCTTCCATCATGCCTAGTTTGACTTGCTGTTCCTTGCTGGTTTGTGCTTGCAAATTGATGGATTCTGCTGCCTTGCTGTGCTGCTAATGCATTTTTCAGTTGGTAGAACTTATCAGCTGAATATTTGCTGGAAAGTGACTTTCTTAATGAATTTATCCGATGTATCTTTATGTTTTCTGAAGAGAAGGAATGGAACTGTTGGGAACCAGGTAGCAATACAGCAGGTGCAGTAATTCACATGTTGTAGTGAACACAGGAAAAACAGTACTCTTCCTATCTGTACCATTCATTCATTCGATTTCTATACCGCCCTTACAAAAATGGCTCAGGGCAGTTTACACGGAGAAATAACAAACAAATAAGATGGATCCCTGTCCCCAAAGGGCTCACAATCTAAAAGAAACACAAGATAGACACTAGCAACAGTCACTGGAGGTCTTGTGCTGGGGGTGGACAGGGCCAGTTACTCTCCCCCTGGGAAGAGGAATCACCACATTAAAGGGAATCACCACAGCCAAGTTAGCAGGGGTATTTGAGAGGTCTATTTGCAGGTTCACTTTTAACATGAATGCAGGTACAGTCATCCACACAAAAACATGTACAGACATCTGAACGCAGGTACAATATAGTGAAGCAATCCTCATGATCGCTGCAGGAGGCTACCGCAGGGAGCTACTGCAGGGAGGAAGCCTGAAAGCACTTACCTCCCCACAGATGATCACTGCCTCCTCTCTGGGCGGCCGGATTGGCTTCATCACGGAGCCAGCAGGGGTTGCAGGGATCGGAAGTTCCAGGATGCCCCGCAAGCTCCACTAACCTCATTTAAGGGGAGGAGGATTTAACGTGGCTAGCTGCCAGGAGCAGCACACAATTGCCCCAAAGCGGGCTGGGCTCCCTTAGCTCGCTTTTGGGTGATCGTGGGTATAGCTTCAGTGTCTGAAGAGGGCAATAGGAAGTGTACTGCTGTACCTGCTTTCAGCATAACATGTGAACAGATCTGTGTACACTGTATACAGATTGCACAACTGTTGAACATGTCTGAATAGGACTCGTCTTTCCTGCCAAGCTGGCCTCTAGGAGAACTAGTTGGCTCCCTGGTTCTTTAGAATATTTTGTAGCCTTGCTAATTTATCATATTTTTATACCGCCTGATAGGTAAATCTCTATAGGCTAATATGTAAATCTCTAGGCTAATAAATCTCTATTGCATGAACTGGAATGAGATAAATGGAGTCCTTTTTTGTTTTCATCACCCAAGCACTGCAGTCAGAAACTGCTCTTAAGTCATTTACTGTATTCTCTTGGTCAGACTGTTCTGAAAATGCTTGCAAGAAGGGAAGAGAGTTGGACAAGATGTGCTGCGTAAGAATGCACAAAGCCCGATGCTGCCGTCTTCAGCCGGTGCTGTGACTCTCAGAAGGCATCTTACTACTGTACTTGTATATCTAATGAAATAAAGTTTGAATGCTAAAGGACGAATGGACGTTTGTTTTCTGTAATGGCTTCTTAGCAGTCCCTGGTTACTTTTAGATAACCTGGAGCTGCACTCTGTCTTAAAGAGACATAGAAGTGCTACAGGTGATGAGTGGCTGGCAGAGTTGCACCCCAAGCTCCCCCTCCAGACACAAGTCCCTCTTCCACCTTCACCCTACTGCCCTGCCCCTAGGCCCATCAATCATTTATTCTGCACCTCAATTTTCTCATGGGAGAAGAACGGATCTGGCTTTTTCTGCTGCCCACTCCAAACTATGAGAAATTACAGTCTTCACATAGGAAGCACCAAGACAAAGCTAGTAGAGCCAAGTGAGACAGCAGCTCTCCAGCAGAATGTAATTACAGTGCAAGTCCTCCCTTGCAGTAGTCTAGGTAAGTTTACAATTTAACCAGGTATGAAAAGGAGCTACACAAAGAAGCTAGCTCCTTGTCAACAACACAATTATAGAATTTCACATAAAGGTGGACAAGAAAAACAAAAAATATTCAGTGACAGCCCAGGGTTCTTCCCATGCTAGGTCTTCTTCTGGCATTGCCATCCTTATTTATTTGCTCACGTTTCACAGAGCATTGAAACAATGATGATGATGATGATGATGATAGTAGTGCAGTGTTGTTCTCCCATGTCCCTCCTCCCCCAGACCTGATTTGTGCTTTTTAAAGACAGCCCATTAAGACCTTTCAGAGTCCCTCTGCCATTAACCATTTTCTGTTTGCAAGTTCATTCCACTTTATTGCTTCCAATTAATCTCAGCTGAGGGATTAGTGATGAATAGCTTAATTGTCCCTTTAAAAGTCCCTTTTAATTGGTCCAATGTTAGTGTTCTGTTCTGTAGGGGGAGGGAGGTCAGACAAATCTAGATATGATGGTAGAAAACCAGCAGAGGTTGGGGAGTTATTCAGTGTATTTGCACAGAGTGCAACTTGTCGACTGCCTGCCTGCAGGGCAGAAGTGGGTGTGCGTATAGTGCAATGAGCTTCTAGCTCTCAGAGACCAAGTTCATTCCCTTGAGACCAAGTAGTTGTCCTGGAGATACTGAGAGAGGCAGAAAATATGTAGATGCAACCTTCAGGGATGTGACAGAGGTGTCTTGATTTCCAGGACAATCGCTCCCAACGGAGAATAAGGATCTCAGTGAGAGGGTGTTATTCTGAGGCAAAGGGGAACTATTCATTTGAAAGGACCCATTCCTTGGATTTTGACCTGCTATCCACTCATACCGAGGATATGCCTCTGAAAATAAGGAACTCCTGGTTGGATCAGTTTTAATCATCATACAGAAAGATTGTGTTTGATACTAGGAACAGCAGTTGTGTTGTCCTGAAAGTAAAAAAATTAGGTAGCTAAGCAGGATCTTCACGCCCCCAGGCTTCCACACACTGAGCTGAGAGGTCTTAGTGTATTGTTGGGGTGTGTGTGTCAGATTTGTAAAACACACACTGGGGAACATTTTGGGAGAAGCCAAGTCTGTACAAAAGGGATGGGATTGAACCATTCCCTAGCACTTAATAACCCTTGCTAACTTGGCAAAGAGGCACCTTTTACCGTGGTGATTCTCTTTATTTAGCAGGGGGAGAGTAACTGGCCTATCCACCCCCAGCACAGGACCTCCAGTGACTGTTGCTGGTGTCTATCTTATGTTTCTTTTTAGATCGTGAGCCCTTTGGGGACAGGGTTCCATCTTATTTGCTTGTTATTTCTCCATGTAAACTGCCCTGAGCCATTTTTGGAAGGGCGTTATAGAAATCAAATAAATAAATGATTAAATTAAATTAAATTAAAGAAAACTGACAGATCAGGCTCAGGACTAACAAAGCCTTAGGGAGTAAAATAGCCCACCTCATCCAAATGGGTATAGGGTATTTGGAAATTAGTATACAGTAGGACATTTCATGGTAGCTGGTAAAAGAGACAAAAGGGCTACAGAGCAAAACATACATACCAAAGATCTTTGGAGAGAGACATAATGTATAAATGTGTATATGCTATACAGTATACATCATTATTAAAAAAATACAAATCATTTCAAGATATTTAAATGCAATCCAATAGTTATAGTTAAATAATTCAAAAATCAATATTTCAATACAGTACCATCTCAACCCATTTTTGTTTAATACTGTTTCTATTTTTACTCCAGGATTGAAAAATACTCTCAGCGGCTTTCGATACCATCGAGCATGGTTTCCTGGAGTGTATGAGAGGGTTGTGGGTGGGAGGCACTGCTTTGCATTGGTTCTGCTCCTACCTCTCAGGCAGATTCCAGATGGTGTTGCTTGGAGACCTTTGCTCTTCAAAACAAGAGCTCAACTTTGGAGTCCCATAAGGTGTCATACTGTCTCCGATGCTTTTTAACATCTACAAGAAACTGCTGGGAGAGATCATCCGGGTATATGGTGCAAGGAGTTATCAGTAGGCTGATGACACCAAAATCGATTTCTCCATGTCAAGATAATCAGGAAAAAGCATAACCTCCCTAAATGCCTGCCTGGAGGTGGTAATGGGCTGGATGAGGGATAACAATCTGAAACGGAACCCAGATAAGATGGAGGTACTTATGCGGGGTTTGAACTCAGGAGACAACTTTGATCCGTCTGTCCTGGCTGAGGTTACACTCCCCGAGAAGGAACATGTACGCAATCTGGGAGCCCTTCTGGATTCAAACCGCTCTCTAGTGTCTCAGCTTGAGGCAGTGGCCAGTGACTCAAATAGCAGATTTTCCTGTATTGTACCAAGCTCTTCTAAACAACTTAAAATAAAATAATGTTTCAGACCTATTGGCCCATAGGAGTATTATCCTTGCTATTTCAATGAGCTTAGCAATTGTCCATTTTCAAAACACCAATATATGTGGACATTGCTACCATAGCTCTCCTTTAATAGAATCAGACTGAGTAAAAGGAATTAACATTGGAGTAAGCCTCCATAGGCTTAAGTAAATATCAATGTACTAGGAATTTATAGTTTTTCAAATAAAATAATGTATAGTGATAATTTATACATCCAGTCCCTAGGTAATGCCATCTATTTTCCATCTATTCCATCTAGGTAATACCATATATTTTCCAAAACCAGAGCCAGCATGGTGTAGTGGTTAGAGTGCGGGACTAGGACCGGGGAGACCCGAGTTCAAATCCCCATTCAGCCATGAGTCACTTGCTGGGTGACTCTGGGCCAGTCACTTTCTTTCTTTTCTTTTTTTTCAGTTCTTTTTTTTAAAATTAATTTTAACAATAGCAATATTGTCATTCATTACAAACACACACATAAAAGATGGACTTCCTGCTCACATTTCTTTGTGAATCATCAACTATAAAATTTACCCTTGCTATAATAATAATTCAAAACAGAAGTTCAAGCCCTTACAAACATAATTAAACTAACCAACCTGCGATTTATACTAAATTTCAAACCCTACTGTCAAGTCCATAGTAGGGAAGTAATTTTTTAAATACAATAAAAATGGTTTCCAATCTTCTTTAAAACATTCCAAGTTTTGATCTCTTAATAGTGCTATAAGTTTTGCCATCTCCGCATATTCCAAAATTTTTATCAGCCAGTCTTCTTTTGAAGGCAGTTCACTAGACTTCCATTTCTGTGCATATATAATTCTAGCTGCCGTAGAGGCATACATAAAAAATGTTAAATTGGTTGTAGAGATAGCTCCTTGTGTTATTCCCAGCAGGAAGGATTCTGGCTTCTTAGGAAATGTCATTTTAAATATTTTCTTTAGTTCATTATATATCATATCCCAATAGGCTTTAGCCTTCCCACAGGTCCACCACATGTGAAAAAATGTGCCTTCAGAATGTCCACACTTCCAACATTTGTTTGAAACATTTTTATACATTTAAGCCAGTTTTTTTGGTGTCAGATACCATCTATACATCATTTTATAATAGTTTTCTTTGCTAGCATAACATGCAGTAAATTTTAAATCCTTTTTCCATAACTTTCCCCAGGCTGCCATTTCTATATTACACCCCGCATCTTGAGCCCATTTTATCATAGTCGTTTTAACCACTTCTTCTCTTGTCTCCTCCAAAAGCAACAGTTTATACATTTTAGAAACTAATTTTTCATCATTTTGACATAATTCCTTCTCAAAATTTGTAGTCTGGTCCTCAAATCCGACTTTAAGGTCCTTCTTATACATCTCATTTAACTGATGATACTGAAACCAATCTCTAACTATATCTTGTATTTCAATTAAACTTTTTAACTTACAATCCTTTTCGTGAAAATGTACCAAATCCCTATAGGTACCCCAACCCGTTTGCATATTTACTTCTTTACATGATAAAGCTTCAATCGGAGATACCCATAAAGGAGTTTTAGGTTCAAACCAATTTTTATATTTTAACCACATCCTCATTAAACTCCTTCTCACATAATGGTTCAAAAAATCTTTATGTATTTTACTTTTTTCATACCATAAATACGCATGCCAACCAAACCTTCTGTCAAATCCTTCTAAATCAAGAATTCTAGGGTTTCTTAGCGTTATCCATTCTTTTATCCATGTCAAACAAACAGCATCAAAGTACAACCTTAAGTCTGGCAAGGTAAGACCGCCCCTTTCCTTTGCATCTGTTAGATTCTTAAAATTAATTCTTGGTCTTTTCCCCTGCCAAACAAACTTAGTTATGTCCTTCTGCCGGCCAGTCACTTTCTCTCTCAGCCTAACCTACTTCACAGGGTTGTTGTGAGGAGAAATTTAAGTATGTAGTACACCGCTCTGGGCTCCTTGGAGGAAGGATGGGATTAAAAACAACAACAAAATCTACACCAAAATCCTTGTTCCCATTTAGAATAGTTATCATCTGCTCAATTTATCTCATCTAATATCTTATACAGTTCAGAGATAATACCTTTGAGTCTTCAATTATTTTCTAAAAATTACTTTGATCTCTTAATATATTTCCATGTAATGTTTTATAAACCTACTCATACAATTAAAAACACTGGCTGACACCCAGATTAACATTGCATATACTGAATTATATTTTACACCTGCAACAGGAGAGGGGCTATTTTTGTGGATCCCTTCTGCAGCCTCCTGAAAATATGTCCCTGAGGGTCACACACCCTTCAGTGACATATTTTCAGGAGTTACTGTGGGCTTCAGGTGTGTGAAGATCTCATATGTGAAACATTCTTCAGAGTATGCAACCGTTAGATAACTAATGGTTTACCATCCTTTTCCTAATTAAATCCTCATATGCATTCATTTCTTTCTTTGTAACTAAATGTTTGAGGAGAACTAATTAAAATGAAAATCTGGTGCAGTGAATGCACAGCATATGCTAACAGGAGAGGGGGGAATTTAGTCTCTCTCACCTTCCTTCTGAAGCCCACTGTAACCTCTGAAAATATGTCCCTGAGGCTTCGTTAGTCTGGATGTTGACCTCTATCTTTTGTTAGGGACCTCTGCAAACTCCTTCATAAAAGGATTCTGAGGGCAATGTTTCTGTATTTTTTTTTACCTGTTCCATTAAGGTTTGTAGTTTTAGATTTTTTAATCTGTTCTATTGAGGCTTGTTGTTCTGTTGCATAAGAACATTACATATTTGAGAGCCAGCATGGTGTAGTGGTTAGAGTGCTGGACTAGGACCAGGGAGACCCGAGTTCAAATCCCCTTTCAGTCATGAGACTTGCTGGGTGACTCTGGGCCAGTCACTTCTCTCTCAGCCTAACCTACTTCACAGGGTTGTTGTGAGGAGAAACTTAAGTATGTACTACTTAGTATGTAGTACTCTGGGCTCCTTGGAGGAAGAGCGGGATATAAATGTAAAAATAAAAAATAAAAATATTTGGAAATCCCAACCCTCCATTTTATTTATTCTTAATCAGTATTTTCATAGATATCCTCTGGGTAAGAAATTCTCCAGGCAGATTACTCAAGTTACTCATGACTAAGTCCCATTGAAATTAATGGGACTTAAGCTAGTCATGATTAATTTGTCTCATTTATTTCAAAGGTGCTTTGTGATGACCAGCTGAGTTTGGATCCTGCCCATTTCTCTTTCCATTTGCAGTATATTCTGTTGCGTCTTCAAATAAAAATCCATAATCTGAACTGCTGGAGCTTGAAATAAAAATAAGAATTTGACTAAGAATAAATGAAGAGGAGCCTTTTTCGCAATATAATTTTTTTTATTGAAGCAGTAGTCACATGACTTTGCATCTAGCCTTTTAGAATAGTAACAGAATGGATCTGGCCAATCATCGGCCTGAAAAAAGATATTTTGTTTTTGCGCAAACAGACATCACGTTTAATACATACATTATCCAGGACTGAAACCCAGCTCAGAGATAGCAACGTGCCGATTTGTTGGAGGGAACAGCCTCACAAGACGTGGTTATGATAAACTCTTCACACCATCACCAAGTATCATTACTCAGGGGCTCAAATAAGGGAAGCACTTTATAAAATGTCTTAGCATGTCTTGTAGGTGAGCAGTAAAGTAGGGGCATCTGTATTATGATCACTGTGAAGAGATTCTTCCTTCTCTCTACCAAACAAAATGGCTTGGTAGAAGACAGAAGCTGTTATCACTTTCAAAATTATTATAGATTAATACAGACCAAACATGCTAATTCCATGTTTTTTTAATATATATATATTATAAAGATTTAAACCCACCTTTTTGGTCAGGGGATGGTTCTGGAAAAAGGTGAACAGAAACAGAAGAAGAAAGTTAAAGAAGGTGGTGGACAGAAATGGCCAGAGTTTTGAAATAAAGACCACACACTTTGTATTTTTAAATTTCATGTCCAGGCTAACCTACTTTTTATTTAATGCAAATTACAGTACCAGTTAACTATTTCTGAACCAAGTTACACAGAACAAAATGTATTTACAAAGGAGCAGAAGGGAGGAGGTAAAATAATAAAACATTAAGCATACTTTCCACAAAAGAGTTTATATTTAAAAAGGAAAAAAAAATCAGTCACAGAGGCATTCAAGTAGTAATAATGTTATACATGTTTTGCTTCTTCTTTGAATCAAGACAGCTTTGCACGTGTATGCAATAGTTTGTATACAACCCACAGTTCATTTTATATATATTTTAATTTTCTGTTTTTAAGATGGAAGTGATCACACTAATTGTGTGTGCAAGCCCAAGTGATCTATCAGCAATATAGTAACAAACTTTACAGGCAAGCATATTTATATATATAAATGGTTATTTATATATATAAATTGTTTTTCCAAAAAACCAAGAACAACTACACAAGGAAGGAAGATACGTATTTTCAAGCAACACATCTAGGTACTAGTCTTAATATGCCCTTTCATTTTGCTGTTATTGCCTTATTGCAAAATGAAGCAAGAAATTTGAAACGTTTGGCTAAAGCCCCTATAGAAATATCAGAAAATTCTAAAATTATCTGATGCTTATATCTGAAAAATGTATATCTGGGCTGGATACTAAACTGTGCTTTTTGTTACTGGTTTTGACCTCCAGTGGCTGAGATTTCTAATGGAGAAAAGTGTATTGGTTAACATTTCTTCAGAAGCATTACTAGTCTGGAGACTTTTCAAATGAACATTAATTACAGACATCTACCATCACTTGGCTTATTAATAAAAAGGAACTATGTTCAAGCATCAGCTAGAGTTGTGTAGAACATTCTCTTTTGTTTATTTTGTTCTCTTAAGAAAGATACACAGAAACTAAGATAACCAGTGTCTTGATTGACATTCAGTTGGGGACACAGAAAATATAATTAATGCCATCCTGGGGACATGCACAGTTGCAATGCAGACAAAGGGTAGATTGAGAGACCATACAAATACTTCATTTAAAAGCAAGCCACAAAAATAAAAATCTGAGTGGACTGTCAGAAACAAAATGCTATCACTGACCTTTGTGTCACCAGAAAAAGTGCAGCCTCTGCCTTACTGGAATGAACACAAGATGGTTACAACAAAACAAAACAAAAACCAGCAACCTTTGGTTTGATAAAAAAGTTTAGCATTTTGCCACTGAAGACAATCTCACGTGGAATACTAACACGGTAGGACACACACATGAGCAAAGTTTCGAAAGCAAGGCCTTCGTGCTGGGGCACAAAAAATTAAGATCAACTTCAAAATTACTCTATGGGGGTGAGGGGGAACATCCAGGGGGGAGGGTGTCTGGGAGAGGGAGGGCAAGTGGGATTTTACTGTGACGAACAAACCCTCAATACCACAGATTAATCTCTGGCCAAACAAGCAAGATTTCTAGCTCCGTAAAAAACAGAGGGGGAAGAGGGAGGGGCGGTCTAGATCCTCATCCTGCCCCTACCTTTATTGCAGCCTCTTTGCAAAGCCTGATCCTGCCTCTACAGGGAGACTGAGCCAAGGCTTCCAGAAGCTGCTTATAAGAAGTCTTGGCAAATGTACTGGGTGGTATATGCAAGCAAAGTGTAAACTTGCCACTTAGTTGCCAAGAGAGCAAACATCAAATGAAACTGGTCACTGCTATTCTTAGGTAGGGAAGGGAAATTTTAAAACCTACAAAAAAGCCATGGCTTGAAATAAAACAAGTTATGGATGTAGTTTATTTTAATTATGCTGCTGACCATGGAATTGCTGAAAGAAGGGAAGCAAAGATATTTAATGTGTGAGGCATCCATTACAAAAAGGGTGAAAAAGAACTTCAAAAAATCATAGAAGCAAAGGCACTCCAAACTATATAGATATACTATACATCGCTAGAGTTATTGTTACAATAATACAGGCCGGTTATCTACTGTACAGAGTTAGAACTATATGGCTTTAAAAAGCTCGTCTACATTTTGTCTGATTATTAAAACAGAATAACTGCCCTGAATGGTAACTTTTTGCTCATTAACAGCAGTTCCTGGGTCCACATATTTACATACAAAGCAATAAAACTCAACATGTTTAAAACAACTAATGTACAAACTTGAATTTGGTGAGGAGCTTTTGTCAGTTTATTTACAAAAATGGTTCGAAAATTCTGGATCTAAATTTGTATAAAACTTTGTTTGCAGTCCTGCCATGATCCTCAAGAAGATAAAACTGTCCAGATCCTACACGCACACACACACACAAAATAAAAAAATTAAAAAGAATTAAAGCTTTTAATTCTTCTCCCCTGCTAGCTTCAAACGAAAAGAACAATAATGCCACTTCTAAGAAGACCCCATTGTGCTCTCCTGAGCTCAGACTCTCCCTGCTGCCAGCCGCTGCAGTACGGATCCCTCTGCCACTGCCCTGCTTGTTCAAGTGTCTCCTGAGCTTTGATCATGAAGGCTGGATGTACAACATGGAAGACACTTATGGACTCATTCCCTGCAGCCAGTTCCCCCTCCAGGCCTCCCACAGGTTCTTTTGTAGGAAACATCGAGTATCTGAACCAAAAAGGGTTTTCAGACTTGTGACCCTTGAAGTATTGTAGTAACTGAAGTGGATCCTCTTTCCTGCCATCCTGTCTGCTGGGCAGGTGACAACCCCCTCCCCGGAAGGCCCCTAGGGTGAAGGAGGGCCGGCTCACCTCCTCCTGCCAATGCCTTCGTGCCCAGGGAGCAAACGAGGCCTAGGAGGAAGGCCCTGAGTCCACAAGTCTCCTGCCGTCCTCAAAGAGGTGCTCTACAGCCAAAATCGTTCATCGCAATGCAAAAAATTGACCAGTGAAATAAACTCCCAAGAGCACGAAGATGACAAAGGTTCATTTGGATGACTATATAAGGCCTAGTTGGGCACATCTCCCAAATCCGAAAGGAAAAGTCAAAACAACCGATTTCTGTTGCTGCACTAGCAATGGCATTCCCACTCGCAACCTTATTAGAACCTTCCAAGGAGTATTGCTTTAACTTCAGAAACAGAGACACTGACTTTTTGCCACTACAAAAATAACTCAGGACTGACACTATAAACAGGCATTTCTGATACAGTCAGACTGGTTATAGATTAAACAATAAAAATAAAAAGCAGCACTGTATCTATGTATATATTTATAATATATATATATATATATATACACACAAACACACAGACACACAGACACACACACATTTAGCTTTCTATAACTGAGGAGGTGCAAGTAAACTGATGTGTCTACTTTATTAATAGCCCACGATCGTGAAAGCATAACAACAGCAGCTGCTGAAAAGCAATAAATAAAAATGAGAAAGAAAGAGGTTGAAAAGGTGAAATTAAACACAAATTCTAGGCTTGGACTTACATGTTGCCTGTAAAATAATGTAGTAACTTGAAAAACTAACTGTAATGAAAAGATGATGTCCATTCACATTATAATTCCTGGCATTCAGGAAAGAGGCCAGTCTCAAGTCAGAGATGGGGTGGACAGGGGGGCAACGTGCCCTGTCCCCTGGCTTCCAAGCCCTTTTCTGCACCTGGAGGAATATGTACACCTGCGCCTCTCGACGGAAGGCAGCAAGTGACTGGCCAAGGTCTCTTTTGTGCTTGACAGATCCCTTAATGTTTCATTCTAGAAGTTTAGGCTAGGTGAACGAGCATCTTTAATTTAAGCTGATAGTCTCTGGGCCCCTATGTAACTTGTGTATCTGCAGGGTTTTCCAAAGCTAGACGGATCAAGAGCTGCCCCTAATTACTCTAAGCGTTATTCACACACTAAAAGTCCTCTTCCCCACCCTCCGCCCCACTCCCGCAATTCCGTTTGGCAATTCAGCATATTTTAGCACCGCACTTTGCACTTCCTCTCCCCAACTCCAGCCCAAAGACAATTAAGGTCTCCAGCGTATGATATTCGAGATGAGCAGCTCCTGCTAAGCTCCTGACCAAATTCAAGTTGTGCATTACATCAAAAGTTGTGGAACTTCACTTAAAATACAAGGCTTTTAAAAGGAGCTTCAGCAGAATGAGGGTTTTCCTTCTTTGTGTTGTGGGAGAGGCATGAGTCACGATTCCTGATTCTGAAGTACACACAACAGCAACTGTTTGAAATTCAAAGATTGTCATGGGAAGAGACACTGGTGTATTCTATTGCTTCACCTCATCTCTTCCAACCCCACCTATTCCCCTGCCCCAAAGAGCCCACAGAGTGAGGATACAATGAAGCTGGCTGTATTTATAGATATTTTACAAGGTTAAATAAGAACAATTAAAAAAAAAACACTATAATGAACAGGGTTTTCCTCTTTTTAAAATTTTCTTTCCAAATGTGACCAGTGTTGCTGAGCAAGACTCGAATTACTGGCGATTGTTTCTGTACAGGTTGCTGCTTGTGACCAGTTCAGGTGGAATTGGAGGCTGATGCTGAAGCTACGTTATTGGTCTGAACTCTGTCTCCCGCGTTAGCATCTGCAAACATCACAAAAGAAAGCAAAGAAGTCAGTTGCAGGGTGGAAACGACAGGTTTTTGGGACAGGCTCCTTTTCTGTCATTTGACCCAACCAAGGCTAAGGGAAGGCAGGGAGGAGGCAAAATATCAACTAGAAACAGTGTTCCTCTACAGGGAGGCTTCTTTGGCACTTAGAGAGTCAAAAGATATTGAGTGCACAGTGTCGTTCCACTATAGCTGGACCTGCCCGACAAGTCACAACTGTTGAAAAGCAGTAATAAGGTCTGAGGATAAGCATGGCCTTCATACTCCACACTGCAGTAGGCAGGAAGGCCATGTGGCTGATTGCTAGCCAGAAGAGCAAACTTCTTCCCACATACTTCTGTGAGGCCTTTTAGGTGTCCCACCACCTTCCCAAGTCTGGCTGGAGGTGGTGCGGGCGTGAGCCTTCTCTGCAGTGGCCCTGGTTCTCTGGACATTCTGCCCTTTGATCTCCAGCTGCCCCCCCCCCCATCCCATCTTAAGCAGAAAATGAAGATGCTCTTGTTTCAACAGAGCTTTGCTAAGGTTTTATTATTACTCATGGCTGCTTTGGTATGTCTTGATCATTGTTGGTTTGACAACAATGATCAAACCTCACAACTTTTCACTGGGATTAAAAACAACAACAACAATACAAAACCACCTTTGTCTGTGCTACTTGCAATCATGCATCATTTCCCCCTCCGTTTTTTTTGCTTTCCTAAGCTGAGTCTAAAGCAAAATTAACCAGCAAGGAGGAAAAGGCAGAGGGAAGACAGGAGGAGGAAGAAAAGAAATATTGATTTCTTAAAGGGGGAAAGGGGGAGTTCCCCTTTCCCAGCTCAAGGCTTGCTGGGAGCTGAGAGCACTGGAGACAATCGGGGTTGGCCATGGAGACAATCAGGCATAGTCTCTTTCTCCCCCCACCCCTGAACAGGTTGTTGATGGGCTCTAAAAGCATTGGAGACTATTGGGGTTGGAAAGAAGAGCTTTTGCAAGTCCTCACGGTCTCCTCCTCTCCCCACCCCACAGTTTACTGCTGGGCTCCATGTGGCTGGCACAGCCACGCTAGGGCATTTTTATCTTCTGAGAAGATGAAAAGCCTGCAGGGAGACTGCCGGGGGCTCAGGCCTCAGATTATGGTTAGATCTCCTTTGCCTTCAACTCTGCCCTTTGCCCTGCCGGCCTTGACCCAAAGAGTTCAGCAGATTTCGTTTGCAGTGCAGAAACAATAACAAGTCTTTGGGTCATGTGGGTCATTTTGATGTGTGGTTTAGGGGCAGGTAACAAACTCACTGCACAGAATCCTGTCACCAGGCTGCTCTCCTCCTGAAGCAACTCAGGAAAGTGGTGCTTGGTGGTGGCTGCTACTGGGTCCCAAACAGGCCATTTCCAGTGCTACCTGCTCTGCCTCAACACAGGGGTCATCCATGGTCTGCAAAGGTAAATCTTGCCTCACCAACCCTTTGGAGTTCTTTGAGAATGTCAACAAGTGTGTGGATCAAGGTGATCCAGTTGACATAGTCTACCTGGATGTCCAAATAGTGTTTGACGAAGTTCCTCATCAAAGACTCCTGAAGAAACTTAGCAGTCATGGGATAAGGGGACAAGTACATGTGTGGATTGCTAACTGGTTGAAAGACAGGAAACAGAGGGTAGGTATAAATGGAGAGTTTTCACAATGGAGGGAAGTAAGAAGTGGGGTTCCCCAGGGATCTGTACTGGGACCGGTGCTTTTTAATTTATTCATACATGATCTAGAAGTAGGGGTAAGCAGGGAGGTGGCCAAATCTGCAGATGATACCAAACTCTTTTGGGTAGCGAAATCCAAAAAAGATTGTGAGGAATTTATTTCTAGAATTTATTTCTAGACTGTTGAGATGGAATGAAATTTTCATCCACATGCAAGTCTATTTTGTCTATCAACTGACCTTCGGCCTTTTGTGTGTTAATTCTGAGAACCATGACTGTTATAATTTGACTGAGCTGCCCCAGAAATAAAATAAATGGCATTTAGCCTGCACTGTGAATAAACTGATGATCAGGCAGGCAGACAACCACAAAACCGTCTGCTGACTTACCACTCTAATGGGGAATACGCCATTAGAAATGAATGGTTTTTATCAACCTTCTTGCCTACTCCCAGTTTATTTAGCTGAAGACCAATACTGACCTCCTCTAGTGCTTTCTTGTCAGCAGTTTCTCAAGTTCTTTGTGTCAATGGTAGAACGTTTAGAAATGTGTGTATGTTTTTAAGGTAGCTATTTTAGGTGTAAGGCAGAGATTCTCAAACTGGGGGTTGGGATCCCCCAGGGAGCCCCAAACAACTTAAAAGTGGGGGTGGAAATCATGAAGGAGCTGTCAGGAGGGCAGGGGCCTTATCTGACCTCTCCAAGGTCTGGAGACAGTCAGGGTGACAGGAGTCAGATAGAGACAGAAGCCAGCAACCACTTGGCTCCTCCACCGCTCACAAAGCCAAGGGCAGGCACAGCAGTGGCACTTCTTTGGCTGAAGAACCAGGGAGAGAGCGCTCTCTCTCTCTCTCTCGGAAGACACGCCCTGGAAATCACCTAGGGAATGGCCAAAGAAATGTCACTGCTGTGCCTGCCTCTGGCTCTGTGAACAGTGGAGGAGACAGGTGGGGTTCAGCTTTCTGTCTCCCTGTCCACCTCCCCAAGCTTTGGAGAAGTCAGAGCAGCTCTTCACTTGAAGTTCTCAACAATGTCTCTTCCTGAATGTTTGGATGAGTGTACAAGCTGAGCACAAAGAATTAAATGAGAAAGCTATGCAAGTACCAACTCCCTTGGCTTGATTCCTACTTGTGTGAATCAGAGTTTTCAGTAGTTGCTGCTATAAAAGAGCAGCTGTTGACAGGAAGTCTCAGATGCAAAGTCCAGGTCTGAAAAACTAAGTTGGAGCAAGCAAGCAAGCACATCCTTATTTAAATGGTAAATGTACTTTATCTACCTAATCAAATCAAGGGTTGACATCCTGACAAAGTGTGAGTGCTCCTTGGCTCCTATCAGTGAAGCACTCTTCTGTCAGAATTGCTGAGTCTTTAGGGTATAAACCCACTTCCAAAAAGTGCTCTATCTTGACTTTCAGTAGGGTGAATGGTCAAGGTGGCCTCAATTCCTGGGAACAGTGGCGTGGAGGTAAATCCAAGGGAAGGTAAGTAAGGGTGGCAAAGCTAATCAAAAATTGGACCACAAATGCTGAATGATATCCACATACTGAATGCTTAATGGAACGGAACACAGACACTTTTTGGAAGTGGGTTTATGCATTAAAGACTGAGCATTTTTGACAGAAGAGTTGAACACCTTCCATCTTATCTGAATATCGATGATGGGCATCAAGGAAGTCTTGCAGCAAAGCTTAAAGTTCAGGTAGGCTGAACTGCCTAAGGGCAGAGCTCACTATGAGTGTGAGGCTTATCTTCCCAGAATGATCTAATTAGGAAGTTCTAGTCCTTAAGGTAGGAAATAGGTTTTGCGCTTGAACAAGGAGATTGCTCTGCTGAGGAATTTCTTTATTAGTGATTACCTTTACTTTCCTGGGGACAGTTGCTTAGGGTATGCATACCAGACTTGTTTGCAGTTGCTCTAGGTCCCCCCCAAGTCATCCGATTTACTCAGAGACTTGCTCAGCCCTTTTGTTATTGTTATCAAGTATGACAGAGGGGCAAATCTTCTCTCAGCTTCTATTGTCAAATGTTTCATTCTGTTTGGTCTCTGGTGCTGTCAACATGGATCTGAAAAAGTCCCGGTACTGTCTGGGAGACCCATAAGCATATTGTCTGGGCTGAAGAGGGGGTTACTCCTAACAATGAAATGGCAATTTATCTGTAAAATGTTTTTGTTCTATGCCTGCTTGGGTGGTCAAGGGAAGCATATCCAATCTGTCCGGGAAGCACAGCTTCTTGATTCTGCTTGTTTTGTGTAGGCTGCAATTCAAACCATTTGCCTCTTTGTGCAAATGACACAAGACGCATATTCTTGCTGCTGCTCTTTTCTGGTTATGCGGCAGCTGCTGTCTTGTCCTGGTTGCCCACGAGGCAGAGGAAAGTTCAGTCTGCAGGACCATGGAGAGGTCCAGGGGAATACACTGACTCAACACTGAGCAGAGCAAACCCTTAAGTACTTCTGAGCCCAGACTACCCCTCCTAGGCTCCACATCCCTCCTTGGGGAGGGGAAGCCTTAGGAGCCTGGCAGTCCTCCGTTGCTCTACCTGCTCCTGCAGAGCTTGTTGTCAGCACCGGCATGCAAACGTTGGCGGGGAGGGGGGCAGTGTAAGAGAGGAAAGCTCAGTAGTGGCTTGGATCCTGCTGCCCCAGGGACTCCAGGCCCCAAGGGAGTTTCCTTGGGGGATGCCAGCCCCATGGCTTTCTGAGCACTGTTGTCATGATCAAGGCCTGGGGCTAGTGCTGGCCTACCTCCTAAATGTCCCACTCCAGGTTGCTACTGTGCATGGGGGCTGGGCCATGACAGCTATACTGTGCAGATGTGGTTGTTAGACCTGAATCTGTGCTCAGGTTTCTCATAGTGCCACTGCCTTTGGGCAGCAATGTTTTATACAGGAGGACATCCTCATTCCGGCTGAGTGTATTGTACTAATATAGTTCATTATGTTTGACTGACTGACAGCATTTCCTTTTTTAGCTATCTGGGAGGCTTTGTTTTGCTTTAAAGAAATACGATGAATATTATGATGTTATGATGAATATATTTTATTTAGTTAATGTAATTCATTTATTCATACACAGACACACACACAGTATCAGGCTAGCTCCCAGGCTCTAAGGAAACAAATAACGGAGATTCCTGAGTGGATTTCCCATCTCTTTAAATTTTAGCAAAGAGCAGTCAGGTGGGCTTGCAATTGTGTAATCAGTCCCTGTACCTTCATGTGGGAAGGGAGAGCTGGAATTGCAGAGAATCATACGCACAAAGCATTCAGATTAGACTTGTCAAATGTGTGCACACTTTGGAGTCCCCCAATTTTTATGTTCCACATTCCTTGTTCATTGAAATCAATCAATCAATCATTGGGGAGAAAAGAGACTGTGTTACAAAGCAATCTCCCATGTACTAGGAATTACAATGTCTAGGTTAACATTGAATCCAGAATATGAATCCTCTACCTCCACTTGCTTCCATAATTACAATCACCAATACAAATTTAGACTGAAATCTGCACTCTGTGCATAAAAAAACCATTTACAGGTATACAGCCAGATGTCCTGCGATTAAGATTTGAACCAATGGAGGGAATCACTACTTGATTTCAAGTTCAATGCCCAAAGTTTGGGCCTTCACGACTGCATATCACCACACATTTTGTGATTTTCAAAAGGTGTACAACCTGGCAAAAAGGTAATGTTCCCCTTTTCTTGGCCCAGTGTGTGAGATGGGCTGAGGTGTGTTCCAAATTCATCCTCTACTTTCTTCTCTTACCTAATCCGTGACTGAAACAATGCTTCAATGAAGATTTGGATCTCTCTGCGGCTTTCGATACTATTGACCACAGTATCCTTCTGGAGCATCTGAGGGGGTTGGTAGTGGGAAGCACTGCTTTGCAGTGGTTCTGCTCCTACCTCTTGGGCAGATTCCAGATGGTGTCCCTTGGAGACTGTTGCTCTTCAAAATATGAACTTTTATATGGCATCCCCCAAGGCTCCATGTTGTCTCCAATGCTCTTTAATATCTACATGAAACTGCTTGGAGAAATCATCAGGAGATTTGGTGCAGAGTGTTATCAGTATGCTGATGACACCCAAATCTATTTCTCCATGTCAACATCATCAGGAGAAGGCATAATCTCTCCGAATGCCTGCCTAGAGGTGGTTATGGGCTGGATGAGAAATAACAGGTACGCAGTCTGGCTGTGCTTCTGGATCCTAACCTCTCCCTGCTGTTCCAGGTTGAGGCGCTGTCAGAGGTTCTTTTTTTCTTTTCTTTCTTTGGCTGATATGCCAGCTGCATCTGTTTCTTGGTACATAGGCTGGTAACCTCCAGACTTGACTACTGCAATGAGCTCTATGTACATAATCCAGGAACTGCAGTTGGTCCAGAATGCTACAGCCAGGTTGGTCTCTTGAGTCATCTCAGAGAGACCATATTACTCCTATACTAAAAGCTACACTGGCTGCCAATAAGTTTCTGGGCAGAATACAAGGTGCTGGTTATAACCTATTAAGCCCTAAGTAGCTTAGGCCTTGGATATTTAAAAGAACATCTTCTTTGCCGTGAGCCCCAATGCCCAATGAGATCATCCGGAGAGGTTCGTCTGTAGTTGCTACCAGCTCATCTGGTGGCCACACAGGGATGGGCCTTCTCTGTTGCCACCCCGAGGCTCTGGAATACACTCCCTGCTGAAACAAGAGCCTTCCCATCTCTGACAACTTTTAACAAGTCTCCAAAGATTCATTTTTTCACCCAAGCCTTTTAATTTGATTGTGGTTATAAATTGTTTTAAGGTTTTCATTTTAATTTGTTTTATGTTGTAAACTGTCCAGAGATGGAAGTTTGGGGCGGTTTACAAATTTGAGAAATGAATGATGAATAAATAAATATATAAGCAAGCAAGCTAGCTAGCTTATCTGTAGTGAAACAAATTATGTTTAATTCCATGGCCATCCGTAAAGCTTTTATCATAGACTGCGCCTTATTACAAATCCGAGCATCCAGTCAGTTTAGATTCCCTATCTGTGGCAAACCTCTGACTAGAGGCCTGGGGAAAGACTGGGATTGTTTCTTATCCATGTGCAGATCATCAAAGTTTATCATTTGGAGGGTAGGGCATATATGGCTTTATCAAAGAGAATGACAGATGGAGCTGGCATGGGGGTAGATGGGAGGAGTTTCAATGGCCACACCTTGCCACACCCCACCCCAACTCTGGCAACGTCCCACCGTGCTGACCTCCATACACTGTTGTGCTTTTCCTAGCACTGGAGAGAGGAGAGGAGAGAGGACTTCCTGAGGAAAACAGAGACTTCTTGAACTTCAGCGCTTTCTTGGAAGACATGCACAGAGTGCTGGAATGTGTAGTTCCAAGATGGCACTGGAGCTCAAGAGGGCTCAGTTTCCCTTCAAGAAGTCTTGTACTGTTGTGAATGTCAGGATGCAGCCTTAATGAATACTCATACATACCAGCTTGAAAGAAAAGAAGAGTTCTGTAAAGTTTGTATTCTATATTCTTTCCATCTCATACAGTGCAGTATGCAATGGCTCCTGATATGGCATGTGGGACTTCAGTGTGGCACTAAAGCCAAGGTAACAGAAACTGATGCAATCACATTTTCTTGGGGTTTTGACTTAGCTATCATGAGGCAGATGTAATTAACCAAGTGACAGGCATTTCACACGAAATGGGAATGAAACTTATTTCATACATGATCTATATCTGCCTACAATATGCCAAGATCTGTGTGTGGTAAATATGAATCGCTCTGCATATGTGAAATAGTCAACCCTTCAAGGTTCCATGTCTTCATAAATGTGGACTCACCTGAAGCTGCTGGAGCATTTGTAGGGGTTGAAGCAGCTGCTTGATTCCGAGCATGAGCAGGTATGAGGGTTGAAGCCAGAGATGGATTACTTGATAGTTCTGGAAAAGAAGTTGAAGAAAGAATGTTTAGAGTCAGCCCAGAAGGAGCCTCCGCCAGCAGCTTCAGTGGAGCCAGGAAGGCCAAGTCAAGGACTTCCTTGTGCGGTTCTAGAAAGGCACAAGTCAGTCACACAGCCACCTTTAGAATGTCTGTAGCAGATTCTGATGGCCCTTCCCAGAGAAAAGAAATGATCCTGAAGTTAAGGGTATGCATGCACATATGGCCCAGATCACATTTCATTTCAGTTTGTCTGGCTTTGTTAATGTGCTAATTTAAATGTGCTTAAAATTAGTACATAATTTTAATGTGATTCTGCTCTTAGAATTGTGAGTGATGTTTTTAACATACAACGCTGAAGAGATATCATTATACTAATACACACAACAATAATGTTGAGGAAAGTGAGGTGCAAACGATGAGATGTGTCCCTGGGATTGTGAAGAAGGTGGTATAAGGCAGGGGAGAAGAGAGTTTGATCCTAAAGGGAGAACTTAATTGAGGAAGGCAGCATGACAAACAACAACATATTCTAATAGGTGCAGAAAACACTGAGGGATGCATTCTCACAAACATGGTTATCCTGGGTTAACTCTTTGACCAGGATCACCATGATTGTGAGAGTGCAGCCTAATAAGAATCAGTTAACACTGCCAGCATGTCTGAAGCTTGTGCTCTTTTTCTCAGGGTGGGGGGAGGGATCTTAGCATGAATAATAATAATAATTTCTTATAAAACTGGCTTGAAGGGAAGGCTGATGTGATGGGCAGTTTTTTCAGGAGCCCGTGTCTTCCCTTTAAACCAGTATTGTAAGAAAGTACTAAAGCACATGTTAAGAGTTTTGTCCCCTTATGAAGAGCACAAGCTCTAAACACACTGGTACCTGACTTAATAACTTTATCTCAGGCACCTGTTGATTTTGTTGTTGTAAACCGCCCTGAGCCATTTTTGGAAGGGCGGTATAGAAATCGAATTAATAATAATAATAATTAGGCAAACTGACTCTGTCTCCCCACCCCCTAAAATAAATTAGCTGAATTAAACACTTCTATTTGTGCCATTTTCAGCAAAAGCGTAAAAATTAGCTGATACACACACACCCTGGGAATATGGTTTCAAAAGATCATCATTAACTTCTTATGATTGCATTCTTAGCTTCAAGGTACCTAGGCACATTATTATCGGGGTAGGGGACTAGAATAGTTTAAATTTAGTACAAACACTTATTCTAGAAGTGATATCTATTAACACATAATACATTGCAAAGAATTAATGTTCAATTTTAATTTCATATTCATACTGTGACTGCATAAATGTACATAGAAATAAGAACTTTTTAGACTTATAAAAACTCTAGCAAATATGTAATTTAAAACTGAATACCGTTATCTGCATATATTTAACTTTCCTTTTCTCAAGAAAACAAACACACTTAAATTTCTTAAGAAATTGAGCATTTTAATTTCTTTATAATGGATGGACAAAAGTCAATTAAAAATTAAAATTAGATTTCTTTTTATTCAAATCAGAATGTTTAAAAATTTAATTAGGATTTACATTTTTAAAAATGTAAATAAAATATAAAGGCCAACATCTAGACTAATGAAGTGCTGATGCAGTGAATTTGCAGCACACACTACAGGGAAGGGGTTCACTGACGTAGCCGCTATTGTGCGATGGTGTGCCACAGGTGCCCAGGAACTGCAATGCTTACAGCCTCCCCCTGCCTCCTAGGGTGCTTACATCCCAGGGCATGGCCCCAATCCCAACAAGAACAAGTGGTCCCTTTTAAGCAGGCCTGTTCTCACTAGCACTTGGGGTGAGTGTAGCCTGGAGAGCAGGGAGATGGCAAGCAAGGGGGAGCAAGGGGCCACACATCATGTTTTGCCCTCAGGCCACCTCCAACCTTGCTGCACCACTGGAAGGGTGATTTTCATCAACCTACCTTTCCTTCTGAAGCCCATTTTGCCACCTGCAATATGTCCCTGAGGGTCTCACAGGCATCAGGGACATATTTTTGGGAGTCACAGTGGACTTTAGAAAGAAGGGGAGATCAACAACGAAAATCACCCCTCCCCCATTAGTGCATGCTGCGTGTCCACTGCACCGGCACTCTTTCAGTCTGGATGTCATTTGAAAAATAACAAGGTTAAGATTAACTCTAATCACAAACAGGCTACACCTATACTTACAGTCTCTTAAAAATGAATTAATGGCTCTCACACACACAATGAGTTACCTACTAATCAAACATGGCTATTTGTTTCAGTTTCATCTCCTGAAAATGGCTTCCGTCTGCCCAGCATTGCCTGGAAACTACCAGGTCTTACTTTTTGAAATTTCTGGGCTTTCAGAACACGTTAATTTGCATGTTTCTGTTTCTAAGCAGAATGAAGTCACATGTGCAAAGACACAGGCTAGACAGCAGGATTGTTTGTGGTCGGCCAAGGCAGAGGATTTAGTTTAAGACAGACAGACAATATAGGAAAGGAGGTAGAATAGAAAGAAATAGTGAAAAGAAAAAGGGAAGACACTATTACACTGTTCCTTTCTGGGGATATTTTGAAGAAATTCCTTCGCTTGTTAAAAATGGAAAATGTGTTAGGTGTGAGTAGTGATACAGGGCAGCTTAACACAGGTAATGACTAAAGGTATTCGTTACATTAAAAACCAGGGATTATGTACTATTTCCTACATTAATAAAAATGTAATAATCTAAAAAAGTACATAAAGTATACCCTTCTAGATGTTGTAAATGCTCTATTGAGTTGTAAATTAACATGCTTTAATAATCCGAGTTCTGCCCCCGTTTAAGAAATAACAATGGGAAACTTAATTTAAATCAATGATTAAATCAATTATTTAAATCGGGTTTTTCTCTTGGTGATTTAAATCAATGATTTAAATAGCCTTGCAACCCGCCATGCATTAATACACAGAATTGTTTATAAGGTATATTTTGAAAATCCAAACATTAAGGTATACAATAAAGGCCAATAAATGGAAATTATAGAATTTAAGTTATGTTTTGAAACATATCAAATGGAATTGTAGATTGCTACTTTGCAGCATTTCGTAGCATTTTGCAAAAAGATTTATTTAAACTGTCTGCCTTCCCACACACCTTTTCTTTAATTTTTCTGCATCTAAGAATGAATTGTTACCATTTATACAAGCTCTCAAAAATGCCTATGGATTGAATTAAGTGGTCTTCCATCTTCTTTCATGTTGAAAATCTTAGACATGACTTGCTGCCATCATTGCATTAATATGCTGAAGCTGCAACCTATCAAGGCCCAAAACTACAGAACTGTCTGGAATACATTTACCTCAAACTGGCATGTGATTTTAATTTTTGGATTACATCAGAAACTAGCATGGTTCCTACATCAAAAGGAATTGACCATATTGTTACTAATGTGGATAGCCTCAACAGCAGCAGAATTTGTGTGCTAACAAAATGCTACCCCAAGACTGCGTCTTTCCAAAACTGATCAGTAACTCTGAGCCTTTCACTGGTTTTCGTAAAGGTAAAGTGTGCCATCAAGTCGTTGTCAACTCCTGGCAACCACAGAGCCCTGTGGTTGTCTTTGGTAGAATACAGGAGGGGTTTACCATTGCCATCTCCTGCGCAGTATGAGACGATGCCTTTCAGCATCTTCCTATATTGCTGCTGCCCAATATAGGTGTTTCCCATAGTCTGGGAAACATACAAGTGGGGATTCAAACCAGCAACCCCTGGCTTGCTAGTCAAGTCATTTCCCCGCTGTGCCATTGAGTGGCTATACGTTTTAGTAGACAACTGATATCTTCCAAAGAAGCTACACAGTTGTAAAACTTACTACCTAGCCTGTACACCAGATACAGGCTGATGTTACTTCCTAGCCCGTACATCAAAACCTGAATGACCCTAGTATTCTCATTTACTTACTCATAAAGTTTATTAAATGCAATTTCTGGTTCTAAAAAATGGGGCATGGAGCGAAGCCTCTGCTATCCCAAAGGGCATTTTCCATCTTCTATCTAAGAAACTATCATCTTCTTCATCATCTTTATCATCATCCCTTCTAATGGTTATCTCATGTGATTGTCTATTACTCTGGAAGTGAAATAGGTGGTGGTCTTTCCATAGTTGGGTGACTCTCAAGATAAGCAAATATATGCAAGTTTGTACAGGAATATTTCAGACTAAAGGGGAGAGAAAAGACCCCTTTTCCTTTCCCGCTCTTGAGAACCACCCACCTCGCTGGTACTCAGTTCCCAAACTGACCCTTTAGCACTATACAACAGAGCAAGGGAAGGCTTCAAGGGAATGAGAAAGAAGAAGAAAAGTGTCATTTCTCCTTCTCCCTTCCTGAAATTTTCCTCCACCTGCAAAGCATTAACATTGCTACAAGGTTCCTGTTCCAGCTGAGCTTGGCTAGAATCCTGAATTAGGAGCAGTCATTTTAGGATAAACTACGAGAATTTGTTATACAGCCCATTTGTTCCTTCTCCTAATAAACTCAAGTAGTTTTTCATTTGGAAACAAAACAGGACCACTGAAAAATAAGACAGTGATTTCCACATACTTTGTAGACTTCCTTGGGCTGCAGAAGTAGATGTGTTTACAAATTAAGAGAAAAGGAATTTAAAATACCTATTTATTTATTGCTAAATTTGTAAACCACCTTTCATTAAAACAATCCCAAGGCGGATACCTACCGAATGTTGAGGAACTGGTGGGCTGGTTTTTGTTTGATTTTGTTTACTGAATACAAAGGGCAATGGGCGGGAGAGTAAATTGGCCTGCTCAAGCCCCTAACAGTCCTACAGAAAACAGTGTGAAGGGGTTGAGGGAATATGTGCCAAAAGGTGAAAAAACAAAAACAAAAAACCCTCCTCCCCTGCACTATACAAGGATGGAAACAAAAAGAAAGGAAATCTTTTCCCTTTCCCAACACCCTGCTCTTACCATGCTACAGAGCAATAAATGGTCAGATTTAAGCTAGTAGCCAGCCCCAGAACTAACTCCCTAGCACTATATTGCAAAATAAGGAAGGGCTCACAAAACAAGTGTCCTGCTCCCCCTTCTCCTGCAAAGCCTTACAATCAGTACCAGGCTGGCTAGAGCCCTGAGCAGGAATGCTTCTTTTAGGGAACTGCACTATTTCATCGCAAGGCACTCTTGTTTCATCTATGACCAACCAGAAGTTGAGCCTCCCTGTAATGATAACAACTCTGGTACCTAGACCAGGCTTTTGAGAGTATGGCTGTAAATATACATCACAGAATCTTTTCACCATCAATGAGTTGTCTAGGGCTAAGCAAATCAATACATAGTGACCCATAAGTTGGGCAGTTTTAGGAGGGTGGCGCTGATCCATCCAGTGGTGGATGCACCCACACTGCTGTGGGCTTGCAATAAAGTCCCAGCCGCTTGGGGTATTTGTGCAAGAGTGCAAATACTTCAAATACCCAGCTCATGATCTGGAAGTTAGATGAGGAACACATCCCTGACAGTCAAGCAACATGTTTCCAATCTAACTAGCGCTTCCAGAGTTGGCTATTCAAAGTACTTGCACTCTTGGACAAATACCCCAAACTGCTGGAGTTGTATTGCAAGCCCGCAACAGCACAGGTGGATCCACTAAAAGCCTGCAGAAGTGTGGGCAGACTGGCTCCACCCTCCTAATGTGTGCAGCATGTGGGCCAGTATTTCTAAACCCTTTCCACTGTACTACATCCACATCCTGATGACACAGAACATGTCTGGGAAATAGTGCATCTTTCCAACTACCTGTTGTTCATTCATTCCTTCTGATTTCACTATCTGAGATGATGCCACATTTGTGCCAAAGAAAACTTCTTGCATCCCATCTTCTTTCATGCTCCCAGCCTACCTTGAGTGGTGAAGTTAAACAGTGCAGGTTTCTCTCGCCCACTTGGTAGTTTGATGTTTGGGTCCCGTAATTCGTCAAAGAAAGAGTGTGCACATGCTTCCAGCGGAGTGAGACGTGCAGTGGGCGTATATTCCAGGAGACGGCTACATAGTGCTATTGCTTCTGGTGGAGTGCGCGGCCGGAAGACCTAGGGCAAAACAAGAGGGACCTTCTGTCAGTCGTTAACTCTTGTGCCTGATGGACAGTCATTCTGAGCAACTAAACCTTCCAGAAATAGAATTATACTTGGGGCTTTTTACTAAAGATTAATCAACATTCTACTGCTGAAAGGGTTAACTGCAAAAGATTTTGCTGTGCTGTACTAAGGTAACAACACAAGGTCACTAGGAAAAAAATGAGAGAGCGGAGAAATATTTAAGGAACCAAGGGAACAATTCATTTTTCTAAATATATGCAGTCGATCATGCATATGAGCTGGAGGAGGGAGAAAAGCAAAAGAGCAGGATTTTCTGTAGACAAAAAGATTAAATTTCTGTAGATTTAAAAGCTTTCCCCTTTTAAAGCAATAAGCTGATTTTTTTTCCTTGGCATGGATTTGGGCTAGTAGATTGGATGAAGCTGATCAGGTCTATCAGTTAAGAGTTTTGGTTGATCCTTTAGTTATATACTACCAAACAGTGTTCCTTCTAACAGAAAATCCCAGATGTTGTTGACTACAACACCCAGCATCCTCAGCCAAAGCCCACTGCAGCTAGGTATTCTGGGAGCTGTAGTCAACAACATCTGGGATTCCCTCTTACAGGGAATACTGCTGCCAAGTAATTACTTAGGATATTTCCTAAGCATTTGGATCTACAACAGAAGAGTACTGAGCCAGCTAATTTACTCTCTCTGACGTTTGCCATCAAAGCTACACATCAAACAGCATTCTGAAGACACTCTCTGAACCTGTGCTTTGTACGCTTCACCCACCACCTTTTGTCACTGGAGCGGTAGCGGTCCATATGGGCGGAGGAGCCGAGAGGCAGTAAACCAGTCAGGTGTGGCTGGTTCCCGCTCTCTTCTCCCAATCCTGGCTGTCTCATTCTGCATCACCTCCCCCATCGACGTGTTAACCCCAGGCACGCAGGCTGGTCATCAGCCAGGGTTGGGGAATTGGGCAAATGAGCAGCCTACACACCTGGTGTTAAAGTACTGGTGGAGGTGGCCGAGGCAGACAGGACGGGGAGAGGAGAGTGGGAATGAGCGGCACCTGCCGCTCATTTACTGCCCCGCCCCCGCTCTGCCTGCATGGGCCACTACTGCAGGGGAGTTGTGCATTCCATCTCGCTTCCTCCTCCAGCCCCCAGCCCCCCCCCCCCCAAAATAAAATAGTCACACACAACTCACTGACAGGTTCCTCATGCAATTTCTTTCAGCTACACTTCATGTTGGAAACATTCATGGAAACGGATAACTTCTAAATTCTGTGACTAGGGTGTGATATATTTTGGTGAACCTAGCTCACAACAGGGATACGTTACAACACATGCCCCATGAAAAATCCACTGCACTGCCCAATCAGACTTTAGAAAAGACACTGAAATTCAGCAGAATGGAGACAGCTTCAAGAACTTCCTCACCACTAATATTGGGGTTGGTTGCACCTAGATTGTACCAAACACTAGTGATGTGCACGAAACTGACGGGGGCTAGTTAGGGTTTAGTGGCGGGGGAGGATGCACTCCCCCGCTCCGCCGCATCCCAGCCCCACCAGCGCATGATTCCCTAAAAGCCTGTCAGGGCGGAAGCATACCTCCCTGCCGCCCCATTTCGATGTTGTCCGGATGTAAGCGGAAGTAGTAGCTGCGACTGCACATGTCATGCGCATGCACCCAACATGCGTGAGCACAATGTACGTGCACTGTCGCAGCTACTACTTCCGCTTACATCCGGATGTTGGAATGGGGCGGCAGGGAGGGTCACTGTCACACCAACGGGCTTTCAGGGAATTGTGTAGCAGGGTAAACATGGTGGTGGTGGTGGGAGTGTATCCCCTTAAAGTCACTCCCCCTGCACTGTTAACCTTCGAGCCAGCCACGGTTTGAACCGGTTCGGAGGCCCATAAAATGGCCTTCAAAACGATTCGTGCACAAACCTACCAAACACTAGCTTAATGTATGAAAGAAAGTCTAAACACTGAGGAACTAGAAGACAAGAACTGGGTTAAGGCAGGCCAACAACAATATAAATTAAAAAATGTCGGTATTGGTAACCAGATGCTGTAAGAACCACTGAAAGAAACCAAGCTGTTACTTACTTCCATGCCTGAAGGTATGTGGGCTAAATTCTGGGAAGAAGTGCTAAGATGGAGTCTGAGAAGACTACCCAGGCCTCTAGAGCAGGCATGATTAGCCCTCTTCTGTTCACCTCCCTTGGGCAAAGGAGGTGAATGGCAGAACCTCGCCCACAATGCTGCAAAGAGTACTTACTGAGGTGCTCTGTCCAATCCAGGGAAACCCTACCACACTGATTTCATTGCTGCACAGCCACTACTTCTCCGTACTCTTTAAGGGAAGAACTACGCTACTTTGGCAAACACATGCTCTTAAAACTGCACTGGAGAAGGAAATGCTGATGCAGGGGACAAGGGAGCCATATGGGAGAATTGACAGGTAGGAGGAAGGGGTGCTTAACCCGTCCTGCACCAGCTTAATCTTCCCTAAAAAAGCCCCCCACCCCAACACACACACACTAAGTTTACTGTGCTTACTTCAAATTTTAGAACCCAGCTGAGGTGGGGGAAACTGATTAACATCACGAGGAGTAATTTTTGCGAGAATCAGTGGGTAAGGGAGAGGTTAAGCAACTCTTCCCACCTGGAAATTCTCCTCCAAAAACATGGGATTGGCAACACTGTGTATGTCTCAGCACATCTCCTAGTTCAGGAAATGCCATGATGTTACCACAGTGTTCATTCCCTGGGCTGGAAGAAGTGTTAAGACACAATTGCAGCTGCCTCTCCTAGTTCCTTTCATCAATGAGAGGCATATAGGGACATTACATTTATTTCTAGTTAAAGAACACTCTGAAGTTGCCTGAGAGCTAGTGCAATTCAGAACAAATTCCTGCAGCAACTTCTGCCTGCAACTGTGCCCTAGGATGCTTCTTGGAGGAAAGTTGAAGGTAGGAGAGAGAGAGAGAGAGAGAGAGAGAGAGAGAGAGAGAGAGAGAGAGAGAGATGGAGAGGGAGCAACTAAGAAGGCAACGCCTCCAAAATGCTTAGAAATGCATTTGATCTAGGTGATCTGTGAAATAATGAGGCTATTCTCACGAGCAGCGAATCCCAGGCTTGGCTGCCCGTGAGAACTGCCGGGATCTGTGCAGATCCTGGCGGTGCTACGGCGCAAAACCCAGAGCCAAAGCCCACTCTTAGCCGAGGCTAATGGCGCAAACAAGGTTAAGAAATCATGTGCCAGTGCAAGCTGTTTGCAGCTCACGCTGACACAGAGACAGGCCCCAAAAGCACCCATCTCCTCGGGGAATCCCCCAGTGCACTGCGGGGTTCTCGGAGGCCGGGACAAGTGCCGGCCTTTATTTACGCATGCTGCCAGAAGCAGTGTGGATAGTCATCTGTTCTGCTTCCAGCAGCGCTGGTTGTCTGGGCGTGGGACTTGTCAGAGCAGTCATCTGGCGGGAGGTAGGTTGGACCCTGCCTTCACCCCTCACCCACCCGTTCGTGTGAATAGCCCCAACGTGTACTCTATTTCTCGTATTTATTTATTTATTTAGCACATTTTCATACCGCCCTAACCCAAGGTCTCAGAGAAGAGATGATAATTTGCTGATGATAATCTGATCCTCCTGCCATTTTCTTAATTCCTTTTGTTTTTATCTTGCTTTATTGGACTTATGGTTTGATCATGATTGTTAGCCATCCAGACTAAGGTTGTACACACTTGAGAAGTTTGCGGAGCTGTGCATGGTTGTGGTGAGCCACAAGGTTGCACAACCTCTATTGGAAGACCTTCTCTGGGACACATACACAGCTGTGCTATAAGATTATGTAACCTGTTGTGCTGCTTGTCAACATCTTGCAGGCAACAACTAATCTGGAACAGACATTCCTTTCTGTGCCAAATATCCCTACATTAGTGCAACAGCATTACAGAAGAGTAACACTCGTCTGGAATGGAAGCTCCAACTTAGTGGAACTAGCAAGCACAAAACCCTCTCTCTGTAGGATCTGGAAGTGGGAGGCACTGTTTTCCTACCTTTCAGGCAGATTTCCAGATGATATGACTGTTCTTCAAAACAAGAGCTTTTATATGGAATAATGAAAGACTCCACACTGTCTTTAACATTTTTTGACATCTACCTAAAATCACTGGGGGAGATCTATTTCTCAATGTCAGCTTCATCAGCAAATAGCACCACTTTGCTAAATGTCTACCTGAATCCAGCCCAATAATGGGCTAGATGTGGGATAACAAACTGAGCCTGAACTCAAACAAGACAGAGGTACTTATTGTGGGGGGTCACAACTCAGGAGATGAGCTAGATCTGCTTGTCGTAGAGGGGTGTACACTGCCCCTGAAGGAACAAGTATGCAGTCTTGGAGTACAGGTGGCCCTCGTTATTTGCAGGGGTTCCGTTCCCACCAATTAATGCAAATATGAGATGAATGAATAAAGAAACCTTACCGCTATGGGAATCCAAGGGTTAGATTCCTCACTCCAAAAAAATGTCAAAAAAGCAGGAGGGGAGCAGAAATAAGGATAGATAAGCATAATACCTTGTTCTCCAGGTCTCCAGAAATGCCCCCAAATCCTCTTTATTTTTCGGTGAGTGTTTTTTAAACAAAAAACCCTCCACAAAATGGCTCTGTGCTTCAACATGGCAGCTGGAAATGACATCAGAAGTCATTCCCAGCCACTCGGGAACGATGGATGGGTAAAAATTGCCTATATTTCATGACATGGATAAAGAAACTGGGTCTCTAAGACCCATCCGCAGATACATGAAACTGTGATCAGCGAAACTGCAGATAACGATGGTCTCCTGTACTTCTGGGCTCACGAGCTCTCTCTGGTTGTTCAGTCTGAAGCAGTAGACAGGAGTGCTTTTTATCAGCTTTGGCTGATACGCCAGCGCCACACATTCCTGGAAGAGCGTGCTCTTACAACAACAGGGTAGCCTCCAGGCTGGGCTATTGCAATGCTGGGCTGCATTTGTATGTAATACAGAAACTGCAAATAGTGCAAAATATGGCAGTCAGGTTGGTCTCTGGGTAACCCAAAGAGACCATATTACTCCCATCTTAAAAGAATTACATTGGCTGCCAGTATGTTTCCACTCAAAATATAAAGTGCTGCTAATTACTTATTAATTAAAAATGGTTTGGGCCCAAGATTCTTAAAATAACACCTTAATGAGTCCCACCGCTCATTAAGATAATCGGGGCAGGTCCACCTATAGTTGCCAGTAGTGTGTTTTGTGACTTAGGATTAGGCCTTCTCTATAGCTGCCCTGAGACTTGGGAACACACTCCCTGTCAAAATAAGAGCCTCAATATCTCTGGCAACTTTGAGGAATATGCTCAAAATTCACCTGTTTAACAACCTTTTGTTAACATTTAGGCAGTTTAAAAATGTTTGAATTGTTTTAAATTTTTAAAATTTAATTATTTATGTTTTAGAATTCTAATTGTTGTCAACTGCCTTGATATTTTTGTTTAGGTGCATAAAAACTTCACCTAAAATGGACTTCACAATGCATGGTTTGCTATTTGCGGTTTCACGTATTCACAGTCAACAAACAGCCACCCAACCTCAGCATATGTGGGTATACAAAGGGTTAATACTCACATATCGGCGGTTGCTAGGTGGTTGGAAATAACCTCCAAGGTCATTTCCAGATGCCTTTTTTTTTTTTTTTGGTAAAGGAGCCATTTTGTGGCTCGTCTGTTTAAAAGGAGAGATTTTCCCCCGCAACCTTTGCTGGAAAATGGCCAAACTGATGGTTTCGGAGGGGAGTGCTGGACAGATGGAGACCTGTGGAGCATGGTATTCCACTTTCAAGTTTCACTTTCTTTCAAGACCAGTTTTCACTGTTTTTTGGACTTTCCCCCTCCTGCAGGAACCTAACCCCTCAATTCCCATAGGCACAATGACTCATTATTTGAGGTTTTGTCACTCACGGCTGCAGGCGAGGAATGGAACCCCCACAAATAATAAGGTATGCCTGTATCAAATAAATAAATTAACAGGAAGGTAGGAAGCTTCTTTATACCAAGTCAGACCACTGGTCCATCCAGTTCATACACTGACTGGCAGCGGCTCTCCAAGGCTTCCAGCAGCAATCTTTCCCAGCCCTACCTGGATTGAACTTGGGACCTTCTATATGCAGAGCAGATGCTCTGCTACTAAGCTATGGTTTCATCCTCAAAGATGGCATACATGGGTCTCCCATCCAGGCACTGACCATACCAAGACCTGCATAGCTTCAGCAAGGTGGCTGTTTCATATGCCCTGCTATGGGACTCAAATAAAATTTGTGCAACATGTTTGCTCAAGTGCAATATCAGTCTGGATGTCAGCCAATGTTATTTCCATGGCTATTCTAAAATTCAAATCACTAAATATAATATAGTTAGTTTAGCGGGAACAGCTTGCTTCCCACATTGGAGACTGTTTTTAAAATGCCCCTGTTGTGCCTTTGAAAAATGTATACCTAGAAAACTGTCATTTTATTTTAAAACTAAGGCCAATGAAACACTCTCGGGAGGAAGCTAAAACTGCTCATCCCAAACTCCATAGTGGACTGTGAGAGGCTGCTTTTACAGAAAAGCTGGGGACTTTTAGGTTGCAACTAACAATCCACTGACCACAGAGAAGATCTACTAAATCCAACAAGGATGCTACTGAATATGCAATGGTGGCAGCTTGAATAAATTCTGACAGTAGTCTTCAACCCTTTTAAAGCTAGGATTGGCTTTTAACTCAAGCTGCAACATGCTCTTTCAAGACTTTACAAGAATAATTAATCTTTCTCCTTTTCTTTGTTTTTTCCCCCACCTTTCTTTGTCTCCCACACCCTTCACTTACAAAAAACAACTTTATCATAACCTAGAGAAAATAGCATGGTATGGCTGGTGCAACCCACCTTAGTTTGGGGCACAACCCACTTGTGAGTCATAACCCACTTGTTGAAAGCAAATGAAATAAAATTTTCATTTTTTACCTCACAGACTTTGGGATTTTTGAACAATTATCATTAATTTATCTCTTTTAAAAAAAATTAAACCTTCTTGCAGATAAATATGTGAAAAACTCCCCAAATTTGGATAAAATTTCATTATAAACCAACACTTCCCCAAATTTGAGAGACTCCAAAATTATCCCAGAGTGTATTAAATGAAACTGAACCATTTCCACTACCCCCAGTTACTAGATTTGGAGTAAATTACTGGAAGTACAATCATGGGAGTAATTGCCTCCTTTAAGTAAAACTTTTTGGTGAAGACAGTCTTCATTACTATCGTTAGATTAATTTTAAGTGTGGGTACCTTTACTTTCCTGACATGTCTGGAAGATTACTAATAGTACTCTCCTTTCCCCCTTCTATGCCTGCTATTGAGCACCTGCTATTCAGAATATCTATTATAACATATCAGCACAGACCCTCACGGAAATCAGACTGCTCTTTCTCTGTTGGGGCTTGGAATGAGTCTCTTGATAAGATTACCTATATTAATAATTCTATAACTTAAATATATTCTGATCTCCAGATGACTAGTTGCTAACACTGAGAAATGGGAATGGAAGTGTAATCATTGCATTCTCATTCCAGGAGAGATGACATTGAGCTGAAGCATGACTCTTTGGTATCAACGTTTCCACCCTCATTTTTGCCTTTCCTCCTCCAACAATAAACCTGATGATATGAAAAAAAAATATTTATGTACATACCCGTACTCCTGAGGTGAAATGTCCTGTTCCTGACGAGTCCTAAAGATGATAATGCAGTGAAATAATCCAAACAGGGGGAGTCAATCCAAAAGAATAGTCCAGCAAGGAAAAATATATCCAGTATTATAAGAAATCCATGGTGATGGGGCAATATTAAATGTTTAATACAATTAGAACCTTTAAACATCAGTCTCCATAGCAGCAAGTCCAACTTCAAAAATTTAATTTTTGCGAGGGTGAGGCATAGTATAGAAACATTTTATTTTAAATGCATGTTCCAATGCCAGTGACTTTACTAAAAAATAATGAAATGTGAAATCAAAAGTTTATGTAGAAGTAAATTATATTTAATTTTCAATAATAAACTGCAGTCCTCCTCCCTGTCTTGGAGACAGATGTCCATAGACATGGGAAAGAAAATGAGACATGGCCTCATGTACAGACTACTTGTCCTTTCCCCCCTCTGTTCATCTGTCCCAAAGGCACAAGGTGAGAAGTGTTTTTGAAACCACAGGTGTAAAAGATATAGAGATTTAAGTTTTATTTCTAAGATGGCTGTTTTAAGTGTCTATAAATTATGCATCAGGCCGCCGCGGATTATTCTTCATTTTGGATTGACTTCCCCGCCAATGGATTTTTAACATGTTTAACTTTTTTGGGCTGATATTTCATTAGGATGCTTCAGGAACTGGACATGACACTTCAGGAGTGCGGTAAAATCTGAACACCCCAACCTACCCTCCACTTTATTGTGGCTTCCTTTCTTATGCCCTTGTGCCCATTTAGAAGGGTGGCAGGGCGGGGGGGGGGGGAGATTTGTTTCTTTATTTTGTCAGAACACATCAATAATGACACAAATACACTGCATTCTCACTGCAACCTGTTCTAATGCCTTATTCACCCACCAAGAACTACACAAGAGCATACAACAAACATTAAAAGCAAGGGACTGTCACAGTTACAGGTCAAGCGGTCAATAATACATCTGCCCACACTTAAGCACAATGGGGCGCATCACAAGCTGGGGATGTTTTCAGCGTTCAATTGTGCCTAGGTGCAGCAGGGCAGATGGCATCGTTCGCTATTAGCTGTGAACTGCCCTCACTATTATGTTTTGAAGAGAAATGTTAGTGGGCTTAATGTAGTTCTCAGGGAGGGAATTGCTTGAGTAAATAATCCGCGGATTATTTTTTAGTCTGCGGACTAAAATTTAGCACTCGGTCTAAAAGCCGGCCCGTCACAGTGAAATCTATTACAATCTAAAACAGTATTGACAAGGAAAGGAAAAGCTAAGAGTACAAAATAGAATGCAATTGGGCAGACTAACCTTTAGTATGCAGACTAAATACGGCCAGGTAAAATGCACAGGAAAGCCACAAGAAGAAAACAAAGACTAAAACCAAAACGTGTACACTGACAGGAACTGTTAAATATTACCCCACTTGTTCACAAAAATCATCATCACAAACCATTACTATTTCGGGTTGACTTGCTCAGTTTAGTGATAAAATGTGACACAGGTTGCCATACATGTGTGTGTGTCCATCCAAATAAGGGCTCTGTGCTATATATGACATATCTTAAAGAGCTATGCACTTGCAGCTACTAAAAACTAACAACAATTATATAGTTAGGATCTGGATTAAGGTCAGATCTTAATCCTGACACCTACACTTCTGTGAGTGCTAACTACCACTGAGAGCCCCACCTGGGTAACTTTGGGGAAAAGGAAGGGTGGCAACAGGAATGCCATCATGCCACAAGGCAATCCCACTGACATCTTCCAGAGTGCAACATGGCCAGATTCAGCATTGGATCAAGCTAAAACTATTTATTGTTGCTCAATCATTGCATGGGGGGGGGGTTATATGCAAGCCGTTTCTAACTTGGTCCAGAAGTGGGGTTCACTATCACGAATATGCATAATGCTTTTAATCTGATCAGGCCATATTTCTGAATTTATTGAGACTTGCTTCTGAGCAATATATTCAGGACAGATAGAGTTAAGCAACCTTCCCCTCAGTTCCAATCCTCACCATCTTGAGCTGGGCCTCAAAGACCAAGGAAAAGTGTGGGTGAATAGATAGCAATTTGTAAGTAAGCACAATTTGTGACATTGCATAACATCATTACTGATCGACACATCTGATAAGGCAGCAGCCTTAGGTTCCTGGCTTTCTGGCACATGAGCCAAAACAGGACAGCCTTAATTCTAGTCTTAAACCACTCTAATAGTGCTGAGCTTCAGGAATAACATAAAACAGGGAAAGTCTCTTTTCTGAACACTTCTATATCTTCTAATTGATCAATGAGAACAGAGAGAGGGGAGTTCAGAAGACAAGTCCACGAACTCTGCAATCCCTCCTAAAACTCTGTGCAAAATGTAGACCCTTATCAAATAAAGAGATCCAGCAGCAACAGTGGTAGAGTCATGCTGATTCCTGGGTCTGTTCTGGTGAAAAAGGGATATTCCAAAAAGTAGCTTTCGCAGCCTCAGATGGGAGGGTGGAAGGGATTCATGGTTTCCCCCACTGCTCCACTACCTTGGGCCATGATCTCTGTTGTCACAGCAGTTTTTTAACTGGGGGACCTGGTCAGACATTGTGCCTGGGAATGAGCTATTTTGCTACTGAAAGAAAAAGAGAAAGAAAAGGGAAGTATTTTTAAGTGGACAATCCTTCCTCCGTGGGAAGGCCTCTGGGCCAAAGGGGAACTGCCCCGAGTAATTCAGAGTGGGCTGCAACTAATTGCTGTAAGAAGTAGGTGACTCAGGCACCCTCCTACCCTCCCCAGTACACATTCATGGTTGCCTCCCAGATTGCTTTCTCAGAGTATTAGTGGTGGTGGGGTCGAATTTCTGGATTTGAAGATTCCCAGCCTAACTCAACTCAGCACCTTCCCTTGGGCCTGCCAAGTTGCTACCTTCCCAGGTAGCAACTTGGCAGGCCCGAGGGAAGGTGCTGAGTTGAAGGTGCTAGGCCCTCCTGCCTAGCCGTTAGGGTAGGCCGAAGGAGAGAAGATACACAGACATTTGTACTTGAGCCGCCCCCTCCACCCCCCCCCACTCCCGGCCGCCTTTTAAAAATGTGACTTGAGTCAGGTCCTTCTCCTCCTCTCTCCAGAGGCAAGATGTAAACTGGCAAGAGGGAAAGGTCCTACTTCTCAAGCAGCTGCTTCCCTGTGGATCCCATCTCCACTCACTAGTATCTTTTCACCTGGTTTCTGACTGCCCCAGGAGACAAAAAATTCCTCCAATTCTTATGTAATAATTACACATTAAACATGCAATCGAAAGAGTGGGATAAAAGCATCCTTAAAACTATTTTAAACGATTGTTGTTAAATGAGCTAAAAGAGAGTTGAAACCAACAACAAGTTTTTTAACCTTTATCTCGAGTCATGTTGTTTTACTCACAAGTAGGATTTTATATTCCCAAGTCACATTGTTTACACTGGCTGTCCCATTGGTTAACTGGATGCCCCCCAACATTTCCAGACCACAGAACCTACAATAATGGTATATTTTACTTCTGATAGCCCCCACCCCACCTCAAGCATGGCGCCCTGAAATGTGAGTTGCTACCTTTAAAAAAACCAAGCATTTCAAACCCATCCAAACCTCAACAGCTCAGTTCTCAGCATTTCAGGTGAAAGGACACAGTGACTGATCTAAAGGCAATAATCACAGGTCTGGGTGCTGTCAAGTGCATTCTCCAGGCCAGTCTCCCACAATTGTCATATCTTTTACTCGGTTTCTTGTCAGCTGTCTTTGAGCGCACACTTCTTTACCAATGTCTTCCTTCCATTCAAGCCAAACACGGATGATAATGGTTCCCTTTGTGAATGTGATTACAGTTCTGGGGGTATGTCTAGATGAGTCTCATAGTGCCCACATAGGTCAACTCCTTCCTCAGGAGAGCCTTTGCCAGCTGTACTCTGGTAAAAAAGTTATCATCTACTACACACCTCTGAGGGCAGGTTCAGATGAACACAGCCCTGAACACGTGATATCATCAGGGCCACAGCAAGAGCACACCTGCTCCAACATCACTTGTGGATGTGCTGACACGCTCTTGGCTCATCATCCATGAGAGGGGTACTCATTTGAATCACCTGTCTACACATGCTCCAACAAGATTTTGGAGTGCATGTAGAGGGGCGATTCACCTGAAGTGGCCTGATGTGTTGTTCCATGGCTGTACACATTGCTGCACAACTTGCAGGCCAACTTGTATTTGTTACAGTCCCCCAGTTTGCTTTCCAAGATAAACATCTCCTAGCGGGTAGGATGTTTCTGCATCACAGCACCGCCATATTTTCAAACCATCCTTCTTTGGTTTGGCATATGTTGCCAGAATGGACAGCGCCTCAGAAACCTAACAGCTGCTCACCAACTCTTAGGTCAGATCCAGAAACATAGCACAGCTGCACAAACAAGGTCCAGATTATCTCTAATAGTTTCCAGGTTGGCAATCACTCTTCTCTCCTGTCATGTGGCTATGTCATCGGACCATAAAGTACTTATGATGTCCTCAAACCAGCTCAGTTGCATTGTGACACAGGAGTAGGAAGGCTCCAAATATGCTGCCCACAATCCTGATAGTGCTTTATGATTGGCATGAAAGACATTAATCAGGACTAGCAGACCAAGATACACCTTCAGTTCTGAGGTCAGGGTACTTCCACTGGAATATAGGTATCTGTCACCTACTGAGTCAGACCATTGGTTCATCTAAAGCAGTAAAGCACTACTCTGACTGGCAGTGGCTTCCCAGGGCTCAGGCAGTATTTTGATTCCTCCCTCAGGGTTCATGATGGTCCTGCCTTCCTGCCTCCTACCCTCTCTCAAAGTCTCTAACTGCAGTAGAGGGAGTTGCTTTACTCACTGCCTCCTCCTGCCAGACTAAACTGCTCTTGTTCTGGTCTCACACTGGAGGACACAGACCTCACCTCAGCACTGTCCACCTCATCACCGGATCCCTAAATACTTTATTATTATCCACACATCCCTTTTAAGGCCTCTGACTTCCTCCTCCATTTCCTGTCTCTACCTCTGTCCTTCCCTGATGAACCTCCTTGCCCAGGAGGGTATTTCCTTTCGGTGTTTCCCAAGCCTAGCTTATGACAAAGAATCATAAGACCATTAAGAAAACATTTAAATTACAAACACAACAAAAACTAAAGTAAACAATGGGCAGCATTTAAAACCTGACAATAATAAAAACTCCATTAAGAAACTGACTCAAACTGTCAACTGTACCTTTCAAGAAACTGGAGGTGAAAAAAGTACAGTGATTCAGCCTGGTCAAACTTCTCAGGATAATGAGTTCCACAGGACAGGCACCACAGCCATGAAATACCTTGTTTCATACTCTCACACTTCTAACCTCGGTACCAATCAAAATGTTATTGTTAAGCCATATATTACATGTGGATTACTAATAAAACATCACAACAAAAATGATCAAAAAACTGAAAAGGAGGCTTTTATAGCCCTTGTGTCAGTTATGCCAAATGAACCTTTTAATCACAATCAAAGAGGGAACCTGGAGCAAGGCCCCACTCACTTAGCTGAATGTCAGATTAGACCATTTAGGATTTCAAAGATAAAACTGCTGTGTCTTGAACTGGGCCTGGAAGCCAAAAAGTAGTTAATTCAGATGCCTTAAAACCAGGGCTCTGTGTTCTCTGCAGCCCATCCTTGTCAGCAGCTGAACTTGTCTTTATCAGCTGAACTTTGCAAACCATCTTCAAGGGCAGTCCTGCATAGAACACATTGTAGAACAGTTTGTGAGATCTTGATTAGAGAGGATGAAGAGCTGGTCTTGCAGCAGCAAGCATGAATTGTCCCCTTTGCTAAGCAGGGTTTGCTTTGGCTTGCATTTGGATGGGTGACTACATGTGAGCATGATCTGCTACAAGATATTCCCCTTAGGGGTGGGGCCGTAGCTCAGTGGCAGAGCATTTACTTTGCATGCAGAAGGACCCTGGTTCAATCCCTGGCAGCATCTCCAGGGAGGGCTGAGAGAGACTCCTGTCTGCAACCTTGGAGAAGCCGCTGCCAGTCTGTGTAGACAATACTGAGCAAGATGGACCAATGGTCTGACTCAGTGTAAGGCAGCTTCCTATGTTCCCTTTTCTGGGGAGGAGGCTGGTCTTGCAGTAGCAAGCATGGACTGTCCTACTGGCTAAGCAGGGCCCATCTTGGTTTGTATTTGGATGGGTGACTGCATGTGAGTGCTGTAAGATTTTTCCCCTTAGGGGATGGGACCATAGCTCAGTGGCAGAGCATCTGCATGCTTGCACGCAAAAGCTACCAGATTCACATCTGCATGCTTGCACACAAAAGCTACCAGATTCATTCCTTGGCATGTCCAGGTAGGGCTGGGAGAGATGTCTGCCTGAAACCTTGAAGTGCTGCTGCCAGTAGACAATACTGAGCTAGATTGATCAATGGTTTGACTCAGTATAAGGCAGCTTCCAACGTTCCCAGGATTGGGTGCAGCCTGCTCACCAGCAGAAGGTGGTGAAAAGCAATCCTAGCAATCACTGCCACCTCAGACTTCACAAGCTCTTTCAGGGAGAGTGCAATTTTTACTGTAACCAAGTTAGCCAAATGCCCAACCATCAATGACTCTATCTTATCTGAAAACAGATTCAATGCGTTTGCCTTCATTCAGCCCACAACAGCATTCAGACAGGTGCTCAAGGAACCTTCCAAACCAGCTGGATGAAAATGAAAAATAGAGATTTCAGTGACACTGGCATATCAATGATACCAAATTGTAAATTTCCCTTTTTGTCTTTCCAGTAGCTACATATACAGAAATTAAAGAGCAGTCCGGGCAAGACTGGATCTTGCAGAAGTCCATGAGTTAAATACTATGAGGCAGAGCAGCACACTCACCTAATACAGCCATCCCTCGCCAACCACAAGGGTTCCGTTCCAGAAAAGCCTCGCAGTTGGTGAGCCATTGAAAACAGGGGGTTAGGGGAATCGTGGTCAAGAAAAGACCACAAAATACAGCTAAAAACTGAAGAAGAACACCCCCCCCCCGGGCAAATCGTCATGAGTCAGTAAGAGGAGTGAAGGGGAATCACCCCCTGGCTCCCGGAAATTACGGGGGAGGGAGACACCCCAAGTTGCCCAAAAAAATCCCACCAAACCATGGATACTCAGGTTGCAGCTGGCGAGACTTGCCACAATTTCCCAGTCGCGGATATTTAAAACGGCGATTGGATAACCCATGGTTGCCAAGGGATGACTGTACTACCCTTCAAAGTTGCTCAGACAAGTAGGTGTGGAACCAACAAGCATGTGATATCACTGATCTCCAACTACTTCCAGCAGCCCAGAATTTGATCATCAACCGTGTCTAAAGCCACCAAGAGGCCTGGAAGCACAGAGTCATAAGCTGCCAATAAGACTAAGAGAATCAACCAGAGCACTGAAAACAGCTTCCATTCTGAAGTCTGGCCTGAATCTGGACAGATATAGATCAAAGACATCAGTACAGTCCAAAAGCCATTGGAACTACAGCCTTGCTGCCCACTCAACCATCTTGCCCAGGAATAGTAAGCTAGAAATCTGCTAGGTCTAAATATATTTAGATTAGCCTCAGGGCAGATCAAAATTTCCTTTAAGACTTCAAGCATCACCTCTTCACTGACAATCTGGCCTTTGGGCTCCACCAACATTGCCCAAGCAGAAGGAGGAGGCAATGTTAGAAGAAGCAGAAGAAAGAGAGCCAGCGTGGTGTAGTGGTTAGAGTGCTGGATTAGGACTGGGGAGACCTGAGTTCAAATCCCCATTCAGTTATGAGACTTGCTGGGTGACTCTGGGCCAGTCACTTCTCTCTCAGCCTAACCTACTTCACAGGGTTGTTGTGAGGAGAAACTTAAGTATGTACACTGCTCTGGGCTGCTTGGAGGAAGAGCGGGATACAAAATGCTTAAAATAGATAAGATAAGATAAATGTTAATACGCCAGTCCTTCCTTCCAGTGGACAGCTCATGCAGGACCACAGTGGCAGCAACAATACCTCTGCCCATGCAAAAGTGCCAACAGAAAAATCAATATGCGCTCTCAGAGGAGATGGTCCAGTAGCTGCTATAGCAGGAATGCTTGCTGCACTGCTACCTTTCCTTTCTACTTAGCTCAACAACTCCAAGTGAAGGGTGTGTACAATTGATGATGGGGTAAAAACAACTCTGGAAGGGGCTGCACTCTCTGTTCTTGCTGCTTGTGATTTGCATCTAAGCATCCTTTGGGGGCAACACTGATGGGCTGAAGCCCAAATCTCACAGTCTTACAGTAGCAGGTTTATTGCCAACCTGCAGTCCCGTCCCCCCCTTTAATTCCCATGATCTTTCCATGTGAGGTTGATGGTGCTTGATGGTCCATCTGGGCATTCTGGGAACAGGAGGATCCCTCAGCAACACAATCAGTCAATCACAGCACATCTCCTTAAGAACTCAGGTGAAGTAAGGGATGCACAGATATATATTCCACTCTCCAACCCCACCTTTTAAAAAGTTTAAAATAATTTCAGCAACAACACTGGAATAAGAAACTGACCCTACCAGCTAGGAGGATACTTGTCTCCTAGCCAGGGATATATTCAGATTGATTGGCCTAGCTGCCTCCTAGAAAGGAGCAACTCAGTCCGCACTGCCCTATTACTATGGGAGAAAGGACACATTCTGGAGGGGACTGTCACACAACCCCTTCTTTGGTTTCAAGACTGAAGAAACAGAAACAAAAAACCATACACTGAGATATGTCTCAATATCACTGATCATAACTGCATTTCTTAATGTTGTTTTCCCCCCTCAAGAGAAGGAACTGTTTGTTTCTTTATTGGTCTAAGTAATAGCCATGAATATGAACCATGGTGGAGTCACATATTTCTTCTTGGTTAAGAGGCAGAAAATTCCAAATGAACCTTTTAATCACAATCAAAGAGGGAACCTGGAGCAAGGCCCCACTCACTTAGCTGAATGTCAGATTAGACCATTTAGGATTTCAAAAATAAAACTGCTGTGTCTAATTAGCATACAGTGCTCTTCAAGAAAGAAGAGACCATGAAACCTCTACATTTATCTCTACTCTATATTTACAGAGTAAATTAATCACAAAAGTTTGGCTCCAAAGATCCCATTGCACAAGCAGACACCTGTGGAGGGAAGTGTGTGTACACTACTGGTTTTGGCCTTGTCCCATCTGCAGCCCCTGTGCTCCTCCAGAGTGGTTGTTTGGGGGGAACCCATCAGAGTGTCTTGTAAGTGGAGACAGGAATTTGTACTCCACCCCATGTGACTAAAAGTGCCTTCTGCTTACTAAAACCATGGGATCTTTAGATCCAAGCCAGTGTTCCAATATAATTCTCTGTCTAAAAACCTCTGTCCAAAAATCCATGCCCTGCAAGTGGATAAATAACCCACATTAACAGTTTACAGAGCCAATGAGTAATATAATGTTTCTGTTCTGTTTTATAACGTGTGAAAACTAATATGTAGACAACTCACCTTAGTCCATGGATGTGCCTTAATTTGGGGAAATTTAAATTCAGTGTAGTTTGGATTCATTTCTCGAATTTGTTCTCTTGTAGGGGTTCCAAGGACCTAAACAGTAGAAAAAATGAACACCATGCTACAAGACAGCTACTACATCCATTATTATTTGAAACATGCAATACAGTTAAGATTAAAGGAACAGAATGGCTGCATGGACCCCAATTCAGAGAGAGAAGAACTAGGTTTCATGTCCAGCAACACTTTAGCTGTATGTTGGGTTGGGTTTTTTAGCAACAACCACATCATGTGTATGCATGACAAAATCTTCTTCATTTGGGATAGAGAACAGGAACTGGAATTCAAAGTAAAAATTTAGTGGTCTCCAACTATAGTTGAATGTTTGCATTTGAATCACTGGCTACATGTTGTAAAGTACTCTGGAATAAAAAGTATATAATAAACCAAATGCTGGTAGAATGAAGCATCACAGTGAACATGGTATTTAAGAGAGAGCATCCTTTGTCATGAACCCTGTCGTCTATTAAGAATATCTGGAGAGGTCTGGTTACGGTTGCCATCAGCTTGTTTGGTAGCAACTCAGGACTGGGCCTTATCTGGGGCTGCCCCTGGGCTTTGGAATATGCTCTCCCAAAATAAGATCATCTCCACAACAGTTTAATTGTTTTTATCCCATGTAATAGTTTTATTCTGTGATATTGTTTTAATTGTTTTTACTCTGTTTTATATTTGTTGTGTTCTAAACTGCATATAAAGAGCCAGCGTGGTGTAGTGGTTAGAGTGCTGGACTAGGACCGGGGAAACCTGAGTTCAAATCCCCATTCAGCCATGAGACTTGCTGCTGGGTGACTCTGGGCCAGTCACTTCTCTCTCAGCCCAACCTACTTCACAGGGTTGTTGTGAAGGAGAAACTCAAGTGTGTAGTACACCGCTCTGGGCTCTTTGGAGGAAGAGCGGGATATGAATGTAATAACAACAACAACAACAACAACACAATACACCAGATATAACTGTAGTCGAGAAGAAAGAAAAACAAGTCAAAATAATCGACATAGCAATACCAGGGGATAGCAGAATAGAAGAAAAAGAAATAGAAAAAATCACCAAATACAAAGATCTACAAATTGAAATTGAAAGGCTGTGGCAGAAAAAGACCAAAATCATCCCAGTGGTAATTGGCGCCCTGGGTGCAGTTCCAAAAGACCTTGAAGAGCACCTCAACACCATAGGGGCCACAGAAATCACCATCAGCCAATTACAAAAAGCAGCTTTACTGGGAACAGCCTATATTTTGCAACAATATCTATAATAACCAACAGTATGGATGATAAAATTCTGGCATCCCAGGTCCTTGGGAAGGACTCGATGTCTGGATAAAACAAACCAGTCAATAACACCTGTCTGACTGTGTAAACAAGTAATAATAATAATAATACCACCTAGTGATACACATATCAGGCAGTATATAAATATGATAGATAAATAAACAGACAAACATTATGCAGGCCATTTTTGAAGCAGCTAGCAACTTTAAAATGCATGTTGTATGAAATTACTTAAATGCGTCCCTTTCTCGAGAAGGCAGATCTGGCCACAGTTACCCACACCTTAAGTCACATCACGGATCGATTACTGCAACATGCTCTACATGGGGCTACCCTTGAGGAATGTTCAGAAACTGCAGCTAGTGCAAAATGCGGCAGCTAGGATTTAATCCGGAGTGACCTGCCGGGATCATATTAAACCCATTTTGAAAGAGTTACATGAGATGACAATTTGTTTCCAGTTTGAATTCAAGGTGTTGATTTTGACCTTTAAAGCCCTTCACGGTTTGGGCTCTGGACATCTGAAGGACCGCCTGCTCCCAAGGGTTTCTACCTGCGTGACAAGGTCATTAGGGTGGGCTTTGCTCCGTGTGCCAACAATGAGGGAGGCTCAGTTGTTGAGCATGTAGGACAGGGCCTGCTCCCAGTTATTGCCCCCAGACTATGGAATGCTCTCCCGGTGAGTATCCAACTCCTGAGTATCCATCACAGTTTTTAAGAAGCAAGTGAAATCTTGGCTTTTTACCCAGGCGTTTATATGAGTGTAGTTTTTATTGCTGCTGCTCTGTATTTTGTGGTCTCATTGTGTATGTTTTTTATAACTTTTAATTAGATTTATATTTTTATATTCCAATTTAATATTTTTATTGTGTAACTGTTTTATATTGTTTTACATGTTTGTAAACTGACTTGAGATATTTTTAATGAAAGGTATAAAAATCTAACAATAAATAAATTAAATAAAATAAAAAAGTAGCAGTCTTGCTGTACACTGATGATCTGGTTTTGCTCTCCCTAAACAGAATAGGACTAAAGAGAATACTGACCAGTTTTGAACACTATTGCAAGGAGGATAAGCTATTGGTTAATTACCAAAAATTCAAGGGGATGGTTTTTGGAAAAAGATCCCAGACCTTTAAAAGGACACTGTATGACCATTCCTTGGAGCAAGTGCTGCAAAGATTATTTTTTTCTAGAGGAGGCCAATTAGTAAATCTTGCTCTCAAGGTTTAGACTGCTAAGGCCTTAGCCCAAATGTTACATGGAACAGAAATTTGGGAGAAGGGGCTAAGACTGATCTAGACATCCTTCAGAATAAATTCCTGAGGAAAATTCTAGGGTTTCTCCCAGGAACACCATCTGCCCTAATTAGAGCAGAATTAGAGTTGCTCTGCATCACAGCCAGGATCAACCTGTTAAAAGGTGCCTCTTTGCCCAGTTAGCAGGGGTTATATATAACTTTTCTGTGGAAGAATACCTGTCTATTGATCATCATTATGTCTTGAGGAACTGGGTGTTTTTTTTTTAAATCAAGACACTAGTGAGGACAGAGTACTAATTAATTCACATTTTTCGATCTGGTTTTTCTAAAATAAAGACGAATAATTCCATGACATCTTATTTCCAATGCCTAAGTCACCATCAGATACACAGGGCCTTTACTGAGCTTAGGTTTCAGGTGATGCCAACGGCCTATGTCGAAGGGAGATATCTAGGAATCCCTCGAGTGGAATGGAAATATATCTACAGCTGTAATCCAGGTGCAAGATATTGTATGCTATTTGTTGGGTTGTCCTCTATATGCCAACCCAAGGAGGAAATGTTTGTCCACCTTTCTCCTGCCATACCCAGACAAGAGTTTACAGGATATTGTGGTGGGCCTGCTAGTTGACAATAAGTCATATATTACTTATATGGCTTCCTTATTTGCTAGAGCTGCAAAGAAATTATGAGCTTGTTACGTTAAAAATCTTAATAGCTAATCATGGTGTTATTGTTTAAGAACTAATATCTGCACTGGAAGTGTTTTATTATGATTTAATGACAACTTGGCTGATTTGTTCCTATTGTTTTTTAAATTGTAATTTTGAGATCACGATGGCCTATGGCTGAATACAAAAACGTTATGATTGTCACTAGCACAAGATGAACACATAGCTGTAATTTTAAAAAATCAGGGATTTCTGCAGTTGCATAAAAGTTCAAATTAAAATGAATTCTATTTTGTGCACTGTTGCGCAAGTGCAAGCAAGACTGTGGAAGTGCAACACTAGTCTGGAATGCAAGCCTCAGACTTTGCACAAAGAGCTAGCACAACAGATTTGTACCAGTGCAACTTTCTTCTGCATGCACTTCATTAATCAACATGTTAGCCACCATCAAAAACTAAGGACTGTCTTCCCAGAAATATTCCCTAATTTTCACAGTTCTTCAGTTCTTCTGCATCTGCATGTTCTTCATCTCTTCAGGATGGTGTTGAGGTTTGCTACTGTTTCTTGAAATAAATCATGTATAGGCTTATCAACAGGTTTTAATTCAGCCTGCTCTCTGGCTCCTCCCAAGGAAACCTTCCTCAGGCCCTCTGGATCCTCTCAGCCTTTTTGAAATCACATATGGTAACTGTATGAAGTTCACTAGAGGGCTTTATGGCCCCCTAGTGGACACACTTCCAAATTCTTATATTTCCAGCCTTTAAGGAGTGCGTAAACATGAGTCCTCCTCCTTCCTTCCATCAGGGCAAGCACGTCTTAAACAGACCACTGGAAGGAGGACTAAGGGCAGCTCAACAGTTTCCTCCAGCCAGAGCTGCCCCCTCCTAATAATACGGATAACTGATATGATTAGCTCATCCAGCCTTGGTTCTATACTTCTTTAAACTGTGTCATGTTTTAATGACACTTATTGGTGTCTATCTCTTTCCTTCCGTTGTCTAGAAAGTAGCATATTTAAAAAGAAAGCATAACTTCTGAGCATACACAGAGTCTATTCCCCCGCTCCCAAGCCACAGGCTCCCTCTTAATGGTTACTATCTCTTTCATGCCATATTCTCTACAAAGTAGAAAAGGAGTGGTTATTAGCATTTGTTTTAAATATACTAACAGATCATATGCCCTGTGGGACGCTGTGAATAATATCAGAGTTCTATAACCACAGTCTGTATGCTGGGGGTGGGGGTGGTAGGCTTATTCCCCCCCCCCCATTCCTTTTCAAATACGGATACTTGCATTATTTCCTTCACCCGTTTTTTAACAGGATCTTTCCCACCCATATTTTAAAATGATCCTTCCACTACTGCTCCTCCTAAAACCATTTTCCAGGAATGGTTTCATTGTTCCCTCTTTATTGGGAAGCAAGTCCCAGTGAGCTTCCTCTCTTGAGTGCAGGAGAGCTTACTCCTTTCTAAGGATGAAAATACTCAACTGTCAAAATGCCCCTTGAAAAAGGATTTATTGGGCATGTACTCCAGCCCAGCACACCCAGATGCTTCTGGGAAGCTCCACAAAAGTAAAGCAAGGAAATCCCACACGCTATTCCCACCCAATGCCAACAAATTAGCATTCTGGTATAAAGCGCCCTTGAACATGGAGGTTCTACAAGCTGCACTGGATCCCTCGGAGTTAGCTAATTACAGACCTGTTTTCTATGTATGAATGCTTTATATTACTGTCATTGACCCAACGTCACAGAAACAAACAAAACTCAATAAAAATAGTAGAAGTAAGGCAAAACACCGATACTCAGATCAGCTCAGACCTAATCTTACATGCAGCCACACAAAATCTGGCCACACAGAGTGTTGTAGATACACAGCAATCAGCTAATAAAAAAGTCAGACCTGTTTCTAATCTTCCATGGTTGGGCAAGGTGATTGAGCAGGTGGTAGCCTCTCAACTCTAGGCAGTTTTGGATGATGCAGATCATCTACACCCATTTCAAACTGGCTTTCGTGGGGGTTATGGGGTTGAGATTGCCTTGGTTGGCCAGATGGATGATCTCCAACTGGCTATTTGACAGCGGGAGTGTGACTCTACTGATCCTTTTGGATCGCTCTGCAGCTTTCGATACCATCAACCATGGTATTCTTCTGGACTGCCTGAGGGAGGTGGGATTTGGTGGCACTGTTTTACAGTGGTTCCGTTCCTACCTCTCTGGTAGATTCCAGATAGTGTCACTTGGAGACGGTTGTTCTGCTAGGCGAGAACTAAAGTGTGGAGTTCCACAAGACTCCATACTGTCTCCAATGCTCTTTAACATCTACATGAAACCGCTGGGAGAGATCATCTGGAGGTTTGAAGCAAGGGAGTTATCAATATGCTGATGACAGTACCCAGATTTACTTCTCCATATCAACCTCATCCAGAAATGGCATATCTTCCCTAAATGTCTGCCTGGAGGCGGTAATGGGCTGGCAGAGGGATAACAAACTGAAGTTGAATCCAAATAAGATGGAGGTAATGACTGTGGGGGGCCGGGACCAAGAGATGGTTTGGATCTGCCTGTTCTGGATGGGGTTACACTCCCCCTGAAAGATCAGGCATGTAGATTGGGAGTGCTCCTGGATCCAAAGCTCTGCCTGGTATCTCAGGTTGAGGAAGCTTTTTATCAGCTTCGGTTGATATGTCAGCTACATTTCTAGAGGTAAATGACCTTAAAACAGTGGTACATATGCTAGTAACCTCCAGGCTTGACTACTGTAGTGCATTCTATGTAGGGTTGCCTTAGTACGTAGTCTGGAATCTACAATTGGTACAGAATGCAGCAGCCATATTGGTCTCTCAGACAACACTAAGGGACCACACAACATCAGTTTTAAAAGAACTGCACTGGCTGCTGATATGTTTTTGGGTGAAATACAAAGCTGAGGAAATCCCTAGGGATTCATTATACGCCTTCATTTCTTCTGTTCATTTTGACTGTCATTGGACAGTGCCAACTGTCAACTGACATGTGTCAACTACAGACACCACCACCCCAACACACACACTGGGGTACTCTCTTTTTAAGGAATTTTTGAATTGTTTAGATTCTTTGGTGTCTTCATTACACACCTTCATTTCTTCTGTTCATTTTGACCCCACTGTTTTTTGGGTAGGGTAGGGGAATTAGTGGCCTCAAATGTGCCAACTACTCCCCACCCCCAACCTGCAAGCCACTGGGTACTCAAGTTTTTATTTTAGGAATTTTTGATGTGTTTAGATTCTTTGGTGTGCAATGAATCTCCATAGGGATTCATTATGAGGAAAGGTTATTAGAAACCAAAGAGTCTAAACACTTGAAAAAATTCCTAGAAAATAAACTGAGTAGGACCCCACTGCCTTGCGGGTGGAAGGGGGGTGTAATTGGCACATGGAAGTTGACAGTTGGCACTGTCCAAAGACAAATGAACAGAAGAAATGAAAATGTGTAATGAATCGTCAGAGGGATTCATTTGAGGAAAAGTTATTATACACCAATGAATCCAAACACTTGAAAAATAGTGACCACACATTTTGCTCCATAACTTCACTTCTACAAGGGCTAGAGCTTCGCTTTAAAAAAAAAAAAGAAAGCTCAGAATCTGGGACATTAATAGGAGGAATCTGAATCTCAAACTGATTCTAATTGAATCTGGTACGATTCAATTTGGACCCAAATCTATCCAATGGATCACAGGGGTGATTTGTTCTGTCTCTAAATCATCCGAATCAGCTAGATTTGGGTAAAAATTGATTTGTACCCCGATTCGCACATCCCGAGTTGGTGGTACTTGCCACCTAGTTGACATATATAAAATTTCTGGGCAATTAGATGGATGTGGAAGCCACTCCAGATATTGTCTTCATGAATACTCTGGGTCGAATTGTATTAAGCATTTGCTAGTCTGTGGGTTGAAAGATAATACTGTGTACTAATAGATGTTGTACACAGATGGGAATGTGGAAGTAAGCATCCTGAGAATCTAGGGATGCGGACCAGGCATTTGCTAGGCAAAATACCAGGATCATGGGAATGGTGACCATCTAAAAATGGTGATATCTGATAAACCGATTGAAACCCCTCAGATCTAGGATGGGGTGGAGGCCACTGTCTTGCTTTGGGGATGTAAAGTGCTGGAGTAGAACTCTGTGTGGACATTCCGATGCACCCTCTGAATTGCACCCTTGTTAAGTAAGGTGCTTACTTCTTCCAGAAAAGCAGGAGTTGGAGGCATGGTTCCTATCCCTGAAAAAGGCTGAGGTTCAGTGAATTCTTTCTTGTATCCCAATTGGATAATGGATAAAACCCAGTGACCTTTTATGTTCTGCCACTGCTGTAGAAACAGAGCGAGTCTCGAGTTATAGTCCTCCTAGGTGAAATGGATGTTTCTATCACTCTCAGCAGCATGCAAAGGAGATATGATGATGCACACTGAGGCAGGGAGTGGTGAGAGCAAGTGTCACTGCTGCACAAGAGGAGGCAGCAGTGATGAAGGTGGGTGAAGTAGTAGCCACTGCAAAAAAAGGCAGGTAGGGTGGAGGTAGCTTTAGATGCCCTGCCCCAGGAGCATCAAGGTCTTGGGCCACTACTGGGATCTGATGACATGCACGACAGAAAAAAAGCTACAATTCCAGAGCAAGCCAAACCACACATGGGACGGAACTTGTGACTATAGAAATTCTGCTGTTCTTTCAAGCAGTTGCAATAAACCTCAAAACTAACCTCCCACGCGCCTGCCACCTCTCTAGAGACCTCTGGTTTTTCCCTTTAATCCTTAATCTCAATTCTAGACAAGTTTTAAGTATAGAGTAAACCATTTGCCTACACTAATAACTTCCTACCTACACTAATAACTTCCTACATCTTTCCCTCTTTCTCTTGTTTTCCCCATTGTTTGTATAAGCTTGCAGAGGGTCTACTATGTCTACTTTTTGCCTGTAAAACTCTGTAAGGAGACGTGTACACTGATGGTATAATCATTATTATAGGTTTGGGTCTGCTAAACAGGATAAAGTACAGTCATTCAAGTTATCGGGGACAATCTGATATAAAGAGTTAAGATTTGTAAATTAATTAGCATTTATTTTATTTTTGTTTTTTAAGATTAGTATATCAATGAAGCTGTTTGGTAGTTTTTGTGTAATAACTGATTCTCAGTATAGATGATAGAGTTGAAAATTATAAATAATTTGTATGATGAAATGTAATTTATTCATGAAATTTGTATGATGTGAGATAACATATAATTTAAAAAAAAGTTTTGGATCTGCCATACTCAAACTAATGTAGATCATTAATAATAATAAAAATGATGTAGTGGCCAGTCGTCCAGAAAGCTGGGCATGCCAGTGTGTGTGGGGTGGGAGGGGTGGGGGGACAGCCGGAGGCACAGATGTTCTGTGCCTGGGCTGGCTAGTAACTATTATTGTGTTTATGCTTCAAAACGATATCTGAATAATCAACAATTCCATACCTTGATTATTTCCACCAACTGATCCACACCACTGTCACCTGGGAAAATTGGTTGTCCTAGTAACAGTTCTGCCAATACACAGCCTGCTGACCAAACGTCTGAAGAAAGCAGAAGAAAAGAACACTGAGGATTATACATATTCATCCACATAACCTATCATCATCATCATCATCATCTACATTTTATATCCTGTTCTTCCTCCAAGGAGCCCAGAGTACTACATACTACATACAGGAGCCCCAAGTACTACATACTTAAGTTTCTCCTCATTAAGGGCCAGCTGAAACAAGATTTTAAACTGGTAACTCCAGCAGCAAAATGATACATCTTACTTCACCAATGAAGTTTCAGTGCTATTCCATGCTACATTACAGAGAAGCACTAACATAAATTTATATCAACATACAGCGCACATGGGAAATAGTATTGAGGCTATAGGCAACACAGTTTAACAATGAACTTGATGGTGTGCGTGTGTGTGTAACAGATTTTTAAAGGCCCAGGAATTTTACGGAATTCAAGTCAGCAATATTGCCTGGTTCTACAAAGGTTCTACAGAAAATACGGGTAAATCAACGGTGACTTCTTCTGGACAGAGACAGTCTTGACTTCAGTTAGGAATGCTTTATTGCTGCTATGATCACACTGTTTGCAACTTCTTTTATGTTTTGCCCACACAAAACGTATCTTAAAATGCTCTTTTTGTCAATATAGAATACATTAAAAATTCAGAGATATTGCCAGGACATGCCTTTTGCTGGCTTGGTGAAAACCTGCTATGTATTCCTAAATTTAACAGATTTGAAAGTTTCCATTTTAAATGTGTCATTTAAAATAATGGTGAATAAGGGTGGCAAAGGATGAGTTTGCATTTGCTTGGCAGACTGAAGGTGCCCCTATGGAACCTGCTTCCCAAAACAAAAATGGCTGTCTGCTGAATAAGCAGACTACAGAAGTGTGTATTTCTATTTGTGGATGGGGAAGGAAAGCTATTGCATTTGTGTTTGTATGTTATGTGCTCCTGCATGGCTGAGGTTCATCTGAACCACGGTGGTTAGCAAAAAAAATCACAACTCAAATAATTCAATGAATTTCTCTTTCAAAAACCAAGGACATTCTAGGATTTTAAAAATCTTTAACTTTTGCACCACATAAACAGTAAAAACATTCTATAAATTCACCTGTTTTAATTGTAAACCGCCCTGATCCATTTTGGAAGGGCGGTATACAAATCAAATCAAATCAAATCAAATCAATCAATCAATATTGTGCATACAACTTAACCTCCATGCACCCACACTTTCCTTTGGTCTTTTAGCCCCAAACCTCTTCCTCCACCACCAAAGCTTGGGTCAGTATAGGAGCAATGTACACTGATCTTTTGTTTTCCCAATATGTTTTCATTTTGGTTAGGGAGTATGGCATACATTAATACGTTAGGGGAGAAACAACCGAGACGGATCTACAATTGCGCAAACATGTGCAATGAACACAGGCTGCCACTAAGGAGTACCTTGCCTGAATTTCCGACTTAAATCATAATTTCCCCATAGGGATTAATGGGAAACTAAAAAATAGTCACCTTAAGTGGCTCAGTGGGGAAATACTTGACTAACAAGCAGAAGGTTGTCGGTTCGAATCCCCGCTGGTACTATATCGGGCAGCAGCAATGGTAAAGGAGGCAATTGTAAACCCCTCCTGTATTCTACCAAAGAAAACCACAGGGCTCTGTGGGCACCAGGAGTCGAAATCGACTTGATGGCACACTTTATCTTCTTTACCAAAAATATTAATGATTCCTGAATAGCTGGGCAGAAAGCTTGGAAATTTCACATGGCATTTCTAAATGACGATAGCATTAAATGTGTGGCCGTTCAAATTGATCAGAGAGAGAACATAAGAACAGCCTTGCTGGATCAGGCCCAAGGCCCATCTAGTCCAGCATCCTGTTTCACACAGTGGCCCACCAGATGCCACTGGAAGCCTACAGCAGGAGTTGAGGGCATGCCCTCTCTCCTGCTGTTACTCCCCTGCAACTGGTACTCAGAGGCATCCTACTTTAGGTCGCCCTCCGAGACAGGGGGAGCTGTTAATTCTCTTGGATCTCTCAGCGGCTTTCGATACAATTAACCATGGTATCCTTTTGGATAGGCTGGCTGAGTTGAGTGAGGAAGGCACTGCTTGGAGGTGGTTCTGCTTCTACCTCAAGGCCCATTTCCAAAAGGTGGTGCTGGGGGATTACCCCTCAATGCCTTGGCAGTTATGCTTTGCGGTTCTGCAGGGTCCCATTCTTTTCCTTATGCTGTTTAACATCTACATGAAACTGCTGGGAAAGGCCATCTGGACATTTGTCCTGAGTTGAGGCGGGAGGCTACTAGGGAGAGAGACTTTTCAGTGATATATAAATATTCGTCGTATTCATAAAAAAGAAATTTGGTGCAGTGTTCCACTGGGTGGTGATGTTGGCCCTCCAACCCATTTCAGTTTAATTTCCTTAAGCTATCTTCTGTTTCTATCTATTTAATTCTCTTAAACGTACCCATTGCTAATCCCATGCATGGCAGCTCTCACGAGCGGTTTCAGTGGTTGCACCCCATTTATGGAGCAGCCTCCCCAGTGAGATTTGCCTGCCTTCATCACTTCGTTCTTTTAGATGCCAGGTAAATACCGTTTTTTTCACTCAGGCCTTTTAAATTTTGATTTCTCAATTTGATATTAACTGATTCTTAAAGAGTTTTAAAATTGTTTTGTATTATATTTTGTATCTCCCCCCGTTTTGGTTTGTTAGGATATAATGTGTCGTATGTTTTTATTTCATGTTTTAATGTTTGTGTTGTGAGCTGCTCAGAGAACAATTTGTTATGGGGCAAGCAACAAATTAATTAATTTATGATGATGATGATGATGATTAAGTCCACCTGGAGATTTTTAATAAAAAAAATTAATGGTTAAAATCCCTTTCTTAATAATTCATTAAAAATCCATGGGTAGATTGATCTCCTTGAACATCTACACACTTAATGCTGCCACTATGCACTACAACCATATGAATTTTGAGAACTTTCTGCCCAGCCATTGTGGACTTATCACAGGGTGCAAAAAATTGCGTTAGTACTCCTTTTAGGCAAGGGGATGTTTCCTCCAAATGAGGCTTGAATGATGAACAGAAAGGAGGATTCAATTCCAGAACTTTTTGTAACTTTACAAATTGTAAACCGCCCAGAGATGCATGTTTTGGGTGGTATAGAAATACTATGAATGAATGAATGAATGAATGAATGAATGAACAAACAAACAAACAAACTTTATGCCAGCCTTGCACAACATAAGACCTGCGGGCCAGATTGGACATTTTTGATGGCCCAGGTAGCCAGCAACAGCAGGAGCCTCGTAATTTGGCATTGAAGTGAGGCTGGAACAGTAAGGTGCCTACTGACTGAGCAAAGACAGGGCTTATTTTCTGGCCACTATCCTTGGTTAAAATTGATGGCCCCTGAGGGGAAGGAAGGACCCACAGCTAACTAGCAATTGCTTTAATATTTATATCTTTATAATTAATTTTACCGCAATAATCAATGCACTGAAAATTGACTTCGGCCCCCACATACATTGTCATGGTTGCTTCTGGCCAACTGGGACGTTTGAGTTGTGCACTCCTGCTTTATGCCATGAAACAAAGCAGTTATGACACTTTTAAACAGTTTAAAAATTTTTATTTTAAAAAGTACTTAAAAAAGCAGTGAGTGAACACATATCCTTGCAAGTCCCTCACTTAATGTAGGAATATCATGTAAACACCATCATGTAGAAACACCATGTGAAATTTCAGAGGTTTCTGCCCAAACATTTGGGAGTTATTAAACGTTCTGAATTTTCCATTGATCCCTATGGGGAAATTATCCAATGGGGCTCATGTTCACAATTCTTGCACACAGGCCCCTTCAAAGCTCGTTATGCCAATGAAGTTGTTAGATGGGAGATGAAGGAAGACGCACAAAACTGAGGACAGATGGCATTAGAGTATGTGTCTGTTTCATCATAGGGCGACACAAAAGTCAGTAAGAAAAACGACAGTCCTGTACTTTTGACTAAACATGCATAGAATTGGTGTTTTTCACAGGTTAGCTCTGTTTAAAAGGAATGTAAATTGTCTGCATTTACAAGCACGACAAATCTATGAATCTAAAGTACTGATATGCTTGATTACTTTTGCTGGTTTTACTTTTGGTTCAACATGTACACAATTGTGCTGCTAACTGAGCAGAGGCACCTTTTAAAAGTGGTGATTCTCTTTATTAAGCAGAGGGAGAGCAACTGACCCTATCTATCCCCAGCACAGCATCCCTCCAGTGGCTGTTGCTGGGTCAATCTTATGTTTCTTTTTTAGATTGTGAGCCCTTTGGGGACAGCAAGCCATTTTATTTATTTATATCTATGTAAACTGCTTTGGGAACTTTTGCTGAAAAGCGGTATATAAATATTCATCGTATTCATAAAAAAGAAATTTGGTGCAGTGCTCCATTGGGTGGTGATGTTGGCCCTCCAACCCATTTCAGTTTAATTTCCTTAAGCTATCTTCTATCTATTTAATTCTCTTAAACGTACCCATTGCTAATCCCATGTGTGGCAGCTCTCACGAACAGCTGCCGGATAGGATAGCGACAGTGGAGAAAATAGCAATGCCAGCCGGCAGCTGGAGAAGGCGGTGGCGAGCCAGCCTGGCCGCCAGGAGGAGCAAGAGGCAGTGGAGGGCTGGCCTGAGGAGGAGGCCGTTACCGGGAGTTGGTGGGCAGGTGGGAGGTGGTGGCGGGCCGGCTTTCCAGCTGACCTGCCAGCCAGAAAGTGTGGGGGAGGGCCCCAGAGAAGCGGGCCGGGGGAGAAGAAATGGGCTGGCTGGGGGGAGGGGGCGAGAAGTGTGTGTGTGTGGAGGGGGAAGAAGTGGGCCTGCTGGCCAGCCAGAAAGCCGGTGGGGGGTGGAAGCAGGGGCGGTGGGTGGGCCAGCTGGAGGCGCAGATGCTCTGCACCCAGCCCAGCTAGTTTAATTTTAATTCTCTTGCCCTCTATATTGTCATGACCCCAGACCCAGGATGCTTCCCAACTGGGGAACAAAGCAGATAGGTTCAGGGAATGAGACAGTGTGGGAAGACCCCCATGACCCAGATGATCTTGCAAGCAGTGTGCTCTAAGCAACCACTGAAGCAACATCCTTGTTATGTTCTACATCAAGATCGTGTGTCTTGCTTGGAGCTAGCCAAGGTCCTGATTTTTCCCTTCTCAGAGCTATCTGAGGCCTCTGTCCCTCCTCAATCCCTCACTCAGTGGAGAGCCCGGCTTGGCCTAGAACAAGACAGCACCAGGAAAAGAGAATTACTCTTTTAAAGAGCCATTCTGACATAAATGAAGGGGAAGGCAGCAGTAGGGTGTGTGTGTGTGTCTGTCTGTCTGTGTCTGTGTGTGCGCATGCATGCATGTACAATCTATTCCATTTATAGACTGTGTTCATTTAAATGCACACATATTGACTTTGACTTTATTGTGGCCAGGATTCAAAGAGCTACATGCCCAAGGGCATGGGTTCATGGAGATATTTTTCTTTAAATTTCCTTTTATTTAGTGAGCAGAGCCCTGTGGTGCATCATAAACTACTTTTGAAAGCTCCCTGTGTTTCAAAAACAATCTGTCCAACTGGTCTAACCTCCATGTTTACAACCTGTGAGGATGTGGGGCAACCAATGATAAAGCGCAGCTCATGTCTCCAATTGTTCTAGAACCATTCTTCAATAAATGTTTAGATACAAACTTTAGAGCCATGATTAGTCAAAATATCCTTTCTGCAACTTCTATTATTTGGAGGAAGTAATTGAAATTAATTATTATTAATTGAAAATAAACTACAAGAGTACCTCATTACCTGTGGGTAATGAAACCGCAGATAATGAGTCATTGAATCTATGGGAACACAGAAGTCAGGTTTCCGGATTTAAAAAAACCCACTCCAAAATCACCCCCCAAATGCAAAAAAGAGCCAAATAAAATGCCCTAATGTGCTTTGAAAGCCACTAGTCGTCCAAGGATGCCCTCTCACTGTGCACAGGTCCAGCAATTTCAGCTTAAAACTGTTTTGTTGTTGTTTTTTAAAACCCAACTGAGCCATATAATGGCCCCCACGTTTAAAAATAGCGCCCGGAAATGACCTCCAAGGTCATTTCCGGCCACCCCTGACCTGCAGATACGCTGAATTAACCCCTTTTGGGCCAGATTTTTTTCATGTATCCATCCCAAGGTCAGGTGTCCATTACTCGACCGTGGATACACAACCGTGGATGGCGAGTCAATGGATAACAAGGTTTTCCGGTATTAGGGAAAATTGATATTTGGTAAAATTACAAGGCTCCTCCTGGTTTAGAAATTACAGGATTTTAAAATATGATTTTAAATTATCTTTTCTTCTGTGGACACTTTGGACATTTTTAAACAAAATGCAGGCTGTACATTTTTAGAATTAGATCATATACTCAAACTAGAAGATTCATTTTTCATATCAACAGCATCCTGCACTACTACTTAATGCATCTGATGATAGTCCACAAAAGCTTCTTATGAAATAAATTTGTCAATATTCAACTCTCTAAGATACTGTTATTATACTATAACGGACTAACATAATTACATCACTGGATGTTTAAGTAGGAATTTCAGACCAAAGCAAATTAATTGTTAGAATAATACTTAAAGAGACAAGGAAACTTTATTCAAAGTATCCTCATAGAACCAATAAAAACCAAGAGTTATTGGCACAAGCAGAGAATGATTGGTTACAATTGGTCATTTTGTTAGGTTTCCTTAAATATCAGGAAAACATCGAAATACCAGGAAAACTTTCAAATGGCAAATTTACTGGCTGCAATTAAAGTCTTTTCCATCTTCAACTGAATAGTTGAGTAAACAAGGAAATGGCAGAAATGTTAAAGTTGAGAAATCTACATTAGAGGATGTAACCAAATTATAGTTGCATTCTTCAAGATTCTTGTGCTATTCTAATTAATTATTCTAAAGAAAATTTTGTTTCAGATTACACATTCTGTAATTTACTCTTTTAATCGCACTTGACAAACATATATAGACCGATAATTAAAAACACCACACATACCTATACTGGAGGTATAATCAGTAGCTCCAAAGATCAACTCTGGTGCCCTATAGTACCGAGAGCAGATGTAAGAGACATTAGGCTCACCACGAACCAGCTGTTTTGCACTAAACATGTAGAAACAAAGAAGAGAGGTATTTCAGTTAGAAAATAGCTGCACTTCACCTAAACCTACACACACTTTCTTTAAAAGGGATCTCTTTTGAAACTCTTGACTATGTGCCTCCAATTGCATAACACTTTCTCACTTTTCCAGAGTCTGAGAAAGCATGTAATTTTTAGAATCATGAGTAACAGCTGCTACACCAGTACAAGTTCATGTGTAAGGGGGACAGATTTAAATCAAGAAAGAAAAATCAATACAAATCAACTATTCCGTTTGTAATTCAGGTATTTCTAAACAAACGCGTATACAACTACTTGATTTAACTATTAAAACATTAAAACATATTGATTAAAACATGTAAAAATCCTTACACACTCTTCTAGGAGGGTACATTTTAATATAACAATATTCACACATGAAAAAGCCTAAGCAAGGCCGTTAGTTGCAGATCAAGTTCCCATAACTGTCCAGAAACAAGGGCTGGTTTTTTGCTAGGCAACTGGTGTTTACCCATGAGACAAAAAGTAAATGTTGTTTACTTTTTGTTCAAAGTTTTGTTCATTTTTTATTTGTTCATTTTTTATTTTTTCATTTTTCATTTTTTATTTTTTGGTAGGCAGAAGGACATATTGCAGAGATCAGGTAATTAGAAGATATAAAATACCTGTAATGGCTTTCCAGTCCTTTACTCTCCTGTACCAAACCCATACTAATATACTGACACCCATCTTTATATAGCAATATGCATATTTATTTATATAGCAATATGCTGATAACACTCAGCTTTACATATCATTATCACCCTCAGCTAAGTATGCTGTGAATATTTTGAATCTGTTTGCAGTTGGTGACGGGTGTGTGGAGGGAGGTTGATAGAGAAGGGAGTGTGGAGAAAGTTGATAGAGAGAAATTTTTATCCCTCTCGCATAACACTAGAACCACAGTTCATCCCATGAAATTAATTGCCAAGAAATTTAGGACCAACAAACGGAAGTACTTTTTCACACAAAGCAGAATCAACTTGTGGAATTCTCTGACAGCCAACAACCTGGATAGCTTTAGGAGAGGTTTGGATAACTTCATGGAGGCAAGGTCTAAACAGCTAAAGTCTGAGGGCTATAGGCCACCTCTAGCCTCAGAGGCAGGATGCCTCTGAATATCAGTTGCAGGGGAGTAACAAAAAGGAGAGAGGGCACGCCCTCAGCTCCTACCTGTGGGCTTCCCAGTGGCATCTTGTGGGCCACTGTGTGAAACAGGATGTTGGCACTGAAGGACTACTGGGGATCTGCAGAGCACGGTAGGGTACTTTGCCCTGCTTTTATTTAGATCTTGGGGCTATTTTTCAATCAATTTCTTTAAAAACAAAACCCCACCACCATTTTTGGCCGATTTTCAGTACTTGGGGGCTACTGGAGCATGGCAGGGCACTTTGCCCTGCTTTTATTTGCATTTTGGGGCTGTTTTTCAGCCAATTTCTTTTTTAAAAAAAACATGCAATTTCCGGCCAATTCCACCCCCCACCCCCCAATGATGCCATTGCCCCATTTACTCAGCATCTGCGGTACTAGCCAGGAATGGAACTCCCAAGAATACCAAGGTTTTCCTGTATTCCCAGACTTTTCTTGATAAATTTATTTTTAAAAATATATAACTACATACATGCACTAATACACACACAAAAATCTATATACACACAACCTCCTAAGAACAAATATATATATATATATATATATATATATATATATATATATACACACACACACACACACACACACACACACACACACACACCACATATACATACATGCATATCTGATACACATTCATTGCGTTAACTTTAAAGTAAAGTGTGACATTGAGTTGGTGTCGACTCCTGTTGACCACAGAGCCCTGTGGTTTTACTTTGGTAGAATACAGGAGGGGCTTACCATTGCCATCTCCCGCCCAGTATGAAATGATGCCTTTTAGCATCTTCCTATATCACTGTTGCCTGATATAGGTGTTTCCCATAGTCTGGGAAACATATCAGCGGGGATTCAAACCGGCAACCTCTGGCTTGCTAATCAAGTCATTTCCCTGCTGGGGAATGATAATTTAATTATCTTAAATTATTTCTAGCAAAGTGAATAGCTGTATAGTATTATTCCAATAGTTGATAAAGAGGGACCAGCTATTTTGCATTTTTGCTTATCTGACTGGTTTTGGACCTTAATAAATGAGATTGAATTGAGGGACCAGTTATGAATATATTTATTTTCTGGTCTTCTTCCTTTTCTTATTTGAACATAATTAGATAATTCAATTAGACCCACTATCTTAACTAACCATTTGTGCCAAGTTGGTGGACTGGGGTTTTTCCAGTTGCTACCAATTAACCAGTCTGGCAGCAGCCAGTAACTGGGTAATTAACTTCCAGTCTTCACTTAACACTGTTGGATTAATATCACAAAACAGAACAGTTAGAGGTTCCAAAGTCAAATGGTAAGCAGTCATTTCCTAAATATTACTAATTACCTGTTTCCAAAAGATTTTATTTTGTGGGAAATCACAAAAAAAAAAGAAAGAAAGAAAGAAAGAAAGAAAGAAAGAAAGAAAGAAAGAAAGAAAGAAAGAAAGAAAGAAAGAGGTTTGCCCTAGTATTCCTACATCTCCAGAAAGTATCTTGACGTTGGGTAAATACAGCTCAATATCTGAAGCTTAATCTCTACAATTTTGATGTATTATAAAATACATCATAAGAACAGCCCTGTTGGATCAGGCCCAAGGCCCATCTAGTCCAGCAACCTTTTTTTACACAGTGGCCCACCAGATGCTGCTGGAAGCCACAGGGAGTTGAGGGCATGCCCTCTCTCCTACTGTTACTCCCCTGCAACTGGTACTCAGAGGCATCCTGCCTTTGAGGCTGGAGGTGGCCTATAGTCCTCCGACTAGTAGCCGTTGATAGACCTCTTCTTCATGAAGTTATCCAAACCCCTCTTAAAGCCATCTCGGTTGTTGGCTGTCACCACATCTTGTAGAAGAATTCCACAAGTTGATCCTGCATTGTGTGAAAAAGTACCTCCGTTAGTTGGTCCTAAATTTCCAGGCAATCAATTTCATGGGATGACCCCTGGTTCTAGTGTTATGTGAGAAGAATTTCTCTTTATCCACTTTCTCCACACCATGCATGATTTTATAAACCTCTATCATGTCTCCCCGCAGTCGTCTTTTTTCTAAACTAAAAAGCCCCAGGTGTTGTAACCTTGCCTCATAAGGAAAGTGCTCTAGGCCCCTGATCATCTTGGTTGTCCTCTTTTGCACCTTAAGTTCTACTTTTGTTTTACATTCAGTGTAAACCTAGGGATCTTCCATAACCAATCCATGTTGTATCAGATATAGTGATGCCTAAATTGGCTTCCCATTTTAGCAAATATCCTACCCGTTCTATATCTGCTTGAGTTTATACAAGGCACTTAATAACCCCTTTCTTGGAGCTTCAAGTGATAGTGATAGGTATGAAGTAACTTTTGTATCATATGGCAAATCTGCAAATATAGAAACCATGAGATTCTATTCTGATCCATCCGCTGAGTAATATCTAAGAAAGATTTTATACTTTCCATCTGAATTAAGTGTGATTAATTCATATTCTTGCCATAACTGAGTATTACCCTAAAAATGACTATTTTCCAGTTCTTTATTATAGCAGAAGACAGTTAGAAGGATGGTCCTGGACTAAATTTCAATGTTAACCAATTAAGGTAGAGTGCCTTGGTATGTGAATTTGTCTTCATAGTTGTTAAACCTTTCTTTGCATAGTACCAGAGCATATCCTTCAAACAAACAAGAGATCTTGTTACTCTAATAATACTGCTCTGCCTTCAGAACACCAAAACAAAAGTTGGGTTAATAGAGCAGCTTTCAGTTTGTTTGTTTTCATATAAGGAAGGGCCAAGTCACCCTTATTCAGTGGCTTATACAGCATTTTCATTGAAACTCATGGGTTATTAACCTATGTAAACTTGACTATAATTTCCTGCCATTCTTTTAAGACTGACTATAATTGTAGTAGTAGTAGTAGTAGTAACCAAGAAAGTTGTAGATGGGACCATTTATCTAGGTCCATTTTGACTATTTGCATCAACTTATTGTGATTATAGCTGTCTATATCATGTGTAGATCATCAATCTATATATCAATCCACTTCATCTTTCTAGGTATATAAGAGCCCACGCATTCCAATTTTGAAAAATTAAATTTTATATTCTGATATCTTGGCAAATTCATTAACATTAACTGAGGAAAAGATGTTATGAATGAATATTACCACATTGTTAGTATATAAGGGAATTTTATTACTATTTTTATTTCATTTATATACCACCCATCTGAGGACAGCTCAGGGTGGTTTACATCAAAAATTCAAAGCATTTAAAATTCAACATAAAATAAAAACAGTTAAAATATTAACATAAAATACATTTTAAAAAACATTTAGTACCAATTAAATATTATTCGAAGCCAGGCTGAAAAGATGGGTCTTTGTAACAGATGGGTCTTGAAAGCTTCCAGAGATAAGCCTCTTATACCTATGAGGAATGCGCTCCACAACCTAGGCGCGACAACTGAGAAGGCTGAGTACCAGGTTGCCACCCGATGAACTGGTGGTACCCAAAGACGGACCTCTCCTGATGATCTTTAATGAGTGGTGGGGATCTTGCAGGAAAAGGCATTCTCTCAGGTAACCTGGACCTAAGACATTCAGGGCTTTAAAGGTGTCACATGGTCTCTCCAAGCTACCCTGGTGGTGAATCTGGCTGCCAGATTTGAGACTAACTGAAGTTTCCGAATTATGTACAAAGGCAGCCCTACATAGAGCACATTGCAGTAGTCTGCCTGGAGATTACCAGTTGAAGCACCACTATGTTGAGATCATTCACTTCAAAAAATGGGCAGAGCTGTCGTATCAGCCAAAGATGATTGAAAGAACTCCTAGCCATAGCCTCAATCTGAGACACCAGGGTGAGAGCAGGTCTCTTGAATCATTCTTTACTGACCTCTAATACTACAACATTTTTATTCTTTCCAATAATTATCACTAAAGATTTTACTGAAATTGCAAACAAAAGTAGTGACGTGAGCATCCTTGACATACTCCTACATTTGAAAATTAACTGAGATTAAGCTATTCACATATTTTTGCTAGAATCTGTTTTTATTTTCAACTGTTCTTCCTGTTCTGAAATTTTTCAAATTTCTAATTATTTTATGATTATTGTTGTTTTAATGTTTCTGCCTTGAGTCATCTATAAGAAAGTAAGGACTTTTTTCTTAAATAAATGTAGTACATCTTGTACAGGACCATATTTGAGCAGCATTTCCTTCTGATCTAAAAAAAGGGGGGGGAGAACATCGCCATATCCCCTCAAAACTAGGGGTGTTCAAACAGGTTCAACATCAAAATGTTTGGGCAGTTTTTGGCCCGTTCCGGGTCTAACCCCCATGGCGGTAGCCATTTTGGAAGCCACTGCGTATGCCCAATGGGCCTCTGTCTGGCCTAGATCTAAACCCAGCCACACAGAGGCCCATTGGGCATGGGCATGCCCAAACCCGGCAATTTAAGGCTTAATGGAGGCCCACGGGGGGAGGGGGAACTGCCAGACACACACACACACACACACACACACACACACACACACACACACACACACACACACGGCTTCAGAGAGGCCCCCTGGAGAACATAAGTACAAAAAAAGTTTTCCCCAAGATAAAGCTCATGGGTCACAACCCCCCCACCCCCAGGAACCAAATCCAGTTCGGACTCGAACCAGGCCAGCCTGTTTTATGCACAACCCTACTCAAAACCTCTACCAAAGTTCTGTGCTAGTTTTGTGCCACCACATTTAAGGGTGTTATGGACATCTTAGACTGGAGTTCCAACGAAATGCTAAACACACAAATATTTTCATATTGTCCCAATACCTCTACCAGAGTTTTGTGCTACAAACCCTGTGTGTTGTGCTGCCTCTTTTTATTGGATTCTGAACAATCCAGAAGGTACAAATGGCATATGGTACCACTATGTAAGAGTACAGCAACGAGCTAGGATGAGAGTGTGTCCCTAAAGAGAATTAGAAACAGAAAGCATGTGTGATGCTGAGAGAAAAGCAGTTGAGTAGGGCTGTGCAGGGGAATAATTGTAATGCCAGCTCTTTCCACAGCACTGGCAGTGATGGTGGCGGCGGCGTGTTCTCCTCTCCCTGATCAGCATGTTCTCCTCTCCCTGATCTCCCCAACAGCAGAAGCAAATTTTATGTGGGCAGGTGCTCTGAATGCCCTGCCAAGAGGCAGGCTTGAGTCCTCAAGCAACACCAAGGTGGCAGTTGAGCATGATCTGGCAGAAGCAGTCAAGGAGGAGAACTGCAACCCCTTGGTTTACTGGGCAATACATATGCAGATGTAGCAGGACCAGGCCACAGTTGCCTGGGAACACCTTTCCTGCTACCCTACCAGCATTTTGAGCAAGAGGGTGTTCTGCATGCCAGGAGATATTGTAACACCCCATTGCAGCTGTCTGGATGCTGGTTTGTTAGAACAGTTGGTGTACCTCAAGGTAAACCTCCTGGAGCACAAACCATCAACTGGGTTAATTACTTCTCACTTACTGCTGCTTCTCCCTTGCTCTCTCTTTTTTAACTTCGTGTCCAGGACTCACCCACATCATCCCAGAACAGACACAGGAGGAGCTCCGGTGCCATCAATGAAAGGTGATCTAGGAAGTCCAGTTAGATAAACCCCTTTATTAATATTAATATCAAGATCAACACACGATACTTGCTGTATACATTAAGCCTGAAACACACATTTCCATCTCTGTATTTACACTTTTTGAACAGGTGGATTCAGTTATGCTGTGGCATCTAGTGTGCAACTCATGTAATGCCTAAGCAATCTGAATAATATTTGCAAGTGGCAGTGTAGTTATGCACCAAAGAATAACTTATGACACAGTAAACAGAAAGCAAAACAACAAAATAGTTTATTATTTTGCCTTTTTTTTTGTTACTCACCCCATTTCTGGAGAAAGCCTGATCTAGATATGCTTTTGGGGAGATATGGTTTCAATTCTTTCTGGGTGTTAAAACAGGAACCCCAACTTGTGATGTTCACTACACCCTTTAGTGAAGTGGCACAAAACTCAAAGTTTGCTGCACAACATAACAACAAAAGTCTGGGTGATTGGGGTGGGGGGAGACACTCGACTTTGACCGCAACACAAGATGTGTGTGGTACACCTTGAGGTTTGTAGTACAAAATGGCACAAAACTTTGGTAGAGGTTCTGGATGGATACGACAATGTTCATTTTTGGGAAGAAAATGCAGCTAAATGTTCAGGGCTTATAACTTTAGAATACTGAAACAATTCCTCATCTTAATTATATTGGCACTATTGTGAAGTAAGGAAACATCCTTTGGTACGTGTTTCCTACACTACTGAATCTCCCTCTGTGTCTGCAAGATAAATTTTCCTTTCTGTTGAAAAGCTGCTGATTTTGATAAGAGTTCTTTGAAGGACAGAACTGTCTTAAGCCTTGTTTGATAGGATTTAAAGGTAAAGTGTGCTGTCGAGTCAGTGTCTACTTCTGGCAGCCACAGAGTTCTGTGGTAGTCTTTGGTAGAACACAGGAGGGGCTTACCATTGCTTCCTCCCACACAGTGTGAGGTGATGCCTTTCAGCATCTTCCTATATCACTGCTACCCGATATAGGCGTTTCCCATAGTCTGGGGAACATACCAGCAGGGATTCGAACCGGCAACTCCTGGCGTGGTCAGGATTCGAACCGGCAACCCCTGGATTCCCTGCTGCGCCATTAGGTGGCTACTCGATGAGATTTACTACCCATTTAAAGGTCTCCTTACTTCTCCCTATTAACAGTATTACAGGCTTGGCATTTCCAATTTAGTACCACTGATTTATCTTTCTTTTTAATTTGAGACAAAACATAGTTAGAACGGAATACTTTACTTCTGTATCTGGCACAGTTGGCAACATTCTGCTCAACCCAAAAGAGCAATTAAGATCCAAATTTTAAAAGTCTTCAAAGTTCTGTTTTGATTAAAATTATTCTATAAATTACTACCAAATAAAATGATAATCATGTAAGTCTTCAAACCACAAGGCAGCACTTCTCCAAGTCAAATGCCAAAAACTTTGTAACTCCTTCAACGAAAATTAAGTCACCTTTTTTTGCAAAAATATACAATTAAAATTAGTGGGTTCTGTAACAGTAGCAGTACGATATCACCTTGTGACTGCTACAATGGTAAATGAAGGCCAACAAGCAGCAAATTCATTTCAAATTTCTACTTGATTGCTCTCTTTTTTGTCCCCCATCCAACCCACCCCCCGCCACAAACAATAATCGTCAGTGGGGGGGGGGGGACGACTGCTTTAGACTCAGTGTCTAGGATTGTCTTCCCAGAAATCTCCCACAAGTCTCACAGTTCTCCTGCTTGATTCGAATCCCTTCAGGATGGTAATAAAATTGTATCTTTGCTGCTGGCTCCTGAAATAAAGGTGAAGTTGTGCCATTGAGGCAATGTCAACTCCTGGCGCCCAAAGAGCCCTGTGGTTTTCTTTGGTAGAATACAGGAGGGGTTTACCATTGCCATCTCCAGCGCAGTATGAGATGATGCCTTTCAGTATCTTCCTATATCGCTGCTGCCCAATATAGGTGTTTCCATATTCTGGGAAACATATCAGCAGGGATTCGAACCAGCAACTTCTTGCTCCCTAGGTAAGTTACTTCCCCACTGCACTATTAGGTAGCTCCTCGCCTCCTGAACTAGTTAATGTATAATGGCTTATCAATAGGTCCCAAGTCTTTGGGCCTCAGGAGTAAAACCTTCTGCCAAGGTCCTCTGTATTGTGCCTTTTCCCACTATATATGGTAACTCATACTCTGCTTTAGTATTTAGTTCTTCCTAGAGAATAGAAAGTGGTAGCCAACACTTAAAACCCCTATTTATAGGAATTATTTCGTAAACTGCTATATCTAAGTCACAGATCTGCACCAAGTTTGGAGGAGTGATGTCTTTTGTCACCTAGCTGATGTCTGCAAACAGTCAGGCAGATCTGACAGATGGTCATAAAACTGAAACCAATAGAATGTTCAGGGTTTATAATGGCAGAATGTTGAAACTCCTCATCTTAACTAAACTGGCACTATATGCCAGTATAATACTAGACATTTCTGGCCAGGGGTGGGGTAGTGTGTTTCACAATGCCTTGTGCAAAACATAGTATTAGGTCAGGAACTATGCTCCTGCATCTTGTAGAGTAGACTCTTCTGGTCATGTAGCCCAAGGCTTATTTTGGAGTGCAACTCTCCGTTTTTTAACATTAAGTGCTGTCGGGGGTGGGGGCGGGCCTGGTACTTCAATGTGTTTTACATAGACATCACTTTGGATTGAATCACTGTGCATCTAATAGAGTAGAGGTTCCCAACCTTAGGTCCCCAGATGTAGTGCCCGAGGCCATTGTCATTGTGACTGGGCAAGTTGGGAGTTGTAGTCTAACAACACCTGAGGACCCAACATTCGGAAGCCTGAGGACAGTCTCCTGGTCATGAGGGTATGTTATAAATGGCATATTTTGGGGTCTAAGCATGAAAACATAGTTCCTTATTCAGGTTGCTCATGCAGCTCTACAAGGAATAAACTTCAGTCCCCACGCCCCAGTACAAAAAGGCAAAATCTAGTTTGGTAGACAGTATTTTTAAATTAAGCACATTCAGATTACTGGGGAAGAAGTTTACCAACTTTTCACCACCACCCCCCAAAAAAAAACCACCAGAAGAAGAAGCAGCAGCACCAAGGTACAGGTACTAAAGGCAAATATGGAAAGGATCGTGAGTCTTGATCCAAATGTCTGTGGCCTCTTATCTAGTGCATAATGTTTAATGACAAAGGTTGTGCCCATGTAGCAGCTCTACAAATAACATCCCTTTCTAGAATGCTATAGAGGTAGCCACAGACCCAGTAGCGTGGGCCTGGACAGCGATAAAGGTAAAGTGTGCCGTCGAGTCGGTGTGAACTCCTGGCGACCACAGAGCCCTGTGGTTGTCTTTGGTAGACTACAGGAGGGGTTTACCTTTGCCTCCTCCCACACAGTATGAGGTGATGCCTGTCAGCATCTTCCTATATCGCTGCTGCCTGATACAGAAAGGGTTTTTTGTTTTAGGTTTTTAAAGCAGATTCATAACATATCCTAATTGCTGTTGAAATCCATGTAGGCAATCACTGAGAAAACATTTGTTGACCCTTCTTGGAAGCTGCATACCAAACAATGCTGGAGATTGTCTAAAACTTAAAGTTCTGTGGACATGGGAAGAGAGCACTTTCTGGACATCTAAGAAAATGCCAAGCCCACTTCACATCTGAGGTAGGTGAGGGAAAGAAAATGATATATCCCAAATATCCTGGGATATGTGGAGTGTAGGTACAGGTCAAGAATCCTTTATCTGGACTCCCGAAATCCGGAAAGCTCTGAAATCCAGACACCACGTTGAGAGAGAAAACAAACGCCACTTGTATTTTCCGCTTAGATTCTCGACCTGTAGCTTCAACCACTCACAAAGCCCCCAAACCAATCCCAGCTAACAGTGGCAAAGCAGCAAAAAGCCCCCAAACTAAGCAGAACCCACAACTCACAGAGAGGCAAAGCAGCACCCGCAGCTCCATCTGCAATGGCGGTCCTGGCCCCTCCTCAGCCTCGGCTCTTCTTCCCTTCCCACATGGATGGGCACTTTGCTGGTGGCATTTAAGGGCACTTGCAGGCAGGACAGGGGCCAGGGAAGCAAAGCAGCACCCGGGGCTCCATCTGCAATGGTGCTCCGAACGGAGGAAGAGCCCTTCTTCGTGGCGGAGCCAAGCCGGTTTTGTGAATGGGATTGCACTGCCACTCACACACTTCTCAAGCCGGTCTGAGAGAGGGGATGGAGGGGAAGCAGGGAGGAGCTTGGCTGGGACGCAGAAAGGAACTTCAGAGGTTGCTAGAGAAAAAAACCCAGTAACCTTTCATGTCCAAGGTATCTCATTTATGAACATATTCCAAAATCTGGAAGAATCCGAAATCCAGAACACCTCTGGTCCCAAGCAGTCCGGATAAAGGATTCTCAACCTGTACAACCTTGGACAGCAAAGGAGAACCTTGTCCTTCTGGAAAACTAAGAAGGGTGAATGCGTGCAAAAGGGTCCCAACTCTGCCATCCTCATAGACGTTATGGCCACTAAAAATGCTGTCTTGAATGATAAATATTTCAAATCACAGATAGCTATGTGTTCAAATGGCTTATGCCTTTATGAGGCCAGTTCTAGCTCTGAGTTATTATTATTTATTCAGTTTCTATACTGCCCTTCCAAAAATGGCTCAGGGAAGTTTACACAGAGAAATAACAAATAAGATGGATGGATCCATGTTCCATGGAAGAGTTCCATGGAAGAGCTAACTTTGAAGAAGTTAAGACTGTTTAACTCGAGGTGAACAAAGTTGATTAGTACTGTATGAGATAAAATAGCTACTAAATGAATTTACAGTGATGAAATACTTGAACCAGATTTTCTCAAACTTATGAGTTAAGAGAAAATAAAAATAGCTGATGCTGTTGCCTGTGAAACATTAGATGCAAATCCTGAAAAACTTTTCCACTTGACTGTATACGAGAGCCGAGCTGACACTTTTCATGAGGCCGTGATGTCTTCCTGAACATCATGGTCCTCAAATAATTGATCTTTACCCTCCAGGCCAATAGATTAAGCGTGTCTAATCCAGATGTAGAACCTTGCCCAACTAGTTGGACAGGAGGTCCAGACAGCGAGATAAGTGGCTGTGGTTTGATATCAAAAGTGTAGTGAACTATATCTATTGTGGTCACCACAGGGCAATTAAAATGCAACTCATCTTGTACCTCTTTATCTTCTGAAGGACTTTTGGAATTAGGGGGAATGGTGGAAAGAAGTAATCAACACACTGCTCCAGAATTGAAGGAGAGCATCCCCTCTCAATGGGAGGGCATAACCTCCATCCATACAGCCTCCCACACACACAAAACCCCATTTATTCACTCATCACATCTCTATACTGCCAAATCAATAGGGTCTCAAAGTGGTTAAGAAAAAAATAAAAACAATTAAAGTAGGTAAAGCAATTTAAAATCTAAAAGCCTGTTTTCAGAGCTTTCATGGAAGCTGTCAGAGATACAGAACCTCTTACTCCAGTCAACAGTACATTCCAGAGCCCAGGGGCAACCGCAAGTTACTGTCAGACAAGCTAGTGGCAACTGCAGACAGACTTTCCCAGCTGAACGTATGTAGCGGGGCTAATGCAGAATTTGGTGTTCTCTTAAATAATCCAGGGCTAAGCCATGTTGGACTTTATAGTTAACTACCAGAAACCTATTGGTAGCAAGTGTTATTCTTTTAACACAGGAGTAATGTAGTCTCTCCAATTATCGCAGAGACTAACCTGGCTCCTGAATTTTGCCCTAATTCAAGTTTCCAGACTAGATACAAGGCATTCCTATGTAAAGCACATTGCAGTAGCTAGGCTTGGCGGTTACCACTTTTTGCACCACTGTCTTAAGCTTGTCGTCCTTTTCCAGAAATGGTTACAGCTGATATATGAGCTGAAGTTAATAAAAAGTCCTGGGGGCACTGTCTCAATTTAAGACACCAAAGAGGTTTGGGTCCAGAAGTACTCCCAGAATGTGTACATATTCCTTCTGGGGGAGTGTAACCCCATTCAGAGTTACAACCCTCCAGAACGAACACGTCCATCTTATTTGCATTCAGGTTTTTTTTTACTCCCTCTTCCAGCCCATTACTGCCTGTGGACAGACATTTGGGGTATGCTATTTCCTAATTAAGTTGACATGGAGAAACAAATCTGAGTGTCGACTGCGTACTAACACCCTGTACCAAATCTCCTAATGATCTTTCCCCAGTGGTTTCATGTAGATCAGTGGTTCTTAACATGGGGTCCACCAAATGTTGCTGAACTACAACTCCCAGCATCTCCAACCTCAATAAATTGTGGCTGGGGATGTAGTTCAGCAACATCTGGTGGACCCCACATTAAGAACCACTGATGCAGATGTGAAGAGCACAGAGACAGAATGTAGCCCTGCAGAATTGCATACAAAAGCTCTTCTTTTGAACAGCCACAATCTCCAAATGACACCACCGGGAATCTGCCTGAGGCATAGGCTAGAACCACTAGAAAGCAGTGCCTCCCACTTCCAGGTGCCACAGATGATCTAGAAGGATACGACAGTCAATGACATCATAAGCCTCCGAGAGATCCAAAAGGACCAAAAGAATAGCATTAGTCAATTCCTAACTGAAGATCATCCATCAGCTGACTAAGGGAACTCTCAACCCCATAGCTTGCCTGAAAGCCAGTTTGAAATAGTCTAGGTAATCCATTTTCTCCAAGGCTGTCTAGAGCCAAGAGGCCATGACTATCATGAATTTCCCCCCCTACTTTAATTCTGAAATTACATTCAACTTACTCTTTTGTAACTTCTTTGGATATTGATCTTAATAACAGTATTATCCAGCTCATAACTGGGTCCCCCCCCTTCTAATAGTCCAATATGGTTGCAAACATTTTAGAAATAGTGAATTGATCTACAGTAACTCTGTATTTTTGGCCTTGGTAGCCTTTAGCTTCTTTTGGGGCATGGTTCCTTTCTTTTCTTTTCTTTTTAATAACCTTTCCAAAAACCACCTTATGTTTCTGGCTGCCAAACATGGTGTGGATGGGTGTGTGCGTGAGAGAAGCGTCCTATTAACCCTATCCCTGCTTCAGTTCTTCTCCAGTGTGTAGAGACCAACTCATTACTCATTTTGGGGCTTACAAGTCCTACCAGCAGCACTTCCAGAATCCCTGTATCAATGTTGTTATATGGTGTTTTATCCCTCCCCTTTCTATCTCTATATGCACAAGGATCTCTGGGACTTGTGGTTCTTGAGAGCATTCCACATAGAAAGATCCTTCTGTCTCTCATACTAGAATTAAGCATTCACCCCTGCTAACTTGGCAAAGAGCCACCTTTTAATGTGGTGATTCTCTTTATTTAGCAGGGGGAGAGTAACTGGCCCTATCCATCCCCAGCACAGTACCTCCAGTGATTGTTGCTGCTGTCTATCTTGGGTTTCTTTTTAGATTTTGAGCCCTTTGGGGACAGGGATCCATCTTATTTATTTATTATTTCTCTGTGTAAACTGCCCTGAGCCATTTTTGGAAGGGTGGTATAGAAAACAAACGAACTGATAGATAGATAGATAGATAGATAGATAGATAGATAGATAAATAAATAAATTCTACTTTACAGAAGGGCCCTGGGTTGGTCAGCAACTCAGCATGTTGCTTGTTCTGCTTCTAACCGGCTCCAGCAAATCTCACATTGGAAACACCAGACAGTAAATAACTTCCCATAAACATCCTCAAGTATAACCTACAATTTAGTCTTAGGGTTTTTTTCTCCTCCTGCTAATGGGTCTGCAGCCTGGGCTACCCCCATCCCCAGCTCTCTAGGCCCCAGTCAAGTGTACCATTTCCAACCCCCACCCTACGCTTGGACCACGATCGTGACCTCATCTGCTGCAATAGACTAGACACTGTGCATTCACTGAGGTTGCAAACATGTCAACCTGGAGATAACCCCAACATTGGAATACAGGTTTGAAAGCTGTTGAGATAAGTCCCCACTTGTGCATCTGACTAAGTAGGCAGATTAAAGCATCTGCCCATATATTTTTGCAACCTGCAATGTGAATGGTCACAGGCCAATAATGTAGACATTCCCAAATTCTGGTAGCAATGTCTAACTGGGGCATTGAATGTGTCTTTTTACAGTTTATATAATCAGCAGCCATTGTGCTCTCCATTAAAACCAGAAATTCCTTCCCTCCCCCAATGAACTTGAGAAAAACTAGAAATGCTTTCATGATAGCTAAGAATTTGAGGTAACTGAAGTGGAAGTGAGCCTCTTGTGCGAACCATTGACCTGCTACTACATGGCCTTTTCAGCGAGCACTGCCAACTAGTATTGGAAGCACTGGTAATCATCACATCTGCAGGTGATATTTTAAACCAGGTGACTTTCGGGTAAATGAGAGAATCAGGTCCACCATCATATCGAGGACTGAACCAACACAGCTATTTATACTATCTTGGGTGGATTATCAGATCAGATTGAAATTCTGAAAAACCCAGGCTTGAAGTGGGATTTATAATTCTAAAAGAATTATAGCCATCTTGAACACAATGAATTCCAGAAGTCTCTGTATGGAGTGTGCAGACTGTGATTCCTTACGAGGTCAATAACTGGGTCTCTTATGGATTGAACACTGAACTGTGGGAGAAAGGTTGCCACCCTCCTGGAATAGAAGAGGGTACTGATGAACTCTATGAATGTCTTCACAGCACAGGATACCTGTGCCTGAATGGAGCTTTTCAGGGACAGAGGCTAAAGAACTGAGTCAGATAGAGGTAACAAAAGATTGCTTTCTAATCTGGAAAAATTAACAAACTGCCAGGGCCAGATGCATCCATCCAAGAGTCCTTAAAGAACCCAAATGTGAGATTGCCTATCTCCTTGCAAAAATATATAACTTATCCCTACAATCAGGCTTTGTACCAGAGGACTGGAAAGTAGCTAGTGTAACTCCAGTTTTCAAAAAGAGATCGTTTGGGGATCCGGGAAATTACAGGCCAGTTAGCTTTACATCTGTGCTCAGCAAATTGATGGAAAGCATTCTCAAAGATAAAATTGTTAAGCATATAGAACAGGCCCTGCTGAAGGAGAACCATCATGACCTCTGCAAAGGTAAATCTTGCCTCACCAACCATTTGTAGTTCGAGGATATCAACACACGTGTGGATAAAGGTGATCCAGTTGACATAGAATACTTGGACTTTCAAAAAGATTTCAATAAAATTCCTCATCAAAGACTCTTGAGAAAAATCTGGCGGTCATGGTATAAGGGGACAAGTTTGTGTGTGGCTGAAGGTTAGGAAAGGGATAGGGTAGCAATAAATGGTCAATTTTCACAATGGAGGGAATCAAGATGTAGGGTCTCCCAGGGATCTGTACTGAGAACATTTATTCATAAATAATCTAAAAGCTGGGGTAAGCTGCGAGGTGACAAATTTGCAGATGACACCAACCTATTTAGGGTAAAATAAATCCAAAAAACTGACTGCAAGGAGCTCCAAAAGGATCTCTCCAAACTGAGGGAATGGGCAAAAAAATGGCAAATGTGGTTCAATGTTAGCAAGAGTGAAGTGATGCATATTAGGGCAAAAAACCCCAAATTTACATATATTTATTTATTCATTCATTTATTTGATTTCTATACCACTCTTCCAAAAATGGCTCAGAGCTGATGCCGATTGCCAAGAAATTTAGGACTGACAAAAGTAGTACTTTTTCACACAATACATAATTAACCTATGGAATTATCTGCCACAAGGTGTGGTGATGGCCACCAGCCTGGATGGCTTTAAGAAGGGCCTAGATAAAATCATGGAGATCAGGTCTATCATTGGCTACTAGTCTGAGGACTATAGGCTACCTCTAGCCTCAGCGGCAAGATGCCTCTAATTACCAGTTGCAGGGGAATAATAGCAGGAGAGAGAGCATGCCCTCAGCTCTTGCCTGTGGGCTTCCCAGAGGCATCTGTTGGGCCATTGTGTGAAACAGGAAGCTGAACTAGACTAGAAAGGCCTTGGGATGATCCAGCAGGGCTGTTCTTATACTATTTCCTGAACAGACTTTGTGCCAATACTATGCTGAAAGGCACTATCTTGTATTCACAGCCTCCTCTCCTATGCTGAAACACAAATACTTTGTTGTGGGCAGATGGATATATGAAAATGTGTCTTTGAGGTCTACTGACACAACTCAAGAATTTCAAAATAGAAGAGGTATAATCACTGACACTATCATCCTGAAATGTGGCCGGGGGGCAGCGGGAGGTATTAATTGTATGGCAAAACTCAGTCACCTGTGGCAACTGATTGCGAAGTGTCAGTGTGGAAGAAGTCTTGATCTGAGAGTCTGTGGTTAGATTCAGATTTCTCTCAGAGTATGTTGCCTGCTTCTGGGAAGACTTCAATCAAGCCTGAGATGTGCGACAGCAAAAGGACTGATATAGGTTCCAATGAAAAGTATAAGTTCCATGTTGATATGATGGTTTAGTCTATGGCTGAGAGGTCCGCTGACAATGTTTTCCCTGTTTAAAGGAACAGGTTTGGTAGCCTATGAATTTAGCTGCAGACTTCAGTTTGTGCATTCTTTCTAGGCTTTCATCCAAATTGCTGCCAAATAGGTTTTCTCCATCAAATGGAAGATCTTCCACCCTATGCCTTGCTTCTGGTGTTAAGTTGGACTCTCAATCCCTCCGATAAGAAAACTGATGCTGCTTCTCTGTGCTCTGGTTGCAAATGATCTATGAAAGCGGACAACTTTGAAAAGGAAATGATCAGAGCACCCCACAGACTTGATAATTTGCAAATCTAAGTTGCAGCCTAGCTGTAGGACAGGAGTGTCTATCAATTACATAGAGTTTCTTTCCACCTCTTTCATTAATCACCCACTTGGAGGGCGAGGAACCAGACAAAAGTTCAGATGAATTGGGAGATGAATTATTTTCAGCCTCCTCCTCTTCTGAATCTAAGGAGCCCTGCAGGACCTGAGCACCTGATTCCGATGTCAGATCTGGTTCCAGAGTCTGTGTCGGTTGTTCAGATGGCTTCAGTATCAAATGGGTAGCATCCCGGGGTTTCAATGACAACAAATTAACCTTGAGTTTGAACAGAAGAGTTAGCTTTCTCATGGTCCTGAGGCATCTGGAGACAGGGTTTAGACAAAGTTCCCTTAGATGCTGCTAAGATTGGTACTTCTCTTGAGCATGAAGTGGACTGCATTTGAACCCAAGTTCCCAATGGAGAATGACCCCGGATGAGAGAGGCTCAGATTCTACTGGTTCCAGATCAAGCACTTTATCCTCCTCTGAGCCTGAAGGTAGTAACAGAATGTCTGTTTTAGCAGATCAACAGTGGAGACTTCTCTTCCAAACTCAATAGCAGCAGGGACTTTTGGGGGGAGATTATTGCTTTTAGGGTTGTCTCTCTTTTTTTCCCCTTTGTGGTTTGCTGCTCAGATACTGTTTTTCATTTCTTGATCATTTTCAATTTTGATATTGATGGCTTCCGTCGATATTGAGGTCAGTTGAAGATTAGCTGTCAAAGTTGAGGGCATGGCCAACATATGTGGAGACTGGTTGCCCCCCCACCCCACTGCCCACCCCACCGCACTTTTGGTACCAAAGGCAGTTTTGAGTTCAAGGACCTACTGGCATCGCCAGACGCCAGCATTTTCATTGACAGAGCTAAAATATCAGAGCTGGACTCAGCTGCAGGAATCAATGAACAGATATTAGGCTCACCCATGGGGCTTAAATTTAGCCAATATATTTGTGACCAATAAACACTCACTCCCAAAGGACAAACTGAAGTATGGATGCACAATTTTGATCTGCTTGCCTAGAAGAGCCCTGACAAATTAGCCAAACACCCATTCACTGGCCTTCCCCTAGGCAGACCAATATTTGGCATAATCATCCAAAGTCAACACAGTTCTTAAAAGTGACTCTGACATAAAAACAGTGCTCACCCGAGATTGAAGAAAATATTTTTGAAAGAAATGGGATGGGGTTGTGGGAGAATCAAATAAAAACACAAAACAAGAAAATAAGTCTAAGTAAGCAGAGAGAAAAATATGAAAAATAACCTTTTTAGACTGAGGAGATTGGAAAGGGGCTCCCACCAAAAGTCACTGAGTGAAACTTTAGAAGATTTTGATGTGAGGTTCTGCTCACATACAAAACCTAACAGTGTGAATTGCACACAATCCACGTGGAAGAAGTTGCTGAAGTTGTAGAAGTTACTTAAGGCATAGTTCTAAAATTTGGGGGTAAATATATTTCCATTGGTGCAAATGTGGACATCAACAAGATGGCAAAGTGTGAGTACATAGAGAACTAATCTCAAAGGCAGAGTACATTTAAGTAATTCTCAAATATACAATGGTGTTTGAAGTAGTATGAGACAGGAGCCAAGGTGATCACAGTAAGTTTCAATACCATATTTTACGGTATATATAAAATTAGGGCTCACCTTAGGTCTCATCTTAAACCGAAGGTTTTTAGATTTTTAAATCAATCCATCAATAATGGATGACTATTAAGTAGTATAATTGGGTAACCACACCTCTGCTAAATAACAAAGTTTATTCATATTTAAACCAAGTCCCAAGGGGTATGTGTAGGCCTGAAAAATCCACAAAACATATAGTTTGTGCTCCCTGTGACAAACAATTCAAACAGGAAATTTAACTCACACAAAATTAGGACTAATTGCTTTGCTGGCTTCTAAAACAAAGTTTACTATTAAAATGGCAGAAGTTTTGTTATATAGACCAGAGTAATCATGCCTACCAAAAAACGAAGTCCAGTGTATATATCACTGTGCAAAATTATGTGCAACAGTCATATCCAAATATATCAGATTGTTACAGAGAGACTTACCTTCCAAAATCACAAAGTTTCAGGACAGCTGTGTCAGGATCCAGCAAAAGGTTCTGTGGTTTTATATCCCGATGGCATATTCCAAAGGAATGAATATAGGCTAAACTTCGGAATAGTTGATACATGTATAACTGTAACAAAGAAATTGTATAATGCACACTTGCCATATTAAAAAAGCGACACAAACATTCAATTCTGCAGGACAACAAAAATGCATATAATGTGGTTAAAAGCAACACTTTGTAGTAATGCTTTTTTTCTACAACATATATATTTATTATTCAAACATTTCTATCCCCCACACTTCTTCCACTAGAGAACAAACTAACAGCATCAAAATAATTAAAACCAATAAAATCAGCATCAGGACAGCAGCAATCAAATCAAATAAATTCAATTTTTCTGGCCCTGTTACGAAGAGCATTTTATTTTTTACAGCTCGATAGACTCTCTTTAGCTAAAACCTAAAAAGGAGTAATAAAGCTGCAAAACAGTTTACAGTGTTGCTTTGCACTTCCTCACACATAATACAAAAAACATGCAAGGGAAGATGGAGTTTACTATGAAATAATCTTTTGATGCTCTGCAGGGAAGGAAATTTCAGAAGCATGGTTATCTAGGCAACATGACAACCCTTCCTATGGATGTGCAAGTAGATGCTGGAGAAATTGTGTGTGTGTGTGTGTGTGTGTGTGTGTGTGTGTGTGTGTGTGTGTGAGAGAGAGAGAGAGAGAGAGAGAGAGAGAGAGAGAGAGAGAGAGAAGGGCAGAAAAGGGGAAAGTCTGGATTGAACACTGAGCTCTTTAACCTGGAAGCCAAAGCGTGGACATGTCTACTTCCTGGTCACAAGGCCCCAGGGAAGAGGATGGTGGAGTGAAAGCAACAAGCTCTCATGAGCTGCTCTCAGTCTGCTCCCCCACATCAATAAGGGCAGGAGACAACAACGCAGAGCCGAGCAAATCCAGGAGTTTCTGCCTAGGTACTCACCTACTCTTGCTTCTGAATTGCATTTTGACCCTGTGGTTGGGCCCCTAGATTTCCTCAGTCAGCAAAACAGCATCAGGGCACCATTTGGGGGTGGGGGCTACAGGAGGCTACCAATGCCCTGCCCTTCTCCTGTGGATAAGAGCAAAGCAAATCTTCCCCCATGTGATTGTTGTTCTTCCATGTGATTGCTGCTGCTTGGTTTCGGAGGAGAGTGCGAGATAGCCCTTCTTGTTGGGCTATGTAGATGATGACCAACAAAGACATCTTTTTTCCCCTCACACACACCCCTTTCTCTTGTGAACCCACAAAAAAAGGCAAGTGAGCAACAACAATTCCATGGAAGAAGCGGGGAGGGGAAGACAGAGCCTTCGCCTCTTACCATGCTGGGAAGCCTTTGCTGCAGGCTGGAAAAGAGAACCCAAGGGCTGCCATACAGATTTTTCTGTACGCTGGAGAAATGGTGGGCCAATTCCCATTGCCATGGTGTTAGAGAAAGTAGGGGTGAGTCCGAACCGTTCCGGCGGCCATTCTAAAGAATGGCCGAACTGCCGGACCGGTTCGGCCCTTGCTGGTTCGGGTCCGGGTGGGGGGTATTGCTTTAAGGGCGGGAGGGCTTGCTTACTCCTCCCGCCTCTTTGCCCCCTCCAGCGCCCATATTTAACAGACTAACGGGGCGCTGGAAACCAGCCGCCCCCGCCACCGCCCCCCCCTGCCACGGGCAGATTTATCCACCAAAACTACCAATACCCCTGCCGCCGCCGCCACCCGCCAGCCGGTTAGGGTTAGGGTTAGGGACGTCAGTGACGTGAAGTTTTATGTGGTTGTGTGGTAGTTATGTGGTTATGTGTGGTTATGTGGTAGTTTTATCCACCAAAACTACCAATACCCCTGCCGCCGCCGTCGCCCGCCAGCCGGTTAGGGTTAGGGACGTCAGTGACGTGAAGCGTGCGCACAATGTGCGCATGCGCAAAGCATTACTGGGAGCTTTGCAGAGCCGCAGCGGGGAAGGGGCGGCAGGGAGGTATCCTGCCGCCCCAATTACTCTACTAATTACGGCGCCACAGCGGAAAGCGGTGGGAGGGGTAAGTAAACCCTCCCACCACTCTTAAAGCGACCCCCCACCCCAGTGCCGGACCGCAGTGTGGTGGTTCTGTGCACACCCCTATCTAAAAGGCTATTCCTGTGCAGTTTGCAGCTTCTCTTTTTTCATCAATACAGCTGGGATATCTCAGGAAGCAACCTGTTTTTCAGTTCTTTGCTTCATACCCTGGGAACTCATTGCCACCGTGTATATGTTTTGCCCAAACCAAAAATGCGTTCAACCTTCACATGTGGCCATGTACACTTCCCCTCACCCTCTGCAACCACCCGTGAAGGTAACCCATAATATGTACAGTAGCCCTCATTTGCACAGGTGTGAACTTCATTTTCAAGGACAGAACACTCTTGTGGCCAGGATTCAGAAGCAGTATACAAGCAAGTGCTCTGCTCACACACAGTACTTTTCAGCTTTTGCCTTCCAGTAGCAGTCCATCAAAGGCCCTCCACCACCACCTACAATCAGGGTCCCTCCAGAGTTATATACGAGAAGTACTATACGAGAAGCAATCAACTATCACTAGAAGAAAATCCCTCTGTGCATGAGCAGGGTGCTCCTCCACAAAGGCACTGGGATCCTGTCATGTGTCTGAAGTCTTCAACCACCAACAATCAAGCGTCTTAATTCATTTTACCTACCTTCACAAATATCATGGGGAGTGTCTGCTTGGCCCGACTATAATGTCTGGCAACTCTGTATACTGTTTCAGGAACGTAGTCCAGGACCAAATTAAGGTATACCTCATCTTTCTGAAGAAAAAAGGTGGGGGGAGGGGGACAAGAGGAGTGTAAGAAAAATTACAAGAAGCCCAAAGTACAAATGTTTAGGTTAGTTGGTCGGTTTTAAGTTGAATCACAATATGCGTAAAGCACGGAGTTTAAACACCATAACACAATATACCAGGAAGTGTATTTATGTTTGCATGGGCCAAATCATCTCTGTAGATGCCACTTCATGCTGAATGGCACATTTTCCCCCATGCAAATGAAGCCAGATAACCAATCTGATAACTTTGACTCATATTTCAACACAGTGAAAATGTTTTTAAACACACACAACTTATTTATTGGCCACCCCATAACAATTGTTCTCTGGATGGGTTTTTTAAAAAAGCACCCTGTTTCAACAACAAAAAACTATGGTTATAGTATTTCCTCAAGTACTAAATTAAAAGAAGAGCGCTGACGCCATATGTAAGAGACAGAGACTAAGAGCAAAAGAGTTGAACAAAAACTTTCTGGGATAACACAACACTCATTGTGAAGTATAATATGGGAGGACAAAAGAAGCAACCAAACAGTTTAAGAACACAGTTTCTCAACTGCCGGTTCACGACGAGTTGAGTGCCGGTCTGTGCCTTGGGGAGTTAACACACCCACCCTGCTGCAAACCTCCGTGTTATTAAAAATATATATCTTCAAATACCAGCCACCATACGGCCGAGGCGATGCTGAGAGGATGGCTGGGGATGGCTGCCAGGTGTAGGGTGAACCAGCAGTCCTTCTTACACCTCCCTGCCCGCGCTGCGAACCTCCGTGTTATTAAAAAAAAAATTCCGCAAATACCAGCCGCCGCGTGGCCAAGGGGACGGCTGTGTGGGGGGGGGGAGGGTGTTAGCCAGTAGTCCTTCCACATACACACACCCCGCCACCAACGGCGGACACCAGAACGACGCCATGGCCTGCCGTCTGGCCCGGCATCACTTTGCAACTGCACGTCTGCACAGCACCTCGCAGTTGGGAAGCTGCACCAGGCCAGACGGCAGGCCACGGCATCGCTCTGGTATCTGCCGCGGGTGTGTGTGTGTGTATATATACACACATACACACACACACACACACACACCCCGTATATATATGGACTACTGGCTCACACTCCACAGCCATTCCCTCGGCCACGCAGCGGCTGGTACTTGTAGAAATTTCTTTAATAACATGGAGGTTCGCAGCGCGAGGGTGTGTGTGTGTGTAAGAAGGACTACTGGTTCACCCCACACCCGGCAGCCATCCCCAGCCATCCCCTCAGCATTGGAATTTTAAAAAATACATGGAGGTTCATGGCAGGGGAAGGCAAGAAGCAAACAGAGCAAAGTGCGGTGCAGTGAGGTGGTTCTTTCCATCGGTGCAAGCTTTGTTTACCTAGCCTAGGGAGCAGCTGATGAATATAGCCACAGTTTATGACAAGAGTGTTGGCAACTGACTGGGACAAGCAACATAGCAATCCTGGCTCTTTTACTGTGAGGCTATTACTTCCTAGGAATTGCAACGGGGGTTGGGTTAGGAACCTCCGCTGGCCACCTCTGAGGCAAGTGATAATCCAGTGCGCATTCTCAGTTTGCAGAACGAACGGATCCGTGGGCGAGCTGGCACTTGCTCCCCAGCATTTAGTTTATTGCCAAAGTAAGCAGGCTGTCTGGGATCAATGGGTTCAAGTCAGCTCGAGTTGTGCCGTACAAAAGGGACTTGAATCAGGTGTACAGGTGTTCAGCAACCACCAACGATGGAAACCTGACACATCTGCCCAGGGAGAGGGGCAGAGAGCAGTGGGCAAGCCGCAACTGGGTTGGTCCACAAAGGAATTAGCCCCCAAGGAAAGGCTTCTTACTTGCTCTTGGTAACCTGAACCCAGCCCAAATGATGAGCTCTAAAACGTCGCCCTGGGCAAATCCAGGCATCTCGCATTTCGTTAGGCAGCTACCCATCAAGCCAAGCTCTTTCCATCTCTTCTAGCTTTTTCTCTTTCTTTCTCTCCCTCTCTCCCTTCAAGCCTGCCCCATCCCCTTTTCATTTTTCTATCCCTCTGTCACTCTCTCTCAAGCCAAGCCTGCCCCATTCTCTTTCTCAAGCCAAGCCTACCCTATTCTTTTCCTCTTTCTTTCCCTGCCTCACTCCAATCTTTCCTTCTTATAAAAGCCTGTGTAGTGAAGGATCAAAGTATAATCTTCTTATCCAAAATTAAGAGAAAAACTTCTCTAATTTTTTCCCTTAGAAGTGCTCCGTGTTAAGTGTGATGATTCGGCAGAGGTGGAAAGGAAAAACAATGCATTTTATTGTTATGTATTTTGTACAGATTGTATTGTATTAATTTTATTATGATTTTAATTCAATTTATTTTATTTTTATTTTTATTAATCTTGGCCTTCCAGAACGTCAAAAGTTAAATTTTGATTAAATTCATTTTAGTTAATTTCACTTTACTTTGATTTACTTAATTGATTGATATTAAGTGTTACTTTAATAATCAGCACCCTAAAAATTGACCTCGGCCCCCATGAGCCAAGTCATGGTCAGTTTTGGCCCACCAGGTCATTTGAGTTGTGCACGCCTGTAGTATAGTACTAACAGATAAACTTGAAACCCCTTTACTAAGTGCTGGTCCGGGAAACTGCACATGAAGAATGTAGCTGTCCTTGAAACTCCGCATGAAGAATTTACCCAGTCCTTGACTCCAAAAAGACTGAAAAACACTGGTTTAGAACTAGCATTACAAATGTATCCTGATGCATGATGTTATAAAGATTCACAAATGCCATTTGCAATTATATTTGGCAAACGAAGACCAACTGTGCCTTGAATGAAATATTTCTATAAAGGCATATAATGAGTAAACTCCTAAGGTATACATGTTGCGAGGGCTACCTGAGCTTTTGAAAATAACTATATGTAGTGCATTTAAGATTGATCATTGACCATTAAAAAAGGTTATCTATCATTTCTATAGGCATGTGCATTTCATAAGCATGATTCTTTTATGTGCAGGCATCACAGAATGATTCTTTTACATGCAGGCACCACAGCCAAACGTGTGCATTTTCAATACCTATTATTTTTCAATACCTATTACAGAGTGTAAAATGTTTTGGGGCACTTTCAGGCCTGGCATCAGCATGGCTGCATACCTGCCTCAGCACCTGTGGGAGCCCACTGATGAACAGTCACTATCTGTTCATTTATCCACCTCATTTAGCTTCTGTCTACCATCAAAGCACAGAGATTAACATAGCATCCCTGGGAAGCAAGGGGTAAGGTGCATTAGCTGCTTCCCTATTAACCATTCTTCCCCAATGATGCCAAGCTGAGCCTCACAGTCAGTACAGGTGCAGCCACAAACACCCCTGCTTTCTGTTCTTGCAAAGTCTTTCCTTCAACTCCTCCTCCTCACTATTGTTTTGTTTCCTCAGACACCCTTTGCCTCTTGGGCCAGATCTACAGAGTGCAACAAGCAGCAACAGTGAAGAGGAGGGCAAACAGTTAAAATCATCTACTCCATCCATCACCATCCAGACCCAAAAGGTTTGCTTCCCGAATGCTGTTCTAAACTTACCTTCTCTCCACTGGAGTAAAAGAAATAGCGCAATCTGACAATATTACAATGATCGAGCTTTCTCATGATTTGAAGCTCTCGATTCTGGAAGGGAAAAAAGAGAGGGCAATATTTGAAGAGATATTTCCCAAAAAATAGGCAATCTTTAATGATTTTACATATAAAAGCTCAAACATTGTTTGGTCATGCAGCCCACATATATTCTGCCACTCCAGAATTATCACTGCTTAGAGAGAACTGTGTAGTAGATTTCTGTTGAACTAAGAAATAGCTGATCTAAACACAATTACCAACTTGCCTAGAACTTTCCAGAAGTGCCTAGAACTTGCCAAGAAATTTGTACTTCTTACAGAGAAAATGACAAGAACTCTCCAGCTGGTAAAACCAGGCAGAACATTTCTCTAAGGAAAGCTAGTAACAATGCTGCTGGTTGGTACAGCATAATCTGAGAAGTGAATACACTCAGGTGGTTAGATGACATCAAACAGGATTACAAGACTGCCGAGATGGCTTCAATGGATGAGAATCGTAAGAAACAGGATAGCAACACCTAGAACTTTGCAACTGTGATGACTTCCAATGCTTGGGATCCAGTTGTAACTACAGCATTATGTCATATTATATTTCACCTCAAAATTCAGATCCCTCCCACCGCACCTGTGGTTCATTCTTTCACAGTTAAAGAGGAGTATTTAACTCAATGTGCTTGACAGAGGGCTCTGTTTTCATTGATTTGTACAAGTCAGCTTTTTAATTTTTATTTTAAATAAGATTTTTTAAAGGAGCATTGGTCACTCACTGTGAAGGCTTCTTCTTGCTGCTGGTGTTGAGGACATCTCACATGGGTTATCCTCCCCAGCATGCTCCAGATGGGCAGGATGTATTTAAATTAACCAAGAAGACTTTAAGAGGCCCGGGAGGATAGCCCCTCCCAGTTTAGTTAGTTAAGCCAAGCTTCTAGGAGGAGAAAATCCATAAGAAATTAAGTTAGCAATGAAAAAACTCAAGTAAACAAAATACAGACCAGTAGCCCCTGATGGGTTGAGATGTCCTCAACACCAACAGCAAAAAGAAGTCTTCATGGAGAGTGACCAATGCTCCTTTCTCAGCTGCTGGGTGAGGACATCTCACGTTGGACATGCCACAGCTACAAGACTCTGGGAGGGAGGGCGACATGGGCTACTGGGAAGGAAGGAAGTGTTGAAGGAGACGCCTGTCGAAGGCAGCCTGAGATGAGTGCATTAGGTCTAGCTTATAATGCCTCATAAACGTGGTAGGAGATGACCATGTTGCCGCTCTGCATATATCTTCCAGTGGAGCGTTTGTGGAGAAGGCTGCCAAGGTGGCTGCTGAGCGAATGGATTGAGCTGTAATTTTCAGTGGAGTAGACAGATGCTGGACTTCATAAGCCAGGGAAATACAGGCTTTAATCTATCTGGCCAAGGTAGATATCGAGACTTGTTGACCCACTGTGGATGGCAGGAAGGACACGAACAACGCTTCTGTGGAATGAAATGAGGAGGTCCGAGACAGGCAAGTTTTCAGGCATCGGCGAACATCTAACTTGTGCCACTCCTTCTCTCTTGGGTGAGACGGGGTGGGACAAAAGGAGAGTAGGACAAGGTTCTGAGAACTGTGGAATACTGAGGCCACCTTTGGTAGTAGATCTGATATCAGAGTAACTAAATCCAAGGAGAATATGCAGAATCTAGGATTGACAGATAGGGACCTGAGTTCGGAGACTCGCCTAGCTGATGTGATAGATATTAGGAAAAGCTAGCTTCATGGACAGGATAAAGAGAGAGATAGAGCGCAATGGTTCAAAGGGAGGTGCATGTCCCTAAGGACCTTGTGAAGGTCTCAAGGAGGGAACCTGTAGACCACCAGAGGAGATGATAATGTGGCCCCTCTCAGGAAGCGTTTCAGGTGTGGGTGCACGGTCAGACCTCTTCCTTTGAAAGGCGAGAGAAGAAATCCAAGGGCTGCTGCATGTCGCTTTACGGTGTTTGCGCTTAGCCCTTTGTCTAGGCCACCTTGGAGGAACAGAAGTAGTTCAGGAAGTTTGCACGGTATCGCTGAGAGGTCGCATTGTCTGCACCAACGAAGAAAAACGCACCAGGTAGATTGATAGATACGGTTGGAGGGTGACCATCTGAATGCCAAGAGTGTATCTAGTACTTGTCTGTCATATCCAAGGCGGCCGAGTATGTTGCATTCAGTCGCCATGCGGCAAGCTTGAACTGGACTGGTGATGGAGGACTGGACCTTGACTGAGGAGATTGGTCCTTGTCAGGAGGAACCACAGACCATACACTGCCAGGTGGAGGATTTCTGTGAATCATGGGCAGCGAGGCCAGTAGGGAGCTATGAGAATCACCTGGGCCCCCCTCAGTCAGATGTGCCGTAGGAGTCTGCTGAGGAGCGGTACCAGTGGGAAGGTGTACAGCAGTTCCCAGGGCCATGGAGCTGACATGGCGACCACCCCTTCTGCCTGTTGACACAGAAAACAGGAGAAGAAATGAGGCAGCTGGGTGTTGAGGGGAGATGCGAAGAGATCCATCGACGGATGACCCAAGGCTTTGGTGAGGAGATGGAAGGCCTGAGGGTGGAGCTTCCATTCTGCTGGGTGAAACTCCTGGCGACTCAGCCAGTCTGCTTGCATGTTGAGGGAACCACTGACGTGGTGGGCTATGATGGAGGACAGATGCCTCTCCACCCAACACATTAATAGAGCCAATTCTTGGTGGGAGGAGTGGGATTTACATGGGCTTTCGCTGTCATGTTGTCTGCACGGATCAGGACATCCTTGAGTTGGACCTGCTCTTTGAAAGCCAGCAGTGCTAAATGTATGGCCCTCAATTCCAGCCAGTTCATGCTGTGCCATTTTTCCTGTGTAGTCTGTGTGCCTTGTGCTGAGTGGGAAAGACAATGTGCTCCCCAGCTGTGGAGGCTGGCATCTGTTGTGACAATTATTCTGGGGGGGATCCAGGAAGGGCCAGCCCTGAGTCAGATTGGAAGGCGATATCCACCAATGCAGAGATTCCTTGACTGGTGGAGGTAGAATTACCCTTGTGTGGCGCTTCTGCGCTATCTCCAGTTGGTGAGGTAGGAGGAACCACTATAGAGAGCGGAAGTGGAAGCGTGCACAGGAGAGAGCTTCCAAGGTAGACACCATGAGACCCAGAAGTTGTGCTAGGGTCATGATTGATACTGTCCTGAGAGACAATAGAGACCTGGCTAAGGTCATTATCTTGTCTCATCTCTCCTCTGGGAGGAAGAGCCTGTCTTGTCGTGTTCCTATGACCACCCAGGTGTTGGAACTGCGTGGAGGGGGTTAGGTGGCTCTTGGCGGCGTTTATTAGAAACATGTGAGAAGATAGTGCAGCCGTGGTGCTGTTTACGTCTTGTGTTGCGGAGTCTCTGGATTGTATGAGATCATTGAGCTAAGCAAAGAGTCTGACCTTTTGCAGCTGGAAGTGGGCCACCGGGGGAGGGGGGGGATTACTTTAGTGAAGATCCTTAGTAACAATGATAGACCAAATGGCAGTGCTGTGTACTGGTAGTAGTCTCCCTGGTAGTAGAAACGGAGGACACGGCAGGAGCGTGGGTGGATTGGAACATGAAGATTTGCCTCTGTGAGGTCGATTGATGCCAGAAGGTCTCCATGTTGTAGGGTCTACGCTACGGAGTTGATGAGGAGGAACTGGTTCTATTGCCAAAATGGTGAGGAGGTGGTTGATTGCTCGCTGTGGGGCCATGTGTTTCAGATGAGCTTTGGAACGAGGTGTGGGTAGGAATCTGTCCCTGGGATGGGAGATCAACTCTATCTTGCAACCGTGGAGAATTGTATCCAGGACCCATTTGTCTGAGATGGAGGCCTCCCAGGAGTGGAAAAAGCTGGACAGGCGACCTCCCACCCCCAGCGTGTCAGGATGATTGTTGAGGCTTAGACTGTTGTCCAAATTGCTGTTTTGTGGTGGTAGCCTTGGGGTAGAAGCGAGGCCTGTTCCAGTTGGTGCGCTGAGGTCTCATGTCCGTCTCTGGGATGAAAGGAAGCCCGAAAGGGCTGACTGAACCTTCTGCTAGGTCTTTTGTCCTCCGTGTGAGTAGATCAAGGGAGCACTTTCTTCTTGTCCTTCATCTCTTGTAAGGCCTCGTCCCCAGAAAGTTTATGAGCTGTGTACGCAACTGAGGACAGGTTGGAGCGGGAAGCTGTGTCAACCTGCCAATGCTTAAGCCATAAAGTGTGCCTGGTCACAACGTTGTTAGCTGTGGCGCGTGCCCCAAGCATACAGCATCTAAAGTTGCATCCACTATGAATGCTTGGGCCTTTTAAATGTTTAATAGGATCTGTCTCTGTTTAGGTGGATCCGGTGGCAGGGATTGAAGAAGTGATGCCCTGGAAAGGATAGAAGCTGCTATGGAGGCCCATGTTGACAATGAAATGCATTCGTTCTTCTTGAGTTAGAATTCAAGCTTCTTTTCAGTGGGATCCTTGAGCACAGAGTCTCCATCTTGGAGCAGTATGGCACCAGATGAGAGAGCGGCCACGTGAGAATCAACAGGAGGTATCGGGAATAAAGTTGCTGCTGTTGGAACGAAACCATAGTGTTATTAGCCAGTGTAGTCGTGGTTTTTTCCTGTACTTCAGGAGTTTGCCATTCCTATCTTAGAACTTCTGCAAAAGTTTCTGGCAGTGGAAACAACAGATCCAGAGAAGATGAGGTGGGCAGAACCAAGGATTCCCTTGAATGAGCAGCATTCCCCTGAAAGCCCTCAATATTCAGGCCTAAGGTCTGTAAGGCTTTCATGAATAAATTAGAAAAATCCTCTGATGGAAAAAGCCTGCGTGAGTGGGTGGAGGGCTCTGCCTGTTGGCTATCCGACCATTCTCCCTCCTCACAGGACTCAAGTTCTGTGTCTGGTTCCATGGGGTTCTGCCCTGATCCCATGGGGTCCTCCTGGGGAGTCGATGGCCCCGGTGGTGGTAGGGGTTCCACAGGCCTGCCTGGGTGAGGGTCAGGGGAGTCATAATCTGAAATCATAGATGAATACTCAGAGGAAGATTGTTTGCGCTTTTGGTGTGACTTTTTTTATTTCTTTCCCTTGGGCTTACTGGAGTGTTTATGCTTATGGCTCCTTTTTAACTTTTTTTTTTAATGGTGGTGGTGGGGGCCCTCCGAGGACCCCTCAGAAGAGTATGAGTCCTGAGAAGAGGAGGAGGTGGACTGATCCTTGCGTTTACCGCACTTTCGGGGGGGGGGGGGAGATGCTTCTAAAGTGTCTGGTTTAAAAGAGAAGAAAACCAAACACACCATGGCTCAGATACTTTCCCTGGTGGGAGGCGAGGCTGGCATGGCAAGGCCCGCTGGAGGTAGGGCTGGCATGGCAGGGCCTGCAGGAGGTAAGGGGCACACTGGACCACTAGGGACTGTTGGCCCAAAGGACCCCAGACTCACCAGAACCAGTAGGAAAGGGCTGGCCCGCATTGGTGGGACCTCCATCTGTGCTCTCTGTGGCTGGCTAGGCGGTTGCTGGAGCGTGTCTTCCCTTATCGCCTCCTCTCCTTCGCCCTTCTCAGCGGAACGAGGAGAAGAAGTTTCTCCAGGCCCTGAACATCTGGGGAGCCGGCTGGGTTCACAGGCAGAGAGGAACCCATGGCCATGTCACTCAACCTCTCTTCAGGTGTTGGTTTTGGTTTCCTTGAAGCGGGCACACCGGCATCCTTCCCGCGTGCACCAGGCATTTTGGCCGGAAGTGGCCCAGGCCACAAGTTGTCGGGTGTGCTGTCGACGGCCTCCTCTAGCACCATGATATCAGGGCTAACAGGCCTGTTGAGGGGGGGAGGTCAGGTGATCACGCTTCCAAACTGGCTGGATCGCTGTTAGGCAGGCGCCCTGATGACCTGGTAGTGCGTTATGGTTCTTGCTCCCTGTAGCCACACCCATCGAGGACACAGTGGTGCATGGCAGGGCATTTTGTGCGGCGTGCACCATCACTCAATAGTGATGGGGCTTGTCAGCTTGGAAGGAGTCCGCCGCTTTCTTCCCCTTCAGCATTAGCACATGCAGTATGCTTGATCTCTTAGGCTCAATCGACAGGAGGAGAGGAAGTGAGGGGAAGAGAATGGAGAAGGCAGAGGAGAGTATTTCCCCCCCTAGGCATAGAAGGATAAGAAAACGAGGTAGTTGGGGAAAGGAAGGATGGTTAGCAAAAGATATAGGCGAGGAAAAGAAGCAAGGCAGCATCTTCTGTCCACTCTGGAGCTCTGCAGGACAAACAAAACTGGGAGGGGCTATCCTCCTGGGCCTCTTAAAGGCTTCTTGGCTAATTTAAGTATGTCCTGCCCATCTGGAGCATGCTGGGGAGGATAACCAATGTGAGACGTCCTCACCCAGTAGCTGAGAAATGTGCTTAACATGTTTAATTTGCGCCCATCCTGTTTTGTTTCTTCCCCCCACCTTGTTTTAATTAACAGCTATTATTTATTCATTGCATTCACAATCAGGGTGGTTAAGAGGAGTGGGTATTTTCCCTATTGTTCCACAATATGCTTATGACTGTAGCAGGGATCAAGAAATAAGCAACTGCCTTCTAATGAGTCACACCATCAATTAATCTAGCTCTGTATTGTATATACAGACTGGCAGTAATTCTCCCGGGTTTCTTACAAGGCTTTTTCCTAGTCCAACCTGGAGATGCCGGGATTGAACCAGAGATCATCCCTGCTGAATGATTGCCAACTGCAGGCCCCATACATGGTAGATGACAAAACTGTAGTCACAATTTTGTGGCTGGGGATGGTGGGAGATGTAGCTGAACAACAGCGGGAAGGCCAAGTTGGCCCATTCCTGCTCTAACATGTGCATCATAGAGCAGGCTTTTGTTGGTGCTACAGATAAAGAAGAACATGAACACAAGGAGCATGTTCTTAAAACAATGGAAGACATTTATATTAGTCTCTTTGGGTTGCTACCTTCTGAAAAGCTGAGTGGCAATTTCATCATCATGATGTTGCTCTTTACAGGTTCAAGGTGCTGTCTTGCTGGCTCAAGGTTCGGGGGCGGGTGGGGGCCTTTGGCAAAATGCACTTGGGTTCCCATCTCCTCCCCTACAGAGTCAGTGAGCACAAAAGCAAGCAGCAGCAGCAAGAAAGAGCAACACCTGCAGCTATTTGCTTGTTTTCCTGCCCTCTTGCCTCTGGGTTGAGACTGAGATTAGGCTCAATCCTCACAAGAGGGTAAGTGAGCAGTGGTGGGCATTCCTCACCACTCACTCATCTCAGTGGGTGAGCAAGCAAAATGGCAAGCAAATGGCAAGCAGCAGCAGCAGCAAGGGGCTCCTGTCAACTGTGGGTTCTTCTAGGGCACTGGGGACTTTCTGGTGGTCTAAGGATGCCATCCCGATGCCAGCCTGGCTCATTAGCTTAAAGCAATATTTAACAAGCATTTTTCATTTCAAAATTAAAAAGACTAGCGACACATTTCACTCTCACACTTGAAAATGTTTCATTTTGTTTTAATTTTGAGAAAGTTTAAAAAATTACTCCCAGAAGAGCCTATCCATTTTTCTGCACAAGTCTCTCCAGATTGGAAAGAGGCAAGCCCAGAGCAGAAGGTGATGCAGATAAGAGGTGTAGTGGGTGGACTGCTCTGCCTTAAGCTCACAGGAGCTCTCTTCCCCTCCCCCCCTTGTACATACCAGCAGTTCCTTAATGGCATACCAGTGTGTCCCAGTGCACAGCTTGGAAACTGCTGGTTTAGATACTTTTGTTGTCAAAATAGTGTATATGAAGATTGCAAACAAAGGATTTGAGAACAGCATTATGCATAGCTAACCTATATTTTGCTTTCAAGGAAGCTTATAAAATCTTAGAAAGTGTAGCATGGCATGCGTGTAATGCATCTCACTTTCTGCATCAGTTCACAACACAGTTGAGGGGGAGGAGATGGAACTGAAACTGCTACAGAATTAAGAAGCTCTCTTCTTACAGTTTGTTTTGGAACATTAAACTCTGGTTTATGATCTCCATTCTCTGGCTTCTGGGCAGACAGTTCAGACAGTCAATTCCTAAAGCTTCAAAGCCCATTTCCCTGTAGGACTCATTTTGTCTACACCCACACTGCTGCACCCAAATGAGAACTTAAAGCAAGTCTCTTGGCATGGACAGGCTGCACAGAATGATCTTCAGGAGGATTCCCAAGCCCAGCAAACTATGTCACAGAGCTACGCTAATGTCCATCAGTTCACTTAAACTAGTTAAATCTAATTAATATTTCAGACAGCTAATAGGAAAGAGCAATCTGTCTACATCATCTCGCCTCTAAGAATAAAACTGAGAAGTAATACAAAAATAACAGCTAACTAAAATTCCCTGCCGTTTTTATTTCTCTAGAATATTCATACATATTTGGTAACACAATCTAATGGATGCACTTAGGTTGATACCATCTGAAAAAAGCAGGTTGCTCACCCATCTTCTAGGTCCTCCATGTAACCACACATTTTATATAATTGGAAGGGACCCTGAAGCTCTTCTAGTCCAACCCCCTGCTAAGTGCAAGAAATTGCTACAGCATCTGACAGATGGTCACCCAGCCTCTGTCTCAAAGCCTCCCATGAAGGGGTCCTCCATTGCACAGGTTATTCCACTTTTGTTCAGCTCATACCATTAAGCAAATTCCTCCTAACGTCTGGCCTAGATAAACTCCCAATTTCAACCCATTAGTTCTCATCTTGCCATCAGGATCAAAGAACAAGTCTGCTCCTCCTATGCAGCAGCTCTTCAGATATTTGAAGGTGGCTTCATATCTCTCCTTAGTCTCCTCTTCGCCAGGCTAAACATACCCAGCTTCTTTAAGCATTCCTCAAAGGACTTGGTTTGTTGCTCTCCTGTGAATTCTTTTCTGTTTATCAATGTCCTCCTTAAAAATGCAGTGACCAGAATTGGACGCAATACTTCACGCAGAAGCCTGACCAGCACAGAATAGAGCAGACTGATTACTGCTCATGACCTGGGCACTACACCTCTGTGAATGCAGCCTAAGTTTGCAGTGGCTGACCTCACGATGTTACATGCATGGTAGAATAAATTTGAGTCACTGCACAAGAGCAATGTTGCACAAGTGCAAAAACTGCATGGATGAAGTTGCAGACAGTGCAGCCATTATATATAACCACCACACAATCTGCGCAATTTTTGCGTTTGTGCAACAACTCTCTTTGCAGCTGTGCAAACATTAATGTGCAACACTCCATAGTATGTCACCTATTGAAACTGCATAACTCTGCTGGCTCATGTTCAGTTTATTGTCCACAAATTCACCTAGATTATTTTCAAATGTACTGTTGCCAGGGTCCCCCACCCTCATCCTATGCTTATGCATTTGATGTTTCTTACCCAAATGCAGCATTTTACACTTGCCTCCAACTTCATCTTATTGGTTTGGCCCCAATGTTCAAGCCTGTCCAGATCATTCTGAATCTTGATTCTGCCTTCTAAGGCATTAGCAACCCCATAGATAGATGTGTCATCTGCAGATTTCATAAGCATTTCCTCTACTACCTTCTCCAAGCCATTTATGAAAATAGTGAATAGCACAGGACCTAGGACAGAGCCCTGTGACACTCTACTCAATACCTTCCCCTCTACTAGCAACCACCTGTTGGGTACGGTAGTTCAAGAAGCCCATTTACTTGTTGCAAGTTCATTGGCCATCAAGTAAAACATTTCTAGAAAAGGGAATTTATTTTAAGATGAACTTTAGCTCATCGTGGAGATCCAGAATGGTAAAGTGGAGAGCATGCTGAATTGGGCCCCAAGGAAACCTGAATTCCTGCTTAACTAGTCATGAAGCACAATCAGTGCTCTTGGGAGAGTCATTCTCTTCAGCATAACTCACTTCATAGGGTTGTCATGAGGCTTCTTGCCTGTAATTGATGTGCTTTTAAGTGGTTTTCTGTGCAGTCACATATAGGAGAGGTGGGGGAAGCATTTGGTGCCCTGTGCTTCAGGCACACAAAGGTCTTGAGCAACTAAAAAAAGGCAAGAGCTTTCCAAAACTCGAGAGACAGTTCTCTATCTTGCTGCAGGCACAATAACAACAACAACAAAACTAGAGATAATCTTGACCCTGCCCTCGAAGCATGTAGAACCAGGGTTTACCTGCACAAAGGCAGGATAGGAAGGCTCTTCTAAACTCTAGAAGTTTCTGAAATGTTGATCTATGCAGGAACAGAGTTCACATGCATAACTGTAAAGGCTACAAAGAAAAAGTGGGAATAACTCCATGCACCAGACTTGAGAAATCACAGGCACCAGTGAGCCATGGTGCCTAGAAATTTAACTGTGGTGGCTAGACTTGGAGATTCAGAGATTGAATTATTTAATAAAATATTTATTTTTTCCAGGCAGCCCTGTTTAAGTTCTAAGTAGGTTATTTTTAAGGAAGCAAAGAAAAGTTCATTTACCCTCCCCCTCCAAAATATCCATCCAGTCCAGTAATTCTGTCAAGTGTCCACTTTCTGCCTCCTAAATATTTGGACTGGCTCCTAGATTTTAAAAAAATTGTCAAGGCCTGTCCAATGACATACTTCTACTTGCTTAAAAGGAATAGTATATTTTTATGCCTACTTATATTAGGCAGGGGGAGAGCATCTGCCCCTCTACAATCTCAGCACAGCAACCTTCCAGTGGCTCTTGCTGCTGTCTACCTTATGTTTCTTTCTAGATTGTGAGCTCTTTTGGGGAAGGGAACCATCACTCATACATACATGCGCGCTGTCCACCCTCAGAACTGAGGACGGCATGAGTGTGGGCCGCAATTGCTGCTTCCTCCCCTCCCTCTGGTCACCTCACTCCTCCAGCCCGCTGGGAAGCACTCCAGGAAGAGCAGCAGCATCGCCATGGCGGCCTAGGCCAGCCAACCACCAGCCTCGGTTATGTTGCCCTGCCAAATCTCTTTGCCAGGAAAACAGAAAAGTGAGAGCTTCCCATCCAGCCTGCATGGACAGCCAGGCTCACCCTTGCAGACCTTTCTCCCTTAAGGTTGGGGGGGGGAGGCTGGGCAGGGGGCCGAAACAGCCAGTGGTGGAGTGGAGACACGACCAGCAGGGCATGAGAGAGGGGAGACCAAGGCAGGGATGGCAGTGGAGGCGGCGAAACCACCTTCCTTGGGCCCTCCTGCCACCCACATGTCAGTTAGGGCTGTTTTCGGCCCATTTCAGGGCTCTCTGCGCACCTTCCTGAGAATCTTTGCAGGAGTATAGCAAGAAACAAGCAAAAATCCACATTTTGAAATAAAAATACTATTTTGGTGTAGTTTGGAATGTGCAACCTCTGCCATCCCAATACAGCTTGACACAAACCAAGAACAGAGAGTAGATCTTCTGCTAAGACAGGGTTCCCAATGTTTTTTTTAAATTTAAAAAAAAATTATAACAAGCATACCCCTTCGTCACAAATTTCAGTACGAGAGAAAGAGGGCACAAAAATGAACATGTACACAAGTGTGCAAACACACAGTTATGAGACGGGCTATACCAGCCTACATCCAGATTAAGTTATTCATGAGTACACCCACTGAAGTTAATAGGCCCATTATTTTCAATCAAATGGCTTATGAGTAACTTAATCGGAATATAGCCAGTAACTGTAGTTCATCTCATACCTGTTAAATTTAAATTTGAGTATGCGTGTGCATGCCTACACACACATATATACACACATCAACACACAAATTTAAATGTTACAGGTAGAGAGGCAGACCACTACTAGTCACTGGCTCAAATCCACATAATAAGCAATCTTATTGAAATCTCTATGTGAATGCTAATTTTCCTAAACCTGTCAGTCAAGCAGCAGAGAAAGAGGGTCTTCATCCTCTTGCTCTCCTTCTGCAGTAGACACATCACTAAGAACATGTCAGCTTCAAACCAGCAATTCTCAGATGAGGTACAAACAGAACAGCTGCAGCATGGGGAGAAAAGAGAGTTCTGAGTACCCCCTGGGAGTCTGTCAAGTACCCCATGAGGTATGAGTACATCCTGTTGGGAACCCCTGTGCTAAGGAAACAAAGTATCACACACTTATTTTTCTAAAATAGTAAAAAAAGTTTCTAAAAGTTTCTAACTTTTTAAAACAGTTATAACCAGCAACTATGTAGTTCTAATTCCACTAAGAAAACATCTGAAGTACTCATTGGAAACCTGGTGTTAGATTAATCGATGTTCTCTAAAGCTCAAATTAATATCCATGCAAACGATTAATATATCTGAATGTTTCAAGGTTTCTTGAGAAGCAGAACAAAGTAATTCTTTATGATAAAAATGAAATAGCTAAGCAAGTAACAAAAAATTATTTTGCCCTGGTTAATGAATTATCATCACAGACCAACTATAAGGTCCAAAGAAATACGTTTTTAAATCAGGACTTGAACTTTTCCCCTAGCTACTTTGTACACAGTTACAACATAATGCTGGAATATCAATGCACAAAATACACACATTAGTGAAAAAAGAAGAATGACATAGAAGTCAGACATCAAAAGTGTTATTTTCCCCCTCCCACACATTTCTCACCTTAAATCTCTTGTCTTGAAGAACTTTCTTAATGGCAACCAGCTCTCCTGAATCACAGAGTTTGGCTTGATACACAACGCCAAAAGATCCATTCCCTATTACCTTGGTGTCTGTGTAACTAACTTCTTGAGGTCTGTCTGGACCCTGTCCAGGAGTTGCTACCACTGTGGTCACTTTGCTGCCATCTTTGTCTCCTAGAAGATAGGGGGGGAAACCAAGGTGAGATGGTTAATATGGGTGAGCCTATGTCTGAGGAAAACAATATGCAAGGCACAATTTAATATAAGGCTTCCTACAGAAATGACAAGTGTGTTTTATTTCTTAATAGAATAATTCATTTTTGCATCAAAAGAGAGACAACAGTTGTGGCTACTTATATATTCACAATACAGTGAAATATAAACTGATTGTATCTACCACTGTTCAACTGAACCTTGATCTATTTCTGAGTATACTAGAACTACTGAAATAAATCCTTCGTATCTGGCTACCCCCACAACACTCTGCAAAGTGCCATCCAGAACAGATGTTATTGATGGTAAACTGCTAAGTATAGGCTCTTGCTGCCCAACAACAGAAAGAGCACTGAAGGTACATTATGTTGACTGTAAAAGTTTGCCACTTCCTTGCAAACAAAGTATTTCAAATATGGCTCTCACATCCTCTCCCCAAAGACAGTCATGGCTTGGGGTTAAACTACCAAATGGTCTATTTTACCGAGCCTAGCACCGAGTTCCAGGCTTCCTTGTAATGTTCATTTCATGAAAGTATATTGGAGAACAACTATTTCTCCTCACAACAACCCTGTGAAGTAGGTTAGGCTGAGAGAGAAGTGACTGGCCCAGAGTCACCCAGCAAGTATGATGGCTGAATGGGGATTCAAACTTGAGTCTCCCTGGTCCTAGTCCAGCACTCTAACCACTACATAAAGAACAAACAAGGAAGGAGTTTTCCTCCACTCAGCGGACCTCTGAGCATATAACACCCTTCTAACATCTAAATGATGCAACCTTCGCTCCACATCTGCGGAAGGGTTCAGGAAAACACAGGTAAAGTAAACACAGGTAAAGGTGAAACAGAGACCACTTTAGGAAGGAATTGGACATCTGGCCTGAGTGCAACCTTGTCCTTGTAGAACTGAAAGTATGGTTGATCAATCCTCAGGGCCCACAGCTCACTCACCCTCCTAGCGGAGGTAATGGCCACCAGAAAGGCGACCTTCCAGGTCAGGGGTCGGGGCTCAATTGAAGCCAAAGGCTCAAAGAGGGGCCACAGCAGACCAGCCAAAACCACAGACAGATCCCAGGCTGGTGACATGACAGGATTGTCCAGAAAAACATGGGACAAACCCTTGAGAAAACTCTTAACCACCAGGTCTTTAAAACACGAAGCCCGGGTCATCGGGGAATGTGCCACAATGGCAGCCAAATGTACCTTAAGGGACGAAAGCTTTAAATCAGACTTCCTAAGGGACAGCAGATCTGCACATATATCTTGTACAGAAGAATTAAATGCACTAAACTCATGCAAAGAAGCAAACAAACAGAAATGAGTCCACTTGTGATCATAGGAGTTCCTTGAGTCTCAGTGGGAAGTGGGCAGGACCTTCCAGGCCATCAGATGAAGGGGCCAAACATCTGGGTAGAGTACCTGTCCCCCCTCCTGTGACAGCAGGTCCAGAAGGGCAGGAAGGTGCAACCAATCCGCCACCACCCGCCTCAGGGCCAGAAACCAGGGCCTCCTGGGCCACCACGGTGCTACCAGGATGGCCCTGGCCCAATCCACCCTCAGTTTGCGTAGCACCCTCGGAATGAGAGGAAATGGGGGAAATACGCACAGTAGAGGGCCCATCCAAGATAGGGCGAAGGCATCACCTAATTAGCCCTCGCCTTCCCCTCCCCTGGAGGAGGAGGAGGAGGAGGAGGAGGAGGAGGAGGAGAAGAAGAAGAAGAAGAAGAAGAAGAAGAAGAAGAAGAAGAAGAAGAAGAAGAAGAAGAAGAATTTGATTTCTATACCGCCCTTCCAAAAATGGCTCAGGGTGGTTTACACAGAAAAACAACAAACAAATAAGATGGAACCCTGTCCCCAAAGGGTTCACATTCTAAAAAGAAACATAAGATAGACACCAGCAACAGTCACTGGAAGTATTGTGCTGGGGTGGACAGGGCCAGTTACTCTCCCCCTGCTAAATAAAGAGAATCACCATGGTAAAAGGTGCCTCTTTGCCCAGTTAGCAGGGGTAGTTAGCAATAGAGGGCAAATTGAGCACTGTCCCGGGAAGCAAAAAGGTCCAACATTGGGACTCACCATTTTAAAAATATGTCCCTGAGAACATGTCAGTCCAAGGCCCACTCATAGGAGACCACCATCATCCTGCTCAAGGTATCCACCTGGACATTCAGGGAACTTTGTATATAGACCACCTGAGGTGACACCGCATGTGCCACGCACCAATGTGCCACGCACCAATGCCAAAGGTCCAGAGACATGAACAGAAGGCTCCTCGAAGACGTGCTGCCCTATCGATTTGACATAGGCCTTTTCCGTCGTATTGTCCATTTGGATAAGGATTCACCAACAAGGACTATGACTTACAAGGACTCACTAGCAAGGATTTACTTTATCACTTGTATCCTGGAATCATCTTTGTGAAATTTATATGTATTTGAAATATTGGAAATACCTTGTGTATGCAACAGGATGGACATCATATTATCATTGTAGATTCCTTGTGGTGAATATTTGCTATTTGATCCATTTAGTGGATACTGTTTATTGTATGAGTTCTACCTAGTAACATGCTGAGCATGTATGGGGTTATCTTTTGTGTAGTACCTATTCTCATACCCATATAAAAGCTTTTGGGTGGTGTATGGCACAATCCTTGGATTCAAATCTTGGATATATGTATTACTAATTTCATGATTATTTATGAACAGAGTTATTAGTTTTGGAAGTTTTGTATTCAAGAACCCCTTCAGAGCATTGAAAATGGTTAATAATTCCAAGTAGTTGATGTGCCGGGTGCTCTCCCTGGGGGACCAATGTCTGCTCAGCCAAAACCCTTCCAGGTGTGCCACGCAACCAAGCTCCGACGCATCGGTTGTAATCACCCATCGAGATCGGGGAGCCTGGATGGAGTCACCGACATTTAGATGTCAAAACCCGGCCCACCAAACTACAGTCGCCCGGACCCAGGAAGGGGCCGTGCGTTCCAAACAGCCCGGATCTCTATGGGGATCGAATACGTCCAAGAACCTCCTTTGAATAATGAGCATTCAAAGGCACGCTTGAGGCAGAACGTACATGGTGGCCACCATATGCCCCAATAGGCGCTGTACCTAGTGCATAGTCTGTGGGCCTCCAGCCTTTTCCAAGGTCGTATCAAATATCAGCCTTATGAACTGTATTCTACAGGTCAGTTCCAACTGAGATTTCTTGAAATTAATTTGGAAGCCCAGAATATCCACGACCATCTCGAGGGCATCCAGGACTGCCCATCTGGTGCTCGCCAGGATGAAGCAACCGTCCAAGTGACAGTACCTGCAACCCTTGCTCCTGCAGGAAAGCCACCATGGAGGCCAGACATTTTGTTAAAACCCACGGCGCCATCGTGAGACCAAACGGCAAGGCTTTGATAGGGGATCCCCCCAATCTGGAAGTGCAGGAAGTGTCGATGCTGAGGACATATTGAGACGTGGTAATATGCATCCTTCAAGTCTAGGGAGACCATCAACATGTCCTTTTCTAAGACGGTCATAATGGTCAGTACCGACAGCATCCGAAAACATTTGTACAACAGGTGCCTGTTCAGGATAGGACGCTGACCACCGTCTGGTTTCAGCACAATAAGAGTACAGGGAATAAAAACCGGGACTCTCTCGATCGCATCCTTTGAACAGGAGAGCGGCGACCTCCTGGTCCAACTTCGGAGTGCACGGAGTAGTCACAACCCCGGACACGGGTGGAATCCCGCAGAACTTGAGGGTGTAGCCCAAACGTATGACTGTAAGGACTCACTGGTCCATGGTCACTCTGTCCCAGCTTGCCGAAAATAGCGCCAGGTGAGTCCAGAAGTGCCTCAAGTCATTGCTTCTTTTGGAAGGTGTTCGGGTGCTGTTTCTGAAAGGCAGTCTTACTAGGCTGGAGACCCGACTTGTATCTCAACTGGAACGTGTTGCCACGAAAAGAACGTTCGGATGGAGATTGCTGTTGAGAAGGCATCTTCTGTGGTTGATAAGGGGACCACCTGGAAGTTTTCTGTGGTTTGGTCGTCACGGGCAAATATGACATGGATCATGCCATGCTCCTCAGCTTCTGATCCTTTTGGAGAGTGTCATCCGTCTACTCCGCAAAGAGGCTAGAGCCTTCAAAGGGCAGGTTCTCGACCCTAGCACAGGCCTCGTAGGTCAGTCCAGACTAACGCAGCCAAGCATGTCGTCTGAGTGCCACGGATGTGGCCATCACCTTGGCCGTGCACTCCACTAAGTGCCTAGCCAAGTAGAGCTCCTGTTTGGCTACCTGAATAGTCTCGTGGAAGAACACCTTAGCTGGATCCCGCTTGTCCTGCAGCAGGAGGTCCAAAAATGAGCCCACTTTTTTCCCCACAGAAAGTGGTTATAGCAGGCATTATCGGTTTGATAGTTGGCCACCCTTAAGTGGAGAGCTGAGGCCGAGTAAAGCCTTCTCCCAAAGGAGTCCAATTTTCTGCCCTCTTTGTCACTTGGTGCTGACTGGCTGTGACCCCTGATCCTTTGCAGAGATGCCTCTATGACGATCGAATTGGGGGTGGGATGATTTTTTAGAAAGGCTGTATCATCCTGCAGTTGCACCCTATAAAAATTCTCCAAACTCCTATTAGACTGAGAAAGAGTTGCTGGCTTTTTCCAATGACCCCGCATGACTCCCAATAATGCCGAGTTGAGGGGTAAAGCGGCCTCCACATCGATAAGGCTGAACTACAGATCCAATTCTCCTTTCTGTTGCATACAGAGGCTCATGCCTAGGGCAGAAGCCATGCGGGCCACATACGCCGAGTACTGTTTAAGGTCGTCTGGCGGGGAAATTGGCTTGGAATCCGACTGTATGTCGAGCGGGGACAACCCTGGGAAAGACCTTCAGATTCCTGAGAGCTAATATCACTCTCATAGTCCGACTTCGGAATGAGCCAATGAGTCTTGGGCCAAGGGCATCGAACCCATAGGGGAGCCCAGTTTACTTCCCGGTTTACTTCCCAGGTTGTCCGGTACTGAAGCGGGAAGCTCTGCTGGCAGTACCTGGACAGGTAACGCAGCCTGTTGTAGCATGAACGCTGAAGAGGGTGGGTTGCGTTGCTCCGTTCAATATCAAGGGGAGCGTTGCGGTGAGCAGGAATGCGGCCTCGCTTCCGAGTGTGAGGGAGGCTCACGCCAACCCCGCACAGCTCCAAGTTTCCCATATGTGCAACCGTCCAGGTAAAAAGGGCCATATCAGGGTCTAACATAGTTTAAATAGTCCAATCGATAGTCCATTTGGTATCAAAAACACGACCCAGAGTCCCAGCGGCAAGCACCATAAGCTCAACCAACCTCACCCAAGGGAGAACGGTGCTTCAACGCACAGTACCAATCCTAATATGCGGGCTCACAACAGTCCCCAGGCCCGATCTTGTCTGTAATCAGAGGAGTGCTCTTTCGAGTTCCAACAGGCACTTCAGTCCCTAAGAGGGACACGCTCCTGGTGCCTCCAAGGGGGCGAACGGCGCCTAGGCAGCCACAATGCGGCTTCTGCGGCCTTGGCTGGGGAATAGGCCTCTTCCGAGGAACTGTACCCAGGCTCATCTGACGCCATCGAGAGTTCTCTACTCGAGCGAGCCCGATCAGATGCCAAGTCCCACAAATTCTCAGCCAAAGGCGAGCTAGGCCAAACTGAAACAGACGAATTTGGTGTAAGATTATCCAAATCCACTTTAAGCTTCTGGGTCACTGGGGCCTTTGATGCAGGAACCAACATAGCCTTCTTCTTCTTTGGTATGGGAGGAAGGTATTGACCCCACCGGCAAATCATGAGGCAACTTCGACTTCTTCCTCCTCTTTGGTATCGACACTGAGGGAATCCAGGAAGATTTCGGTGCCACGGGTGCAGAACGCTTAGGGACATCTTCTGAGCGCACCAGCTCACTCAAAGCCAAAGTATTAGTACTAGGAGGTGCAGAAACCGGTACTGGGGCCAGGTTTTCGGCCTCTACAGGAGCAGATACCGAATGCTGTGACTGCACCGATGAAGCAATTTTAACGGACTGCTTCAATGATAAGGCTTCCGAAGAACTGAGCACCAGATCCCACAGGGCAGCGCGCAGATGAGAAGCCCTATTTTTGCGAGCCTGCTTCATAAACTTATGACAATGAAGACAGGTCTCAACAATGTGGGATTCCCCCAGGCACAGGAGACACTCTGAATGAGTATCAGGGGAAGGGATCTTAGATCCGCAAACACATTTTTTGAAGTTTGTCGTTCCCATCATAAACGCTGTAGGCCAGCCGGCCACCACGCTCCATCCCGGCCGGGATCGGAGCTCCGAAGGGAGGAACCCGCCCCCCCCCCCCCCGCAAAAAAAAACGCCAAGAAAAAACTGCTACTACATGAAAGAAAGAAAGAAAGAAAGAAAGAAAGAAAGAAAGAAAGAAAGAAAGAAAGAAAGAAAGAAAGAAAATTGAAAAGCAGGGAGAAAAACAACAAGGGGGTAGATAGATCCTACTTGTCGAGTTGCAGACTCCACGATGCTTACTGAAGCACTGATAACGAAAGACTGAGGGGATGAGGAGTGGTGCAACCACATATAGTGGCTGGGGGTGAGGTTCCCGCCCAAAGCAGGAGAATTGAGCTTGTTAGGTCCCAATGAGGTCTCTGCACAGGCGCATTCCCCATTTGTGTAAAGGACAGAGACCACGTCGAAGAACTTTATGGAGGCCTGCATAACTTATGAACATGCCCTAAATTTTACCTTCCAATGGAATAATATAAAATGCAAAACCAATGTTATAAGTTATTTCATTTTATATTAATATAATTAATATATAAATGCCACTCAAACCCAGTTTACTGCAGATGCTGAGATTATTGGGGAAGGCTTAGCCCAAACTCCCATGATATCCTACAGATCACACATTTATTTCCTCCTATCTAAGTGAACAGCTATGAAGGAAGGTAAAGTGATGCACTCAGTAACAACTAGAATATTCAGCTATTCAGATTAAATATAAACCCTGACTGGGAGGAAAACCAGACAAACAAAAACTACTGTGAAAAGTAAAAATGTCTACAAATAAAAACATCCAGTATAACAAAAACACAAGGTATGAAAGCTAGGGATCATTAAGCAGGCAGAAATAAAAACCAAATGTTAAAAATGCATACTTAGTTTCTACAGAAGACAGATCTTTATTGCAGGCTAGACATTATTCATTTCATAAGCAACAGGGTGCATACTTCATGCAGACTGTTATGAACTATGAGGACAAAGATAAACTGAAGATGAAGACCAAACCCCCTACATTTTATAGGTAAAATTAGAAAGAAGAGGTAGGTGGAGTAGTAGACTCCCTTACTGGCCTCCTTTAAAATGGGTACAAGGGTTGAATAGTGTTTTACTGACAACCAGGATTAAGTATGAATGTGCACCAATTTTTATTCTAGTAACTTGGTCTTCAAAGTATCACATTACCATGTAATTTGTATCTTTCCTCCTCTGCTTGAATACAGGGATGAGTAGCGAGCTTGAGCTTGAAACAGTAATGTACTCTAAATGTACATAAATTTATTGTGCCCTCTCAGTGCTCAGCGATATTGCACTACAACATATTTTACATATTTCCTGATAATCTTTTAAAAAATAGGTGTGGAAGTTAAGCTGCAGAGTCGGATGGAAACAGAACGAGACTCATTTTCACAGTGTCTTGTGTAGCTGGATCCATTGTCCAAGGACTGGGGCTTGTAGGGCCTAAAGGGCCAGGGCTTTGCCATGTGTTCCAGCTCCTTAAGACAAGACTTCTCCTTGTTCTCTGCCATAACTTGGTTCTAGCCATTTACTTAAAGTTTACTTCTGGTAAAGTCATTGTGACAAAGTTGACTTTTAAGTGATGGTCCCAAATGAAAGAGCCAATGTTGTGCCTAGCCCACCTGGGCTAGCTTTAGTTTACATGGTGTGGAGGTTGGCATCAGCCAGAAAGGGCACTGTAATACAAGCAATGAGCCTGGGGTATGAGACCAGCCCAGGGAAGGTATGGAGCACTTAAGATTTCTTGGTATGGGACTAAGCTCATACATACTAAGTTCTATGAGGATACTGTCCTCATAGAACTGGGAATTTGATCTACCAAAATAGATTTGGTCAACTGACCAAACAGTGGTCAAGGATTTTTTAAAGTACTAGCTGACTCGAGTGTTGCCGCCGTGCCGAGTGCTGCCGCCGCGGCTCGGCCAGGCCACCCCCGCCCCGCCGCACCACTACCGCGCTGTCGGGCAGGCTGGGGTGCCCCCGCCACCTCACATCTGCAGCCGGGCTGGGGCCCGCCAGTGCAGCCTGGCCTGCGGCGCAGCCTGGCCCGCCGCCGCAGCCAGGCCGAGTGCTGCCGCTGCAGCCGGCCTGGGCCCGCCGCCGTGGCCAGGCCGCCCCCACCCCGCTGCACCACCACTACCGCCTGTCGGGCGGGCCGGGCCGCCCCCGCCGCCTCACATCTGCAGCCGGGCCGCCGCCACCTGGCCCGCCGCCACCTGGCCTGCGTCGCGGCCTGGCCCGCCGCCTTGCCTCCGCAGCCGCCCAGCCAGGCAATTCTCCTGGGTGCGCCAGGACCAATCGGGCGCCCCCACAGCCCAGCCAATCAGCTGGGCTGCCGGGACGCACGTTCCAAAGGCACACCCAGGAGAATTAAATATATAGATATTTTAATTGTAATAAAGTTTTAAAACTTTAGTACAAAAATATGCTTCAGTCATCAACAAGTTAGATATTGCTGCTAATTATAAGAACAGATTCACTAACTGCTACTGTAAAAATGAAGTTAATTTCTGAAAATGTGAAGAGCTGTAACAACCTTTAACAATGTTAGTTAAGGTTTCTGTAAAAAGTGAATAATTCTGAAGAACTCTGAATAGTTTTTGGCCTTTATCCTGGAGATAACTAGGATATAATTACAGGCTTAGTACTCCCTGGTTTCTACAGCAAATAAGATGGTGTCACGATTGCTTTTCACAATGGCCTTTGCCATTTGTGATCCTGTTTGGAAATGCCTGCAGTTACAGCAGATGACCACTAGGAGAAGCTCTGATGTGTTAGGTTTGCTCCTCACAGATCCTCACTTCTGCCCTTACTAACAAATGACACCATAACAATTTGGTGGTATTTAGTTTTTTTGGGTTTGTTTGTTTGTTTGTTTGTTTGTTTGTTTGTTTTTTAAAGAAAGCTGCCACCTACATAACAGAATTCTTGGCTTCATGGACCATGTGTCAATATTTGACTGTGGTCAAATAAATAGCAACCCACTGAAAATATTTGACTGTTCAATTGACTGGCATGTCAACCTAAGCCCATGAACTGTTTCTTTTCATCTAACTTTCTGAGCAAGCCTGACACTGGAAAGGAAGGTTTGGATCTCTCTATGATCTCTGGAATAGCTTGTGGTATGGACTCTCTACAGCTGCAAGTTACTTTACCAATGTCATAACTCGAAATTGTGGTCTCTGCTCCTGCTCTCAGCTCTTGACAGTGGTGATACCCAGAGGAATCAGACCAAGACCTCCAGTAGTGGCTCCTGTGGTATCTCCAATAGGGTCTGACCTCTAATCTACTGTAAGAATGATTGCAACACTTCCTGTATTCTCTTCAGGATGCTGACCTCAATGAAGAAATAAATCAGTTCAGCTCTTCTCTCTTCAGGATGCTGACCTCAATGAAGAAATAAATCAGTTCAGCTCTTCTCACTCCATGGAGAAGCTCAAGGCAATTTGCAAGTGCTTTCATAGCTGCATTTTTAGGACACAGAGTGTACAGCACCACTAAGCAGGCCACTGCCTTTGAGCCTCTTCCATGGGACAAAAATGTCATTCCAGAACAACAGGTTGCTTACCTGTAACCTCGGTTCTTCTAGTGGTCATCTGTGCTCTTACATGAATGGGCTTTGCGCCTGCGCAGAGACCACATCAGAGCTTCCAAGCTAGAGTTCTAACTTTTGGTGGTAACCCTGCCCCCTCGGTATGTAGGCGGCTGCACGGGCTTCCCTCTCCAGTCTTCTGAGTCCGTAATCTGAAAGAGACTAGCAGAAAAGACATGAGAAGAGGGGAGGATAGGAGGGCGTGTAAGAGCACAGATGACCACTAGAAGAACCCAAGTTACAGGTAAGCAACCTGTTGTTCTTCGACATGGTCTCTGTGCTTTACACAAATGGGTGCATAGCAAGCTGCACCCGTGCCATGCTCACCTGGAGGCGAGATCAGGCGAAGATGGATTGTAGCACCGCCCTGCCAAACTTTTCTGGCTTGGACATCCAGGGCGTAATGTTGTATGAATGAGTGCTTTGACATCCATGCAGCCGCCTGGCAAATGACGTCCAATGGAATAGACCTGTCAAAGGCAGTAGACGCTGCAACTGCTCTAGTTGAATGTGCCCTGATAGAGAGCGGAAGAGGCTTTTTGGAAATCTGGTATGCTAGGGAGATGGTGCGGACCACCCAGCTGGATATGGTCTGTGCAGAGGCCTGCTTGCCTCTGTTAGGTCCAGAGTGGAGTATGAAGAGAGAATTGGAGGTTCGAAGGGCGGAGGTGTGGTTGAGGAAGTAGAGGGACTGGAGGGAAGGCGTAGACTAGGCGTCCTGTCCAAGTCAGGGCAAACACGTCCCCTAGGGAATTGAGTCCGATCCCGGACCTGGAGCAATACTGGTGGCATTGCGCATTCGCCTCTAACGCGAAGAGGTCTATTTCTGGGAAAAACTAGCGGCGGAACAGGGAGCAGAGCGTGGGGGGAATGTAGTTTCCATTCATGTGATGTTGTTCGAGTTCTGCTTAGCCTGTCCAGCCTGACATTGTCTTGTCCCTATATATGGACCACCAGAAGAGTGATGCTGTGGCGAATACACCAGAGTCAGAGTCCCATGGCCAGGAACAGGAGGGAGCTGGAGGAGGTGCCGCCCTGTCTGTTCAGGTAAGCTTTGGCAGTAGTATTGTCCGTCTGAACGAGGACGTGGGAGCCCTGTATCAGGGGGAGGAAGGCTCTTAAGGCCTTGAATATGGCTAACAGTCCAAGATAATTGATGTGGTGGGCAGCTTCGATCAAAATCCAGAGGCTGTGGATATTGTGATTGTTGGCGTGAGCACCCCAACCATCCATGGATGCATCTGTGGTGAGTAGAAGGGCGGGGTGCAGAGGGTGAAGGGGGAGCCGACAGTGAGGTTGACCGGATCTGCCCACCATAGAAGGGAGTGCAGGACCTGAGGTGGGATTGTTAGGGTGGTGGCAAGGGAGTCCTCGTGTGGAGAGAACACTGACACAAACCAGTGTTGGAAGAGTCCTGGCCCGTAGCCGGGCATGAGGGAGGACGTAGGTGGTGGAAGCCATGTGTCCTAATAGGCATTGAATTGTTCGCGCTGACTGGCTTGGGTGGCAGAGGAGGTGGGACGACAAGTCCAGGATGGCTTGAGTTCTGCCCTGAGGCAGGAAGATTTGGGACTGAATGGAGCCGAACAGGATTCCTAGAAATTCTGGAAGGGGTGAGCTTCGACTTTTCGTAGTTCACCTGGAGGCCCAGGTTGGAGAGGAGGTTGATGACTGTGTGGAGGTCTTTATAGAGATTGTGGGTTGTGGGCCACCAGGATCCAATCGTCGAAGTATGGAGAAGTTTGAATGTTTTGTGGTTGTAGGGCTGCCACCATCGGAGCCATGGATTTGGTGAACACCTGGGGTGCGGATGCCAGTCCGAAGGGAAGGGTGTGAAATTTGTAAGTGTTGTCTGCTATTTGAAAGCGGAGGAAACAACGGTGCTGGGGTCTGATGGTGATGCGATAGTATGCATCCTTGAGGTCTATGGAGACGAACCACTGGTACTTGTGTAGGAGGGAGATGATAGTGGGAATAGTGACCATATGGAACCGGCAGTAGGTGATGTAGGAGTTGAGTTCCCGGAGATCCAGGATGGGTCGAAGGGAGCCGTCTGGCTTGGGAACCATGACATACTGGGAGTGGAAGCCCGGGGACTGTGGATTGTGAACCAGTTCTATTGCAGATTTTGAGAGTAGAGAGTTGACTTCCGCTAGGAGAGCCGGGGTAGGTGGAGTGGGTAACGGAGGATTGTACGGGGGGGTGGATGCAAATTCTATAGCACAGCCGACCCTCACAATGGTCAGAGCCCAGGAGTCCGTGGTGATATTCTCCCATGTGGGAATGAAAGGGGAGAGTCTGGTGCCCCAGCAGGGAGGAGGGTTCAAGTCATTGTCTTTTGGCTGGGGGTTGAGATCCTTTGAATCGCTGCTGCATCTTGGATCCGGTGAAGTGTGAGCGCTTCCCGTAAGGTTGGTATCTGTTGGAACGAAAGGACTTATCCTGAGGTTGATGGTATTGCTGTTTAGAAGAATACGGTTGTTGTTGCCATTTCTGCGGTTTATAATGGCAGGTTGTGGAGTGTTGAAAACCCATGGAGTGGGCTGTGTTATGAAGTTTCTGCACTTTTTGAAAAGTGTCATCTGTTTTCTCTCTGAATAGGGAGGAACCATCAAAGGGGAGATCTTCCAACCTGGATCTAGCATCGGGCGTGAGGCCGAAAGAACTGAGCCAGGCATGGCAACAGAGGTCGCCATCACTTTAGCGGTTCCTTCCGTGGAGTGGCGAATCGCATGGAGTTCCTGCTTGGAGACCTGTGTGGCTTCACAGAGAAAAACTTTGGCAGGGCCCTGCTGCTCTTCCGGAAGATCATCTAAGAAGGGGGCAATTGGTCCCAAAGAAAGGACTGGTATTTGTGCCTAGTAATTTGTAATTCTTTGTCAATAAAGAAGCAGTAGAGTATAATTTCTTCCCCTTCTTGTCGGGTGGGGTGGAAGAGGAATATCCCCTGAATTTAGAGAGGGAACATTCAACAACAATAGAGTCTGTAGACGGATGTTGCTTCAGGAAGGAGTAATCCTGATCCGTCGAGGCATGAACCTTGTAAAAGGAGTCAACCCGCTTAGATGTTTGTGGAAGAGAGGAAGGCTTGGTCCAACAGGTCTTGGCAACTTTGAGAATAAATGGGTTTAACGGAAGCGATACCGATGGACGGGCATCATCTTGGATTAGTTGGAATAGGGGGTCAGATTCAGATTTATTCCCCTGGGAAAGTTGGACTTCCAAGGAAGCTGCCATACAGGAGACAAAGTCCGTATAGATTCGGAAATCTTCCGATGGGGAATTGGGCCTAGGGTCCAACAATAAAGAAGGAGGTGAGGAGCCCAATGATATCCTATCGGATAGGGATGACTCTGGACCCTCCTCATCTGAGGACGAATCCGATGAGTCAGTCGAAACCGGAGATTGAAGCGGCCGGATCCAGAGCAGAGGCGCTGGTCTGGAGTCGGGGGCAATAGTGGCCGTAGCTGCCTGTACAGGCGAGTTTCTAGGTGGAACCCATGGAGATAGAAGAGATGTAGTTTGGGGTGGAGACGGATGGGGTAAAGCTGTCGGTCCCGAAGGCGGGTTCGGGATCAAAGCCGAGGTCGGGTAAGCAGGTACAGAAGGGCGAGGAGAGGCAGAACATCAAAGGGGCAGCTCCATGGCAGTTGAGGCCTGATGGCGTTGGCAAACCTCTTGATGAGTGTAAAAATAGTCTGCTTCTTCCTCCACTTGTCTGGTGTAGTGCTCATCCAGAGCAGCTTCCAGGTCTCGATTGGCCCAGCGGCATGGTTACTCCGGAGGGAGCTCTTCAGGTTCAGAGTTGTGGTCGGACTCGTACATGGGATTGTGCAGACTAGAACCATAGGCGACCTCGGTATTTAAGACAGTTTCAGTATGCAAAGTTCAGGATCAACGTTCAGTATCATGCATCGACTTCTGCTTCTTTGTTGGTGGTTCGGGAGGAGTGCGACGGTCCTTCTTTCTCTTTTTGGCTGGCTGGACAGACCATGGCTCAATCAATGCCGCCGTCGAAATTGACACTGCTACCAAACTCCGCGGTATCGACCTCGAAGCCCGAGCCATGGGATCGACTGGTATATTCACCTCAGGGGTGGTTGCCAAGACTTCCGGAGGGGACGAAACAGGCTGTAAGCCTGTAAGGCTGCAGGAGAGGCACTTGACGAGGCCTGCATAGTGGACAGTTTGTCCGAGCCCGTAGTCCTGGACGCTTGTTCCCAAAGCCAAGAGGCTCGATTTTTGCGCGCCTGTTTGGTAAAGGCTGCACAATGCAGACAAGAGCCAACCTTATGGGATTCACCCAGGCAGAAAAGGCAAAGTCTGTGGCCATCGGTCAAAGGGATTTTGGATTTGCAGCGACCACACTGCTTAAATTTTGTCGTCTTTGCCATAGGCCGAAGAAGGTATCGGAGAAAAACGGAGGCAAGGGATCCGAAGCACGCCGGGCCCGAAGGCCATGATGGGACAAAAACTAAACTAGAGGAATAGCGGGTGGGGGGGTTACCGGGGAAAAATAAAAACGCTAACGAAGGGGAGTGTTGAATCAAAAACGGGGGGAAGGAGATAGTAAAGTAGTACTTGCAAAGGAATCTAGCAAGGAGCAGCTCAGCGATGTGTCTTCAATCGCGGATGAAGAAAGACTGGAGAGGGAAGCCTGCGCAGCTGCCTATACACCGAGGGGGCGGGGTTACCGCCAAAAGTTAGAACCCTATTTTGGAAGCTCCGATGTGGTCTCTGCACAGGCGCAAAGCCCATTCATGTAAAGCACAGAGACCACGTCGAAGAACCACCTTGCCCTGGTTGATTCCCCTGTCAATCACAGTGCTCCGTTTAAGGACCTGGGTTTAACCACCAGCTCAGTGGGACAAGAAGAGAGATGGTAAAAGCAGGCCCTTTCAAAGCTTTAGTCCTTAAGCTCTCCATTTAGCTCTTCCTCAAGCACTCAATTGGGGAAAGTGTTATTTATTAAGAGTATAGAACAGTTTTTTTTAAAAAATCACACAGTAATATTGCACTATTTAACACTGTTGTGTGAAATTTTTTTGTATTTACATGCAGTAATATACTTGTGTTTACATAGCAAGAAGAATAAGAAGATGATCTCCAATCCCAAAGAGGCTCACAACCTAAAATGAAGTACAAGGTATCTCTTTACTTCGTTCACAGTGACTGAAGTAAAGGGACCTCCCGAGTCCTGGTTGCCATCACTATTTTCTTTTCTCTCTTTCTCTGTTATCTGAGCAGGAGACTGATATTTTCACAGCCAAAGAAAGCCTGCCTTTCTTCTTCACACCAGAAGAGCAACTGGGAAAAGCCCTTTCTCTCTCCACACTTTCTGGCCTTGCCTATGCAGTTCTAGAGAGGTCCCCAAAGCAGATTTGCTCTATGGACTCTAGAAGGAGAACTGTATCTACGAATTCAAGCAGAAGATAAATTAACACAAGAGAAATGAGGAAGAGAAAATACTGGTCATACTCTGACCATGGGAACAGAATCGAAAATTTAACAAAATGTATTTATATATACAGTTTTGAAAAGTATGAAATGATGTATTCAAAAGTGTCTTCTACCTCAGGATTTCTGAAAGACATGTTTAAAAGGATTTTGGAAAGCAATTAATAGAGAAGCGGTGCAAAACAATAAAGCACAAACCTTCTGTGTACAGCAGAACACTGGATTGGGGCTGAGAGTGAGTTTGAGGTGGCAATTTAAGGAGACTGACCTTTACTGCAAAACTTGAGAATTGCATGGCTAGAAATCCAAACTAGGCACCTCTAACCTGCCACACTAAACAGTGGATTGCACAGCAGGGCTGTCATAAACCACTCTCTCTGCTTCAGAGCTTTCAGCTTGCAATATGGAGATAATGGATTCTATTTGCACTGAAATTTGCAGTGGCAGTGCTAATTTTAAACATTCAAACACTCTCACTCAATAATACTTGGGTTAGAAAGAGCAGGAATTCCTCCTCGCTTTGTTGGCACCTCTTTGTTTCGAGGAGAGTGAGGGGAAGACATACTGTTCTTCTAGCCTATGTCTAATCAATAACCCCCAAACATTCACTTTAAGATGGGAAATAAGGTGCTTTATATTTTCACTCGTGCTCTAAGAAGGTTTTGTATGGTCTCTTGAATTGATTCTTTTTCTCTCCAATACTTGCTAGAGATGCCCCTGATGAATTTTTGCCTGATGCATCTCTACAAGTATCAGTACTCGGGCAGAAATTCAGAGGCATCTCTAGCAAGTAATGTGGAAGCCTCACCTGTAGAGTTCCTGTCTGGAGGCATCCTTCCACAGCCTAATCTCAAGCTGAAAGACCAAGGGAAAGCCTGGGTACATGGAGCCTAATATGTGAAGGCAGCAACGAAACAAGCTTATATGGCATGGAAGTTAAGCACCTTAATTTGCAATTTCCGTGCTTTTTAGAGCACGAGTGAAAGTTTAAAACATTGTTTCTCAACCTTTTTGGAGTCAAGGACTGCTAAATTCCTTGTGCAGAGTTTCAAGGACCGCTACATTCTTCATGTGCAGTTTCCCAGACCAGCAGTTAGTAAAGGGGTTTCAAGTTTAAGTCTATCTATCTATCTATCTATCTATCTATCTAACAGACTTCTATATTGCCCAAATCTTGTATCTCTGGACATTTTACAATTAAAATAATATAAGCATTAAAATAATTAAATTTGGAATCTTTTGCAAACATGGAATATTAGGGGTTCTCAACCTTGGGTCCCCAGATGTTGGTGGACTTAAACACCCATAACCCTCAACCACAATGGCATCTGGCCATTATGGCTGGGGATTATGGGAGTTGAAGTCCACCAACATCTGGGGACCCATTTTGAGAACCCCTGAATCTAAAAGCCTGGGTGAACAAATATGTCTCCAGTATGTGCGGGGTGGGGGTACTTGTGATTACTCAATGGAGAGGGGATGTTGGGCCATTAGAAAAATTCAAAAACTACGAAACCAACATACAAGCAAGCTTTTGAATTCCCCAAAACTGTTCATCAGGCTGGATGTCAAGCAAAGCAAAAAGGAGGTGAAGAGAGGAGAGCTGGGCAAGTTGTCAGTAGAGCCCGAAGTCTACAGTTTAACCCTCTCTTGATGGAAGTAGAGTTTTAGCCGGAGTTGTGTAGTCGCAGGGCCGGATCCAGACCACGTTAGTCAGGATCACCCACTGAAATTAATTTAGACATCTCTCATTTGTGTCAATGCTGCTTGGTCATGATCACCTGGCTTGATCTGGATCCTGCTCTTAATTGTGCACTTTGTGAGGCGGACCTAATGAAACCCACGCAGCTCCTCCAAAACTCCTTAAAAACAGTTATGTGGCAGGCACTAGGAATGGGTTTTTTTTAATGGTGAAAGAAAACGTGAAGAAGAGCGGTAGGGACCTGGTGTTAAAGGGAAGGGGGCAATTCTGAGATGGCGGGGGGCACGGGGCGTTGTAGTGGTGGATGGCTCATCTTCCTTGCTGGGGAGACAAGGCACTGTTCAGGGTGGGTGAGGCAATGGTGCACCGGACCACACTCGGAAGGTCACCTGGGTCCAAGAGCTGCTGCTGCTGTGCTTGCGCACAAGAGTGTAGCAGGTGTTTCCCCATTTTCTCTCGCAGCACATGCTTCTGTGCCCCCCCCAACTCCCCTGCATGCGCCAATCACACCAGCCTGCCTTTGGGGCCACGCAGCTCAAGTGGTCCCACATGCTGCCCATGCGTCGCTGTGAGGCAAGCCAAGGCAGCCCTCCTCCCTCCCTCCACTGCTTAGCCCTCACTGCGGCGTGATCCCAGCCAGAGGTTGTCCCCCCTGCCCAGCGAGGTGATAAAGGGGACTGCCATCGTCCACCGGCGGTGCAGACCAAGGGGTTATAGGGGGCTGAGGGACCACAACGCCCCACCAATGCAAGAGGGAAACGGCGTTCCCTCTCAAGGTGCCTTGGCTGCAACAGGCAGCTGGTTTTAAATTGGTTGGGATCGGACATGAACTGCGCTGGGCATCAAATCCCCAGGATCACTTCATCCCAGTGCCATTCATCCAATGACCCTTTTGCATGAATGCACAAAATGGTCTCTTGCCTCTCCCCCGCACCATGCCGCCTCCCTCCGCCACTTAGCCCTCCTTGGTACGTGTGCTTGCTCTCCCTCCCCGAGGAAGGTCCACTTGCACTCCCTTTCTGTAAAGCCCGAGACAAGGCGGCCCTCCTCCCTCCCTCCACTGCTTAGCCCTCACCATGGCATGATCCCAGCCAGAGGTTCCACGCCCTGGCGAGGTCACAAAGGGGCCCGCAGACCAGGTGGTTACAGGGGGCCGAGGGACCACAACACCCCACCGATGCAAGAGGGAAACAGGGTTTCCTCTCAAGGCGCCTCGGCTGCAACAGGCAGCTAGGTTTCAATCAATCAAACTGTGGCTGCAAATAATGAGCATGCAAGAACCAGCAGCCCTTCAAGTGGCGCCCACTGCCATACTTTTTCCTCAATGCCCCCACGCCGCATACAGTTTGAAGTTGTAAAGATAAAGATAGCTGTAGGAAGATCTCAGCAGCATGTGGAGGCAAGGCGGAATCAGGGTCCTGTGCCTCCATGATACTCCTCCTCTGTCTCTTCCGTGCCATGTGCAAAATTGAGGAAGTGAGTGCCTTGATTGCAGTTGTTTGGGGGGGTGGGGTTGACTCCCAGTCAGGGACCGGCACTCAACCCTTTGGGGACTGGCAGCGGTCCAGGGACCGGTGGTTGAGAAACTGTGGTTTAAAACATATCAATTCTCATCTTAAAACTAAAGGTTTTTAGATTATTGCATTTCCAGGCTTTTTAAAAAGGAAAACCTGACTGGGCACTGTGGCTGTTATCCACGTTGGCCAAGTACAGTCTCCATATTCATAGGCAGTATATACTTCTGAAGTAGAACTTTTGATGTTCAAAGGCAGTCTACTCTAAAATTCTAGTTGCTGCACAACCAGAGATTTCCAGCCAGATCTAACTGGGCACTGCGGGAAACAGGATGCTGGGCTAGATGGGCTTTTCCCACTGATTAGGAGGCCTCTCATCAACTAGTATAGACCTTCAGTTCAAAGCCAGTCCACTACTGCCTGGTGTACACAAGTCCATCTGCTACCTCGATGCCACCTCAAATACCTTTGGCAAGGTCCCTCATCTTGCATGCCATTGCAAGTTCCTCCGTCGCCTCAATGCAAGCTCACATGCTCTTGCAAGTTCTTTTACCACCTCTCCGCAGCATCATGAGCCCTCCAAAGTCCCTTCGCCACTTGTCACTGCTTACAGGGCCCCTGTATCACATCACATGCCCTTATATGCCCCCTTGCACTGTCACCTCACACTTCTTCACAAGGTCCCTTCACCCTTTTGCTGCTGCTTAGCTAAAGTGAGAAGAGAAAAGCTCATTAAAGAAAAATGAGGGGTAAGGAATGCTTGCTAAGTACAGAAGTGCTAAAGTGCTCCTTACGAAGCAGCTAAGTTCAGAAGCAGGAAGTTATTCTCCAAAACTTGCCAGGTCTTGCCCCTCCCAACTCTGTAGGGGAAGAATGGCAGTTCAGTCCCCAAATAGCAAAGCAAAACCAGTTTGGTTAGAAAGCAGCAAAGCAAGAGGTCTTGACACAGTTCTTTAGTACTGAAGAACTACAAGGATTTATTTAAAGAAAAGGTTACAAACAAATGTGAAAAAGCCTGCTGCTTAATTTCAGCTGTAGCCCATGGCTGAAGAGAGACCAAAACAAACAGCCATCTATGGAGAGACAAATGGAGACCAATATTGGAAGAACAAAAGGGGAGGAGTCCAGCATTTTTATCTAATCCCCCTCCCCGGTCAGTATGAGACATTGCAGCCATGTATTTCCCCCTCCCCCCACCCCACTCACCAAAACAAAAAGGTACCAGCAAAAGAGGAGTTCCTTGCTCTAATGCAGGACTTATGTATGATGAACTTTTTTTTTGCTTGCTTATGTGTTAAAATCCTGGATTTCTCAATTGTTTTCTGTGGGTAGCTCTCATTTATATCTTGTGGGAAATTTAAAAATGGCTTCCCAAATGAAAACCTGGAAATTACCATTCTAGACAATAAGTGTATCAATTCGGTCTTTTGGCATTCTCCATGGAGGGAACATAACGAACATTTAGTTCTACGGCTGGAAGCAGGGTTGCTCAAAATAGAGGCTAGGGCTTGTATTATTATTTTTGAATTATGGGTTAAGTTGATTTTCCATCCCATTGGTTTAGCTCCATTGGTGCTAAAGGACTCAAGGTGGGGAAAAGAGATGGAAGAAAGGCTATATTATTACGGTTTTTCTCCTACTGCACTGCTAACGCTGGGTTATGAAAACGCCAGACTCAAAATAAGGGAAAGAATTTATGATATAGAGTGGCAAATTGATCAGGGCTCCATTCCAGTAGGTGTCTTTTTGGGCAGTCAAATCCTGAGCTTTATCCCTACCAACTATTTGAACCAGCTACCAATCCCAAAGTACCGCAGAGCCCTGACATTGGCCCAATGCAATGCCTTGTACACAGCTGTGATGGAAGGAAGATACCAAAGAATTTCATATGGAAAGCGTATTTGCCCCTGTGGCTCTGGTGAGATTGAAACAATGGCTCGTGTACTCTTGTACTGTCACTATTACCATGATATTCGGCTTAAGCTCATCTCTTCAGATATTAGCTCATATCCCGGCTGTACTGATTCCTTTTACCTAAGTTTCCTCTTGGCAGATCAGAATGACTCTAGATCCTATAACGTGGCTAAGTTCTGCCTTATAGCGAGCAAAATTCATTTAGAGTTCATTAAGGACTAAATATTCTGAAGCCTATATGTATGTTGCCTCCACTTGCTGGATATGTTGCCGCCATACATAGTATAGAATACAATAGGGTATGAGATTTAACAGTCCTCTGTATTAATTACAAAATTTTGCTGTCTTGCTACCTTTATACTCAGTGTCATTCTATTATTATTGCTGACTAACTTTCATATATAGTTTTATGTTCATAGTTTTAACTTCTAGCTTCTTCTACTTATTATACTAAGTAATTTTATAGATACTTTTTATTATTTTGTAGGAGTAGATTGAACCGCTTTTGTCTATTTTGCTGTTATGCTGGTCAAAGACCGAAATGAAGACTGTGCTATGCTAACATTCTAACATGCCTTTGACTCGATTCCTCCAAACATTGAAATTTAATTGCTAATCCTCCAAGTGCTACTGGAGCAACCCCTTAAGCATCCAAGTCTGCCACAGCATGGAATTGTAGAATGTGCAAGTGGGTAAAAAATAAAAGCAGGGATGGGAAATGTCATCCCTCCTCCTGCCCCACAAAAATTCTTATCAAGTACCCACTTGTAATTCAGATTTGTATTTACCAAATTTTCCCTCTCAAACCAACATATTAATTTATAAAGCTAACATCAAATTCATGTCCATTATAACATTTGCAATTCCTTCCTAATTCATATCATCTGGAAGTATTCTGATGCTATATGTATGGGAGGAGACATGGAATATTTCTGAAAACATTTCCCCCCCACCAATTCCATCCCGTTCTTTACCTTCCTGACATGTCTATCTTATTTCAGTTCTTTTGACTTTTATTTGCTCTGACTTTGCTCTGCTCTGATTTGCTCTGACTTTGCACTTGCTCTTTTGTTGAGGATCAGCAATAGCTCATTCAAAGACTGCTAAGAAAATATAATACCTTCAGCAATTTTTGGTGCAACTGATCACATGCTTAAACGCTTTCACACAGATTAGACTACAAATCAGCACTCAATTAACTTGAAAACTAATGGAGGTACACAATCCAGTCATGTCTATACACAAAAGCACACAGCACAACTGGGAGAAAGAAAATGTCAGATGAGACAGGTATGCTATCCAACACCTAGACTGACCCACAATCTGGGTTTGCAAATATATTCTCACCATATGAGTAGTTAAATTGCACCCTTGCCAGGTGATACTGATAAAACCTCTGGTTTTCAGCAGCCCCTGCTTCCAGCATGAGTTTACAGCCCTTTAAAACAAGTTTTAAAAGAGTCATATAGCATGTACTTGGGACTGAAGCACTTTCCCCACAAAAGTCTCCTGCTTTGGTTTGTAAACAGCAGTCTCCTTATCTGATTTTATTTAACTACTCTCACTTGCCCTGAAGCTGAGGTATCAGGTAGGCTAATTATTAATTCTTATCCTGCAATTCTATGCACCTTTACCTGGAAGTAACCTGCTGAACTAACCAGTCAGTGAATGAAAAATGAACTACTAAAGGGAGAAGGGGGTGATGGGTAGAGAAACCACAAAGTGATTTCACATACAACTTCTTCTGAAGTTTTGAGAAACATTTTTAAGCAGTATGGACCAATCATGGTTAAGTGAAAAGAAAAGGCACTTTGCACAATATTCAACTATCCTCTCTTGCTCCAAGCCCTTGCACTGAAAATAATACTATTATACTTAGCATCTGTAGATCACTTTGCACACTCGTATTTCATGTGTATCACCAAAATGTGATCCTTACATACCTGCAAGGCAAACATTATCCGCCTATTGCAGCTAGGGAGCTAAGAGGAAGTGGCTTGCCTAAGCGAGTCCCTGGAACTGGCAAGAGTCAAATCAGGTAAATCCTGACTTGTACCTCAGTCTCATAAAGGAAAGGAAAGTTTGTGCCGAAGAGTCAGTGTAGACTCCTGGCAACCACAGAGCCATGTGGTTTTCTTGGTTGAATACAGGAGTGGTTTACCATTGCCTTCTCCTACACAGTATGGGATGATGCCTTTCACAGCACCTTCCTATTAGGGGTGTGCACGGAACCGCCAACTGCGGTCTGGCACTGGGGTGGGGGGTAGCTTTAAGAGCGGCGGGAGGGTTTACTTACCCCTCCCGCCGCTTTCGTCAGACGTGGAGTGTGCACACAATGTGCGCGTGCACAAAGGACTACTGGGAGTTTTTTAGAGCAACAGCGGGGAGGGGGCGGCAGGGAGGTATCCTGCCGCCCCAGTTACGCTTAACATTACGGCGTCAGAGCGGGAGAGCGGTGGGAGGGGTAAGTAAACCCTCCCGCCGCTCTTAAAGCTACCCCCCACCCCAGTGCCAGACCGCAGTTGGCGGTTCCGTGCACACCCCTAATAGGAAGGTGCTGTGAAAAGCATCATCCCATACTGTGTAGGAGAAGGCAATGGTAAACCACTCCTGTATTCAACCAAGAAAACCACATGGCTCTGTGGTTGCCAGGAGTCTACACTGACTCTTCGGCACAAACTTTCCTTTCCTTTATGAGACTGAGGTACAAGTCAGGATTTACCTGATTTGACTCTTGCCAGTTCCAGGGACTCGCTTAGGCAAGCCACTTCCTCTTAGCTCCCTAGCTGCAATAGGCGGATAATGTGACGTGCGCGCGTGCAAAGGACTACTGGGAGTTTTTTAGAGCAACAGCGGGGAAGGGGCGGCAGGGAGGTATCCTGCCGCCCCAATTACTCTTGTAATTACGGCGCCAGAGTGGGAAAGCGGCGGGCAGGGTAAGTAAACCCTCCTGCCGCTCTTAAAGCTACCCCCCACCCCGAACCGAACTACCCAGGTCCGGACCGATCCGGACCTTTACAATGGCCTCCAGACCGGACCGGGCCCATCCCTACTTCCTATATCGTTGCTGCCTGATATAGGAGTTTCCCATATTCCGGGAAACACACCAGCGGGGATTCAAACCAACAGCCTCCTGCTCTCTAGTAGAGGTGTGCACGGAGCCGGCTGGTCCGGTTCAAGTCCGGACTGGACCAGTTCGGTCCAGCACCCCCTCAAACTCCCTCCTCGGTTTGGTCTGGGGGCAGGGGGGAGTGTTCGCAACAATTTGATTTTACTTACCCCCTTCGGGAGAGTTGTTGGAAGTGGTGGGTGGGGACCGCAGAGGTTTCCCCTCTACCCGCCAGCCTCCCTTATTGCCGCCACCGGCTATTTGGCTGGCTTCAGCGTGGCAGCCATTTTGGAGGCCACCGCGCCTGCACAATTGGCCTCTGCATGACCTGGGCCATGCAGAGGCCAATTGCGCAGGCACAGCGGCCTCCAAAATGGCCACTGCACCAGAGGGGGGAAGAGCCAACTGAATGGTTGGTGGTGGCAATAAGGGAGTCTGGTGAGGGGAGGGGGAACCACTGAGGACCCACCACCACCACCAACTCCTCAAAGGGGGTAAGTAAAAAAAAATTTTTTTTAATCCGCCAATGCCCCGAACTGTTGGGGAGTGTTCGGTCCGGGGATGGTTCTGTTCGACGTCGAACCTGTTTGCACATCCCTACTCTCAAGGCAGGGTGCTTCCCCACTGCGCCATTAGGTGGCATAGCTCAGTCTCATAGTCATCACATTATACCAGTTCTCAAAAACCAATGCTTGGTCTCAAATTAAGTCCTAGTCCTGGGATTGCTATCTACAATTTTACTCCCCACGAAGCTCAGGGAAGCATACATATTTCTCTCCCTGCTTTTTTAACCTTCACAACAAAGGTAGGCAGATAGTAACTGGTCCGACATCAGACAGTAAATTTGTGGCTGATCAGCAAAAGCAGAAGGCACTAACCCAGGAACAAGGCAGACACAAGACCTCAAACACGCTCCAAGAACGCTATACTAAGGCCCAACATGTTCTGAGTCATAAGACTCTTTAGGAGCAACTGAATCAATCTAGTCAAGGAATAATTTTTAGATGCTTGTTAAAGCTATAGCTCAAAGAAACTGATTCAGCTGTCTCAAAACACACTGGGTCTTAGTATAGCCCTGGTGCAGATGTTATGCGAGATCCAAGTTTAGCTTAATCCAAGCCTTAGGCTCATGCACTCCACCCCCACTTCATGCATAAGGAGTAAGATTTAAAGTTCCTATCCTAGCAAAGTATTTGCTAGGGTGTGATGTCACAACAGGACAGGAACTTGAAAACTCCTACTCTGTATGAATCTGGGGAAGGAGAAGCACACATACTCCAGGCTCAGAATTGTGGGACAAAACTAATATGCCATTTTAGAATGCTATATTACCTAGGCCATGAAGCTCTCTCTCTCTCTCTCTCTCTGTGTCTGGCTGTGAACTATAGATAGGTGTCCAGTTTGGGCAAAAAAATAAACAAATTAGATTATGTGAAGGTATATTAGCTACTTCTTTTGAAATTGCCAAGTTCTTTTCCTACATTTAAAAAAAGTTTAGTTTTATGTAATCTAAGAAGCAAAGTGAAAATGTGAGTTAAAGTGATCGTTTTTAAAGAGTCGAGATTACAGGATTTTCTATATTTTGAGAAATATTTTAAATACATAAGAAAGCTACTAAAAATATTGTGGGCTAGCAAGGGCTAGGTTTATTTAAGGCTCCCAAAATGCTTGCTTGAAAGAGGTTATATTCCAGACACATTTCTATTGAAATAAGGTCTAACCAATCAGAATCAGGTACCAACATGCAACTGAAATCTTTAGCATAGTTCTATCTTTAATTTCATGTTTGCAAGCATGAACAGTTTTTCCTCCTGAATGGCTGTTGACAAGTGGTCTAGCCAGTACAGAAGTTGTCCTTCAAAGACTGCAAGTGGTTTCTGGAATAAATACTTTCATATAGTAATTGTATACAGAGGGGGTTTTTGCAGCCTGCCTCAATGTTGTTTTCAATGCCTCCAGAGATAGTACCTTTTGGAGATATGCAGTAATCGTTTTTTGCAGTTTGATCTTGAATTAAATTGCAAAAAGAATAGGTTCATTGAACCAGCTAGCCATGGCCAGCCAGTTCAACAAATTGAATTGGAAAAATGTGCATACACTGCTTGTTTTGCCCATAGGAAACAGTGGGGAACTCTAATCTCTCCATTGTTCCCCATGGGTAAAGCCCAAGGGATAGCAAAGTGGGTTAGGTGGCAGTGGTCCCTCTAATTTTTTTTCTTCATCTCTGTGCAGAGTGAGTTTTGTTCTGGGTGGCAGTATCAAGGCACTGTGTGCACACGTGCATTCAAAGTGGGACCCTCCTGATTCAACCTGAGCGGGATCTAAAATTAACTGAGTGGACATAAAAAACCTTGTGAGCACATGCACATGCACACACCTTAGAGGGAACACTATTAGTGTTACGCCATGATGGGTGCTACCTACCACCCAAGCCACAAAAGAAATGGGCAATTCACAAAAGAAATGGGCAAGCAAAAAGTTTTTAAACTTTTTAAAAACCTAACCCCCCATAGGATCCTATGGGGTTTTTTTTTTGGAAAGGTGAAAAAAAATCACCCACTTGTCCATTTCTTTTGTGGGTTGGGTGATAGGTAGCACAAATCATGCCCTACCACCCAACCCACTTTGTTGTCCCAAGGCCCTAACCATGAGGAACAATGGAGTGATTAGAGTTCCCCATTGTTCCCTATGGGTGACATAGGCACTAGTCCACACATTTTGCAAGCAGAGTGCACACATTTTGCAACCCTATCTTGAAAAACACTGCACAACAGAAGCACACACAGAATCCCTCCCAACAGAGAACACACAGTCTAAAGATGGTCCAAAAAAAAAGAATCACTGACCCAAAATCCATGCCAGTCCCAGTGTCAGTACTGCAGCAGCATCATTGGCACAAGTTGATCTCTCTCGCACAACTATGACTCTGTCCTCACTTGCAACAGCTGCCACAACAGAGCAGCACCCTTAGCAGCCAGCAAACATAGCCATAAGCTCAACTAGAACAACGTCCTCTTCAGGCACATTTTGAATGAGTGAGTGAGTGAGTACACCTCTCAATGCAGAATGCAATACAGAGAAGAGCAGTGAGTGAAGCACACGTTACTCTCAAGGCCAGACACAGAGTTCATCTCTTACATGAGAAGAACTCCTCTTTCTTCTTCAGCATATGTGTACATCCCTGCCTTCCTGTGTCTGGATAACACACCATGGCCTCAGATTAGTGCTGGGCCCCAGCTGACAGCCTGACACATGGGTCAGGGCACCAGTCCATATCTTATTGCCAGCCATGGCAGTGACATGGCTTGCATGTCTGTGTGTGTCAGCAGCACTAACGGGCAGACTGTGACACATCTGGTTTTGGGGTTGGCCAGAGTGGGGAGTGCTGGCAGTGGTGTTGCTGTGGGGTGGGTGTGGCCATGAGTCAATCACCCTCCATGGCCAGCTCGGGATAGCCCAGGAGTGGGAGCCTGGCTGCCAAGTAGACCAGCCACTCCACCATCTCAGCATCCAAGCATGAGCAATGGGGTGTCACTTCGCTCCTGGCCATAGTGAACACCATCTTGCTCGGGATGCTGGTTGGTGGACACAAGAGGAACTGTCCGGCAACTGCTGTCAAGTCCTGCCAGACTTGGCGACATGCTGACCGAAACTGGATCAGCTGCAGCTTGTGGCCTGCCACCAGCTCCTGAAGCACACACTGCTCAGCACTGCTGCAGGGCTCAGTGGACTCCTCCCGTTCCCCTGGCAAGACACCAGCGACCCCCTCCATGAACCACAAGGTGGAATGTGGAGACCCTACCAGGGACACCACACTGCTGGACTACTGATAGTACTGCTCCTAAGGGTTGACTGCACATTAGCAATAGGTGCTCCAGCACCCTCCTTAGGCTTGCACCCCAGCCTCTTATCCTCAGCTTGCTTAACCTTTGCAACCAAAAGGGCCCTTCGCCTGGGCAATTTGCATAGATAGATAAATAAATAAAATGGCTTCCTGTCCCCAAAGGGCTCGCAATCTAAAAAAGAAACATAAGGTAGGCACCAGCAACAGCCACTGGAAAGGTGCTGTGCTGGGGATGGATAGGGCCAGTTGCTCTCCCCCTGCTCAAAGAGAATCACCAGTTTATAAAAGGTGTCTCTTTGCTCAGTTAGCAGGGGACCTGTGCTTCGCTGCATGGGAGGGGCTGACCACGCCACCAACACCAGCTGCCCCCTCGCTCTCCTACCCCTACCATGAGGAACAATAAAGCAGCCCACTATGAGTGGTCCACAGATCTGTAGTTGAACACTGGTGTCAGTCACTGCTGTGCGCAACAACCCCAACACAGCCAGTACAGGGAGGGCATGCCTGCTGAAGGTGGTGCACAAGGGGATCCTATAGCAATAGCAATAGCACTTACATTTTATATACCGCTCTATAGCTGGAAGCTCTCTAAGCGGTTTACAATGATTTAGCATATTGCCCCCAAAATTCTGGGTACTCATTTTACCGACCTCGGAAGGATGGAAGGCTGAGTCAACCTTGAGCCCTTGGTCATGATCAAACTTGCAACCTTCTGGTTACAGGGCAGCAGTTTTACCACTGCGCCACCAGGGGCTCTAGTTGGGAGCAAGCAAGCAGTCAGAGCAGTCGGTGTTCAGCACCTGGAATGGCTGGTTGCCTCAAAGTGATCATCTCGTCAATGGCCCAGGTGATGTGATGAGGCTCTGGGCAACCAGACCACTTGCCCACTAACTGCACCCACAGTGCAGGCAACTTCCCCTGCTTGGGAGCAGGAGCCATGCCACACCAGGCCTATGGCTGCCAGAAGGAGCAGGGACCCCTGGGTAATGCTGTTGCAGGTGCTGCAGCCTCACTGTAGTCCCAAGACACTTGGGGTCCTTACCCCTGCTGACCTGTGTCCTACAGTGGATGCAGACAGCAAGGTGTGGGTCACCAGCACAGTGCTCAATGTGGTCCCGCACCATGCTGCTCTCGGTCGTGGACTGTTTTGTTGGTGGTGGTGATGGATGAGGGGGCTGTTTTTAGAGGAGACTGAGCAACAACGGGAGGTCTAAGGAAAGGAAAAGCATCTTCTGCTGAAGCCTGGTAGGTGCTGCTCTTGGGGGCACACATGCACCCAAACAATCAAAACAAAACCTGGAAAAGGGCAGACAGAGAGAGCCTGGGCACCAGAAAGAATTCACAGCAGACTAGCCTGCAAAAAAATAAAAATTAAGTCCAGCAGCAGCAGCGAGGAGTGCAGCTTGGAGCCACGAGGGGAAAAAACCCAGCACAGGACCCATTATTGTAGCCACTGGGAGCTAGCTACTACAAGCAATAAGCTTTTGTGTGGGAGGGGAGGATCCAAAACCAATACGTTTGTGTGTGAGGGAAACCACACAAGGAAAAAAATTCCAAACAGCACCCAGTTAAGCCACTGGGGCTTACTGGTACTATTTTAAAATTGGGGGCAGGCGGAACAGCACACACAGCACCCCAGTTATTAAAGCCACTGCGGGTGGGGGTGGCTACAAGCAAAAATAGTAATAAGAAAAATTCTAAGCAGCACCCAATTAAGCCACTGGTACTGCTTGGTATTTTTTTTTTTTTAAAGTAAAGCAGTCACATTGGCACTGCAATTAAAAGGTTAAAAAAACCCACGGACAGCAGCTCGCTCACTCTCTTTCTCTCTCCTCACTGCTGGGTCAAGCAGGCAGGGCAGACGGGCCCAAACCACAGTCTCTGATCTCCTCTCAGTGTTACTACAGTCTCACTCTGTCTCTGATCCTTCTCTCCTGAGGTACAAAAGCAATGGGTGCCTCCAAGCAGTCCCTTAAATACATTTTGAAAATCCTTCCTTTGGCCTGCTCCCTTCCCCCAGCCAATGGGAGCACAGCTGTCCATGCCAATGTCTTTCTTGATTTGAAAGACAAGCCAACCAAGAAGCAAGGAGATCTCAAGCCAATCAGAAGGCACTGCCATAAAAACCATCAGCAATTGGGAAAACAGACAAAATGGCACTCACGATGGATGTGAATTGCACAAATAGATTGTGGTGAATCTGGGGTGATTTGATTTATGGCCAAATCAGCCCCTTCATTTAAGGGGTGATTTGATGTGTGGTTGATTCCACAAATCACCCCCAATTCACCACAAATTGATTCACGGGCTAATCGAGTTGCACTTCTTTAGTAACCGGAGAACATTGTTATTTGCCCTGAGACATGGAAGATAAATGGTTGATCCAATCTATTAAAATTAAACAGTAGTAATTTTCTATTACAATTTATTTCAATCAGAAGTCTGAAAGAATAACTCTGAATAGAAATTTGATACCATTTAGTAAAATATCTTGGTAGTATACATATTGATTACATTGCTGGTTTCCTATGAGCTCTCTTTTTCTAATGCTCATAACTCTGCATATAACTGAGATACCTGACCCGTCTTTAGTTCAGCAGAAGCAAGCTGCACTAAAAATACTTGTAGGGGTACTCCTTTGTTGAACAAGCATTAGAGACTAGAAGTTACAGCTTGGCTTAAGAAAACATCTGGAATCAGGTCTTCAGTGTGTTTAGTAACCATTCAGCCTAAGTTATACAATACTGTATGTGGAACTGAACTATTACAGAATACGAACATTTGAGTTCAACTGATATACCTCACATTTTCTTGCCATGTATGACAATTTTGACTGAAATGTAAATGTTTTCTACACTGCTTTTAAAAAGGCCAAGCAGTATGTACAAAAATCAGTACACAGACTGTATATTCAAAATAAAAATCAGAATACAAAATGTGACATCATAAAGCTTCGTTCTTCCAATTCTATTATGTATATCTTCTCTTTGATGCTGCCTATGAAAGCTTCAGTGCTTTTGTCACATCAGCAATCATTCACCAATTTCTACCTCATACCCACAAGCAGCTGTTGTGCATTCCATGCAGCTAAATCAAAAACTGGCGCTGACCTCTGACAGTGCTGTTTACATGCACTGAAGCTTTCAGCCAATTCAACAGCTCTTAAGGACCAGCATGTACTACACCCTACTCTCAATGAGGGTGAGTAACAATACCATCAAAAATAAACTGCAATAGTAACATAAAATTGTGAGTTAATCTGCTAGAAAGTTAAGGGGGAAGAGTCCATGCTTGGAGGGACTAAGACAACAGATGACTGCCATGGGTAACGGGCAAGAAAGAGAATGGTGAGGAATCCGCTTGTCTGACCACATTAACCAAACAGTGCACAACTTGGAAATTGTACAGGTTACAAGCGTAAATGTGGCAGTTCAACTTGTATTCAAACAAGTGTCATAACTTGCAAGTATATTTGTTTGCTACTAGTAAACCTAATGTCCGCCAATAGTTTTGCTATTGCTATTTCAACTTATTTATATGTCATTTTATTTTTCTAAGTATGCTAGTGACTTTGGTTTCCTGTTTACAGGTGTGAACAGGTATGGTTAGAAATGTTATAAGTAAAAACAAACACTTGCCAGGCAACAGCTAGCCATGGCACCTGGAAATGTGTCATGTTTGAGCCACACCAGGGCACCTGGAAATTTAAGTGTCATGCAAACAAGAGAGGAAATACACCCACCCACCCAATGGAGTGGAGGGCAAGCAGTGAATTTGGCCTTCCCCCAATGTATAAAGTACATTGCTGAGGGCAAGTGGCAAGTCTATGGTCCCATTAAGCAGTCTGGCCCCTACATTTAAGAGAAAATTTGTTGGTGCCTGCTTTAGAACATATTCCAATATACATTTCCAGCATTTGATGGGAATATTTTTACTTTAATATACAGACGTTTTCTACAAAAAATGCAAAGTTTACTGATTTTGTGTATAGATCTCAAGATAATTCTATGTATTTCATACTCCAGACCTGGTTTCCTACTATCTAAGTGCTGGGTAATCAATTCTTCCCTTAATCCATGAGACAGATACACAAATTTTGGCTATCAGTACCATCTCTGGGGAACCACCTAATGGCGCAGCGGGGAAGTAACTTGCCTAGGGAGCAAGAGATTGCTGGTTCGAATCCGTGCTGGTATGTTCCCCAGACTATGGGAAACACCTGTAATGGGCAACAGTGATATAGGAAGATACTGAAAGGCATCATCTCATACTGCTTGCGCAGGAGATGGCAATGGTAAGCCCCTCCTGTATTCTACCAAAGAAAACCACATGGCTCTGATCACCAGGAGTCGACACCGTCCTGACAGCACAGCTTTACCTTTAACCTTACCATCTCTGGAGACAAATGCTCATAGTGATCTTTGGCAATTTCTCCCCACCTTGACACAAGAAATGGGAAATTGGTGATAGAATTGTTGCACTTACAAGGTTTCTGTGTGGTATTACTTCTTCTTTATTCCTATCTACCCTGAAACATTGGGGTAAAGTTGCAATCATTTTTGCACAGAGGTAAGGGTTATGGTCAGTGTCACAATGAACAGATTGTTGTACTCCCTCCATGGAATAATCTTTGGAGGACATTCTTGCCAATTTTCATTTCCATTCCTCTGATATAAATAAATAAATAAGTGTGTGTGTGTGTAGTAATTTTTCTGTTTTAAGAACACCACTGCAAATTTGGTTGCTGTAGGCCCAATGGTCAGAACAACAAAAGCATGATAATATACTAAAAGCTAAAAGTGCCACCACCTGTTTTCCATCCCTAGGTGTGCAGACTTTGTCAAAAATCACAATGAGCATTCATCCCTCCAGATAGTATCAACGAACCAAGCAGGCTCATGTACCATCCAGAGACAAAAGCATTCCGCGTATAGGCAAGTCAAAACATGAGAAGAACTTTAGGAGCTGAGGGAGTAGTTATTCTAGGCCCTTGAAGAAACAAGTCTTACCCACAAACCATGATGGAACATCAAAAATGGGCTCCAACAGCTGATAGATGAAACCCTCAGAGATGACAAAGTTAGACCAGATTCCTTTGGGTGTAGAAGGTTACTTAGGATGGTATTAAGAAGTGGGAAAATAATCCTCTATAATAAAGCCCTTGGTTGTAATCCTGTGTCTTTGCGGCCCGTGTCTTTCTTGTCCGTTCTGGGCATGTGCGGAGCGCATGCCCAGAACATCCGAGAAAGATACGGCCGCAGGGACACGGGCGGCCATGTTGGGAGCAGGGAAAGACGGGGCAGGGAAAGACGCGGGGCAAGGAAAGACAGCGGCGGCAGGACCGGCCTGACCGCGGGGGGGAACGGCGGAAAAGGGACCGGCCCGATCAGAGAGAGGAAACAAACGGCAGGGCCAGGATCCAGACCGCGCGCGGAGAAGGAGGGCAGAAGCGGCCGACTGCTGAGGAGGGCAGAGGCGGCCGAGGGACGGACTACAAGGAGGGCAGAAGCGGCAGCTGGGGGGCTGGGAGGGCAGAGGGGGTACGCACGCTGCAGCCAGAGGAGGCGGAGATAGGCAGCACCAAAGTACTACTAGCGCCCGTTAATTTAACGGGCTTAAAATCACTAGTATAATATATAGTTGCAGAAATGTTTTTATATGACTGCATAGGACCATCGAGTAGAGAGTTTCCTGGAAGCCTGAAAATTTAGCAGTTAACTCTGGATCCAACAAGGTGGTAGTTGTATCTTGCAGGCTGAAACACACAGTCTGTCTATATCCAGATGAAGAATCCAACCATAATCCATTGACAGGAGGGAAGGACTGGACAGGAGTATAGGCAGGACCCGCAGGATAACTTTAACAGATTGGGGAGCCATGGCTGGTGGGGCCACCAGGAGGATATCAGATTACATTATTCCCTACCCTTCCTGATCTTTTTAGTCAATGGTAGAGGAGGGGAAATGTAAAGGAAACCCTTTCCATGACTGAAAGAAGGCATCACCTTTGGAGCCCTTGCCCGCTGCAGTAAAATGATCACTGAGAGTTATTGGAAGAAGTGCAGAGCTCTATCCAGGGGTTGCTCCACCTCTTGAAGATTTGGTTCAGATCTTCAAGAGGTCCACTTGATCCGTCAGGAAAATCAAGTTTCCATTTGCAGCAACCTGAACTGCACATGCTGATCAAGTGCACCAGAGTATTGTGTCAGTCTTCAATATGCACCGCAACAAGAATGATGTTCCTGCATAAATTTCACTTCCAGATGTGGACAGAAAGATGCATACGGTTTTGAGAGTAGGAACTTTCCTGTTGATTTATATAGGCCTTGTCAGTAATGTTGTCTGTGGGGATCTGGACACAGCATTCTCTTAAGCCTGGAAGAAATGCCCTCAAAGCCTTGGCAATAGCAAGGAGTATGAGAAAATGTATGTGGTAGTGTTTCTTGAAGTGGGGCCACAGGCTACCAACCCTCTTGTTTAGGAAATGAGTGCCCCATCCCATGCTGGAAGTGTCCAAGGTTATAGTGACAGACCGACAACATTGGGAGACTGGCATGTCCGACAAGAGATATTGACAGATGGGCCACCAAGCAACGTGAGGCTGGAGATTTCCTAGGAGTAGGGGATAGAGGGTCCATGGGTGACACTTTGGTTGAAAATTGTTAAGAAACTCACTCTGAACATATTTCATCTGCAGGTGAGTGTAAGGAAGCACCACTGTCACATAAGAAACGTAATTGAGGAAGCACTGGAAAGCAATAGCTGATTGACATGGATTTTGAAGAATGAGGTAGGCTTCAAGTCAAGGTCTTGAATGCTATTTTCAGGTAAGAATGCCTTCACCTGAGTGGAATCTAATATGGCTCCAATAAATTGATTGACTGGGTTCTAGCTTGGACTTGTTTAGATTTACCTGTAAGCTGTGGGAAGCTAAGCGAGTCAATGTGGTGTCCACATGTTAACATAGTCGCACGGACAGGGCTACTAGGAGCCAGTCATGAAGGTACAGAAATACCTGGATATACCCTGATGAAGACATGTGACTACCATCAACATGCACTTGGTAAATATGCATGTGGCTGAAGCCAGGCCAAAAAGGTAGGACATTGATAAATATGATGAGCTATATGAAAGTGAAGGTACGGTACTTTAATGCTGCAAGTGAACAGAGACAGAAGTAAGCATCTTTCAAAATCCACTGACGTGAAACGGGGGTTGAGACAAAAGAGTGAACTGAGAACATCCAGTAGTGAAAATTGACACAATGATTGAGACTACAGAGGTCCATGGTGGCACTGTTCCCTCTAAGGCGTATGCGCGCTCACAAGTTTTCTGATGTCCGCTCAGTTAATTTTAGATCCCACTCAGGTTGAATTAGGAAGGCCCCACTGAATGCATGTGCGCACAGTGCCTTCATATTGCCACCCAGAACAAAACTAATTAAGCACAGAGATTTAAAAAAGTAGAGGAACCACTGCATGGTGGGCAGTAGGCATTCGCCTCTTTCGAGAATGGCTAAATATTCCAAGCACATTTCTGTCATAGGATTTCTAGGGAGAGGCTCTAGCGCACCCTCGGAGAGCACAAAATCGACTTTCTCCAGGAGTGTAGTTACCTTGAATCCAGAAGGCAGGCATGGGGTGATGAATTCCACTGCGCAACCAATGCCAACTGTAAGCACCCAGTGGTTAGGAACATAGGAAGCTGCTATATACTGAGTCAGACCATTGGTCCATCTCGCTCAGTATTGTTTACACAGACTAGCAGCAGCTTCTCCAAGGTTGCAGGCAGGAATCTCTCTCAGACCTATCTTGGGAAAGCTAGGGAAGGAACTTGAAACCTTCTGCTCTTCCCAGAGCTGCTCCAAGCCCTTAGGGAAATATTTTAAAGTGCTCACACTTCTATATGCAACCAAGGTGGACCCTGCTTATCTAAGGGGATAAGTCATGCTTGCTACCACAAGACCAACTCTTATGGTAACAAGATGGTCTCAGACTAATAGCCCAAAACTAAGCTCTGAGGTTGTTTCGGTGGTTGGTGAATCTGGAGCCCTAAAGAGGCGGCCATCCCAGATAACTGTTCGGCATAGAACTTTAAATCCTCTAAGGAAGAACTGGATTTGCCACCTGTTCCCTCAGGGACAATACCAAAGCTAATACAGACTCTCCAGAAGGGGGGGCACTCATTATCAGAGGCAAAGTCATCAGGTTCTTCCTGGTCGGATTGAGTCTCCAGATTGGAATCCAGTGGATCCAAAGGATCAGCCAATAGCAAGGGCCGGCTCGGCATGGGAGGAAATGTAGGCTGATTACCGATGACTGCTCTTGTGAGTTCCATTGTGTCTTTTTTTTTTTTTTTTGGTCTGGGATTGGACTCCCAGAAGGTGGTTCCTCTGGGATGACAGGTAGAGTGAGAAGGAAATCCCCCAGTCTCTTCAGAAGCTACCCAGACCTTTTGAAGTTTAGACGATAGGGGAATGGAGCCCTTGAATCAGCTGCAGGAATGGGTTTCTTTTTTTAAGAAGAGGCTGCTGTTGGGTGGATTGAGGCCAGGTTTCAATAAGTCAACTAGTCTCCTGTGGCAAGTGCCCTTTACCTACTGGCAAAGAACAAAAGCATGTGTGTGACTCCATACTTTTCTCCTTGCTGGAGCTTTTTAGGGATGCTGCCTGATGCACATGCAGCTCTACCCTACAACAACCCATAATGCCCCCAACATGTTCTCCCAGGTGCCACCAAAGGCCTTACTGGACGACACTCATTGGGGATTAGCTGCACTCCTCCAATCCCCAACCGAGAGGAGGGGGAACCTGCAATTTGCCCACTTCCTTATCTAGCAGAAAGAGAAGTCAATGAGGAAGGACTCTGCAGGCAGGCTATATATGTGGAGCAACAGAGGTGGGGGGGGGAGAGATAAGACAAGGGGCTGTTTAAACAAGCCAGTAAGTGGAGTTTCCAACAACCAGGCAAGGAAAGGAGGACAAAAAAGCAGGAGAATGAAAGGGGGATTCCTTGCCATACTGTTTTGCTCCTCTTCCCTCCAACTTGTTTGAAGCTCTGCTCACTGGCTCACAGTTCCTTCTCCTATCTCTCCCCCTTCCTAGCTTGGATGTTCTGCCTCTGTGTGTGAATGGGTTAATAATGAAGTATGAAGAGAGGCCAGACACCACTCAGGAGCCCAGAAAAAGCAGTGCAGGTAAGTGAAAGTTGAGAAGTCACTCACAAGATGGGGATTAAGGTGAAGGAGGGAAGGGAGAAAATAAAGAAGGTATCTGAAATGTGCATTGTTTGTGTTTAGGGTGGTGGGGGGGTGCAGACAAAGGAGCAGAGTAAAGAACCCACCATCCCCACCACAAATCAGTCCACAGTCTAGGTCAGGGATTCCCAACCTGTGGTCCTCCATATGTTGCTGAACTACAACTCACATACTCTGAAAGTTACTTTATTGTGGCTGGGGATAATGGGAATTTTAGTTCAGCAACATCAGGAGGACCACATGCTGGGAACCTCTGGTCTTGGTCTTAGTCTTATGGTTATAAGGATTTGGGATGCCAGATGTCCCTAATTTTAAGGAACTGATGGGGTGGGGAAGGAGCACTATCCTATATTTTAAAGCAAAGTTTGGCTTGGCAGCACTTTCTAGGAATGGCTTAGGTACTTTGGCTATCTGTCAAGTCAGCCAGATGTTGAATAAGCGTATAGCATTTCTGCTTAATCAGTTCAGGGGTAGAGATCCAGTATTCATAAATTGACCAGTTATAATGAATTACCTTCTAAGACTCAACTGTCTTTTACAGGAACCAAAATGACCCACTCCCATACTCCCAATAAAAAGGAGATATTTCGATGGGAAAGCACTTTTACTTTCCCCCTACATAGGGGAAAGAAGCAGTCTTACCGTGAAAGGTTCTTTTCAACAGCCAAGGAGGTCATCTTCCAATTGTATGGATTGTGCGCTGAGCATGCACCCAAGACAGGACCTAATTATGAACTGAAGGGATGGCTAGCTTCTTGCCTGGAAGGCGGCAAACCCCAGTTCTGGGACTGTTGCATGCAAGAGAAAGGACAGTAAATAGAAAAAACTCAGCAGAAGCACTGAACAGCAAAAACATACTCAGAAGCAATAGGAAGGAAATACAGGAAGGAAAAAAGGGCCTCCAAAGCCAACATCCTGGAAGTTGCCCCCACTCCAAAATTAAGCCCTCTATTATGGATAGAGAAACACGACACACAAAGGGGGACATGAGCATCTTCAGGTGGGCCAAATATCCTCCTCAGCTATGAAAAATAACCTTTCACAGTAAGATCCATGTTTCTTTTTCCACAGCACGAGGTCATCCTCCATTCGTATGGGACATACCCAAGCTGACAGGGTCAGGGATGGGATGCAAATGAGACCACCTGTTGAACGACAGTATGCCCAAGGACGGCCTGGGCAGCATGGAAAGAGGATACTTTCTATTGTTCAATGAAAGGTGTTATAGATAGCCACGTAGCCACCTTGCAGATCTCCAGGAGAAGAGTATTAGCTGAGAATACCACAGAGGCTGGTGCACTGAGAATAGAATGTGCCGTGATGCCTCTAGCATGGCAAGGTTTGAGTCTCATATTCCAAGGAGATGCAGGACTTAATCCAACCGGACAAGTTAGAGACCTTGGAGCCTAGAGACGTCTGGTGAAAGGATACAAATAGGAAAACAGAATGGTGAATAGCCTTGGTCCTTTGTAAGTAGATGCATAACACACGCTGAATGTCAAGAGTGTGCCACACCCATTCCTTAGAGTATACTGGAGATGGGCAGAAAGATGGAAGCACCACATCTTGGGAGCCTTGAAATGTAGAATTCACCTTAGTTAAGGTGGTCAGATCTTGCTTTAGGATCACAGCATCTGGCTGAAAGATGCAGAACTCTTGGCGAACCGAGAGCGCTCCGAGCTCGGAGACCCTGCAAGCTGAGGATATAGCCATAAGGAACAGAACCTTAAATGACAGGAATTTGAGGGGAATGTCTGCCAGTGGCTCGAAATGGACTCTTAGTAAGAGCATTCAGCACCTTGTTGAGGTTCCAAGATGAGAATCTGTGTATAGTGGGCAGCGATATTGGTAGCTCCCCTGAGGAATCTCCAAAGGTGCTGGTGCAACTGTGATGACATCCGTGGAAAGATGGAGCACTGAAGAAAGGGCTGAGGTTTGATGCTTTAGAATGCTAGGACGGAGTCCCATGTCAAGACCTGATTGAAAGAAAGAGAGGACCTCTGGAACATCAGCTGGTAGCAGGTCGACATGCTTCCTACATACCCACCTGGAGAAAGCCGCCCAGGATGCCTGGTAGATGCGGTTAGTAGAAGGGCTACTAACATTGGAGTAACCCTTGCACACTAGGAGTGCACACTCAATGCCGAGGTGCAAAGTTGGAGCCACTGGGGCTCTGGATGAAGGATGGGACCCTGTGCTAGATCTGTCTGTGGAGGGAGGTGCTGTGGTGGGCTGACTGATAGGATCTGCAGGTCAGAGAAACAGGGTCTCAGAAGCCAGAAGGGGTCAATGAGCACCAGTTCTGCTCTTTCTACACAAAGCTTTTGGAGGAGTCTTGCTATGACTGCTATTGGAGGAAAAGGAGTACAGAAGGCTGAGAGGCCAGGGTGTGGTCAGAGCATCTGTCGCTTCTGCCTGGGGGGCAAAGAAGTGGAAGAAGAACCTGGGAAGGAGATGATTGTGAGGGGAGGTGAAAAGGTCCACTTACAGGTCCCTCAACCAGTGAATGATCTGGAGGAATACAACTGGGTGAAGCGACCACTCCGCTGGATCGATTGTCTTGCAGCTGAGCCAGTCTGCTTGAGAGCTGGCTACACCCTGGAGATGCTTCGCCGAGATTGATGTCAGGTGCCTTTCCACCCACTGGAATCACTTGTATGACTCTGCCTTGAGGGCTCAGTACTTTGTGCCACCCTGGTGGTTGATGTAGCATTTCATGGTAACGTCTGTATGGGCTAGAACATTGGTGTGGCAAATGATGGGTAAGAATTGTAGGAGTGCCAGACGGACTGCACGTAGTTCTAGCCAGTTTATATTGTGACACCTTTTGTGTGAGGTCCAAGTGCCCTGTGAGTACTGGCCGTTGCAATGGGCTCCCCAGCCTAGTAGGCTCGCATCTGTTGTGACAATGACCTGTTCTGGGACTGTCAGGGGAACTCCCTGGAGCATCGCTGAAGATAACCACCATCGCAGGGACAGACAAACCACTGGTGGTATGCAGATTTCTTTGTGCACTCATGCCGTGATGTCCTCTTGGAATGGGTGAAGAAGCCATTGGAGCAGATAGGAGTGCCATCATGTTCACAGGGTGCATTTTATGCATACAATCATGGACCCCAGATCTAGTGCCAGGAGCATTAGATCTGGCGAGGGCTTGTGCAGGAGAGGACGGATCAGGCTTGCCAACTTCTTGAGCTTCTCTGAGGGGAGCTAGACAGTGGCCTGACCCAAATTGAATACTGCCTGCAGGTGCTGCAGAGTTTGAGATGGAATCACGTGACTTTTCTGATGGCTGACCAGGAAGCAGTAGTGCTTCAGTGCCAGGAGAGTCTGCTAGACCACTTGTTGTGCCTGGATGAGCAATGGCACTGATCAGCAGATCGTCTACCTATGGCTGTATGTGGATACTGCCCATCCTTGGGTATGCTACCAGGGCCACCATCACTTTGGTGAAGATTCTTGCGGTCAACGAGAGGCCCAAGGGAAGCACCCAGTACTGGTAATGAATGCCCTCGTAGCAGAACCTGAAGTACCGTTGAAAGTCTAGTGCATAGCTGTGGGCGTTGGCAGCAAGTACACCCCAGTGATCCTGTGTGGTGGCTTCCCACTGTGGGTAGAAGTGGAAAAGCTTTCCCCCCCCCCCCACTGGGGGGTAGTCATTTCTTACATGGGGGATGAGAGGCAGAGGGGGAAAGGGATGGGGTGACCGGCTGCTGGGTGCTCTGCCCTCCACTCTGTTGCCACTGATTTCGCCATGTGGGCCTGTATGCATTGCCACGGTTATCTCTGGGTGAGGAAGCTGAACTCTAGAGAAGTTCCTGTGGAAAAGAAAGGATTGGTTATTAAATCTAAACGGTCTGCGGAAGTCTTTGCATGCTGATGGAAGCGCATTCTTTTTATCCTTGGTTTCTACCAGGATAGGACTTAAGACCTCACCAAAGAGTCAAACTCTTGTAAATGGAGTGGAGGAAAGATTAAATCTGGATGTCTACGTTCCAATGCTTTAGCCAAAAGGACCTGCGAAGTGCAGGGGCCATAACTCTGGCTGAACATTGAATACAATCTAAACTGGAATCAAACATCAGGACTGTAGCCTTGGCCACCTTATTCAGATCCTGCCAGAGCTTGGTATTTTCGGAAGTGGCTATTAATGCAAGTTCTTTAATCCAGAGCATAGAAGCCCTGGCAAAAATAGAGTTGGTGGTAGCTACCTTAATAACTATGGCTGAGGCAGTATGATTCTTATGCAAAAGGAGATTGCACTTATGATCGTCTGGGACCTCAAGTTGTTCTTCTCCCTCTTTAGCCACCACTGAGGCTGAAAACAATTAGGCCACTGGTGGGTCCATGGAAGGCATGGCTAAAAGAGCGGACACATCCCAAGGTAAGTTGTAATGTTTCTCAGGTGTGAGCCACATAGGCTTTGTGGAGGGAAGGACAGCCCACTCTGCCATCATTACCTCACAAAAGAGAGATGAGGAAATGGCACAGTAGCCATTTGAGTAGAACTAGATGGAAATACATTTTGATCAAGAGGAGACGTAGCTGGAGCCACATCTAAGGGGGCCACATCATTAATAGCACACTTTGCTTTGGAGAGCATCTCTTCAAAGTCAGAGGAGGGGGAAAGGCATGTAGAGAAAGAAATGGGAATAGCAGTTGTCTCATCCTTCTTCCTTATCAGATGGAGAACTACAGGTTACTCACCTGTAACGTTGGTTCTTCTAGTGGTCATCTGTCCTTTTATACAAATGGGCTATGTGCCTGCACAGAAACCTCGCTGGAACCTAACAAGCTCAATTCTCTTGCTTTGGGCAGGAACCCTGCCCCAGCCTCTATATGTGGCTACGCCACTCCTCATCCCCTCAGTCATGGAATCAAGCTTCAATGAACCCCGTGGGGAGGACAGGAGGGCATGTAAACATACAGATGACCACTAGAAGAACCAACGTTACAGGTGAATAACCTGTTGTTCTTCGATGTGGTCTCTGTCTTTTACACAAATGGGTGCATAACAAGCTAACATCCAAGGAGCAGGGAAGAACAGAAGCAATATATAATCTGTCAGAAAAAAAATATTTCAGAAACAAGCACATCAACAGAAAATTGATTGCAGGACACTCCTGCCAAATACAGCATCATTCCGTGCCCTGGTATCAATGGCATAATGACAGATAAATGAGTGGGGCGAAGCCCAGGTAGCTGCCTGACAGATAGCGTCCAAAAGGACCGCACGATCAAAGGCCAAAGAGGTCGCCACCGACAGGCAAATGCTTGTGAGCCAATTGATAACAGAGTTCAATTGTGGAAACTATCCACCTAGACATGGACTGGGCAGAAATGTTAAGACCTTTACGCGGCCATTATAGAGAACCAACAAGGAAGAAGTTTTCCTCCATTCAGCAGACCTCTGGATATCGAAGGATAACGCCGTTCTAACATCCAAATGATGTAATTGTCTCTCTGTATCCAACGGAGGATTCCGAAAAAACACTGGCAGAGTGAGCAGGGACAAACAGTGAAACAGGGACACCACTTTAGGCAGAAACTGGACATCTGGTCTGAGTAAGACCTTGTCCTTATGAAATCGAAAGTATGATTGGTCAACCCTCAACTCACTTACCCTCCTGGCGGAGGCAATGGCCACCAAAAAAGGCAACCTTCCAGGTCAGGAGACGGGGGTCAATTGAATGCTCAAATGGCAGTCGCAGCAAACCAGCCAACACCACTGAGTGATCCCAGGCTGGTGACATGACAGGATTGTCTGGGAACATGTGTGTTAAACCTTTTAGAAAACTTTTTACCACCGGGTCTTTAAAACTCAAGTGCCGAAACTCCGTCCACCACTTCGCCATCGTCCATACCCATTGGGGGGCGTGTGCTCTAGATGACCCAGATCCCACAGGGGATCGAACACGTCTAAAAACCATCTCTGAATGACATACATTTGAAGACACGCTTGATGTAGCACATATGTATTCATTGCCATATGTCCCAACAGGCGCTGTATGGAGCACATAGTCTGTGGGCCACTGGCTAGGAAAGCAGCCGCCAGCTTCTGGAGAGTATCTATGTGGCTCATTGGAAGGAAGACCCCTTCCAAAGTTCTGTTGTTTATCAGTCCAATAAACTGAATTTGACGGGTGGGTTCCAACTGAGATGTTTTGAAGTTGGAAACCCAGATCCTGCAAAGTATCTACCACGATCTCAAGGGTGTCCAGGACTACATGCCTGATGCTCACCAAGATGAGCCAATCAACTAGATACGGCAGCACCTGCAAACCTAGTTCCTGCAGGAACTCTCGGTGTGGTGAGACCAAACAGCAAGGCCTTGAATTGATAGGGGATCCCCCCCATCTGAAACTGCAAGAAGCGTCAATGCTGAGGGCGTATTGATATGTGGTAATATGCATCTTTTAAAAGTCCAGGGAAACCATCCACATGCTCCTTTCCAGGATGGTCATAATTGTTGGTACCAACAGCATTCAAAACCTTTTGTAAACTAAATGTTTGTTGAGGGTCCTGAGGTCTAGTATAGGGCACTGACCACCGTCCAGTTTTGGCACAAGAAAGTACTGGGAATAGAATCCGGAGCTGTCAGGGTTGGCAACTTTCTCAATCACATCCTTTTCCAGGAGCACAGCAACCTCTTGATCCAACTCCGGGATGCAAGGAGTCACCACAATCCTGGACACCGGCTGTGTCCCGCAAAACTCCAGGGCATAGCCCAAATGTATGATTCTGAGTACCCACTGGTCCATAGTCACTTTGTCCCAGCTCGCCAAGAATGGGGCCTGGCCATTCCTGAAGCGCCCCGGGTCATTGCTTCTTCTGGGAGATATTCGGGCGTCGTTTCTGAAAGGCCAGCTTACTGGACTGGCCACCTGTCTTGTATCTTGGTTGGAATTTGTTACCACGAAAGGACCATTCCGAGCGCGACTGTTGCTGGGGATGGACCTTCTGTGTCTGATAGGTGGTCTTCTGACCACCTGATAGTTTCCTGCAGTTTGGTAGTCAGTGAAGCATACAACATAGAACATGCTGTGCTCCTCAACTTCTGAACTTTCTGGAGCGTGTCATCAGTCTGTTCTGAAAAGAGACTAGAGCCCTCAAAGAGCAGATCCTTGACCCTAGCACGGGCCTCATAATTAAGTCCAGATGAGGCAGCAAGTGTGTTGTCTGAGCGCCACAGATGTGGCCATCACCTTGGCCGCACATTCCACCATTTGTTGGGCCGAATGAAGTTCCTGTTTTGCCACCTGAATGGCCTCACAGAAAAATGCTTTTGCCAGATCCCTCTTGTCCTGTGGGAGGAGATCTAAGAAAGGACTCACCTTCTCCCACAAAAAGTGGTTATATTGGGCATTATACGCCTGATAATTGGCCACCTTCAAGTGGAGGGCTGAATACAGCCTCCTCCCGAAGGAGTCCAATTTTCTACCTTCCTTGTCACTCGGTGTAGACTGGATGTGACCTCTGGTCTTTTGCAAGGAAGCCTCCACGACAATAGAATTTGAGGTGGGATAATTTTTCAAAAAGGCCATATCATCCTGTAGGTGCACCCTATAGAAGTTCTCTAAACACCTGTTGGGCTGAGAAAGCGTTGCAGACTTTTTCCAGTGAGCCTGCATCACCTTCAGCAATGCTGAATTCAGGGGCAGAGCTGCCAGTACCTTGGCCTCCAAGTTGATAAGGCTGAACAAAGGGTCCAGTTCTCCCTTTTTCTGGTTACAGAAGTTTACACCCAAGGCCAACGCCATTTGGGTCACATAAGCAGAGTACAGTTTGAAGTTCTCCAATGGGGAGAAAGGCTTCAAGTCAGACTGTATGTCAAGCGGGGACGAGGCCAGGGAAACAACCTCAGAGTCCTCGGAGCTAGCATCGCTTTTATATTCGGGCTCCGGGGGAGCCAGAGGGTCTTGCGTTACAGGTGTCGAACCTGAAAGTTAGCCCAGTTTGCTATCTGGATTGTCCGGTATCAAAGTGGAATGTTCTGTTGGCAATATTTGTACAGGCAAAGTGGCCTGATGCAACACTGGAACCGAAGTGGGTTGTTCGTGATGCTCGTTACGATCCCTCAGGGAGCGTTGCGGTGAGCGGGAACGCGGCCTCCCTTCCAAGTGTGAGGGGGGTTCACACGAACCCCTTAACGTCACAGGTTTCCCATACAGGGGACCCTCCGAGTAGCCGGACCCATAGCGGGATTGAGCATAGTCCAAGTAGTCAGACCGATAATCCACGTGGTATCGATCGCATGAGCCAGAGTCCCGGCGCCACGCACTGCAAGAAGGCTCAGCTTCCACCAAGGGTGAGCGATATTCTGGCGCCTGGTATCAATCTTGATACGATTGATCACAACAGTCCCAGAACAAAAGTAAAAAATGCCAATAGACCACATTGAACTAAAAAAAAAGAGTAAGTCTGGTTGTTTTCTAAATATTTTTGAATTCCTTCCCACCCTGGCACAATGCTAAGCTGGAAGCCAAAGAGAGAATTTAGAGCTAGCCACTATAGAAAAGTCACCTTAAGTGGCACAGCAGGGAAATGCTTGACTAACAAGCAGAAGGCTGCCGGTTCGAATCCCTGCTGGTACTAAATTGGACAGCAGTGATATAGGAAGATGCTGAAGGGTATCATCTCATATTGCACGGGAGGAGGCAATAGTAAACTCCGCCTGTATTCTACCAAAGAAAACCACAGGGCTCTGTGGGTGCCAGGAGTCAACACCGACTCGACCGCAAACTTTACCTTTACTATAGAAAAAGTGAATGGATTAAGGCATTCCTTCTCAGTCCTGTGCACTGGAGCAAGACATTGACCAAAACTGGGGTTGGGGAAGGGGTGGTCAGTACAAATAAGGTATTTGGTGAGTGCACCAAACCAAAATTTGTAGACTCCTGACTGAGGCTTTTTTTTTTTTTTTTTTTGCCTTCACAGAAGTTTTGACCAGGATCAATGGCTATTGAGGCATTACATGTACCTCTGATAAGTCAAATGAGGCAGGAACAAAGAGGTTCCAAGCTGGAACTTGCTCTGTAATTGGTACAAGGTCAGGCAATACCATGGATTTTGAAGCCAAGAGCTGAGATAACCTACATGGCTCCAGAAGCAGACAGCGGGAACTATCTCTTCTGTGCCAGTGGTTGTTCCCCCTGTGTGGTTGAAAAGGTCACAGCCAAAAATGCCTTCTCCCACAAGACAGCCTGAAGGCAAGAGGAGCAATTCCACCTCACTTGCCTCATGAATTTGAGGTGCTGTCTGGCACCACTCAACGCAAAGAAGGCATGGACCATGCCTGACTGATAAAGGTTTGGCAGAGCAGGATGAACACCTTTTAAATGTTACTTTGCTAGCTGTAAAAGTAAGTTTAATAAGAGAAATAATCCCCTCAAAAAGGAGAGAAAGGAAATAAGCAGGAAAGTGTGGGGGAAATATGGTAGAAATATAAATGCAGACTCAACAGAAGGAAGTGGGGGGGAAATAGGTAGAATAGAAGAAAAATGAAACAAGTTTTTCTTCTTCCCCCTCCTCTCCCCGCCCCCCACCCCATGTAAGGCAAAGTGAAGAGTTCTCAATGAGGCTACTAAAGTGGCAGTCAATAGAGAACAGAAGGAGAATGTGCAAATCACACTTGTACAAGGAACACCCAGAGGGGGCAGATTACCACAAAAAATGCTGAGGAAAGGCTTTGGAATTTTCTCCGAAGGCTCTGCACAGGCACAGAAGAAACCCATATACGAGTATGAAGAGCACAGAGACCACAAAGAAGAAAATTATACAAGCAAGACAGTAAGGCTTTTCTCTCGAGCAGCCTAACCCAGGCTAGGACAGCCCAACCTGGGCTAGGCTGCTTGTGTGGAACACCAGGATTGGTCCCAGTCTCAGCGCTCCTGCCCCTGATAGCCCGACTTTCTGCCCCAGGCGAAGAGGGTGAAGTCCTTCCACTCCTGGCTCTTGCCTTCTATGTTCATGTGGACACGTGGCACAGCAAAGGCAAGAACAGCCATCACTCATCTGCCAGGAAGGCAGGCAAGCTCCTGCCTTCCTTGCAACCCTCCGAAGTGGCGGCCAGGATGTCATGTGTACGAGCGCAGAAAATCTTTCCTCCCCTTGGACACAAAAGGGCATTCATAGGTGTGTAAAAGCACAGTTCAGGGTGCAAGTCCCAAAGCAAAACCAAATCCTATTCACCTCCAAACATCCCTTAAGGCAAGAGGACTCCACTGTTCTAATTTTTATCACCAGTGAATGGAAAGTGTTTTGTTCTGGGTGGCACTACACACATGGAACCTTTTACCAAAAAATTTCCCCAGACCTCCAGAAATAACTAATGCATCGCGCAAAGCGCCACGTGCAAATTTTTACCTTTTTTTACCCCACTCTCTCTGGGCTGCCAGTGGAGAACCACCGCCTCCTCCAGCTGGAGGAGGCAGCCGAGGCCCAGCCGGGGGATGGGGGATACTGAGGTGGCACGGAGGTCGGGCCAGCCAGGGAGAGGGAGAAATGAGGCAATGCTTCCCTTCCTGGCCAAGGAAATGGGGTGCCAGGCAATTGGCACCTGCCAGATGTGGCTGCATGGGGGCCTGGGAGTTGGTATGCACACACATGCACCTTAGAGGTAAGCCTGGAACACTCTAGAGAACCCATCTCCCAAAAGGTAGCATCTGCCAAGGAGAAGTCCAACTTTTAATGCATATGCACTTTGGACTAGTGTCCAGCCCTTTCTGGAAGAATGCAAACATGTTTCTAACCTGGATTACTCTGGCAGTGGCGAGCAACTTTGTGGCAATGGCTTAGAAAGACACACTAAGAGTAGAACCTGAATGGCGGAGGCTCGGAATAAAGCATTTTTCTGATGCTCATCAATTCCTGCAAGCACTTTTAGAATCATCAGAAAGGGTGGGAAGCTAAAACACCCAGGGCAACAAATAATTGCCCTTTTTTGCCCCCTGCAGAGAAACCCACTTCAGAATCTTTGGACCTCATGTCTAAGAATGGGTACAGAAACTTATAGAACTCCTGAACTGACTATCCTAATGAATATTTGTGTGCCCATGTCACAATCAGTGTCTGCTGATTGGGCTATAGTCAGTCATTATGCTGAGGATTTCATTCAGGTACTTCACCTTGATAAAACAGAAATCTCTTACTGATCACAGAGGCCATCTAAGGCTTCTTACAGTAATGTCCTAGGCTGCTGTTGCTTATCCTTCCACTCACACCTGTTTATGTAGGATGGTAATCTTGACTGTAATAGTTAGTCATTGAAAAGTCACCTGATTATTTTATTTGAGAGAGAGAGAGAGCACGAGAGAGAAAGAGAGAGAGATTCCCATGATAAAGCTCCATGTCTCAAGATTATGCTTGCTTTGGATTTGGCTATTAAGTTACACTGTATGCAAGGAAACTCAGAAGTCTTCACATCCGTAAACAGGTAGTAGTCGCTGCAGTAACCCTGAGAGGGCTGGCGGCATCCTCAGCCTTCAAGTGCAGGACCTCAGCCTTCTACAGGACTGCACACACAATTCTGTAGCTCCACTACAGGAGAGAAGAGCTACCACATGGAACTACATGTGCTCCTTTCCTTCAGTTTGGAGATCCAAACACAGATGTCTCTAAAATAATCCATAAAACTGATAATGCATTAAACTGAGATATTTACCATCCTCTAAAGGAAACCTTCCTTTCTTTCAATTTCACACACACACGTTTGAATAAACTATATTATTCAGTTCCTTAGGCTCATCTTCAAAGGTCTTCCCAAGCATTACAAACACACACACACCCAATATATGGACAGAAGATATTTGTCTCAGACTCATTTCCTCTTGGGTGTCCACACTAAAGTACTTTGATCCAGTTCACAGAGTTGGAACATCATCTCCCCTAGTTATGCAAGTTCATGCTGCACTTTAAAGTGATACAGGTAGATACATGTGGCACAGTATTGATAAGCTGGACCAGGTTCAGAGGAGGGTAACAAAGATGGCAAGGAGCAGAGCCAGGACAAGAGGTAAGTGAGCTAGGCAGCTGCCTAAGGTACAGAAATCACAGGGGTGCAATGAATGATGATTTTAACTATTAACTGTTAAACATGTATTTTTAATATCAGAAAATTCCTCCGTGGCATATATTTTGTGATGCTTCAAGTCGCAGGGGTTAAAATGAAAGCCCCAAGTCTCTCAGGGAACAGTACCGCACAGCTATTTGGCAATTTGGTGAAGGGGAGGAAATGGTTACCCAAACCATTACAAAAGGCAGATGGCCATAGCTACAGTATGAAACACAAATGCCACCCTCCTTTCAACAATAACACTAATCCTACAGCCTGAAATGTACACATGATCAGACTGCATCTCAAGAAAGCTATAAGTAAGTTGTTTCATTCAGGAAGGGATAGCAGGACCCTGTTAAATACAAAGCTGGTTAACACAACTGCCTAGAAAGGAAGATAGGAAGCGTGCTATCCTGGCAAGCATGTTGTCCGAATCCATCAACTTCCATGTTGTTGTAAGGTAAAAAATTACATCACTTTGCTTAGGGTAAGCAAATGCCTTGTTCCGGCTTTGCAAAAAGGAGCATCTTTGTTTTGCCTTGGGAGAGCAGCATATGAGAAAACCAAGGCTACTAGAAGTCAAACTAAAAATCTGCAGACCCTGGCTGGAGGTTCTGAAAGTGTCATGGGCACCTACTAGATGGTGCACACGACATCTGAGAGGCATGTCCCCTACCTAGCTGAACCATATCAGATAGTTGCAATTTGAGAAAGTCTTCTACTAGAATTTTCTTTTTACCTGCCCCACCCACAATGCTGAGAGCTTTGATACTATGCAGATCTGACCTATTTCTTAAGTCTTTTGCACACATTTTCCAAGCAACAAGACTGGTCCAGTCCTAAGTATGAGGTTCTCACTACTGGTGACAATAGAGCAGTTGGCATTTCATTTAATCCCAGAGCAGAAGCCATCTGGACACAACCTTACTGTTGCAGGAACTACACATTTCAAAGCATTGCCACAACATAATTCTAAGAGTTGTGTGTGCAAAACCAATAAAATCAACCTATGTTTGCAATACAGAAGTAGCTGAAGTCATGATCCCATGTACAGATACAGTAGATGTTTTTATATTATATTATATATCTGTATAGTGAGGACTGGCTACTTTATGTCCTTCTGATGTATACACTTTCAAGATTAACCTAGAACAGTGTTTCTCAACCACCGGTCCCTGGACCGCTGCCGGTCCCCGAAGGCTTGAGTGCCGGTCCCTGACTGGGAGTCAACCCCCCCCACCCCCAACTGAAATCAAGGCACTCACTTCCTCAATTTTGCACATGGCACGGAAGAGGAAGAGTATCACGGAGGCATGGGACCCTTCTTGTGCCTTGCCTCCATGTGCTGCTGAGATCTTCCTACAGCTATCTTATTCCCTATCTTTACAGCTTCAAACTGTATGCAGTGCGGGGGCATGGAGGAAAAAGTATGGCAGTGGGCGCCACTTGAAGGGCTGCTGGTTCTTGCATGCTCATTATTTGCAGCCAAAGGTTGGTTGATTGAAACCCAGCTGCCTGTTGTGGTCAAGGCGCCTTGAGAGGGAACGCTGTTTCCCTTTTGCATCAGTGGGGCTTGCTTGTATGTTGTTTTCATTGGCCCCATGTAGCTTTTGAATTTTTCTAATGGCCCAACATACCCTCTCCACTGAGTAATCAGAAGCACCTCCACCCCCACCCCACACATACTGAAGACATACTGGAGACAAATTTGTTCACCCAGGCTTTTAGATTCAGGGGTTCTCAACCTTGGGTACCCAGATGTTGGTGGACTTCTACTCCCATAATCCCCAGCCATAATGGCCAAATGCCATTGTTGTTGGGGGTTATGGGAGTTTAACTGAGGGACCCAAGGTTAAGAACCCCTAATATTCCATGTTTGCAAAAGATTCCAAATTTAATTATTTTAATGCTTATATTATTTTCATTCTAAACTGCCCAGAGATGCATGTTTGGGGCAGTATAGAAGTCTGATAGATAGATAGATAGATAGATAGATAGATAGATAGATAGATAGATAGATAGATAGACTTGAAACCAACCCCTTTACTAACTGCTGGTCCAGGAAACTGCGCATGAAGAATGTAGCGGTCCTTGAAACTCTGCACGAAGAATTTAGCGGTCCTTGACTCCAAAAAGTTTGAGAAACACTGACCTAGAAGCTACTACCAAAGAGTAGCTTATACAAATCCTAAATTTAAACAATCACACACAGGCTCCAAACTTTCTGATTTTAACTACTACCATCACTCAAATTTTAGTCTTCTAATATATTAAAATGGCATAGAACTACAATTTCTATTCAAAATAGACACAGCCATGTGATGGTTTAGTCGTAATATAGTCCACCATTAATAGCGCTGTATTGCAAGTGAGGTATGGCTGAAAGTGTTTAATGACTACCATTTCATGCATTCTGTTAATATCCCCATATATCAAAAGCGGGTCAGAACCAAATTTTAGATGAGGGTTGAGGTTAATAGCTTTAAATGACTCTGTTATAAAGGGCTTTAAGAACTATCATTCATCTGATTTTCACTGACAAGCATGTCATCACAAAAAGACAGGCAACTACACAGATTATGCCACTGAGATTTTAACAACTGCAGCTCCCCACTCCCATCCCATCAGCAGATTCCCCACAGCTCCAAAGATAGATGCTGACTGCCTTTCATCCTCCAAAAGACTTGGGTATGTGTGGAGAACATGGCCTGTTCCTTGAAACAGCAAGGAAGTGTCTAGCCGACATATGGGAAGCAGGGCATCTTTTGATTCTCCAGCTCCCAAATAAGAGCCTAGGGATTAGGTATGCAACAAGTGGAAATTTGATGGTCCCTCCAAGCCTTCCTCCTTCCCCACTCACAGATGGATAAACAGCACCCCACTCTGCCCATGACTAGCTACTCTAACCACCACCCACAATTGTGCCCCCTTGAGGAGAGCAGTATCAATCCTTGTGCAGTCAGTGCCAGCAGGATCAAAAGCAGTACAAAAGTGTTACTACTCTTGTGCCTCCAGTGCTCCTCCCATCAGCAATCTGAAGGATGCCCTGGAGATCCCTACAATGATGAACGGGCCTCTGAAGCAAGTGGAATGGGAACCTGGAAGCAGCAGAATAGGAGTCTTATGTGCTCTTTTTAGCTCCAACAGCTCCCTGAAACATGAAAAAGAACAAACTCCACTCACTCCCTAAGGATGGCTTCATGCAGCAAGAAGTGGAAGAGAAAGGAGAGTTGGTCTTGTGTTAGCAAGCATGACTTGCTCCCTTAGCTAAGCAGGGTCTGCCCTGGTTGCATTTGAAAGGGAGACTAGAAGTGTGAGCACCGTAGGATATTCCCCTTAGGGGATGGAGCCACTCTGGGAAGAGCAGGTTCCAAGTTCCCTCCCATCTCCAAGATAGGGCTGAGAGAGATTCCTTCCTGCAACCTTGGAGAAGCTGCTGCTAGTCTGTGTAAACAATACTGAGCGAGATGGACCAATGGTCTGACTCAGTATATAGCAGCTTCCTATGTTCCTATGTCTCATCAGGAAATGGGAGAGTACCCCAGATGCCTTGAAATCTTCCTGATGGGAGAGATGCCCAAAGATGAGAAACTGCTCACCTCCAAAGACAGCAACATCAGAGAGCAACGGGAGCAAAATGTTGTCTTGGAGCAAGTCCGGTATTAATCATGGCTGCATTTTTAATAGAGCCACACCTTTGATCAATCAGGTACAGCGGCACCTCTAAACCTATTTCCAATAACTACTAACCTTTAAAAACATGTTATAGGTAGGCATCTGCAAATTAACTTGCCAGCTTGCTAGTGGCAAGTGCCCCCAGCCCCCAAGAAAGCAGGACACCAGGTTTCTCATTCCCACTGGCATTTTTTAGACGGCAAGGAACAGCAGGAATCCTTTCTGAGCAGTAGGAGGGGGCTCCCACTTATTCTTACCATTGCAAGTGACAGAAGACCAGCCTGTCTCCTAAGCCCTCTGTCTGTGTACCAGAAAAGGTTCAGAAAGGATTGGAGAGGACTACAAGTAATGGATTGCTACTGAGCTAAGCCAAAAATTTCAGATCCCTAGTTACAGAAATCTTAAACAGTTTTGGTAATTGTATATATATGGGGCCCACGCAGGGCTTTTCCAAGGGCAATGGGGTCAAAGATTGCAACCCAAACCCCACTGAATCAGTGGGATTGGCTTGCAGTGGGGGGTACTGGCTCAATCTGGGGGGTGGGGTGGGGCTGTGCCCCCACCACAAGATACACATGAATACATATATATAACTGTTATTTCAAACAAGTTGTCTATGCACCACCAGTGTACACTGTACTCTTCAGAGTAAGGTAAGTAAATAAATGAAGAACCTATCCTCGGGATAGTCCAGGCAAACATTTCAAGAGTGAAGGTGAAAATGATAAGTTATGAACTTCAGTTGCACCTTAGGGCTTTGCTTCCAGTTGGAGATGGCAACTAACTTGTTAAATCAGGGGTCCACAAACTGTGGGTTCAATGTAGTCAAACTTTAATTCATAGAATCCAGCTGTGAAGCATTGTGGCCAGAACCTAAGGGGTATACTCGTGAGTCAAATGGGCCATAACCCAAAATTTGGTTTTAAAAAAGCCAAATCTGGCAACAAAGCCGTGAAGTCCGATCCTACTACAATATATTCAGCATCAACTGCCTGTGACCCTAAGGGACCTATTTTCAGGAAGCACAGTGGATTTCCAGGGTAAGGAGAGTAAAAAATTGGCTCTCCCCCAATCTGCCCGTGCAGAGTTTGGTATGGATGTCAGCCAGTGAAAACCCCCACTATATTAGCTTCCCATGCTGTCAATGTTTTTCAAGCAGCAAAGTAGTTCAACTGAGATATTTGGTTTGGGGGAGAGGGGATCAACAGACACTCAATGTAGTTTAAATGTTCTACTGAAATAAATGCAAAGCTTATGTGTAATCAACAAAACATATATGCTCTATCTCACACATTTCCTAAGGATAATCACCTGAGAGATATTCAGCTTTGGAATTGCCAAGTTTGCCTATTACGGCATTGTTATCCATTCATTGTTACTAATGAATTTTATGAAACAATGAATTTTTAGCAATTGAATTTTCTCAACCCCAAATAAGAATGGGAAAGACCAGGGCTATGAATCACACAGAGAATATTATAGGCAAGTCCATACAAATATTTTGCTGCACAGAACCAATGGAGAATGGACAGGAGACTTTGGAGCAGGTAGAAATGCCTGTGTGGTAAAATTTTTCTCTTTGGCTGTCGGATATTTTTATTTTGCTGACTACAAATGTGACTGGCCTGTGGTTAGGGTGAAAAAGTATCTTCTTTTGCTTTAATTGTGATTTTTTTTGGGAAAGAGGGTTTCTCCCTCCCTCTCAGGATATGTGCTGTGCCACTTTTCTTACCTTTCAAGTTCTTCCTCAAGACATTGTCAGGGAGAGAAACCACTCTTATCCTCCCTCATAGAGGAAAGGGGGGTTTAATTTTCTTTGGATTTGTGCAAAGGTGGCAATAACAATACAGCAAGTTGCTTTCATCCTGAATACATACCTACTTCCCTGCATGATTCGGGTGCCAAGGCTCATGGAACTCTCCTGTGTGTGCTGGCACTATTTCCTCTCCCACTGCTGCTCATGTGCTGGCCTTGGGCAAATTATATTGCCTGTGAAGCAAAATGGAACCTCTGGAGAGAAGGCATGAGTTGCAGCCTGGCAGCTGGGCTGTGAATATTAGCTTTGCAGCAAATTGACAGATTCACAGGGAGTAAACAAGAGCTAGCAGGGTTACTACCAGGACTGGTTAGTATGTTCAGCTCTTGCTCTTCATTCCCTCCCTCTCCCCATACCCTAGGGAGTTTTAATCTCATCTCCAGCCCACATCCACATCTGAGACAGAATCCAAAGTGAGACTGTTAAATGCCCCTGCCCCGACCAGCCCAACTTTAACTGATTACGTATCTAAAAAATAAGTGGAAATGTTCAGTTCAACCAATGACAGATCACGGAGTTAAAATTCTTTCCTCTTGAAAATTTAAATCACAAAAAAATCCTGTCTTGGGGCAGCTGAAAGTGGTAATGTTAAAAGATTGGCTACCATAGGCAGGAAGATAATAGGAAATAAGGGCAGACCACACAAGGATTTTAAGAGTAATGAAATGCTTTTTTTGGGGGGGGGGGTCCTGTGATGGATGAAAGAACAAAATAAAAGTCAATGTAGACAGTATAGGAGGAGCATCACAGGGTCCAACCGATGAGAAGCAAATACTGTCAAACTGGTGTTTCAACAAGATTACCAAATTGAGACTAGGAAAGCCCAAAGGGAAGAACGCTGCCACACCCAAGATAGGAGACCACCAGAATTTGCTCTCTTGTTTGTGCATACACAAACATGGAAGCAAATCAAAAGGAAGCATCACCACTTTAAGATCCATAGACCAGGGGTGTCAAACTGTGGCCCTCCTGCAGATGTTGGCCTACAACTCCCATCATCCCTGGCTACTGACCACTGTGGCTGGGGATGATGGGAGTTGTAGTCCAAAAACAGCAAAAGGACCACCGTTTGACACCCCTGCCCTAGACTATAATAAGCATGCCTTTAGATAGGGACTGCCTCACTGAACATCACCACACTTGACTGGAAAAGCAACACTCTGCTTTGTGGACCAATCAAGCAACACACAGAAATGGGCTAGAAAACGTCAAGCATGTGCTTTCTCTAACAATATTTTGCAATCTTGTAAGCAGTGGGAAAATGAGAGTACTGCGGATGTCTCTGTAGAAGAGGCGGTGTAGGAGGATGTGCTCAGTAGTTTCAACTTGCCCAGCATCACATGGACACAGGGATTCCAGGAAGTGGGGGGGAGGGTTTTCTTGTATCTCCCATCCAACACAACCGAAGGGGGGGGGGCACTGCAGTGAGCTAGGGTGAAGGCTTTTCTGTGGTCAGGGGTCTCTTGCTGCGTTAGATATACAGCAGGTGCCACTATGTATTTTTGGCTTTCAGTGATAGAGAGGTTTGGGGCCCTGTCTAAGTCAGTTTGGTGCTCTGCATCCATTATACGCTGTTTAAGAGATGTCCTGGCCTGCTCATAACCCAGGGAAAGCAGTGGGGTGGGGGAGCCCAAGTGATGTTAATTTCACCAGCAGGGTTCACCTACAGATAGTTTGGTAACCACCCTCCAGCATTAAGGGGACTAGGCCCATTGGGAAGGTTAGTCTTAGCCAAAAATTGAGTATTAGGAACATAGGAAGCTGCCATATACTGAGTCAGACCATTGGTCGATCTAGCCCAGTATTGTCTTCAGACTGGCAGCGGCTTCTCTAAGGCAGGAATCTCTCTCAGCCCTATCTTGGAGAAGCCAGGGAGAGAACTTGGAATCTTCTGCTCTTCCCAGAGCAACTCCATCTCCTGAGGGGAATATCTTGCAGTGCTCACACATCAAGTCTCCCATTCATATGCAATCAGGGCAGACCCTGCTTAGCTAAGGGGACAAGTCATGCTTGCTACCACAAGACCAGCTCTCCTCCCTAACAACCTCCCCAACTCCCTATGTATTAACCATACTCTGGCCTCCACTTTCACCAGGCCTGCCTCCAGCCACAAACCAACATCGGAGACACAGTGAGGTACCTGGAATACTGCTCTGAGGAATTTGGACTGGTCAAGATTCAGAGTGGCCATGATGGGAGACACTGTGCCAGTGACTTTGCTTCAAATAGTTTGAGGGCTGCAGGTACATAGTGGCCTCCTTTTGTCTGGAAGAATTTTAAGATGGCAGCAGCATTCCTCTGGGTGTTTTGGGCAACATAGTTGCCATGGGCCTTCCTGGTGCCAGATGCGAAAGACCACCCCCAGGTATTTGAAGCAATAGACCTGCTCAACTGTACCCTGTTTATGCACAAGGAGTGTGTCTTTGGTCTCCTGGCAATTTGATTTTAGTTTTATGGTAGTTTATTTCCAACTGGTCCTCTTTACAGTATCGGGCGAGGGTCCTCTGTGCTCTTCTAAGTCCTATAGGGGTCTTAGAAAGAATTGCTGCATTGTCTGTGTACAGCAGGATGGAGATGTGTTTCTCTGCAAGCTTGTGGGGTGGGGGTGGAAGTCCAGGTTATTTAAGTGGCCCACCATGGTGTTTACATAGAAGTTGAATACAAGTGGGGCAGGTATGCAACCTTGATGCCCTTACAGGTAGGGACAGTGCTTGACAGATTACTTTGGGGGTTGAATCCGACTTTCAGCAACACACCATGGTGAAAAGTATGGATGAGAAATAGCAGGTTCCAGCTGATCATTTCCTAATTTGAGAACTAGGAACCTTAGTGACCTAGTCCAAAGTAGTGGTGGTGGTGAAGGAGTGTATCCCCAAAGAGTTGCTGAGCAGAAACAGTCAGTCATACAGTGTGGCAAGAGTGCAAACAAATTAAGCAATTACCAACATTTTACATAGTTTGTTAAAAACTATGAATATACTCTAGAGGATGCATTATTTATAATGTTTAACACATAAAGACTTGTGATATCCAACTGGGTCAACTGGAAGTTACAGTGTTACACAGAAAGGCATTATGAATTTATACACTGAAAACTAAGGTTCTTAGTATTACAAAAATATTAATTCCTACAGTTCAAATGAAAGAAGTTGAATATAGCCATTTTTTATTTTCTTCAATATGTTAATTTTATACAGTATTACCCTTTTTTGTAGTCTTGAGTATACTGACAGTTTCTTACACATGCAAGTTTTACTCTGGCCTGAGGTTACAGAATAATAGAACTTAGAATTGGGAGAGACCTTGGAGGTCTGTTAGTCCAACCTCCTGTTCAGTACAGGAATCTGCCACAGCATTCCTGAAAGATAGCTACCAACCTCTGCCTGAAAACCTCTAGAGAAGCAGAGTACCACAGTACAACGCAGACTGCTCCAGTGTCCAAGAGCTCTTATACTAAAGCAGTGACCTTCACTACTTTTCGAGCACGGGCCACTCTGGCAAGATGCGTTCAATGTGAAAGTCATGACTTTGTGTTGACCTCCGCACAGTACTGCGCTTTTCACAGTGCTGAGAGGGCCGTCTCTTAAAAGCTCTAGAACAACAGCACTGGGAAGTGCTACACTTCCTAGCATTCTGTGCACGCATTCTAAGATGATGCTTGGGCTCAAGAGCAGTGTTCTTTTTCATGTATGTGTGGAATGAGTTTTGTTCTGGGCAGCAGTATCAATGCAGTGTTTGCGCACATGCATTCAGAATGGGACCTTCCCAAGTCAACCTGAGCGGGATTTAAAATTAACTAAGCGGACATCAAGCAACTTGTGAGCGCACACATGTGCACCCTTAGAGGGAACACTGCACAAGAGGGCTCTGTTCCCCTTAAAAGAGCCCCACCCTTGGTGTCGGGCAGAACGCAGCACAGCACAGTGATGACGGTAATCTCTACATGTTGAACGGGGGGACTGTGCAAAGTATTCAGCTTTGGCTGAGGCTTCACACAGGGCCAAAACACAATTAGTCGGGAAGCCACACTTAGGGCTGATGGGTGCCTCCACTGGCCCCTGGATCTTAGAATGAAGAACACTGGTATAAGGCATCTTCCTATGTTCCATTTAATACCTCCTTCCAGTGTGATGTGGAGTTATAAATGAACACTCAATACAGTTGTTCAACTAGTTGTGAATCCAACTGGCACTAGTATCATCAGCACACATTCTATCATCATGTCAACAAAGTTATCATGGGAGACTTTGTCCAATGCTTTGTCGAGATCAATACACACACTGTCCACAGCATTCCCATGATCTGAAAACATCTTAAAGTGATATAATGATGTCCAACTAATATATTTCTCAAATTTTCCAATTCCTTGAAGAAACTGCAATGGTGCTCTCAAGTTGATGAGAATCTTTTCTTCTACAGAAAGAATATATAAATACGTTTGAGTGCCAAATCAAGTTTGAGGAGGAGAGGGGGAGAGGTCTTGAGAATGGAGAATGAGGCAGAGAAGAGAAAGTGTGGAGAAGGGGATCTCACTGAGCTCTCTCTCCTAGCTGTTTTCCTGAGGCAGACAGGAAAGGAACTGGGGGAATTGGACTCCTCCTACTCCATAGGAAGAGATGGCTGAGACAACTTCCTGTCTGTGACCTGAGGCATGCGGGCAATACCCATTATTTTAGGATGGGCTCCGATTACGGTGGAAAAAATACTTTTGAGTCCCAAATCACGTTTATATTAGACTGTGGGTTTTTCTGAACATTTGAGAGAACCTCTTGCGAAAATTCTTATGTTTTGGCTCCCCAAGTCTACAGAATTTATATCTTATCAATTTTTAAATTGGCTCTACCTTATGAATGGCCTTAAGCTCTTCATATTATCAGTATCCAAAATCTAGACTATATTCAAAATAGGAGGATACCATTACCAGCAGTGAAAAACTGAAGGATTGTTGCTACTGTATGTGCTTAATTATATACAAATATGTGGCTACATTAATCATCCACATATTAGTATGGAGCTGTAAGACTGCTGAGCTTCAGTTAACCTGGAACCAGGTTAACTGAAGCCCAGTAGTCTTATAGATAATTGATAAATCTATATCTATAAATATAGATCTTGATAAAGATTTTGTAACAAAAAACAGAAGTTCAGGGACTCTGGATCCAAATAAAGTGCACCATCATCACACAGAGGCAACCACGTGGTATCTCCACATAGTACTGCAAGCTTCCAGTAAAGTAGCCCCTTTACAGGAAAACAAACCCTGTACTACCCCAGTGGAAGATGGGACAGGGTGTGGCAGGAGATGTGTGCAAGGAAGGATAAGTTGCTCTGAAAGCTTTCCTCAGGGAAAGCACAGCTTCCTATAAAGGAGCTCCTGAGTTCTTCTAGATCAGGGGTTACCAACCTGTGGTAGTCCAGATGTTGCTAAAATACAATTCCCATCATACCCAAATACAATTTATTGTGGCTGGGGATGATGGGAGTTGTAGTTCAGCAACATCTGGGGTTCCATCAGTTGGGAAACCCTGTTGTAGATAAACAGGTACAGAAAGCAAGGCTTGAAAAATCCCAGGCATCAGGGAGCTATGGCACCTAGAAATTAAACTGTAGCAGTGGAGAAAAGTGGCTTAGTGATTTCTCAATAGCAATTTCACCCCATCAGTGCCCATTCTCCTCTCTGCTGTTGCACCACCTCCTCTCCCTACCACTGCCCCAAGTCCACCTTGACATGCCCCCCACCAGGTTCACCATGTAGACAAACCAACCCCTTTACCATTTTTCTTGCAGCAATATTGCAAGGAGCAGCCAGATTGCAAGAGTGACAGTTGGTGCAAGAGTGGCTGTTGCTGCTCTTTGTAGGCAAGGATAGCAAGCTGCTTGTTTCCCTGAAAAGGGCAACGGTGGGCAGGTGGTGTTGATTGCCACATCTTTGGAGGAGGAGGAGACCATATGCTTGCTGGCCGGGTGAGTAAGGAGGCCGGCCTTGTGAACAGCTGGGCTTGCTGTTGCTGCATGGAGAAGAGGAAATTCTGGTTTGGGTATTCCTTCCCCATCAGGAAACAGGTGCTGCCCCTTTTCCTCTCCCACCTTCTCATCCTGGGGCATGATCTGACATCTCCCACTGCTGCTGTTCCAGCTTCAGGCACTCTTAAAACATCAGTACAGGTGCCTCTATTGCTTGATCACAAGCAACCAGTTTGCACACTTCCTATCCATCCATCACCACTGCACTTTCCTGGGTTTTTGTCCCCCAGGAAAGGTATCAATGGGACACAAGGTGTGCAAAGCTAGAATAGCAGTGGTGGTAGCAGTGTCAGGCATGAAAGAGAATCCTGGGAGGTGGGAAGCAAAAAAGGGGCAATTTCTTAAAGTAATGTTTTACCTCCACTTAACAGTAATTCTTTTGTTGAAGCTGAGACAATGAGATGTGAACACTCTCCCCATGTACAGAAAATGCCTTTCTTCCAGCTTTCCCTTTTTAATGCTTTTTGAGGGGTGCATGCTCAGTAATGCACTTTCAAAATATTTACAGAACTTAAATGTGTTAAAAAGGTATGAGATCTGTTCCCTCCCCCCTTCCTAATATAAGTGTGCTACCGTCAGTCCTCCTGACTAGTATAATCAGAAGTAGAGTTGGGGGGGGGTTGCCTTAAGCATCCCTGTTTCTGTTCTAAATATGTTACTTGTAAAGGGGATAAAGGGATGCCATTTACCCTCCCTCCCATCACAACGTCTGTCCACTACTTTTGTCAAGTGCCCACTATTTCGCCCCTCAATTCTTGGGCTGGCTCCTAGATTTAAAGAAAATCACCATGACCTGCAAAAAGCATCAAGAGAAATTCAGAAGGAACTACAGGTGCAGACTCACTATGAGGTATAGCTCAAAATCATGAGAATTCCATGCAGCCGTACGCTGAGATGCCATGAAGATTTGTAGTGTCCACTGGTAATTGCATAACCACCAGTTATGCTCTTTCTAGTTTTTCACTTTTACTGGACTATTCGTATAAAACCAGTATGCATACAGCAGTTATCAACCAAGGGTATGTGTACCCTAGGGGTCCCTAAAACAATTATACAAGTTACACAGAACCCACAACATACACTTAAGCGGCCCCATGCTGCAGTATACATCTATCCAGTCTTCCACTGGACTATACTTGCCATCAGCAGGCCTGGACTATTGCCTATCTGCTCACCCCTCTCCTTACATTGCCAGCAACCAGGAGAGCTGATCTTGTGATAAGGAGCATGAATTGTCCCCTTTGCTAAGCAGGGTCTGCCTTGGTTTGAATCTGGATGAGTGACTACATGTGAGCACTAAGTGGTATTCCCCTTAGAGAATGGGGCCATAGCTCAGTGGAAGAGCATCTGCATGCTTGCATGCAAAAGGTCCCAGACATCTCCTGGTAGGGCTGGGAGAGACTCCTGCCTGAAACCTGGGAGAGCAGCTATCAGTCAGAGTAGGCAATACTGAGCGAGATGGTCTGACTTGGTATAGGGAAGCTTCCCATGTTCCCTATGATGCACACATCCTAAGGCTGCACCTGCACACTTCCTCCACACCAACACAAGGAATGTGTGCACAAATAATGAGCTGTCATGCCAAGGCAGAGGCAACAGTCAATCAACAGCATCAGGTGGTCAGTGCTGGGTGAGGAGAAGAGAGAGAAGCCACATCAGAGAACCAGTAGGAGAGGAGAGGCGAAGCAGCATCACTGCCAAGAATGGCTGTGGAGAAAAGCAGTATCAGCTGCAGTCCTACAGAGGAGGAAGAGAAGGTGTGGGGTGATGGTAGCAGCAGACCAGTGGTGAGTGGGAGGCAGAAGAAGGAAATGCCATCATCAGGAGCAAATCAACATCAGCTGTAAAGGCAGCAGCAAGTGGTCATAGCAGCAACAGGGGATGCATAGGTGCATCACACATTTTCTTTAATGAAAATAAATTTCCTTCATCCATCATGTCACTCCACAGACCCCACAAAGAAAGCAAAAGCACTCCCCTCATTAAAGGCTGCTTTAGTCCCAAAAGCTTTTCAGGCTGCTGGAGCTGGCTCCCCAACCCCCTCCCTCCCCACATAGCTGCTCTTTGAGTTCACACTGCCCTTGCTGGCTTGCTGTTTGTTACTTTTAGATCCCACTTCCATCATGAAGATGAAGGTCATTTCTGTGGGGTTCCCATGAATGAAGCCTGCCCACATCCCATTCAGGGGTAGGATCAGGAACTGTAGCAGATGGGCTTCAAATTCAAATTCTGAATTGCTGGGCAACAGAGCCTAAGCCTGTTTGCTTGGAAGCAAGTCCAACTGTGCTTAATGGTGCTTACGCCCAGGTAAGCATGTATAGAACCGGGGGTGCGAGGACAGGATTGCTCTCACACAAGTTAGATTTTTAGTTAAGTTTTAAAGATTAGTTTTGCTGTAAGGTATTATATTGATGTTAATGGTTTACCTTTGGCGTACCTTGCCTTATGTCACCATAAGAGGAAACATTAAAATTGTAAAGAGTTAAAGGGGTACACAAGTTGAAACTGAGACAGGAGGTTATTAAAAAGGTTGAAAACCCTTGATTTAAGAATTGCCTTCATCATTAACAGCAATGTAAGCATACTCTAGTAGACAAACTAATCTACATCATCATACAACTAATGATAGATGAGGCAGCCTCTACAAAGATTTTACTTGAAAGAGATGTAAATCCAGCTTTTTATCTATCAGTTTTGACTAGCCAATCAATTAAATATTTGGTTAGGAATAGCGCTACATATTATGCCAGCAAAACATCTGTTTACCAATTAACAGTGATGAGGTGGGGGAGGGACATTTGCTGGGGAAAATCAGTACACAGCAAGGGGATGCTTCTACCCACCCATTACATTTTCTATGCAAAGGCCCCAGGTATTTCTAGACAGGGCTGGGAGAGATGCCTGCCTGAAATCCTGGAGACGCAGCATCAGTCAGTGTAGACAATTCTAAGCTAGATGGACCAACCATTTGACTCCATATAAAATAGTTTCATATGTTGAGTAGTCTGAGGGAGACACTATGGAAGGGAAGGTGGAATGACTCCTCTCCTGCAAAATGCCATACACAGTGATCTACATTACTGTTACTTGTTATGTGCAGTGTAATTCTGTCAGAATGCTATTTGAATTCAGGTAGTTTTAAGATACTGAGTGAAGAACTAAAATACCATCATTTAAAAAGCCACTGCTTCTCTCCAACATAGTTGGTAATTACTTCCAAACCCAGTTCTTCAATTTTATATAGCTTTAAGTTCTGTGATCAACTTTAATTTACTCTCAATAATAAATTGGGACTAATCAAATTAGTACTCAGTCGTAGAGTTACCCACAGTATTATAAATGAACAGTCAAACCCTCAATATGGTGCACATAGCCATAAAGCCAGTTAAAGTGATGTGGAGCACAGAGCTTGGATAAGCTACAATAGGGGCTTTGGTACTTTAAAAACAAGAGGTTGTCAAGCCCCTGGCAAGCCACAATACATGTTCAGCTTAGAGGGCCACAACTTCTGCAAGCCTCCTACATTCCAACGTTTTCAAACCTCCAACTGGAATAAGGTATTTCAGGAGTTAATGGATAAAAATTTGCACAGGCAACAATAATGCTCAGGAAACTATAGCTTGCTTGACCAGACAGAATCCCAAGCAAGTGGTTTTGTGCCCGTAGCTTTAGAAAAATATATATTTCAAATAACAGCCAGTGTAAAGTCTTATTATAAACTCAGTGTTCTGAAACCATACCAAAGTGCCTTGGGTAAAATTCTTACCTGATTTTATTTATATTTAGAACGGGAAGAGAACAGATTTGAACTTATATTAACAAGAAGGTTTCCAACACCATACTCCTTTTGACTAATAATAGGGAAGCTTAGTCATAAAAAAAATTAAATATATTTACATGACAATTAAGTGTATGTCTCAAATATATCCAACACTGCTGTCTAGAATGTAATAGAATCACACATCTTTCTTTCAAAGATTCATTTTTCCATCTCAAACAATGAAAAACTCCTTATGTTCTAAAACAAGATAATGGCCAACTAGTGAACATTACACTAAGGATATTTCCTATTCACTTTATTACAGTAAGTAGAACTTGAAACATGGTTCCAGGCAAATTCCCAACAGCTTCTGAGCAAACCAAGTATCACACACACAAATATCCAGCAAGATCGCCAAGTGTAGACACATCTCTCTCTCTCGCCATACGAGATTTATATCTAGTTGGTTTCAGAAACGTTTCCATAAGTTAAAATTCAGTTTAAGAAAATGCCGTGAATAATAATGGCATGATGATTTTGCTTCTAAAGATGAAATCTACAGGGCGAGCCCATTCATTGCAGGGTGGGGGAGAAGAAAGAAAGGATGCAATCTGATATAGAACCAGCAGCAACCCAAGGCCTCCGGGGTCTGACCCTTCTTAGACAGTGTCAGGAACAGAAAATAAAAGTGTCACGGATTTCCACTTTTAAAAGCCCGAGGTCTATTATCAAGAGGAGCATGCAAAAGGAGTGGGGGGTGGGTGGGGGTGGAAATCAATACTCACTGCTAACTTTCATGCTGCCAAATGCTGAAGGCTGCTGCACCGGTTTGCAGCTCTCTGCAAAGGAGGTGGTTCTGGGCCGCCCTGACATGGTTTCAAATCTTTTTTGTCGTCCCTCCCCTCCTCGGGATCAACTCTCCTCCTTTCTCGCTTCTCTTCCTTTCCTTTGCCGTGTCTTCCTCTCAGGTGGCCAGAGAGGAGGAAGCGTGTAGAGATCCAGGCCTCCCCCCGCTCCTCGAGTCTCCCCCCCCCACCCCGCTTCTTCCTTCCTTCCTTCCTTCGCTTTATCGTAGGGGCGCCGCCGCCATCCTTTCCCTTCCCATCAGCAGCAGGCAGCAGCGGCAAGCAGCAGCGGCAGGAGCAGTGCCGGGGCCCGCGGCGGCGGCCGCCTCCACCCCGCCCTGCACGCTCCAGCCGCCCACCCCCCCGCCCCTTTTCCGATGCGAGGCTGGGGGGAGGGGCGGGAAGAGGAGAAGTGAGCGCCGGGCTTTTCCCCTCCGCGGCTGCTCCGGCGGCCGCGGCTCCTTCTTGCCTTCCTTGGCAGCGAGTCAGTCACATGAGGCGGCGGCAGCGGCGGCAAAGACTCCCCTTTTTCCCCTGGGGGGCGGGGGGAGCGGGCTGGGGAGACACCGCCAAGGGCCGGACTACTTCCCCCAGCGGAGGAATAAGGCGCTCGTGGAGCCCGCTGGGGAAGGGGGCCGAGGGCGACCCCGAGAGTCCTGGGGCTGCGCGAAGGGGAGGCGGAGGAGAGGGCGCAGCACCAGATGCGGGGCGGCGGCCAGCCGGCCACACCGACGTACAAGGCAGGCGGGCTCCTTCCTTCCTCCCTCCCTGGCCCGCTCCCTCCTTCCTTCAGCCGCGGGCTCGCTTTCTCCTCAGCGCGGGGACGCGGTGGGCCCTGTGCTCCTCCTCATAGTGCCCGCAGGGCGGGCAAGTGGCGTCCGGAGGGGTGGCTCAGGCGGAGGGCGCTGCAGTGCGGTTGGTGGACGACGAGAGCGGCGGGGCGGGCCATGGCGCGGCGGCTGCTGCTGCTGCCGCCGCCGGCGACTCCTCCCGGCTCTGCTCCGCCGGTGGTGGTGGTGGCGGCGGCGGGTCGCACTCGGCCCCTCCTTCGCCGCCGCCGCCTTCCTCTCTTCGCCCGAGTTCCTTTGTCCGCTACGCGCTGTGGGGCCGCTGCAGCTTATTCTTCCTACTTGCTGCTTCTACGGCGGCTGCGGCTTCCTTCTTGCGCTCTCTGCGCTGCTACGCCTAGCCGCGCTTACGCAGCCTTTCTAAGCCCCTTCTGTGAATGCTGAGCCGAACGCCCCATTTCGAGAGACCCGAATGTAATCGCTGCGCTCGCTTCGCTGCTACGCCGGAAAGGGCCCCCCCGCTTGGAATCTCCAGCCGCACTAAGACTTGCGCAACCCGGCTAAGCCTCTTCTGTGAATGCCGGACCGAACGGCCGAGTTCCGCCAAAGCCGAACGAACTCGGGAGACCAATCAAAGAGACTCGTCATGGAAAAGCCTGCCCTCTAGCTCTACATCGGGGCCAATCGTCGATAACGAAGGGATCGTCCACGCTATGCTTCGCAGCCAATCACAAGAGAGCTATGAAAAAATAGCCATACTTCACGCCCTACTCTTTTGGGGTCCAATAAAAAGTCTGTCCCACAGCAGTCATTAAGGCGAAACCAATGGAAGAGGCCGATGTTTCCCACGACGTCGGGACGAGATTCAAAGACAGGCTGAAGTAAAATGGGTGGGACTTGTTCCGGAGATTCTACCCCCTACCTTTTTGCCTTGATATAGAAGGCAGAGAAAGAATCGAAAGGGATTTCGCCTTTTAGGCACGTCCCTGGAAGGGGCGGGGGGCGCTAAGCTCGCTTGGTTCTAATTGGTGTATTGCTCCTAAAGCGTTGTAATCCGATTGGACGGCAGAAATAAGGTGGCTGAAAGCGACAGCCAGCTGTCTCTTCCAACGTAATGCCCAGCTAGCTCTCGCCTGTAAGGCGCGTTTTTATTGGAGGAGCCTGCAGTGCTATGATGGGTGGGGACGTGTCCGAGCATCTTAGCCTCGCCCCATTTCTCCTCGCCTTTCTCTGGCCTGGAAGGAAGGCGAAGGCGGCTCGCTCCCTGTAGGTCAATGCCTTGGTTCTGGCCGCCTCTTAGGGCCAATGCATTTCGGTGTTTCTCCGCTCGCTCCTCTAGCGGGTGGACGCGGCGGCCCTCTAGGCAGCACTTCTCAGTCACTGCACAGTTCGAAGGCTGAGCTGTGGGGAGAGGAGGGGGCGCCGAAATGCTCCTTACACTGGCAGGGTTGGAGCCCAGGGGGGTCCGTCGGGCGGGCCCCAAATCCCGCTTCCCGCAGAAGCCAGCCAGTGCTTCTCAAGCAAAGCATGAAGGCAACAGCCCACTGCCCAGGGTTGCCCCCCAGCATTTCCTGTGCAGGCCGGGATACTGCCGACACAGAAGTTTCATTTCGGGTGGCTAGTCGCTGCTGACAGTTCTCTCCTTCATGAACATATCATTTATAGAATTCATCAAAGGAGCTTTGCATTGCTCAGTCAGATCCAAGGGGCATCTTGTTCAGAACTCGTTTTATCATAACATTCCCACCCCTGTGCAGCCCTCAGGGACATATTTTTGGGTGGCACAGAGGGCTTCCTATGGAAGCTGGGTGGCTGTCAAAATTGCTCCTTCCCCAGTGACCTGGTGCAGCTAGTCTGGAAGTGCCATTCGTTTACTTCTCACTGCACTGGTGCTTCCTTGCTCCGGATGTCAGCCAATAATACTGAAATGCAACAAGAGATTTGAAAACCTGTCTCAGTAAAATGGCTAGCCTAAGAAAGCCTTGTTCAGTGGCGGGGGGTGCCTTTGGTTTATATGAATAGTTGTGAGTGTGGCAACTCCAACTGAGCTCCAAAACCCAAGAAAATCTGATGGTCCATGATGTTCACGTCATGAGGTGTGTGAGATCTTATGTCCAGTCTCAGATGCTGTACTAATCTACAAAATCATAACCATGGAAACACCACTTGGCTAAGTCCTCCATGCTCCAATGTACCACCTATGTAGGCTGGTGGCCCAAAGAAATGTAGTCAGTCTGCCTTCACTTTCTGGATGTAGAAAATCCTATAATAATGATAGTGGGGGGCGGGGGGAGAGATCCAGCTGTGGTCTTTACATTTCTTGTCTGCTTTTCAACTTCTGCTTCTCATAATAGCCTTTTTTCTATGGATTCAATAAAAAAACCCAGACACACGTGTTGAGCAGGCAATTCCAAGATAAAATGCCCTGTTGAGCACAAATAGAAAGCTTTGAGAAGTCACAGAAGGTTGGGGGGGTCAGGTGAGATAAAAGAACAGAATGATGTTTTACATTTCCATCAATAATACAGGCATTCCTGGGCCTGTGCAAATAAGGTCTCTCATGCTAAGCAGACAAATGTCTTGGTGGACCCCTCTGAGGAGAGCGTTCCACAGTTGATAGGGCTATCACCATCCATCCATTTAATACCTTTTTAAATCTAAAAGCTCCATAGAAATGTAGGCATGGGAAAGAGGACAGGTACTCTTATTGATTGGTAATTGGTTAACAAACTGGAAGTAGAGAGTAGAAATAAATAGCAGTTTTCGCAATAATGTAGAGGCCTCAAGGATACCTGCTTGTACCCATAGTAATTAATGTGTCATCTGATCACTTAAGTTGGAGAGCTGGTCTTGTGGTAGCAAGCATGGCTTGTCCCCATAGCTAAGAAGAGTCTGCCCTGGTTGCATCTGAATGGGAGACTTGATGTGTGAGCACTGCAAGATATTCCCCTCAGGGGATGAAGCCGCTCTGGGAAGAGCAGGAGGTTTCAAGTTCCCTCCCTGGCTTCTCGAAGATAGGACAAGATTTTTATTTATTTTTTTAATAGGACAAGATTTTTTTATTGAACCAACAAACTACCAAGGGCTGAGAGAGATTCCTGCCTGCAACCTTGGAGAAGCCACTGCCAGTCTGTGAAGACGATACTGAGCTAGATAGACCAATGGTCTTACTCAGTATTTGGCAGTTTCCTATGTTCCTAGAGTATTATTTAGAAGTAATCCGAAGTAATTTATATAAGATTACAACCATATTCTTCAATTATTTAGTGTTAGCACAATTTTCAGGTGACACTAAATTACTCAGGGTACTAAAATCCCAAGGAGAGTGTGAAGAACTCTTATTTATTATTTATTTATTTGAAATATTTATACCCCACTCCTCCAGTACATTACTGTTCAGGGTGGCTCACAACAATAAAATAGATACAATGTAAAAGAAAACTAATAAAATTAACCAAATTAAGAAAACAAGTTAAAAGTCCAGGCTAAAACCACAATCAGAATTAAGTTTCAAATTAAAAGTTAATTTAAAAGCTAAAAATTGAGAATTATTAAGATCTCTCCAAAATATATGAGAGATCAGGCAGCACAATTACAGGTGAGATGCATTGTTCAAACATTCAAAGAAAAATCCCTAACTTCACATCTGTTGGACGGAGTTTAATTTTGCTGTGACCACCAATGGTTTTATTTTGCTTGCATTTTACTTGTTTTTTAAAAGTATTATCACAACACCTTATTGTATGACTGCTGTGCACTATGGGGCCCTCCAAACAAAGTGCTCAATTAAGGGGGATGCTTGTATGGTAATGTTTATTGCCAGAAAATTACGCTATGATGGATGGACAGGTGGAAACTGCTCTGAAAGCAACTTCATTTCTTCATATTGGAAAAACTTTCCCTGGACAGAGCGTAGCTCAAGATGAGCCTTGGGAGCAAAGGAGCTAATAGCAACTTGTCCTAGCTTCATCCTTGGCCCTGCTTATTATCACATGACAATAATATACATATACAGAGGGTATATGAAGGAATCACTGCTGTAAACCAAGCTGAAGGATTATAAGGTTTGGGCTAGTTTAAGGATTGTACAGGTCTCCAGAGCCTTAAACATCAGTCTTTGGGGGCTTTTGCACACTTCTGTCTGAGCTGTGATTAGCTTCCAGGACTTGGATGAAAAACAGACAAACCATTTTGATTTTCATGTGACTTGCTTAACTGTTGAATTGAAGGCTCTTTTCAGTCATACTCATTTAAACATGAACAGCAAAACTTTGGCTTATTCTGTAGCCCTTTTGATAGCACCACAGGTGTGTACCAGAAGTACCACCATCACGCAGCTGGCAGCATTTCTGGTCACAACCATTTGTCCTTCCTTCTCTCTGGCTGCTCTGGTCTGGTGATTATGACTATGTCCTCCTCTATTCTGGCAAGAGTGAAGTTCAAAGCATCAACACTGAGCTATTTTGGTCCAGTTTGTGGGAATGAGTGTGAACAGCAAACTTGACGGGAGAGGTGAGGGTTTTCTCAGCCCAGCAGGCTGCTTGTTGCTGATCCTCCTAGGGCCTGATATTGCCAGTTTACTATTTGGACTGAGTAGTAAGCTGACATGCCTTGTCTCAGAAAATTACCTGAATCCAGATGGATCGGGATATCCCCTGATAACTGAGCAAAGAGGCACCTTTTTAAAGTGATGATTTTCTATATTTAGCAGCGGGAGAGCAACTGGCCCTAGCCATCCCCATCACAGCATCGCTCCAGTGGCTGTTGCTGGTGGCTGTCTTATGTCCATTTTTTAAGGGATCTTGTGAGCCCTTTGGGGACAGGGAGCCATTTTATTTATTTATTTAAATCCATGTAAACCGCTTTGGGAACTTTTGTTGAAAAACGGTATATACGTCTTTATTGTATTTGTAGGAGAGCAAAATTTCATAGCAATATATAAATATGTCCCTAAAACTCCTACAGCTGTTTGCTTGTTTCTTGACTAGCAGGTAGTTGCCAGTTCTGAAAACAATGGAACAAATCAACCAGCAGGAATCAGGCTTGGCTTTTTTTTTTTTTTTTTTTTTTTACCATTACAACAAACTTTGACATAAGTTAGGCTACAAGTATATGCTTGGCCTCAGTCATCTAGTGAGCATCATTCAAGTGAGAATCCAAATCCAGATATCCCTTGTTGAAGTGCAACATTAAGTGATCCTTATCTTTTGAACTGATTCATATTCCTATGGTCTTTAAACACACCAAGAATACCACAATAACATCTTGCTAAGTATTCAGAGATCATGCTTCTTGCTTGCTTTCATCAATTAAAAAAGGTCATCCTGCATATTTTATTTATTTATTGTTCAGTTTATATACCACCTTTCATAAAACATCACAAGGTGGTTTACAAAGGTTAATACAATAACATTCCATAAAATCACATTTAAAAATTAAAATAAAACCATAAAAACAGCAATAAAAGCAAAACAGAGCAGCTGGAAGGAGAGACTGGCATCCCCTGAGGGGTAAAAGCCTGAACAAATAAAAGTGTTTTCAGTTTTTTAAAGCATCCATAGACACCAGAGACAGGACACCCACCGGAAGAGCATTCCAGAGCCAGGGGGCAACAACAAAGAAGGCCCTGCCACATGTGCATGACAATCGAGCCTCCCTCACTGTCATCAAAGCACTCTCCGATGACCTTGTTGGGCGGGTGGAAACCCTTGGGAGCATGCGGTCCTTCAGATATCTATGGCCCAAACTGTTAAGGGCTTTAAAGGTAACCCGGAGAGACCATATTATGCCTGTTTTGAAACAGCTGCACTGGCTGCCGATACGTTTCTGAGCAAAATACAAAGTGCTGGTTATTACCTTTAAAGCCCTGAATGGCTTAGGTCCAGGTTACCTTAGAGAGCGCCTTCTTCAGTCTGATCCCCACCGCACGCTAAGATCATCTGAGGAGGTCTGGCTCCAGTTGCCACCAGCTCGTCTGTTGGCTACCCAGAAGCAGGCCTTCTCTGTAGCTGCTCCTGGACTGTGGAATACGCTCCCTGCAGACTTCCGTAATTTGAATTCTTTATTGGAATTTAGGAGAGCCCTTAAGACCTACCTGTTCTGCCTGGCCTTCCAGTGCTCTTAAATTGTTTTAAAGGGTCTTTGATGTTTGTGAACCACCCTGAGCTATTTTGTAAGGTCGGTCTAAAAATCAAACAAACAAATAAATAAATAATAACCAGGATCTTGAATTGGGTCCAGAAACAAATTGGCAGCCAGTGTAGCTCTTTCAAATTAGGTGTAATATGCTCTGAGCGAGCATTTCCAGAGAGAACCCTAGCCGCCGCATTCTGCACCAATTGAAATTTCTGAATATTCTTCAAGGGCAGCCCCACATAAAGCATATTGCAGTAATCCAACCACAACATGACTAAAGCATGGGTAACCATGGCCATATCTGCGTTTTTGAGAAAGGGACACAGCTGGCGCACTAGCCAAACTGTCATAGGCAGAACTGGGGGGGTAGGCAGGGCAGGTGCCCTAGGCGCCACTGAGGTGGGGGCGCCACACCAGTTCCTGCCACCCCCACCCCATTGCCCACCTGCCCAGCCCCAGGGCCCCTCAGCCACTTGCCTCCAGCTCCGGCATAGGATCAGCAACGAGGCCTAGGATCAGAGCAGCCTGCAAACTGCAGAGCAGCTCTTCTCTCCCCGCCTCTCAGCTGATCGGCGGGTGGGCAGGGCTTCCAGAGAGGCCTCCAAGTAGGCCTCCCTGAAGCCTGAACTCGACAGGCCCCAGCAAGCCAGGAAGAAGGCTGGCAGAGCTCCCTGAATATTTAATTTAAAACAGACTGAAAAATGTGCTGGCTTTAAAAACAAAAACTATCTAAAAAGGCCTATAAGTGGCTTGTTTCATGTCAGAAAATTACAAAAACTTCTGGAACAAATATTTATTCATTCATTCATTCTTTCATTCATTTATAAATGCACTTACGTTCAAGTTGTTTTGCAACCCAGAAGGTCTGAGTGAGAACTGTGAAGCATGTGTTGTGCTTTTATTTTATTTTATTTTTCTTGTGTGTGAACTGCTCTCCAATAGCTTGCAGGGACTTCAGGGTAAATCTGGCCAACATGTGAATGCAGAACCTCCATTCCAGAGGAGATGTGTGTTAAAGGGCTTTAAAAGCCTTGTGTGAAAAACCTCCTGGAATCAAACTTTACTGAATTTGTTCAGAATTCTGAGAAAACAAACATAGGCTCACCCTGCATGGTTGAAAGTCTCCTTTGCTAATCTGCAGCGAGGGGGCCATTTTAATAATTAGCATTGCTAGTGTGTTCTAGGCATTAAAAGTAGCACAAATATATAGTACTCAATGTATATCACTATATACTGTGAAGTGTGCATGTGTGTATTCATTGAAATGTATTTCCAGGCAGCATACTTATTTTGAAATATCAGACTTAAATCCTTGGGGGCCTGGGGTATGTGGAGGCCCTGGACTTGAGGGGCTGGGGGCCAATTTTAAAATCTCATCTTGGCCCATTCCAACCTTGCTATGCCCCTGGCGGTCACTACACATGGGTTTCTGCACAACACCTGCACAGAAGAAACTTCCATGTAGAAAATGTGTCTCTTGTAAATTGACCCTGAATTTTCCATCCATGACTGGGATATCTGAGAGTTAGAGTCAATAATAAAAGAACAGCACACTGCTTGTGATAGGAAGGGGCAAATTACAATGATTTCTTAGTCTGGCAGGGGCTGGTTTTGGCCCTGGCAGAACTTGGCTGTCTGCTCCTGTTGCAAATGCCTCTGTCTAGTGTGGCAAACTAATGTATCCTCCTCCCTCTTGATGTCAAAGTAAGCACTGGTGTGGTGAATGCACATATACCCCATCATGAGCCAACAGTCATCATAAGACAAAGGCTGGCAGGAATCATTCACTGGTTTCTAGACCCCACCACCACCACCTTCTTCTTCTTCTTCCCCTATTTTGCTAGTGGCTATTTGAGCAGGTGATCCTCTAGGACAAAGTCATGTTTTTTAAAAAGAAGGAGATGAGACAGAGAAAATGACACTTGGAATCCTCGCATAACTCCTGACTGTTGTTCTAAGTCTTTTACAGAGATGGCTCATGTTTTCAGGTTTTGATCAACAACCATGTCTAGATGGTACAGTGTTCCTTTTAACAGGGATTTCCAGATATTGTTGACTACAAGCCCCATCATTCCTGTTTGGACAGGGGCGCAATTTCAGTGCTTGCCCTAGGCGCTATTTTCCCTAGTTACGCCTCTGCACACTGTGCAAAGGCACCCCGGGCCACAATCTCCACCTGAGCATCCAAAAGCAGAGCTAGGTCCAGCAACACCAGCAAGCTGCACACTTGCTCTTTCAAGGGGAGTACAACCCTATCCAGAGCTGGTTGAATCCCCCCCATCCCAATTGGCTTTCTTACTGACCAACAGCACATCCATCTTGTCTGGATTTAGCCTCAGTTTGCTCGACCACATCAAGCCCATCACTGCTTCCAGCCCCAGGTTCAGTACCTTCACCACCTCCCTAGTATTTGATGACAAAGAGGATCAGACCCACTCTAAGTGGTTACCCAAGTTAATGGGAAACCTCCAGACAGTTGGACTCTCTTCTGAATCTCTAATTGCTGTGGGGTTTGATCAAGCCAATAGAATTATAGAACAACGTCTCTTAGATATTGAATCACAAGAAGAGAGTAGCAAACTCCCTAACTACATTAAGAATGGGTGGGTTACCTCAATTTTAGCTCTGGCAAGCTATCTTTATAATCTGACAAGTCCAACCCATCGGAGAGCCTTCACCTTAGCTCGTTATAATGCACCTTAGCTTGTTTCCCCATCAGCTTGGTTGGTGGGGAGATACAAAAAGATACCCTGTCACCTGCACAAGTGTTCTTATGGACATACGAAGTTGATATTTTACTTCATTGTAAATTTTACAGCACTCCATGTAGCAAATTGATTTTACCTCTTTCAGAGAACCTTCAGGGAATACAAATGGATTTTTATGTAACTTACCTTCTTGCAGATAAGACTGTATTTGTTACTTCTTGTGTTGCTAGATTTTGTGCCATTGCATGCAAGATCCGTCAAGCAATGGCAAAGGGCCCGCTTTGGTAAGTTAGGTAAGGATGTCCCTGATGCAACCTAAATGCAACTGTGATATCTGACAGATTGTACCAACTGCATTGAATGTAAACTCTGTATATAATGCTGAAATCTGGTCAAGTGCATGACAAAGGGAGGTAGTGCTTAGTGTCATCTGCATATTGATGACACTTCAGCCCAAACCTCCTGATGACTTCCCCCAGCGATTTCATGTAGATGTTAAACAGCATGGGGGACAAAACAATCTTACAGGACCCCATAGGCCAAAGGCCAAAAAGTCAAACAGAAGTCCCCCAGCACCACTTTCTAAAACCTCCTTGCAAGAAAGGACTGAAATCACTTTGCTCCCAATCCCCATACCCAAGAGGTGGTCCAAAAGGATAACATGGTTGATGGTACTGAATGCCACTGAGAGGTCCAGCAGAACCAACAGGTATGCACTCCCCCTGTCTAGTTCTTGGCAAAGGTCATCCACCAGGGCAACCAAGGCAGTTTCAGTCCTACACCCAAGGTGGAAGCCAGATTGAAAAGGATCTAGACAGAGGTGCAGCTAGGTGATTTTGGAGCCTGGACCTAAAGGCCTTTGGATCCCCCCCCCATTTCAAATTAAGCATCATCATGCTCGGCTGGGTGACCACACCACCCAGGACAGACTAAAGATGATTTGGGGGGCCCTAGGGGCTGCTGCGGAGGCCCTGGACTTTGGCCTGGAAGTCTAGGGGTAATAGCGCCTCTGGGTCTAGATAATCTGTATCATCCATGTGCTCTATCACCTTGCTTTTAAAAGGGAGATTGGAAACAAGCCGGTAGTTATCAAGGTTAGAGGGATCAAGAGAGAGGACCTTTTTAGTAGTGGTCTTACCACCGCCTCCTTGAGGCTTAATGGCATATTGCTCTCCCTTAAAGAGGTATTAATAATTATCTCCAACTATCTACCTGTTCCCTGCCTGGCAGATTTTATTAGCCAAGAAGGGCAAGGGTCCAGAGGACACGATATTGCCTTCACACTGCCTAGGATCTCGTCCATCTCTTTAGGCTGCACTAACTGAAAGAATCCAACACAATTGGACCAGATGGTTGCCGAGGCATGTCTCCTGGAACTGCCAAAATCCTGGAGTCCAAACTGTCATGTATGCGAGTGACTTTATCTGTGAAGTTACAAGCACACTGGTCACAGCAGGCTGCTGATGGTTCTTCCCCCTACACACAGGGGCTTGTGTGAAGCAGTGACTTTGCCACATGAAACAGCTCTTCTGGCCTACACTGAGAAGACACAATGGAGGCAGAGAAAAAATGTCTCTTCACTGCCCCCACCACCAGAGAGTAGTCCCTATAATGGGCTCTAGCCCATGTTCGGTTGGATTTGTTACAACTCTTCCTCCAGCATCGCTCTAGCCATCGTCCAAGTTGATTCATTCCCCTGGAAAACCAAGGAGCTGAATGTGCTCCACCAAGCCGGAGAGGTCATTTAGGAGCAACCATTCTGTGTTCCAGAGATTCACCAGGGCTTCAACAGAGTCACCAGTTCTGGACACTGGAAACTCCCCAAGGGGCTGTCTGGACACTGAACAGACCCATAAGCCTCTGGGGGGCAGACCTTTCTAATTTGTCCACCATATCATCTGTTGGTTGAGGTAGTCAAACTAAACCCCACCAGATGATGATCTGCCCGTGACAAAGGAGTTATCTCAAACTACCCCACCTGCAGATCATTCAATTCCTGGCCAGCAAAAAACAGATCCAATGTATGACCCACCATATGAGTAGGACCCGATATTAACTGAGATAGGCTCATGGTTGTCATGGCGGCCATGAAATTCTGAGCCGCTCCAACTAGGGGCACCTTGGCATGGACATTGAAGTCCCCCAAGACAATAAACCTAGGGGAACCCAATGCCCCCTCTGAGACCACCCCCACCAGCTCAGGCAGGGAGACTGTGGTACAGTGGATTGTTCAGTATACCTACAAAATCCCCAGCCTATCTCGGAGGCCGACCCTCTGGGACAAACACTCAAAATTGTGGGATTGCCTAACCAGGCATCTGGAAAGGGGAATGGACTCACAATAGATGACCGCAACTCCTCCCCCCCAACCCTCAGGGTGGGGCTGCTGTAGGATCAGGAAACCTGTGGGACAGAGCTGAGAGGGACCCACTGAGAGGGACAGAGCTGAGAGGAACCCAAGCTCGTCCAACCAGGTCTCCATCACACATACCAGGTCAGCGTGCTCATCCACAATTAAATCATGGATGAGAGATCTCTTTGTATTCAACAGCAGACCTCTAATCTTGAAGGGAGTGTTACCAGAACCCCCTGGAGCTGCAGGACTGGGAGAAGAGCCAGAAAAAGGCTCAGTTGCCTGGACCGATTTCCCCTCTAACAGCCTGCCCGACTCCTTATGCCCGATATATACCTTATGTTGTACATTGTTAGTTCAACTTAATCACAAACTTTGTAATGCATTGCAATATGACCTGTAAGATTGAAATATATTAAGATACAATCTATAGTGTTAACATTACACCAATTGTATAGCAGTATCTGGTTTGTTTTTTTCTTTTTTCTTTATTGCTCTGTATTCTAGAATGCTGCCCTCTTTTTATTGGTACTACTTTGGTGCATCTCCCAAGGATAGACTGTCACATTAGTAATGTGATGCATTTTTTTGCTTGGGGCTAAAGCAATGCGTTTTTGTTTGTGATGTGCATTTGCATGTATTAAAATTGTGGTGTGTGTGTTTAAGGGACAGAGAATGCCCACTTTGCCCGTTTAGCTAATTCCGGTTTCTTAATAACACTGACTTGTTGCTGTTTGCCACTTGAGGCAAATGGCAATGAGCTGCCCTGCCCCTCCTCATCGGCCCCACCCCCTGGGTCGGAGTCTATGCTGCAACCCCACAGGCCCCACTCCCATCTCCTTTGCTGGCCTGCTCCGCCTCATCAGTCCAGATGCCACCCTCTTCCCCCTTGCAGAATTCCTTCTGGGGTGCAGCAACACTGCCTACATGCCAGCGAGGTAGAGTGGAGCACGTATCCAGCAACGACAGCAGTTCCTTTGCCAGCTGGCCTTTCATTGTCACTGCAAAGCTGTGCAAGCACCAGCTCTTGCTCTTGCTGTCTCTCCTCCAAAGCCAACAAATCTGGTACTGGAGGAGAGAGCACATGTGGATGCTTATACAGCATCATAACAGCAAGAGAGGCTAACTTGTGAAGAAGCTGCTGGATGAAGGAGCATGCTGTCCCATGGTCCACTCTCTGCCTGAGCCGTTGCCTCACCTGGCTTCATGAAAGAGTGACCTCACTGGGACTTTAAAGTGAATGCCAGTTTTCCTTTGTACTGATTTTGATCTCCTTGAGTCGAACTCGCGTCTAATTATTGATGCTGGAACATGTCTTGACTTGTCTTTCTGAACATTATAAACAGTTCTGATAGGACACTATTCTTTGGAAACCTCCAGAGACGGTGTTCTAGTGTTCTACAGCTTTATGGAATGGATGCTTGTTCCCCATACTTTGATGGGGCAACGGCCAACAGAAAACTGTCTAGATTTCCCAAGTCCTTTTTATTTGCATTTTTTGGATCTATGAGATTTTTGTCTAATGTGTGGCCAGAAACTGTCTCCTTGTAATTTCAACCCATCGTTCCAGTCCTGCCCTCAGGAGCAACAGAGAACAACTCTGCTCCACCTCCTCTATGAGAGCCCTTCAGGTATTTGTACACAGCTATCATATCGCCCTTTAGTGTGAGAACACTTCAGGTATTTGAAGATGGCTGTCATCATTCCCCTTCATCTTCTCTTCTCCAGGCTAAATATACCCAGCTCCTTTTACTGGTTCTCATAGGACTTGGTTTCCATACTCCTCACCACTTTTGTTGTCCTCTTCTAAACTAGAGGTGTGCACGAACCGCGGTTCAAGCACCGGTTCGGCGGCACAGGGAGGGGAGCGGGGAGCGGGAGCTTTAAGAAAGAGGAGAGCAGGTCTGCCGCCCCATGCAGCTTCCTGCAGAGGTGGCACTTGGGCCAAGTACCCCCATGTGGCACCAGCATGCACATGGTGTCTGCACATGCTGACCCGCTCTCCTCTTTCTAAAAGCTCCTGCTCCCCGTGCCAAACCAGTGCTCGAACCACGGTTTGTGCACATCTCTATTCTGAACCCTTTCCAATTTATCAGTGTCCTTCTTAGAATGCTGTGTCCAAATGATGTTTGACCAGCTCATAATACAGTGGAATCTTTACTTCCCATGATCGGGACACTATGGCCGGATTCACACATAGCACAGAACCTACTTGCAAAGTCAGTAACCGATTTGTCCTTGACTGTCTGAACTCTCACCAAGGCAGGAACCAAAAGTTCCCTCGGGGTGTCCAATTGAGATACGTAACCGAGATGTGAAGTTGGGTTGGTTTTAATCCCCACTCATCATCATGAACCTCTGGTTTGTTCCAGGTAAGTCAGCCCCCTTTGCAATCAGGACTCATGACTGCAAGGCAGCTGATGTAGGGAAGGCTTTCCAGTCAAAGGGCAGCACAAAGCAGGGGGGTGGGATGGCATCACCCAGGACCTTGCAGGGAAGCCTGGACAGGGGTGTGCCTCTGCCTCAACTCCGCTCCTTCAAACAAACAGAGATATGAGGCTGCAGCACCAGTTTGAGGTTCCCTCCAGGTTCCCTGCTGTGTGTGAATCTGGCCTATGCCTCTGTTAATGCAGCATATTTGATCTGCTGTGTAAGTGAACTTGTGTAACAGCCAATAATGTGCTATTTTAGAAATAGAAAACTGTGTTTGGGTTCAAGTTGATTCTTATAGATTGATCTGAACTGATTAAATTATCCCACAGTTGCGCCTTAATTGTGCGGAACTGAAGGTAGATGTTTTGGTTTCCAGTTGGGTGTTAATCATATTTTAGCTGCAATTGAAAAATTATGATTAGCATCAGTTTTCACATATTGTGATTTTTTCCCCTTTGTGCACAAAGATATTGCCACTAGGTGGCAATATAGGCTATCAATGTGTAAATCCCTTTTTTAAAAAGCCTGGCTCAACATACTAAATATTTAACAATGCTCTTCCAAAAAGCCGCCACTCATGCTGTGACTTGGGAGGTCTGCAGCTGCATCCCTATTGCATTTCTCTTCATTTCAGTGTGGTTGGTTTCTTATTGTGCTGGTGCTGCCATAGGCATAGCTCAGTGGTAGAGCACATGCTTTACATTATTTTATTTCTTTTATTAAAAAATTTAATATACCGCCCAATCCAGAGACTCAGGGCGGTGTACCAGGCAAGAACAGCATCCAAGATTTAAGAGAGAGATGTAAAGGGCAAACGCCTGGCAGAAAAGAAATATTTTCAATAAGATCTTAAAGGCTGAAAGGGAGGAGGCAGACCAAATCTGGGGGGAAGAGAATTCCAAAGTGAAGGGGCAGCAACAGAGAAAGCCCTTCCACAGACCCTAGTACTACGGACCTCTCTGAGGCCAGGGACCAAAAGAAGGGCGACCTGAGAAGATCTTCTGCAATTGGTGCAGGAGATTACGTTTTTAAAAAATATTTTTATACTTCCTTTACAAAATGTCTTGGCACAATTATCACAGACAAATCAACACAAGAACAATCCAACCACCTTTGGAGGCAGTGTTCCCTCTAAGCTGTGCACATGTGCGTGTGCACACAAGATTTTTTTATGTCCACTCATTTAATTGTAGATCCCGTTCAAGTTGAATCAGGAAGGCCCCACTCTGAATGCATGTGCGCGCACACTGCCTTGATACTGCTGTCCAGAACAAAACTCATGCCATGCACAGATGAAAAAAATCAGAGGGAACACTGATTGGAGGCTGTGGCAATTAAGTATAATTCTTTTCCAGAATATGGCAGTCCTGTTGCTAGATCTCCCACACTAGAGATGTGCACAAAACACGATTCGGAATCGCGTTTAAAATGGGGGGATTCCACATCCCTTTCAATACAGAGGAGAGCAGGTCCGTACCTGCTCCTCTGGTGCTTGCCACCATTTCCTTAAGCATTGTGTTCCCCTCAGCTATCAGTGCACGCCAGTGGCACTCTCTCCCAGCTGCCCCTGCATGACGCCGGCACGTACAGTAAATGGCTGCTGCGCATGTGCGCCTCGTGCACATCCTATCCCACGCACCTCTCAATAGCCCTGGAGTAGCTCACTAGGTAAGTATCATGGGTTTAATTTGCTTGCCACCTTTCATTGCCTTTTAGCAATGAAATTTTATGGTTGGCTCATCAAGTCACCCTGTGAACCTACAAAGCAAAGGTAATCTAGAAATGTGGTTGTCTCTATACAGACTTCAAATTGTTAATAATGTTTACCATTATGATGCCGTAAGTGGGTATTTGCTGCTTTCCCCAGAAGTATTCTATACCACTTTGGTTGCAGCTGAGTGACCAAAGTGTCAATATATCACCAGTGTTAAGTGTTTGGCAGTCGCCAGCTATCAGGGAATGAATACAACAATGGAATGAAACATTTGTTTTGGACCATCCTGTAATAACTGTGGTTTTATCAAAAATGGCATCATACTTTTGAGCTTGCTTCATGCTGTGCAGATTAGCCAGGCAGGAAATCCAAGGGTGGGTCAGAGCAAGAAATAGACTGTATTTAAAATAGTGATTAATGCATTCATGATTAATTAAAATAGTGAATAATACACTATTAATAAAATAGTGATTAATGTCTCACTGACCGGAGAGACTTGGGTTCAAATCCCTCTTTAGACATGAAGCTCACTGTGTGACTTCAGACCAGTTACCATATCTCTGCTTAACCTACCCCACAGGGTTGTTGTGAAGATAAAATGGAAGGGGAGTAACCTTGATCACCACCCTGAGCTCCTGGGAGGGAGGATGGGATAAAAAATATAATAAACACAAGCTACGTTTGCTGAAAATTAGAAAGGGTGGGTCAAAATAACTGCCGCCCGCAAAAAAAAAAAAAGCACCTCACAGTGGGTGGCATATGCAACCTGAGAGCTGACAGGACAGCTGGAAGAGAAAAGTTATTCAGCTACTGGATTTCCTTTCCCTGTAATGTCCTGCCAACTTGCCATTGCCGGTTCTTCTATTCCCCACCACTACTGGAATAGCCACTTCTGAATAATCAAATGCACTCCCTACTCTACAAGACCCAAGAAAAATGGAGGACTGCTTAAATTCAGTCCTGCCACATGCACCATAAGGGATCCAACCCTGAACAGGCCTAGGCATTAGGGTTGTTTTGGTGTGAAGTGTGGAGACCTTACACCCAGAGGAGCTCTTATCCCTGGCTCTTATCCCTGAAAGCCCGCGTGGTGTGGTGGTTAGAGTGCTGGACTAGGACCGGGGAGACCCGAGTTCAAATCCCCATTCAGCCATAAGACCTGCTGGGTGACTCTGGGCCAGTCACTTCTCTCTCAGCCTAACCTACTTCACAGGGTTGTTGTGAAAGAGAAACTCAAGTATGTAGTACACCGCTCTGGGCTCCTTGGAGGAAGAACGGGATATAAAATGTAATTTAAAAAAAAAAATCCCAAGTGGAAGTCCAGGGCCTCCACAGCCCCTGGGGGCCCCCAAATCCTATTTAGTCTGTCCTGGGTAGTGTGGGCGCTGCGCCAGGCGGCAGGGCATTACCGTGACCTCTGCTTTACAGAGGGGGAGTGAGGAAGGAAATATGTGGAATGGGGATATGTTAAGCTGCGTATTGAAATGTTTCTGCAAGTGTATATTTGCATAAATATACCTTTTTAATATTCTTACATTCTTGTGGGTTCAGTTGCTCTTTTCACCCTCAAGAACCCACATGTTAAAAATACTGCATGTCACAGTGTGTGTGTGTGTGTGTGTGTGTGCACAAGGGGGTAATGCTTAACTTGCAGGGGAGGGGCCTTAGGTCCAGGCTCCACAGTTACCTAGGTGCACCTCTCTGCTCATGGCTAGCTTTACAGGAAGACAGGTGTAACAGTTGGGCAATCAAGGAACAGAGAGCTGTTATCCCAGCAATTATTAAAATACTTGACCCATGGGAGAAGAAAGAAAAGGTTGACTACCAGGTGACAGACTCTTAATCCACACAGGAAAAGTAAGTAAAGTAAAGTGTGCCCTCGAGTGGATTTCGACTCCTGGCGCCCACAGAGCCCTGTGGTTTTCTTTGGTAGACTAGCAGAGAGATTTACCATTGCCTCCTCCTGTGCAGTATGAGATGATGCCTTTCAGCATCTTCCTAAATTGCTGCTGCCTGATATAGTATTTATTTATTATTTATTTTACATTTTTGTATCCCACTCTTCCTCCAAGGAGCCCAGAGCAGTGTACTACATACTTGAGTTTCTCCTCACAGCAACCCTGTGAAGTAGGTTAGGCTGAGAGAGAAGTGACTGGCCCAGAGTCACCCAGCTAGTATCATGGCTGAATGGGGATTTGAACTTGGGTCTCCCCGGTCCTAGTCCAGCACCCTAGGAGAGGAGAGCTGGTCTTGTGGTAGCAAGCATGACTTGTCCCCATAGCTAAGCAGGGTCTGCCCTGGTTGCATCTGAATGGGAGACCTGATGTGTGAGCACTGCAAGATATTCCCCTCAGGGGATGGAGCAGCTCTGGGAAGAGCAGAAGATTTCAAGTTCCTTCCCTGGCAGCATCTCCAAGATAGGGCTGAGAGAGATTCCTGCCTGCAACGTTGGAGAAGCTGCTGCCAGTCTGTGAAGACAATACTGAGCTAGATAGACCAATGGTCTGACTCAGTATATGGCAGTTTCCTATGTTCCTAGCCACTATACCACGCTGGCTCTCAGTAGCAGCAGGGATTAGTAGCAGCAGGGATTTGAACCAGCAACCTTCTACTTGTGAGTCAAGCATTTACACCACTCAAGGTGGCTGGAAAAGTATGTGACTAAAATTCATTCGTGCAAAATCCAACTGAGGGCTGCTTGAAATTAGCCATATCCGTCCCCTCTGCCATGAAAATCAAACTTGCACAAATATGGCTTACGTTCTCTACAAGAATATTTAAACATGGGTCCTCCTGCATTATACCTACTATGGCTGTCTAGAGAACTACTGTAGCCTCTGAGCCCTCTTCAGGCCTGAAGCTTTCCCAGACAGCAGGCTTTGCTGCGGGTTTTCTGTGAGGCATTACTGTGGGTTCAAAGTTGCTCCAGAAAACTGTCACAAAAAGTGGATTGTTAAAACACAGATATAAATCGGGAGACACTCTAATGTGCAATGAAAAACCTGAATTATGTGTGAAGTGCTCCCTGATAGCTCACAGGATTTCAGGGTAAATCTGGCCAATATATGAATGCACACCTGCATTCCGGAAGAGATGTGAACTAAAAGCCGGGTGTGAAAAATGTCCTGGAGAGGAAAGGAGTGCCCAATCTCAGTCCCTGCAATTTGCAGGCAGTGTGAAAACTCAGCCTTTGGTGTAAACACTAGGAGTTTGCCCTTGGCTTGGTCCGTAGAGCAGTACCTTCTGCTGCCAGCTCAAGCCACTGATCCAAGGACTCCAAGCTGGAGAGCGCATGCCTAGTTTGTATGCTGACCCCCCTATGAATCCTGATGTTAGGAAGCTCATCATTGGAGAATCTACTTTGTCCTCTCAATATTTGTTGTTGTTGTTGTTGTTGTTATAACCATAGCTGCAGACAGGGATACAAGACTAGGGGTAGCCAGGCATTGGGCCTAGTGAATATTACATCATGACTGGCATATCATCAAGCAAGTGAAATGAGGAAGCAAGTCCCACATTTATGACTAAACATTCATGGAATGTGGCTTTTGGATAGTGTGTGATTCTGTGGCAATAGCTGCTGTTGCAAAAACATGAGAGTCTCAAATGGTAGCAGCCATTTTTTCCTTCCAGGACCCCAGAATGAAACATCTGCAGCACTTTGTGTGTTGTGTGAAACAGTAACTGCCAAAAGGAGCTCTGCCACACCTTTTCAACTTTTCTGTATGTAGACCATTAGTTTTTAAAGATGAGGAAGCTGTACCCATTGATTACACAAGTCAGCATAATCACAAAAAGTGTGATTCTTTCACACACAGGCCTGGTTCACACAATCATTCAAATGTAGGTTTAATATACATTATTAACATTAGCGTGGTTGTGTGACCCCACACCGAGGTGGGAATCTCAGATCTGTCTTGGGTCCTTAACCACTTTGGGCGGGGTGTGTGTGTGTGTGTGTGTGACACAATCATGCTAATGATGGTAACCAACATTAAACCTAGATTTGAACTATGGTGTGAGTCAGCCAGCCCCCCCCCCCACACACATAAACATGCATGCAGAATAGCCTATGAAGGATAAATGGCTTTTTTGTTTTTTTATTTCTATTCATTGTTTTTCCCAAGTTCATGCTAGGTGGGGTAGCACTGGAAAATTGGCATCAATGGGTACATCTTCTGCAACTCTTAGAACTCGAACCTAAACAAAGCATTTGCAACTATTAGCAAAACATTGCTACAAAACTGATAGTGTAAGGGAAAATGTAAAGTCAACCACAGTATGAGGCTGTTCACAAGCAGCCAGGGGTGACCCAGCTGCCTAGGTTGTCCCAGGCAGCTCATGTCTTCTGGAGCCCTGGGAGCAGAGGGCTCCCAGCTGCTCCAGAAGAGGGAAGCCCAACTTTTTAACCAGAAGTTTTACTGAGGTGAAAATGAACCTGTGGTTTGTTTTACCTCAGTCAGGTGATGGTGTGAATGATTTCCCCTGAGTTAAAAGGCTGCTGCCCAGCCCACCACCACTTCCAGCAGCGAGCTGGGAGAGGAAAGGTGGTCATGCTGAGTGTGGCGGCTGCTCTAATGAGAGCAGCCACCATGCCTGTAGCGTGGGGCACTCTGGGAAACAGGAAGGGGAAGTCCGGCTCCCAGCTTTCGACGTCACCGCACCACTGCTCATGTGGGTACGTGGCATGTTGAAGGAAAAGACAACGATGCGCCTCTGCCAGCAGCTCGTCTGCCTTCCCCACAGACTTCCCCAGCAGTGGCATGAGGTAATGAGAACGACCTCTATAACTTTTCATTAAATGGAAGTTGCCTTCTAAAAAGAATGCTAGTCCCCACTATGGAGCAACTTAACAGCTGATTTACATCTCGGTCAGCTTTTTCTCAATAATATACAGTTATTTGTATGTGTAGCAGTTATTTGTATTTGTAACAGTTCTGTTATTTCCTAGAACTGTACACAGATCACTTAGGGAATGTCTTGTTAGCCAGTCCCATCCCAACTTGCCACCAGAGTGGGGGGGGGGGGATAAGCTGCTGTTAGGTTTTTAAGAAATGTCTCATGAAATGCTAAAAGTGCTTTAATGGTGCATCTGCCAACTTTCTGCACACATTATTCTGACAGGTAGGTTTAGAGATGTCTAATTTTTCTCTATGTGCATTTTGCAGCTCAAGGTGGCCAGTGTGTTGTGATATGTTGCCCTCCCGCCACATTCTTGAGTCTTGAGCCATTTTTGGAAGGGCGGTATAGAAATTGAATGAATGAATGAATAAATAAATAAATAAATTCTCTAGCTTGGCTGGCATCACAGTAGCAAACTGCTTCATGGAGCACCTGCAAGACTGGTAGGAAGATGGTGGTGCAGCAGGATGCAAGAAGCAGGCAGCTAACGTTGAGAGAGGGCAAGGAAGAGAAGGATATGGGAAGGAACATACAACGTGACTGGTGTTTCTGTAGATCAGTCTTGTTTTGGAAGCCTCTGTAAATCAACTGAGCCTGTGAGTAGGAAAAGAAGGCTTTAGTTCTAAAGAAACACAATTTATTTAAAAGGTTTAGTAGCAGAAAGTTTTAAATTTAGATTTTGACAATGTATGTTGTAAATCAAATGTACTACATTATCAGATTTTAGTATTTTACTGAAATACTATTTATTGGTCCCCCATATCCAGCTGCTATATACATGCACCCAATGGTGAGTTTTTGCAACTCAAAGCACTCCTAGCAGTTGATGCACTAGAAAAGATATTTATCATCATCTAATATTATGGTAGTATGTGTTCCTTATAGGTTTTTGGTGAAACCTGGATATATCACATTCAGGGTCTGGGAGTAGTCTTGGGCCTTGTGCTATTCAAGTGATTGATGTATCCAGAAGCACAGGTTACCAGTTTCATCTTATCTGCAAATTGAATCCCTTTCCAAAGGCCAAGGATCTGGCAGCCATAATCTATGGTAAGCTCTGGTAACTGATATTGCAGGCAGATCCATAGGTGCAAATACTGAGTACTGTATAAGTAGTCACAATTAGTGGGCAGTTTCTGGATTTGAGGGGAAGGGATTTTTTTTTTTGGTCACACAGTGAAATTCTTGTTTGTTTTTAAAGAAAAAAGGCATGTGTGTTTTGGATGGATAGAAATTTTTTTAATGAGTTTGGGAATGGCCAACATGAGAAGGGAAAGTTCCCACTTCAGTTCTGGAGAGGGGAAGCATTTTCTCACCACCACCATTATCATATTTCTGAACTTTCCAAACATTTACACATAGGTGGGCTCCAAATCCTCATTGAAGTTAACAATGGGCTGAGGCTTGCCATAAAGTTTTGCACAGTAGTCTAGGGCCATACCCGGCTCCAGGTCTGTGTCAGTGACGGAGCTGTCACTAGAGGAAGACAGGGTGTGGTGGCAAACTTCACAGTACTGTCTATGGTGGCAATGGATCAGACTCCCAGAGGAGCTGCTGCCAGAATCCGGACAAACGAGTCCTGAATCTAATCTGGTGTGTTTCAGAACACTCTGGTTGTGATGGAGGTCCTTAGGGCTGGTAGGATATAGTGTGGACCCACAATTCTCCACTTGGTGCTTGTCTAACAACCAGCCATGCCCTTCATTACTTGAACATTCAGACCAGGTTTCAGCCTTGTAGTGAAGCATTTTCTTAAGCACTGACAATGAGACGGAGGGCTGCTGATGCAAAGAACGTCCATCCTTACTGTCACTTGCTGCAGCCCAAGGAAGTTCTGTTAATCCAGGACCGCTGCTTTGAGTTCTTCTGGCTGCTTTGTTCACAGAACACCAAGTTTCAGGAGCCAAAGAGCCAAACTGAGGGATGGAGACTGTCTCCTCCTGCCTTGTCTTAAAAGGATGGAGCTTAGTAAAATTGTCTTCCTGAATCTCCTGGGGCTGCCACACCATGTACTTTCCACAATCTGGACTTTGTTCATACCCTTTGGGGGAAGCCTGCATAACAGTAATGTGGTTCATATCCAGCTCTTGGAAGGATTCCTGAAGCTTTCCACCATTCATATAGCCGATTCCTGGGAGCTGCTTTTTGGTCAGAAGTAAAGGCAGTGATTGCTTTGTTTCCCTACTCAGAGAAGAGAACTTTGGAGAACTTTGTCCAAGTGGTTCTTGTAGTGTGTTCATGCTAAGTGTGGTGGTGTATTGGGAGAGCCATTGACCTTGGTCATCTTTGGCACTTGAGTGATCTGCAATATTCTCTGATCTGTTCAATAGTCTGTACCTGGAAGCAATCTCTGGTGGTACATTCCATTGACTTCTACATTCCAGATAACTAATGCAACTTTTTGTACTAATAGATCCTGGATCACACTGTGAATGCGAGAGCTTAGGATATTGCCATGACTTTAGTTCCTGGCCAGATGAAGAAGGATCTCTTGATGGGCTTTCAGCTGTCGTGGGAGAGCAACTGGTTACAGAGTGACCCTGCAGTAAATGAGCAGTAGAAGGAAATGGGCAGTCAGCAGCATTGTCGTTTTCTTTCATAGCCACAAGTCTCATCAGCTTCTCCTTAGCACTGTTCACTTGCTCCTGAAGGCTTGCAATTGCTGTATCTTTCTGTATCAAACAAATCAAGGTATAAATGTCCAGTTTTAATACCTAAAAAAACAATTCTAATTTGAGAAAGTATGAAGATCTGAGAGCAAAAGGCAAAAGGTGGGCCTCGTCTACGCATATCGCAGAATGAGGTGAATTCTGAAGTGGTAGAATGAACTGTAGAATGGCATTTTCCCCTTGTAGAAAACTAACACAGCAAAAGCAGGTTTCTCTCTGATGTGCTAGGGTGTATGGGGTGTGCGTGCATGTGTGTTGATTTTACATGTGCGGAGTGTTGTTTTCTATGGGAGAGCATTAACAATGACACCTCCCCTCTTCAGCCCGAAGAGTGACAATCGACTGTACTGCCTTAGGAGTCTACCATCTCATCTAGCAGCATACACAGAGTAGGCATCAGTCTCTATCTTTCTCACACAAAGGACTGAACCATCTAACTTGAAGGAAAAAATACCACACAGTGGAACATAATACAGCCGTGCACAGCACATGCATAGGATCAGGCTGCATGGATTTTTCCCCCCTTCAATTAGTCCTGGTTGCTTAGAATTAAGTCCCAGCTCATTTCAATGAGACTCACTCCCAAATAAGTATATATAGGATTGCAGCCTACATGAGTGAGGGTATGATGAAGGCTTTGATGGACCTCAGAATGGGTCCATAGCATTTGACTCTCTAGTGTTCCTTGTCAAAGATGGGTTGGATTGCAAAGCACAATGGCATACTCCTCCACTGGATCACACTAGAACCTGTTCTCCAGACAAAGCCCAAGTGAGTGAGACAGAGGGAGTCCCCTGATCTACAAGCATTCATACAAATGTTTGCATGTATCAACCGTATATGCGTAGCACTCTCTGTTCCCAGATGGGAATCTTGAACAGTGCAGTTCTTCTCGAGTCGTGTAGAGTGTTCTAGCCCGTGCCCTTGAGTGGGGAAATGCATGCTATATGTTATGCATGTCTCGAAGGTGGGAAGAACACTGCTTTCCCTCACTGGGATAGCAGTACATGAGGCACTTTGTCAGAGCTTTGCCGAAAATAACTTTGCTCAAACAAATCTTTTACTTCAGTGCTTTAGTTTGTTTCTTCTTTTCTTCTTGTTCTTTCCTTGTCTATCCTACAAACTTTCCCCCCATACATTAACTTTTGTGTATATCACTTTGTGGCTCCTTTAAAAAGTGCTGTGGCTGCAACCTTAAGCTTCTTGTCTCCAACACACACGACCCCTGCCTTTTCTGTCTACATGAGGAACATAGAACGGCTTCAGTCCAAGGTATTTAAGAGATCACCTTTGTCATGAACACTGCCACCTATTAAGATCATCTGCAGAGGTTTGGTTATGGTTGCCACCAGCTCATCTGGAGACAAGGCCAGCCAGGGCTTCTCTGTGGCTGCCCCAGGGCTTTGGAATGCCCTTCCTGTCAAAATAAGAGCTTCTCCATCTCTAAATGCTTTTTAAAACACCTTTAAGACACACCTGTTTTCTTCACTCTGTGAATTGTTTTTAATTGCCTTTATTTTGTGAAAGTGTGTTGTTTGTTTTTGTTTTTATATTGTAATTTGGATTATGTATGCCACTTAGAGATGGATATATCAGGCAGTATATAAATATGATAAACAGATAAATAGGATGAATTCCTGCTCTTGTCAAAAGCTCACAGAGCAAGCCTGCAGGAATTGAGACAGTAGATTCTGGGCTGTCCTTGGGAACAGCATTCTTGGCACTGGAACAATACCAGTGGTTAGTGATTATGTCTGACTCTTGAGTCAGTACTCAGATTCATGTGAGTTCACTGATGGCTCCCACCTCTGTCTTAGTCAACTCTGTCAATCCCTGACATGATGATCCTGACCACTGTACCAAAGTTGACACCTTTGAGCTCAATGTGATCAGAACAAATCTGCCATCCCAATATCAACACCAATATACAGGCAGAGCGGAGAGGTCTAAATGCATGGATGAGTCTATGGTGCCAGAAGGAGGGGTTTAGATTTGTTAGGTTCTGGGGGACATTATGGGACAAGCCAAGCCTGTACAAAAGGGACGGGCTCCATTTGAATCAAGATGGAACCAGACTTCTGGCACTTAAAATCAAAAAGGTTGCATAGCAGCTTTTAAAATGATGCCTGGGTGCCGACAGACAGGAGCAGGGCAGCATCCAGTTCAGCAAACATAGTCCCTGAAACTGTGAGGGTGTTATTGTTTCAGATAACCCAGAAGGGGACAGAGTAGAAACAGGATATGGAAGGATATGATGGCCAGTCAAAGAGGTCAAGTGGCCGTAAGGGAGATAGCACACACCAACACCTGGGAAGGGACTCCACATAGGAGTTTATATGCCAATGCCAGAAGCCTCTGAGCCAAGATGGGTGAACTGTATGGGGCGGGGGTGCATTGGAGGTGGTGTTGCACTGTATGTGAAAGACAGGATAGAACCTAACAAGCTAGAAAACCTAGAAGGACCAGACTCCCCTGCAGAAACATTTGGGCAATAATATCAGGCCTAAAGAGAAATGTATTATTAGGGACATGCTATTGCCCTCCTGATCAAAATGCTAATGGTGGCCTTGAATTGGAGAAGGAAATCAGGGAGGTGTCAAAGAGTGACAGAGTTATAATAATGGGTGGCTTCCATCATGCTCACATAGATAAATTCACATTCAGATAATGGCCAGACTTCTAGATATGCTAAATGACTGTGCCTTAGAACAGTTGGTCATGGAACCAACCAGATAGGTGACGGTGGATTTATCTGGAGTGGTGCTTAGGACCTGGTGCGAGATGGCAGTGTTGTGGGACCATTAGAGAACAGTGACCATAGTACTATCAAATTTGGTATATATGGAAGTGAAGAATTGCTGAGGAAGTCCAACACAGACACTTTTTACTTCAGTAGAGGAAACATATCAAAAATGATTGGTGAATGGAAAGCTGAAAGGGAAAGTCAGGAGGGTCAAATCACTTCAGAGCACATGGAGCTGACTGAAACCCACAATAATAGAAATTCAGTTAGAATGTATACCAAAAAGAAGGGAAAGTACTACCAATTCCAGTAGGATGCCAGCAAGGCTAACTGGTAAAGTCAAGGACGATATAAAAGGCAAGAAGACTTCCTCCAGAAAATGGAAGTCCTGCACAAATGAGGAGAACAGAAAGGAACAGAAACTCTGGTAAAAGCAATGCAAGGAGACCATAAAGGATGTCGTATGTTTGAGTTTGAGGGACATATGGCTAAAAACATCAAGAGGAATAATTTAAAAAAAACTTATTTAAATACACCAGAAGCAGGAAATCTGCCAGGGAAGCAGTTGGACCGTTAGATGACAAGGGATTGAAAGGAATACTTAAGGAGGATTAGGAGATTCCAGAGAAGCTAAATGAGTTCTTCACAACAGGGGATAACCATGCCTGAACTGGACTTCTCAAGGAGGAAGACTGAAGAACTGAGTCAATTAAAAATGATGTTCTAAGCCACCTTGACAAATTAAAAACTGACAGATCACCAGGGCCAGATGGCATCCACTCAAGAATTCTTAAAGAATTCAAATGTGAAATTGCTGACCTTAAAAACATGTAACTTGTCCCTATAACCAGGCTCTGTGCCAGAGGACTGGAAAGTAGCCAGCATAACACCAGTTTTTAAAAAGGGAACCAGAGGGGATCCAGGAAATTATAGGCCACAGAACAGTTAATGTCTGTTCTGGGTAAATTGATAGAAATCATAATTAAAGATAAAATTGTTAAACACATAGGAAAACAGGCCTTGTTGAAGGAGAATCCACATGGCTTCTGCCAAGATAAGTCTTGCCTCACTAACTTTTTTTGAATTCTTTGAGAGTATCAGCAGGCATGTGGATAAAGGTGACCCAGTTGACAAAGTATACTTGGAGTTTCAAAAAGCTTTTGACAATGTTTCCTACCAGAGCCTCTTGAGTAAACTTAGCAGTCATGGAATAAGGGGACAGGTTCATGTGTGGACTGGTAACTGGTTGAAGGACAGGAAACAGAGAGTAGGAATAAATGGACAATTTTCACAATGGAGAGATGTAAGAAGTGGAGTCCCTCAGGGACCAATGCTTTTTAACCTATATTCCAGTATGCTTATGAGATCACCTGGCATTCCATGTGTGTGTCTGTCCATCCACGTATGTGTCCCCCCACCCCCATCAATTTTGCAATGCCTGGACCAATATGTGCCAAATCAGGTACAGTTGTAGGGACACAGGGATACCTCAACGGCATAGTTTGTGATGATGTCATCCACCCAGATTCAAGATGGCAGACACATGAACATTTGAGGCACAATTGAGCTAACCTGTGAACTGCCTAACCGATTTGGACCAAATTTAGTCCAGTTGTAGGGATAGTGAAAGGAAAGTAGGCACATTCATTCTTACTATAACTTGTTAATCTATACATAAATGATCTAGAAATTCAAGTAAGCAGCAAGGTGGCCAAATTTGCAGATGCCACTAAACTATTCAACAGACTGCAAGGAGCTCCAAAAATAATCTCTCCAAACTGAGGGAGTGGGCAACAAAATGGCAAATGTGGTTAAGTGTTAGCAAGTGTAAAGTGATGCATATTTGTGGGGGGAAATCCAAATTCACATATGTACTGATGAGGTCTGAACTGTCTGACTGACCAAAAGTGGGATCTTGGAGTTGTGGTGGATAGCTTGTTGAAAGTGTCAACTCAGTGTGCAGCAGCTGTGAAAAAGGAAAATTCCATGCTAGGGATCATTAGGAGGGGGATTTTTAAAAACTGCGAATATTATAATGCCTTTATACAAATCCATAATGTGGCCACATTCGGAATATTGTATACGGTTCTGGTCACCATATCTCAAAAAGGATTGTAGAACTGGAAAAGGTGCAGAAGAGGGCAACCATGATGATCAGTGGGCTAGGGCACCTTCGTTTCAATGTAGGGCTACAACATTTGGGGCTTTTTAGTTTAGAAAAAAAGATGACTAAGGGAAGGCATGAGGTTTATAAAATTATGCATGGTTTGGAGAACATGGATAGGGAGAAGTCCCCAGCTCCTTTAATCAACTCTTTATAGGACTTGTTTTCCAGACCTTTCACCATCTTCGTTGCCCCTGAACTTGTTCCAGTTCAGCAATATCCTTCCTCGGAAGTGATGCCCAAGGTTTCCCTTCCCAGGGTTTTTGTATAGTTTGTTCTGTGACAGCTTTTTCATGGTGCTTGTGTAATGACTCTGATGGCATTTGACAGGAGCATGCCATGGTAGGGGATGAATGGAAACTGCCAAACCATTTCCACATATGTAGTGAATACAGGCAACTCTTGCTTGGGTGGGAACTGATGCTGCTTTAAAGATTAGTGCTGTCTGTCTGAATGTATTTCTGATCCCCATGCTCCACTTGTATGTTTGCAAATAAGTAAATATTACAATACCAATGTAAGTCTGCAGTATTTTCTCCTCTCCACTGCTCCTGCAAAAGGCTGCCCCCCTTAGAATTCACCATTCATGAAAGTGTAGCAACATTCACTCTACACAATTCACCCCAAAAAGATCTACTTTGGATTTTCTCTGCCACCAGCAGATGGCTTTAAAAGGGTAGGCCCCATACATCAACAGGATACCCTGGTTTAAAAAGCACACACAAAGCCAGGGATATAAAGGAACTAATCCAAGAGAAGAGGCTGGTTAAAATCAGATGGCCACCAGCCTGGATGGCTTTAAAAGGGGCTTAGACAAAGTCATGGAGGGCAGGTCTATAAATGGCTACTAGTCTGGTGGCTATAGGGCATCTCCAGCCTCAGACAAGATGCCACTAAATACCAGTTCGATCCTCCTCTCTTTAGTTTTCATTATAATACCAATCTCAGTCTCAGTGATACATGCAACATTCTTTCTCACAATCTATTATATTGCATTATTATATTATAACCTGTGCTGGTCTTAGACCGTAATATTGATTGATTGATTGATTAAATACCAGTTGCAGGGGAGCAACAGCAGGAGAGAGGGCAAGCCCTTACCCTCTGCCTGTGGGCTTCTTGGGGGCATCTGGTGGGCCACTGTGTGAAACAAGATGCTGGACTAGATGGGCCTTGAGCCTGATCCAGCAAGGCTGTTCTTATGTTCTCTGTATTCAAGTGCAACTTGTTACATGAGCACTAAGAAAGCACACTGACTTGGGGGCGGGGCTGTTCTTTCTGGTGCTAAGTGAATGCGTCTCACCTCTACAAGCAGCTGCATCATGGAATTCTTCTCCCCTAGCAACTGGTAGATCTCCTCATCGCTGTACATTGTGGAGTGGAAGTGCTTGCTGGAACTGGTAAAATATTTGGCCATGTTGCTGATGTCATCTTTCTGGTTTTCAAAAGCTTTCCATTGTCTGACCTGCTGAACATTAAAGTATTTAATATAGACCTAGGCATCCATTATATTAGAAACTGATGGAAAAAGAGGGACAGAGAAAAAGCAAATGAAGCATAATGAGTTGGTCAAAACACTTCCCCTTGAAGCTGCATTGTAAGCCTAGGCCTCTCTCTGAACTGAACACACACACTTTCATATTTAGAGCAAAAATAATCTTTGAGCATCTCTCATTCTTCATCTGAATGTCTAACTGTTGTTAAAGTGGAGAGGCATTTGTAATGTAAATGAGCATTCTAGCTGTAACAATTCTCAAAAGAAGGAAAAAGAGTGACATATCAAGAAACCAGTGTGGAAGTACAGATAACTCTCCCAGTAGCTGTGGTCTTTTGTGTACTGGAGTCCAAGTTCTCCCTTATGAAATCATTCATAGCTCACTGCCAACATCTCAGCCATCTTTTTCTTCATGTTTTTACATAACTATGCTGAGTTCTCCAGAAAATGATTATCTGTTATCTCTCTATCTCTCACTTAATCAACTCATCTGGTTTCATACCTGTGGAATGAAGATCAAACAGTTGATTGTAGCTGTACAGACCAAGATCCCTCCTGAGATAAATCCAAAGACCAGGTTGTGCCATAAGTGGAAAAACCGAATCACCACCAGCATAATTCCAGTAGAGAGGAAAATGGTCGTTATCCCAATGATGAGCGTCAGGGACTGATTGACTGGTGGACAGCTGACATCATCTGTCAGACCAGCAAGGTAGGCCCCATACATCAACAGGATACCCTGGTTTAAAAAGCACACACACGAGCCAAGGATATAAAGGAACTAATCCAAGAGAAGAGGCTGGTTCATACAACCATTAAAATCAGGTTAGGAAGTGAACTACCCACATTTGCATGATCATCAGAACTCACACATTTCTCTCCAGCCTAGGTTGCTCCTGGCAGGGCTATCCAACTTTTGTACCCAACATATAACTGAGGGTAGAGGAGAGGAGAGGCCTCCCACCAGGTTTTCCCAGTCATGAGAACCCTCACGCCTCTTGTACCTGGCTATCGGCACTCAGAACACTCTCTCCTGCACGGAAACCATAGAACACTGTGGCTACAATGACTGCCGTAAATGGACATGCAACCCTACAAAACAGACTCTATGATCTTGAGGCTGCTTTGGCAGGGCTGGGTCTGCCTCCTGCTCCTTCACAGCCAATGGGAGGGCAGCCACTGACATCATGAAGCTCTTGTAGTTTGCTGGCAACGCAAAGCATGATGGGAAGGCAGCCTTTGAGGACTTCCCATGGAGGGTTGGGGCTTGCTGCTGCTGAGTTCAACAATGGAGCTCTTGGTAGTCGTGCTTGTGAGTTTGCTGGGTTTACAGACCCAAACAGAGGTGCTGCTCATGTGCTTACTGATGGGGTAGGAGTTTGTTTGGCCTCCAACCCACCCCAAACAGTTATGTGAATGGGCCTAAGGAGTTTCAACATTCAGCCTAATTGTCAGATCCTCTTGCTTGCAATACTAGATACAAACACATATTTGGTGTAAAGCTTTAATGTTCATTTGATATCAAATTCATTCAATCAATATGGGCAACAGAAAATTCCCTATAAGTTCATCCTTGGCAGATCACACAGCAAGGTTATATTTATGGGAGGGAGGGGGAAAGGCTCAGCCAGGCAACCCACCGAAAGCCTTCTAAACCTGTGGCTTTGCTACAGAATGAATATACATTACAGTTAAAAGGGGGAAGGAAGCACAATTAGAATGAGAGGCATTGAGGCTGTTCTTACGATCAGCCAAAACTGGGCTAAGGAAGCCCAACCTGGTCTTGGCTAATCAGAAGAGCCACTGCAATTGTGGCTCTTCCTATCGTGGCTCTTCCAATCCTAGCGGTGCTTTGGCGACAAACCTGCCAAAGAGGCCAGCCTCTTAAACAGAGTTAAGGGAGTGAACACTCCTTTAGCCCCATCTTATTGATTGTCTGCCAGCACCACCTGGGGCTGGAAGACTGCAGGGCTCCTGCCCATTGCCGGGGGAATACCCAGAATGAACTGCACACTCGCACAGTGCATCATGTCAGGCACGTCTCTCTGTGCCTGATATGCTGCAAGTGAGCGCAACCTGCGCACACGTGTCCAACATGCACGCGAATGGGGTACTTCCTGTCACTTCCGACGAGGGAACGGGGCAGCAGGGAGGTACGCTGTGGCCATCCCGGACCCTTTTCAAGTGCAGTGCCGGTGGAGGAAACGCAGCAGGAGGGTAAGAGCATGCTCCCCCGCCCTTAAAGGTGTCCCCCCCACCTTCAAACCAGCCAAACCACCGGTCGTTCGAACCTGTTCGGAGGTCCATAAAAGGGCCTCCGAACAGGTTCGTGCACATCCATCCCTACGAAGGAGCAGTTTCACAGAGGGCTACAGGGATTCTTTGTCCATTATCAGGTATCCCGTAAAGCAGATCTTCCACATATCGAATGCTTATACCCAACACTGGACTTGAGAGACCAAACAGGGATTCCATGTATGCTTATATTCTGTCCCTATTTATCAGGGGCAGGCCCTATATTTTGGTACCTGTCCCTGATAAGTTCAAATAAGCAACCCCAACAATTTGCCAACACGCCCCCCCACAAATGATGCCCTGTTTTGCTTTTGGGGGATATGTTGGGAATGCCTATTTTTAAAAATGTGTTTGTGTGTATACACATGTTTATTAGAATGTCCATCTCCCTCCCCGGGAGGTGAAAGCATCTTAACTCTACTCTTAACTCTACTGCAAATACATGTATCTGGATATAAAGTACCAGTGCACTGCTTCCCTTCCATTCCCATAATAACGTTTGCTGAACGTCTACATAATAACATTTACATAATAACGTTTGCTACATAATAACGTTTGCTGAATAATCTTAATTACAACGAAGGTTACAAGTTCGATCCTGACCAGGGGCTCAAGGTTGACTCAGCCTTCCATCCTTCCGAGGTCGGTAAAATGAGTACCCAGAATGTTGGGGGCAATATGCTAAATCATTGTAAACCGCTTAGAGAGCTCCGGCTATAAAGCGGTATATAAATGTAAGTGCTATTGCTATTGCTAAGTGCTATTCTGTAATGTGCAACACTGAGAGATTAAAAATTAAACATTCTTTTTATTTGTTTATTTTTTTAATGGAAATTGTTATAATTGGCTTCCTAACACACCCTCCTTCAGGACAGAACAGGTTCATCTCCTTTTGGACAGGTTGCTATAGAGCATATGAATACAATAGCAGGCAGAAAAAAGCCGTTAGTGATGTGTACCAGTGGAGGGGCTGATTTTGAGCAGTGATGCTTGGTGCATGAATTACTAACAATAATATTTTGTTTGTTTGTTTAGTTTAATTTGTACACCACCCCAAACTCACGTCTCTGGGCAGTTTACAACATATAAAATATATCTATTTTACTCTGTGAAATGTTGGAAGGATCACCAATTCTGCTGCCTAGTAGATTTCCTATCTGAGCTGACAGAGATGGTATTTTTATAGTCCTTTTTTACAGTCCCCCTTTGGGGGCATCTATGCTGAAGTCTGTTTGGGGTAGATTTGGACTTTATGGATGCCTTGACAATCATGGGGTTGTCTTAATATTTTACTGCAATACATGTTACAGGTCATATAATAATATAATAATTACTCTATTGTCATGGATAGATCATTGCCTGTTGAGTAAGTATATCACTGTAGCCTCCAGCTCCTAAAGGGATGCTGGACCAAGATGATATGCCCTTAAAAGCTGAAGGGTTTCAAGAATACCCTTGGGGTATGGGCAACCAACTTTGCTGACTATCTTGATGAAACTCTGGCTGACCTTTGGAAAAGAGGTGTGACACACAATAGATTAAAGGCAACTTCTTGAATGTGTGAAATACCATTCCAGGGTGCTTCCCAGACTGCACCGGAGGAAGTGGGGTAACATCTGACAGCTAGCCCTAACGTTTTGAAGCCAGTTAGAGTTAGCTACTTCAGATTTTACACCACTTCCTCCCTTACTGAGGCTTTGAGGGGAAAGAGAGAAAGGAGGGGGAGGAGGAGGAGCCACAGCAACCCCACTCCTGGATCTGCATATAGGGCACTTCCCTGGGGGAGGAGGAGGGGGTGGGTGACTGACAGCTTTCCCTCACCTCCCCCCGTTTGGTGAATTTGCGCAAGGGCAGAGGACTTGTGCAAAAAAAAAAAAAATTGGCGATTAACACGCACACACACCTCTGAAAGCAAGCCACACTTCTACAGCTGCAATCCTATGCACTCTTACCAAAGAGGAAGCCCATTGAACTAAATCACTTACTTCTGAGTAAGCCCAGCAAGCCTGCAAACTATTCTCAGAAAACCAGCTACTATATCACGATGCACATACAATGTGTTAACCCTGAAATGTCAAGATAAGATCCAATACAGTTTGTGGCTATTCAAACCCTGTTGTTCCCATATGCAAGACTATGTCAAAACCCAGATCATACAAATGGACAGCAAGCCTATATGTAGTGAAGCAATTTCAAGGTGCTATCTGAAAAATCCCCAGGACGTTTTTCACACCTGGCTTTTAGCTCGCATCTCCTCCGGAATGGAGGTGTGCATTCACATATCAGCCAAATTTACCCTGAAGCCCCTGCGAGCTATTTGGGAGCACCTCACACACAATTCAGGTTTTTCATTGCTCATTAGAGTGTAGCCTGATTTATATCAAGGGTAAGAAATTCCACTTTTTGTGTCAGTTTAGAAGGGCAACATCGAACTCACAGTAAAGCCTCGCAGAAAACCACTTGTAAAACCTACTGTCTGGAAAAGCTCCAGGGAGCTGGGGACAGCTCCAGTACAGGGGCTTCAGGATGAAGTTCATCATAACTGTATCCATTTGGCTTCAGGGACACTTTTTAGAATTGAAATCACTTTGGTCACACTGGTGGATGACCTAAGCTGGAAGAAAGACGAGGAAAGTAGGATTCTTCCGAGTTCAATTTAAGGTCCTGGTTCTGACCTTCAAAGCCTTGTGGGACTTGGCACCTGTCTACCGACAGACCCGCCTCTCCCATCCAGTTACATCCCGTCCAGTTAGATCATCTCACATGGCCCTCTTGTCATTCCCTGATTTCCGAGAGGTTCGCAGCTCTCGGGCCCGTGAAAAGGCCTTTTCGGTTGCTGCCCCACTTCTTTGGAACTCTCTTCCCCTCCAGATTCGTTTAGCCCCTTCCTTACTGATCTTCAAATCTCTATTGAAGACTTTTCTTTTTCGCCAGGCTTTTGCCTTGTAGTTTATCTATTTGGGGTTTTTTTTTAGTTACTTTAGTTTTTAATTTAGAATGTAATGTTGCCTTGTTTGCATGCTTTTGTGTACCGCCCAGAGTCTTTGGAGTGGGCAGTATATTAAATGTTTAAGATAGATAGATAGATAGATAGATAGATAGATAGATAGATAGATAGATAGATAGATAGATAGATAGATAGATAGATATTCTGGATTCTGGATTCTTGAGCTGCGTTCTATACCATCAACTGTGGCATCCTTCTAAATCACCTGCAAACATTAGAAATTGGGGTTGCTGTGTTGCACTGGTTCTGCCCCATCCTATCAAGTGGATTGCAGAAGATGATACTGAGGAGATGCTGCTACACCCCATAGGGCAAGTCAAGGTTCAGCCTTGTGCTCCATGCTCTTCAACATCTACATGAAACTCCTGAGAGAAGTTATGCAAAGATTTGGGATGAAGTGCACCAATATGCTCTGCTTTTCCATTTTAGCAGAATTACAGTAGGCGATGCAGCTAATTTTGCCAACTGAACTGAGGTAGATATATTAATGTATGCATAACTCTGGCAACTATATTCATGTAGGAAAGTGGAGTGAGGCACATTCCTAAGCTAAATGAGTCTGGTTCTTTCAGCTTCTTCCTATGAAAAGGAGACTGCTCCTGTGATCATTTTTAGTTTATAGTTTTAAATTTTAGAGATTTTATCTGTATTTTAAACTGTTTTAATTGTGTTAATGTTTTAACTGTTGTGTTTTTAAGATGGTGAACCTCCCAGGGGCTTGAGTATGGGGCGGTATAAAAATATGTTAACAAACAAACAAAATCATTCCTGTGATTGATGAGATCTGGGAATGAATTACATACCTTAAATCCCAAGAAGAGAATAAGCCAAAGATCAGAATACAAAGATGTACAGAAGTATCCTTGGTTCACTGTGCAAGTCAGACCTTTCTCAGTTACCTAGGAGAGAATTGAAACATACAATTAAAGGTTTCTTCCCTCTTCTACAGAATGCCCAATATTCAACCATGCTTTATTTCCAGTTGCCTGCCATACATTATTCATACATTTTGAAATCAAAAATTGCATTAAGTTTTGCAACAGATTTCCTTTCATGATCCAATTAAAGATGATCCATGCTTAGTATTTAGTACAGTCCTCGAATCTGTACCTTCTCCCCTTCACCTTACCTTCAGATCTGCATTAAGACTTTGGAGACACTGGACTGGGTCTAAGAAGATCCATGTCAAAAGCAGGATAATGTCAGCCAGCACTAACACTGCTACCATCACTAACAGCTGGAAATCTTTAATAATCTGTAATAAAAAGACTCAATATGCTCACTTTATGATGTGGCTCATATTTTGTGCTCAGAGAAAAGTGTTTCCCCCCAAACCCCACTCTGGGACAGGCAAGTCTGCAACCTGGATAACATATCCAGAAATCAGAACTAGTTTATGTTTCTTTTACTTGTCAAATTTAAAAACAAGAGTTAAAAGACAAAACCACACAGTAAGTAACAGATCACAAATATATCATTTTATTAACTGGCAAGCTACTTGCTGTAAGTATCAAGAATAATGGTTTTATGTGAACATTTCTATTGGTGGATTATCTTTGGCAGGTAAGTTGCCTCACAGAATAGACTCTCCCCCGCCACAATTCCAATAAACTGTCAGAGTTGCAAGGAGCAAGCATGCAAGTTAAGGCATGCACTGTAATCTAATTTCCACAAGTTTGGGTGCATGGGTGAATTTGTAAATGTCCGAACTCCTCTCTTAAATCAAAGATTCTTGATCCAGAATAACAAATTCTTAATTAAAAATGTAAATGCTTATTAAACTTCAGGCTCTTTTTAATGTATCCAAAGGTGCCCTTCTTACCAGACTTCTGGGCGGAGGTCCGGGGGCCCCCTGGTGCCCCCAAATCCTCTTGTGTGGTGGCTGTGCCCGCTGCTCCGGGTGGCCAAGCACGGCTGTGATCAGGCCTGAGGCAATTTGATGGGCTCCGCCTGGTTTGTCAAGTTGAGGCTCCCCATGTCCCTCTCCAGGCAACAGGAAGACATTTCCATCCTCTGGTTGCTCTTGGCTCTCTGCAGCCACCCATGCCCAACCCCGCCAAGAAGGGGCAGCTCAGGCTGCTGTGGCGTGCTTCTGGATTCTCTCCCTTAAGGTCATGAGCAGCCAGCCACAGCCAAAGCAGATGGGGCTGGATGGCACTGCCGAGGGGAATGGAGCTACTCCACCACACCGCCTCCTCACCACCCCTCCAGTGGCCAGGCTGCTGCAGGTGGACGTGGGGAGCACCATGCAGCAGGAGCTGTGCTGCCACCTGGGTGGGGGGCGTGGTGGGGAGAAGCCTCATTGGAGACATGCACCCGGGTGATCCAGGAAAAGCATGGGGTGACAGGACTGGGAGGCACCAGAGAAGACAAGGCGGGGATTGGTCAAGAACAGAGAGAGGCAAGCCAGGGGGTGCACCATTTTGGAGAGCTGTCATTTTGGAGAGGCACCGAGCCAAAGAAGTTGGGATGTGGTTTTCCCTGCTGGTGTCAACTGGAAAGTCTGCCTGGAGGGAAAGGTGGATTGCTGCTGAAAGTTATCCTCCACCCGACCCCCCGCTACTGAATGAGTTGAAATGTTCCACTCCTGCAACTTTTACTCTGGATGCTATTCAACGTATTTTATCAGGCTGCCACTCAGTTAAATACAGGTGAAACTCGGAAAATTAGAATATCGAGCAAAAGTCCATTAATTTCAATAATGCAAATTAAAAGGTGAAAATGATATATGAGACAGACGCATTACATTCAAAGCGAGATAAGTCAAGCCTTAATTTGTTATAATTGTGATGATCATGGCGTACAGCTCATGAAAATCCCAAATCCACAATCCCAGAAAATTAGAATATTACATGGAACCAAGAAGACAAGGGTTGTTGAATAGAACAATATCGGACCTCTGAAAAGTATACAGTGTACTGTGCTTGATTGGCCAGCAAACTCGCCTGACCTGACCCCACAGAGAATCTATGGGGCATTGCCAAGAGAAGGATGAGAGACAGGAGACCAAACAATGCAGAAGAGCTGAAGGCCGCTAATGAAGCATCCTGGTCTTCCATAATACCTCATCAGTGCCACAGGCTGATAGCATCCATGCCACGCCGCATTGAGGCAGTAATTGCTGCAAAAGGGGCCCAAACCAAGTACTGAATACATATGCATGCTTATACTTTTCAGAGGTCCGATACTGTTCTATTCTACAATCCTTGTCTTCTTGGTTCCATGTAATATTCTAATTTTCTGGGATTGTGGATTTGGGGTTTTCATGAGCTGTACGCCATGATCATCACAATTATAACAAATTAAGGCTTGACTTATCTCGCTTTGCATGTAATGCGTCTGTCTCATATATCAGTTTCACCTTTTAATTTGCATTACTGAAATTAATGGACTTTTGCACGATATTCTAATTTTCCGAGTTTCACCTGTAAATGTTAGTTGTTTAAATTTTCATAAATTTGTATGTGTTCCAAAGCCAAAAAATCTTTCTAGTTTTTAATTTAGTGTAGCAGGCATCATTTTAGAAGAGGCATTATCTTCACTGAGAGAGAAAAGGAAATTCTCCTTCTAAAATGGACTCCGTAGAGACAGAGGGGATTCCTTTAGAGACGGGGGGCGGGTCGGAATATGTGGGATGGGAATATGTTAAGTTGTGTATTGAAATGTTTCTGCTAAGGCATATTTGCATAAATATACTTGGTTCACAACCTTACATTCTTTTGAGTACAATTGCTGTTTGGGCCCTCGAGAACCCACATATTAAATATACTCTGTGTGTCACAATGTAGGTGGATGATGCTTATCTTGCAACAGGTGTGGTGTGTGTGTGTGTGTGTGTGTGTGTGTGTGTGTGTGTGCGTGCATGCATGCATGCAAAAGGCTTTTAGGTCCAGGCTCCAAAATTACCTAGGTGCACCTCTGAATGTATTTGGAGCGGCATTCTAACCCTAATAATATGTCCATCGGTTCCTTGACCTCAAAGCATAGGACTTGACACTAAGAGTCGGCATTCATTAAAAGTCAAAACAAAAAGACCTAACAAGTAGGATCCATTTTGTCCTGTTCTGCATCTGATGAAGCCAAGTACAACTGGCCTCTTCCGTGCCCTAACCTTGAGATTCCCCAGCAATAGCCCTGCCTGTTCATTTTGTGTATCTTACTCTTAAGATGGAGTGGGTTTTTTGTTTGTTTTATTGCATGCTGTAGCAGTATCTGCATGTAGGCTGACTTGTGTTTTGGAGGAGGCACTCAGGCTGTAAGGTCCCACTCTGAATGCAGGTGTGCACACACTGCCTTGATAGTGGTTAGAGTGCTGTACTAGGACCAGGGAGACCCGAGTTCAAATCCCCATTCAGCCATGAGACTTGCTGGGTGACTCTGGGCCAGTCACTTCTCTCTTAGCCTAACCTACTCCACAGGGTAGTTGTGAGGAGAAACTTAAGTATGTACACTGCTCTGGGCTCCTTGGAGGAAGAACGGGATATAAAAAATGTGAATGTTGCTGCTTGCTGGCAGATAGCAGCTGGGCGGGGGGGGGGGGCGGAGGCAGTGGGGTTGCTAATACACAATGGGGATTTGGAATGCAATGAACATGCTGATCAGGGAGTGTAAGGACTACATCCAGTCTCCAGTACCTCTCTGAATAGCTGATAGGTGTGATTCCTGCTTTATGAAGAAGGCTGTATCTGTGCTGCCTCAGCAATTTGCATCAGTGAAAGCAAGTAAGGTGCGGTTATAATTTTCAGGTAGTGCCATAATTTTTTAATTAAAAGATTAATAAGCTTGACTTTTACTTTTTGAGCTGATATTATGGTGAAGTTATCTGAAAGATGGGTGTCAGATATGGGGGGGCGCAATTTCAGTGCTTGCCCTAGGCGCTGTTTTCCCTAGATACGCCTCTGGGCCTCAAGCAAGTCCCTAGGAAGCAGTAACCCATTTTGGCATTTAAGGCTTCTCAGATCTGCTTTGTTCCCTCAGTGTATAGCTTTTGCTTCCTTCTTACACCACAGCCAAGCGGGGGGAAAGAGGGCATGCAGTGGGAAACTGACAGCGAGGGTCACTATGTGCTTGCACTAAATATCCACTCCTGTGTACCTAAAATACAGTGCAAAATAAAGATGCTTTTGAACTTTGGTGCTGAAGAAGACTTTTGAGGATACCATGGACAGCCAGGAAAACAAACAAATGGATCATAGAACAAATCAATCCAGATTTTTCACTCGAGGCACAAATGACCAGGCTCAAACTATCATACTTAGGACACATTATGCGAAAACCCAGATCCCTCACAAAGACCATAATGCTGGGATACGTTGAAGGAAAGAGAAGAAGAGGACGGCCAGCAGCAAGGTGGATGGACTCGATTACGACATCAATGAATGCACCACTGAGAGACCTTAAAGGCCAAGCTGAAGACAGATCATCCTGGAGAGAATGTATCTAGGTGGTTGCTAAGAGTCGACACCGACGACAGCACTTAATCAATCAATCAATCAATCAATATGTCTACTATCCAAAAATGACATAGAGTTGGAGCAAAAAGGACTTGATCGTATTAGCAAGAGGGTCTTGTTTTCACAGAGGTGGTATTACTTCATAATAATAATATAGTGCTATCCATGTACATGGCACTTTACAAAGAATGAGAAGACAGGCCCTTGCCTTGTTTTGGGGGGGGGGGCAGGAAATGAGAACTAAGAGGCAGGAAGGGGCAAGGCTATGGAGGGCTTTGATGCTAAGGAGCTTGCAGTAGATCTGCAGTGGACAAGAAGCCATGAAGGAATGTAAAGAGGGGTATTACACAGTCGGTGCAGCAAGAGAGGCGAATGTTTTGGACGGCAGATTGCTGGCTGGAGGGGAGATTGCAGCAGTCAAGGTAAGAGATGACCAGATATTAGCTAGAGCTTTTGCCAAGGGTGCAGAAAGGGCCATATTCTTGCAATACTGTAAATACACTGGGAAATAGAATAAAAGAAATAAAAGACACAATTTGGCGATAAACTGAATATGAAGAACAAATGAAGCTGCCTTATACCGAGTCAGACCATAGGTCCATCTAGCTCAGTATTTTCCACCCAGACTGGCAGCGGCTTCTCCAAGGTTTCAGGCAGGAATCTCTCTCACCCCTTCCTGGAGATGTCAGGGAGGGAACTTGGAACCTTCTACATGCAAGCAGGCAGGTGTTCTTTCAGTAGCCCTATTTACCATGGCTCAAGGGTGGCGCAAGCATCCCCATTAGACTTGCCCCCTGCACCAGGGCATTCCATAGCAATCCCCACCCACTCTCCTCAAGCACAGTGTTTGACTATGGTGGCAAGCCCTGCACCCAGGAAGAGCAGAGAATGTAACTAGACAAAGGTAACTAGCATACTCATCTTGTACTCAGCTACTTAACTTCCGGACAGGGCTTCTGGGAAATTAAAGATAAAGGTACAATCTCCAAGAGCTTTCCCAGACAGCAGGTTTTACCACAGGTTTTCTGCAAGGCTTTACAGCGAGTTCGACGTTGCCCCCCCCCAAAACCAATGCAAAAAGTGGGTTTTTAAAAACTAACACTACTACTACTACAACAATGATGAGTATTTCTATATCGCTCTTCAACCAAAGTTCCCAAAGTGGTTTACATAGAAAAATAAAGAATACATAAATAAGATGGTCCCCTCTCCCCAAAGGGATCACAGTCTAAAAATAAACGTAAGGCAGGTACCAGAAACCTGCTGTGGGATGCGGTGCTGGGGTTAGATAGGGCCAGTTGCTCTCCCCCTGCTCAATATAAGAGAATCACCACATTAAAAGGTGTCTCTTTGCTTAGTTAGCACGGACCTGCTAACTTTTTTACTCCGGATATAGATCAGGCCACACTCTAACGTACAATGAAAAACCCGAATTGTGTGTGAAGTGCTCCCCAATAGCTCACAGGGACTTTGTGGTAAATCTGGCCGACATGTGAACACACACCCTCCATTCCGGGGGAGGTGTGAGCTAAAAGCCCTGTGTGGAAAACATTCAGGTGAGGACCTGGCAGCTCTCAGAATGTTGAAGTATTGCCTGACATTTATGCAATTGTCTTCCCTTGTGTTAAATATGCTTGTGCAAAAGAACAAGAACATGCTAAATCTCTGAATCTGGTATGACTTACACATCAGCTATACACCATCCAAGACTTGCCTTCATCCCCATTTGCATCAAGCAAATGGTTAAAAACGGACTAATTCTGGCACAGTCAAGATGGCCTTCTCGCAGCAGAATTGCTCACTGCCTGAGGGGCAGTTCACACATGTATCACTCAACATGACGACTCACCACTGAACATGGGAACTCTGTCTGCTTAAATACACTGTATTTCAAGGAAATTATGAAATCTCTTATGTTACAGACATTGGAGCTGAATATGCATTTGTGAAAAGAGCCTCAGAAATCTAAAAATTGACAGGGACAGCGAAATTTGTTTATTCATGTGTCTGCCCTGTTCATATATAGCAGAGAGAGAGAGAGAGAGAGAGAGTGAGAGAGAGTGTGTGTGTGTGTGTGTGAGAATGTTTACATCAAAGAGGTGCATGGGTGAGAGTGAGGGGAACTGAACCTTTCTCCACCCCTCACATTACCTCCCTGCATTCAATATTACCCCCAACCTAGCACACATATAGTATCAGAAACAAGAAAATTAGACCCATGTCCTTCTTTAGATGCAAATGGAACAAGGGGACGCATGAAAAAACAAATATGGCTGCCCCATCAGGTCTACTTTGGCCTTTAGACTTGTGCACAGTCTTATTTTTACTCAGCCTCCCAAAGTGAATGTAACCTATGAAAACTCACCACTCTCTTGTCCGGAACCTGCCTAGTGAACACTTTATATAACCGCCAGCTTTTTCCCAGGATGGGGCCAAAAGCCAGGGAGCCCCCAATACAGAGCAAGCAGATTCTCACCTGTAAGGGGTAGAGAGACAGATCCATAAGCCTAAGCATCAAACTTGACACAATACAAGAGATCTGTGATCAGAATCTCTTGTGGTCTCCTAAATTGCCTCTGAATACCATAACCAAAAATGCAAACTGTGGCTCTTTCCCCCAAATATTTACATAACTGAAGCAGATATCTCTAGAAAGAGGCTTGCTTGCTTGCTTGCTTTCTTTCTTTCTTTCTTTCTTTCTTTCTTTCTTTCTTTCTTTCTTTCTTTCTTTCTTTCATGGCAGTTTCCAGGTTTTGGAGAGGGTGACTTCTGCTAAGGAAAATCTGGGTGCACACAGAGAACATGCTCATACGCATTGCTGGATCCCAGCTACTTTGCAATATAGATTGCCCCAACAAGTGCAATACGCAGTAGGCTGCATCTCTTTCCCTCCTAGCTTGCTTTCACTCACCTGAACAAGCATCTCCATGGATTGTCTGGTTAATGGATTCTGTTTTTCAATCCCAAAGAGGTAAGCACTACTGTAAGTCAAGGCACTGCCCAGAAGAGTCATGATGTTTAGGTTGGGACTAGACATCTTCACAATCCTCCAGCAGACAAAGGAGTTAAAACAACACAGGACAAGAGTTATTGACAGAGGAGTTAAAGATCAAGACCTCATCCTTCCAAACAATGCAATAAGGTTTTCAAAAGAATATAAGAGCAGCCTTGATGGATCCAAAGTTCATTTAGTCAGCATCCTGGTTCCCACAGTGTCCAATCGGATGCTGCTGAGAAGCCCACAAGCAAGACATGGAGGCAAATGGCTCTCTCTTGCTGTTGCTTGCCAGCAAGGCATCCTGCCTCTGAATCTGGAGGCGACATACAGTTTCACTATCATTACGAGTAGCCATTGCTAGGCCTGTTCTGTATAGAATCCAGAGGAGAGAGTTGAGGTATGCAAAAACAAGGCAGTAGAGCAGAATCAGGAATAATAATAGTTTAATGAACTAGGTATTATGTACAGAGAGGCAAGTGCAGACTGCTTTTCAGTGCTCTTGATGCTGGCTGTCTTTTTAGCCCTGCCTCTACACTAGGACTGGAATACAAGTAACTAAAGCCCCATTCAAAAGCTGGCCTGGATCAAGGAATGGATTAACCAACAATTCTCCACAAATGTATTTAATCCACTTTAAAAGCCCTTTAAGATACTGACCACCACACCTTGTGGCAGTGAATTCCATAAATTAAGGGCTGCATCTATCCTTCCTTTTGTTTGTCCTGAATCTCCAGCCAATCTCTAGTGTTGTGGTACAGGGAGAAAAACGTATCTGTCCACTTTCTCCACACCATGAATAATGTTTTAAACCTCTGTCACATCCCCCTCATAGTCACTTTTTTTCTAAATGAAAAGGCTGCAAACATTGTAGCCTTTCCTTGTGGGTAAGGAACCCCAGTCCCCTAATCATTCCATTGTCTTTTTCAACACCTTTTCCAGCTCTACAATATCCTGAGATGTGGCGGCCAGAACTGTACACAGGGCTCCAAGTGTGGCCACACTATTGAAGAGCATGGCTATTTTAGTTTCAGTCTCTTTCCTAATGATCCTGAGCATGGAGAAGCCTTTTTCACAGCTGCATTGGGTTGATGTTTTCACAAAAGGTGGTATACAAATTTTGAAAGTAACTGACATATTCTGCTCTTTTCATAGCTCATTATTAAGCTCATTATCATTATCATCATTATTACTATCTCTCTCCCTATACTATAGTAGCAACAGGGTTGTGTCTTTGAGCAATACCAAAACAACGAGATCTCAGAACAGTTTGCCCAGTAAGTAGAAAGGAGGTGAAATGTCACCATGACATACTCCTGGCCTTACCTATTCTTTCTGAAGTGAATTGTGAAGATGAGAAAGAAGAAACTAAGCAGGACTCCACCAGTAAGAAAAATCCATACAATTCCCAAGAAAGCAGCTGACAAGGCGGGAGAGCTCTTACAATTGCTGCCAGAGGATGTCTGAGGGAAGACAAAAGATTGGAGACGGTAACAGCCTCTTTGGAGATTTCTTGTCTCCAAGAAACGTGAGAAAGCCTACTGCACAAGAAGTGGCACAGTAAGTGGCCATCTCAGTGAAAAGCAGCAATAATTGATAATGACTAACACGATCCACAGCACTCCAGAGATGGAACATTGTGTATGTCAGGGCTGCTGAGAAGTCAGAAGGCAGCCTTGATACTGGTAATAACAAGTGGTAATGCGCAAGCAGTGCTCCCACAATTTCCCACATTCGCAACAATGGGGAAAACTGTGGACGTGCTCCTTGGGCTACTGTCCATTCTTACCAGCGTAAGGGCTTCCAGCTCCACAGCAGCCCTGACATGCAGCATCCCACCTCCAGAATGCTGCGGACCATGTCAGCTACTATCTATGAAGAGAACAGAACATTCTGCTTGCCCATTCCTGGGGAAGGCCTGTTAAGAAGGAAAGGAGGAAAAGCCTGTGTTTTGTATATTGTTCTGCTTTGAACGTTTTCTCCTTAATTGCATTAGGATCAAGTTGTTTCACACAACCCCTGCACTTGTGGAAAGTCTGCTTGTTTTCTGTTCAGGCTTAGCATATATTTACGGTGAACAATTATGCAAGCATAGGCTGAACGTTTGCATGCCACAGAGAATTTTCTTAAACTGGGCTGGACTACAGCACTGCAACAGCACAGCCAACTACTTACACAACTCATATCATACTTTGAACCCAGGCTAAAAACAAGCGGTTTATGACACAGACATGGTTCTCTTTCTAAATATTGTAAATCAAGGAATGTTTGTACAAGAGAACCTTGTTATACGTGGATTCTAAATCCACAGTTTCATGTATTCACAGGTGTCTAACTGGCACCTGGTTTCATTATCTGCAGACACGAAAGCATTACAATTCACAGATCCACGGTTTCTAGAGGGCCAGAAGTGACCACAGAGGTCATTTCCGGCCACCATTTTGTCCGTGAGAGCCATTTTGTGGCACATTTCAGCATATGAATGAATAAATTATATATATATATACACACACACACCATTTGGGGGATCATTTGGGGGACATTGCATGGTAATGCATTTTATGTGCCCTGTTTTTGTGGGGGGGGGTTGTTTTATTTAGTCTGGGAACCTAACCCCCACAATCCCGGACACTCAGTGACTTATTAGCCACAGTTTCGTTATCTGTGGTAATATGCAGGAACAGAACCCTCGCAGATAATGAGGTCTACCTGTAATAACATTTTTTTAAAATGATCGATAAAATGTTCCTAATAACCAAACACAGGCCTTAAAATACTTTGCCACAATTTTCATTTTGTATGTATGTTAATTGTACTTGATTGATTGATTAAGTGCCATCAAGTCAGTGTCAGCTCTTAGTGACCACATAGATAGATTCTCTCCAGCATGACCAGTCTTCAGCTTGGCCTTTAAGGTCTCTCAGTGGTGTATTCATTGCTGTCACAATCAAGTCCATCCACCTTGCTGCTGGTTGTCCTCTTCTTCTCTTTCCTTCAACTTTCCCCAGCATTATAGACTTCTCAAGGGAGCTGGGTCTTCGCATAATGTGTCCAAAGTATGATAGTTTGAGCCTGGTCATTTGTGCCTCAAGGGAGAATTCTGGATTGATTTGTTCTATGATCCATTTGTTTGTTTTCCTGGCTGTCCATGGTATCCTCAAAAGTTTTCTCCAGCACCAAAGTTCAAAAGCGTCAATACTTTTTCTATCTTGCTTCTTCAAAGTCCAACTTTCGCATCCATAAAGTGTCATGGGGAAAACCATGGTCTGAATGATTCTAATCTTTGTAGGTGTAGACACATCATGACATCTACTGTAAATATCCTTTCCAAGGCCTTCATTGCAGCCCTACCAAGTGCTAATCTGCAGCGTATTTCTTGACTGCTGGATCCTTTACTGTTGGCGGTCGATCCTAAAAGGCAGAAGCTATCTACCACTTCAATGTCTTCATTGTCAATTCTGAGGTTGGTTGCTGTACCCATTGTCATTAGTTTAGTCAATCAATCATCTTTATTACGGTCAAAGACCAGCACAGCATAAAGTACAGATACAATATAATAAAACTCATGCTAAATAAAATATAACCCTAGAAGCTAAGTATGATTATAATAGTAAAATACAACTCCAAAAACTGTATGGGATTAATAAAGTAAAATGCTACCAGCTAAACCTAAAATCCTGTAGGAAGAATAATAGAGTAAATGAATAGCTGTCCTTAAAAGTATGGCCATTAGTTTAGTCTTCTTTACATTTAATTGTAGTCCCCTTTTTTCACTGTGCTTTTTGACTTTCATTACTAGAGTTTGCAGATCATCCACATTCTCAGCTATCAGAGTGGTGTCATCAGCGTAGCACAGATTATTGCTGTTTCTTCCTCCAAGTTTAAAATCACGTTCATTGTCTTCCAATCCAGCTCTCTCAGTATATGTTCAGCATATACATTGAATTAAGAATGAGAAAGTATATAGCCTTGTCTTACTTACTCCTTTGCCGATCTGGAACCAGTCTGTTTCACCATGTTCCATCTGGACTGTGGCTTCCTGTCCTGTGTATAGGTTTCTCATGAGAACAATGAGATGTTCTGGGACACCCATTTTCCTAAGGATATTTCACAACTTGATATGGTTAATGCAATCAAAGGCTTTTCTGTAGTCAGTAAAGCACATATTGACCTCTTTCTGGTATTCTTTGGCTTTCTCAACTATCCAGCGGGCATCAGCAATGATGTCTCTTGTTCCTCGGCCTTTTCTGAAACCAGCTTGGACATCCGGCATTTCCCTTTCCACGTAGGGCTCTAATCTGCATTGGATGGTCCTGAGCATTATTTTGCTAGCATGTGAAATTAATCGACAATCATTCCATTTTGTCTATCTATGTGGTTTTCTTGGTAAAATACAGGAGTGGTTTACCATTGCCTTCTCCCGTGCAGTATGAAATCATGCCTTTGTCATTGTCACTGAAGTGATCATCCATCTCTAGCACTTCCTATATTGCTGCTATCCAATATACAGTGGGCGCCTGCTTACTTTAGCTGGGCAGCGGGGATGACCTTCGTACTTTGGGTGACCCTACTGGGAGTATGCCTCCCGATGTACTTCGTTAATCCCTCCCATGAAGCCTACCCCCCCCAACAGGGTTCATAATTTTCCTCAAGTGTTTCCTCTAACAAATGTTGATATGACAGCAGAAATATGAGAATCAATCAAAATACAACTAAAACTACAAGAGAGGGATTAGATTTCCTCCTACCCCATATTTAGCAATAGAATTATTTACTCATTTCTTAATGCAAATAATGGAAAGGCAATGGTATCATTGTGATAACATGCAGAATCTTAACTACTAATTGTGCTCAGGGAAGTGAAGGGCATGTTCCACTGCCACCCTGTGTAATGAAGCCCCCAAGCAGGGATGGCTGCTCAGTTTGCATCAGAGTGAGGAGGGGAGGAAGTGCACTCCTCCCACTCCCTACAGCTGCCTTTTCCTCTAAAAGGTCCCAAGCCTGTTGTGAGGAAAATACAGATCTAGGACACTTGCAGGAGTAAAAGCAAGCAAGAGCAAGAGGGAGACATTCTAGCCGGGAAACGATATAGGCAGGGAGGGAGGGAGGGATTGAGCACCCTATCTTATACTTCTTCCCTAAGGTCCTTTGCAAGAAAGGAGAGCCATCAGAGTTTTTTGTTTTGTTTTTACTTTTATATCCTGCTCTTTCTCCAAAGAGCCCAGAGCAGTTTGTATGGTTATGTCTACCCTCACAATAACCCTGTGAGGTAGGTTAGGCTGAGAGTTAAGTGACTGGCCCAGAGTCACCCAGTGAGTTTCATGGCTGAATGGGGATTTGAACTCAAGTGTCCCCGGCCCTAGTCCAACACTCTAACCACTAAACTGCACTGCTGTAAAGCACGTCATTTGCTCCTGAAAGACTAACTTAACTGGAGATGCCTATTGCTCTAGCATTTGTTATGCTTGTAAATCACTTGGTAGTACATCCAAACTCAAGTAATCTGGAAACAGCCATTCTTGTTACTAAGAGAATCACAAATAATATTCAAAAAGCAAACAGCCCCTTTGGATCTCATTATGTTAGAAGCAGCCAGATTACATATAGGAGCCTGAGAGTTTCATTAGAAGGCAGGGATAAAGGTAAAGTGTGCCGTCAAGTCGATTTCAACTCCTGGTGCCCAGAGGCAAGGGAGGGGCTGTTTAACTCCGGGTATTTCCCTCGCTCAGAATATCCCCAACTTCAGTCATGGATCTCCTGGGGGCTTTTCAGACTGCAGGCTTTACCATGGGTTTACCATGAGGCTTTACTGCGAGTTCTGGGCATAATAGATACTATCTGTTATGTAAAGAGGATTTTTTTTACCCCAGACGTAAATCAGTAGGGTCCAATACGGAGGGGGAAACCCAAATCGTGTGTGAAGTGCTCTCTGAAATACCGCATGGATTTTGGGGTAAATCTGGCTGATATGTGAATGCACACCCAGCCTCCCTAAGTAGAGTTGCGGTAAAGTCGCTGTCCAAAAAAGCTCCTGTGTAATGTGTTATTTGGCCCTCCCTGAGGTGGCAAACCTATATCTGGGCTGTACCACTTCAGACTGCATGTCTCACGTGACTGAATGCTTCTCTATACACAAATGGCCCCGTAGAAAACTAACTGTCGGGGACAAGGATTCTAACTTGGCCCCTCCTTGAGAAGCGAACCTTTTCTGTGCAGAGTTTTGTGCATAGAGATGAACATTTAGCATGACTGTTTTCAGTACTCTTCTCACGTTTCAGGAGAGCTCTGTTACATGGGGGAAATGTTCCTGACCCTCAGGGACATGTTTCCACTGTTTCCAAACATTTCTGGAATATGGGAAGAGCGCTGAAAATTCACACCCTTCCAAAAGTGCAGGGACCAGCTCTGTATGCATTTTGGCCATCAGGCCACTCTATTCAACATTATCCCCTTCCTTATATTTACTCACAATTGTTATTGTACAGAGATCCTGTAGGGCCTTCTGCTGCTTTTCCTGGCATCCAGAGCTGTTGTCACACGAGTTGGAGTAATTGAATCCCATCTCCAGAGCACATCCAAAGCCTTCATGCAACCACATCGTCTGGGCAGTGCTAGGTACGCTGTTGAAGAGGGCAAGTTGCCCCAAGAAGCTGGGGTCACAGAATATCCAATGGCAGCCAGAATTATTTGAAACTCCTCTTTCCTGAGCTCTCCTGGATCATAAGCAAAATTTATTTATTGTATTTATTGTTAAATTTCTATACCGCCTTTCATTCAAACAATCTTAACACAAAAACTTAAAACTAGACTACAAAAATTACACAATTAAAATATTAGCCAGAATATAAAAATATAGATCTGATTAAAAAACCCAAGCACAATATAAAAGATTTCACACACTTTCTAAAAACTGTGATGGAGACTGAAGAGCAAATAGCCACCGGGAAAGCATTCTAGAGTCTGGGGGCAGTAACAAAGAAGGCCCTGTCCCATGTGCATGACAGCCGAGCCTCCTTCATTATCAGCACCCGGAGCAGAGCCCCATGGATGACTGCATCAAGCGGGCAGCAACCTTTGGGAGCAAGAGGTCCATCAGGTATCCAGGGCCCAAACCGTTAAGGGCTTTAAAAGTCAAAACCAGCACCTTGAATTGGATTCGGAAATAAATTAGCAGCCAGTGAAGCTCTTTCAAAATGGGTGTGATGTGATCCCAGCAGGCAGCTCCAGATAAAATCCTAAATGGTGTAAATGGTTACACAAGCATGAAAGCAGTGAAAGCAATGATGATAGTCATCCATTCATAAAGACCACCCTTTACCATTGGCCACAAGGTTGGACATGAGGATATGGGGAGTTATCAGTCTTTATCTGTGGCCTTGCTGCTCTACTTTTTTAATCTTTTCTGAATAGTATTCTTATGCTTTTTGTTTTGTTTATATGATTGTTTTGTTTTATTGGATATTAGTCACTTGGGTACCTTCTAAGCAGAAAGGGAGGAGAACTGGTCTTGTGGTAGCAAGCATGAATTGTCCTCTTTGCTGAGCAATAAATATAATAATAATAAACTTTGTTAGCTGCCCCATAACAAATTGTTCTCTGAGCGGCTCACAACAGAGGATTAATACATACAATAAAAACACATAATACATTAAATCATAAGAGACAAAAAAAAATATGAAAATAAGGTATAAATACAAAGCAGCATTAAAAACCCATGCTAAAATTAGTTAAAAATCAGATAAAATCTGAAAAGCCCAATTAGAATAAAATGATGAAGCCAGGCGAACTTCACTGAGGAGGCTATTCCATAAACGGGGTGCAACCACCAAAAAGTAGGGATGTGCAAACTGATTAGGGTACAAATTTATCTGTACCCAAATCTAGCTGATTTGGCTGATTTGGAGACAAAACAAATCACCCCTGTGGTGCATTGGCTAGATTTGGGTACAAATCGAATTGTGCCTGATTCAATTCGAATTGATTCGAGATTCAGATCCCTCCTATTAATTTCCCCAGATTCCCAGCTTTCATTTTTTAAAAAGCTAAGCTCTAGCCCTTGTAGAAGTGGAGTTATGGAGCAAAATTTGCAGTCACTATTTTTCAAGTGTTTGGATTCTTTGGTGTATAATAACTTTTCTTCAGTAAATCCCTATGAGGATTCATTACACCTTCATTTCTTCTATTCATTTTGACTGTCTTTTTGACTGTGCCAACTGTCAACTGCCATGTGCCAACTACACCCCACTCCCACCCGCAAGGCAGTGGGGTACTACTCAGTTTATGTTCTAGGTTTTTTTCCCAAGTGTTTAGGCTCTTTGGTGTCTAATAACCTTTCCTCATAATGAATCCCTATGAGGATTCATTACACACCAAAGAGTCTAAGTACCTCAAGAATTCCTAAAATATAAACTGAGTACCCAGTGGCTTGTGGGGCAGTTGGAACATGGGATGCCACTAATTCCCCACCCCCACCTGCAAAGCAGTGGGGTTAAAATGAACAGAATAAATGAAGGTGTGTAATGAAGACTCCAAAGAATCTAAACACTTAAAAAATAAACTGAGTACGTGTGTGTGTGTGTGTGTGTGTGTGTGTGTGTGTGTGTGTGTGTGTGTAGAGGGGGTGTAGTTGACACATGGCAGTTGACAGTAGGCAGTATCCAATTATAGTCAAAATGAACAGAAGAAACGAAGGCATATAATGCATCGTCATAGGGATTCAATATGAGGAAAAGTTATTAGACAACAAAGAATATAAACATTTCAATATTCCTAAAAATTAAAATGAGTACCCTACTGCCTTGCAGGTGGGTGGGTGGGAATGTAGTTGGCACATGGCAATTGACAGTTGGCACTTTCCAGTGACAGTCAAAATGAACAGAAGAAATGAAGGTCTGCAATGAATCCTCATAGGGATTGATTATGAGGAAAAGTTATTATACACCAAAGAATCCAAACACTTGAAAAATAATGACTGCACATTTTGCTCCATAACTCCACTTCTACAAGGGCTAGAACTTAGCTCCCCCCCCTTTTTTTTAATGAAAGCTGGGGATCCTTTTTAGGGTTTGGATATGGTAACTTCGAATCCCCATTGTTTCCTATGGTGGAAATGTTCAAAATAAGTAAAAACTTTTTAAAATCCTTTTTAAAAAATCAGCCAAGTGTCCTACTGCCTTGGAATTTGGGTGGTAGGTGGCACCCATGGGGACCTACCCACAACCCAAATTTGGTGACCCTAGGACCTTGTTAAGTGGTCCAAATTAGTCCAAATCCAAATTGAATCAAAGCAAATACAAATCAAATCAGGGGTTATTTGTTTTGGGCACAAATTAAATTTTAAAAACCAATTTGTGCACATCCCTACCAAAAAGGCCTTCTCCCTGGTAGCCACCCACCCCACCTCGTTTGGCAGGGGCACTTGAGGAGGGCCTCCAAAGAAGTTCTTTAGGTCCAGATTGGGACATGTCGGGCAAGGCACTCTCTCAAATAACCCAGTCCCAAGAAATGTCCATCTTGGTTTGCATTTGGATAGTGTTGTAAGATATTCCCGTTAGGGGAAGGGGCCATACCTCAGTGGAAGAGAATCTGCATGCTTGCACAATGAAGGTCCCAGGTTCACTCCCTGGCATCTCCAGGTAGGGCTGGGAGAGACTCCTGCCTTGTAACCTTGGAGAGCTGTTGTCAGTCAGTGACAATACTGAGCTAGATGGACTAATGGTCTGACTTGATATAAGGCAACTTCCTATGTTCCTAAAGGTGGTATAAAATTTTAAGATAAGTTTAGAAAAAAAGGGGGGGGGGGTTGAACAATATAGTAGACAAGAAGGAGCCCTGGATATACCATCTTGAGGGGGTCAGATGAATAAGAACTGGACTAACTCCCCTGGATACCTGGGCATAGATGCAATGGTGGCAATGAAGTCATGATGGTTCACCACCATCATTTACCACCATGGAGTAGACTCTAGCTCAGTTGTCACAGCCATTTCATGTATCTGTCTGCCAGCTCAGTCTGACCATGACTTTCTGTATGCTATTTGTGAAACCCTGGGCTAAATTTCTTCAATGAAAGGGGGCATTTCTTGCCACCTTCAAAAGTGGTACCGCTTAAAGGTCCACCCACAAACCAACCCCCTGCTGCTGCTGCTGCTGCTCCAGCCATTCAAGCTCCTCTCACTTTCTCCTGGAGCTTCTGGGAGGGGGTGTGTGTGTTCACATATTGGCCATATTCATCTGGAAGTCCGTGCAATATTTCAGAGAGAACTTCACACATGACTTGAGTTTCCCCCTCCATACTGGAACCTAGATGAATTTATGTCCGGGGTAAAAAAAAAAAAATCCTCTTTTTGCATCAGAGTATCCAGTATACCCCGAACTCTCAGTAAAGCTTTGTGGTAAAGTTTGCTATCTGAAAAGCGGTAAAGCTTGCAGTCTGGTGGTGTTTCCAGCTAGGGGTGACATTCACAAGAACTATTTTATTCCCATTTTATTGATGGGGGGAACTGAGGCAAAGAAAAGTGACCAGAAAGAGAAAAGAGAGCACTGAAACCACCATTGCTGGCATAAACACAAGCTGCTCCCTCAAAGCTCGCCTTCACAAAAATAACCCCTCAGATAACAGGTTTCAAATGAGCCGAGACAGCAACTTGCTGGTTACACCATTCTGGCTCAGTCAAAATATCTTGAAACAAAAACAACCCTAATATGTTTGTATCAGTTTGGTTTTGGAAATGTCTTTTCACTTGTCAGAAGTAACCCTTTTCTTAGTTTAAATACCAATTATGTGAAACATTATTACACCTAGCCATCTGAAATCAGCAACTCACACTGTCAGGAAACCAGTTCTGCAGAACTGCAAAACTAAACTGCCTCTTTCAGTGATTTAACAAATAGAGATTTGTCTGCTCTTTCTATATTAGAAGACAGCATCAAGGATATATATATCATAATGAACAACATATACAAACACCTATGTATAACCCTCTTCTGGATACATGATGATTTTTCATAGCTTAACAATCTATGTGGTCACTAAGAGTCAACACCAACTTGACAGCACTTAATCAATCAATCAATCAATAATTGCCAGTTGTAGGCTATTGCTCCTACCAGCTATGGTAGGACTTTTATATTCCCTCCCTTCCCCCTCTCTTCCTTGATCTCCCCCCCTCCCACACACACTTTCCTTTCTTAAAGGGTTTTCATTATTCAGTGGATGTTAATGTTGTATCTCCATGTATTTAGAGAACTGGAAAATTATAACATTACCATCAACCAGCAATCTGCATACTATTACCTGCAAGCACAATATGCCCCCACCCTATTAAACTTCTGTTAAGTTGTTTTTTGAATTAAAGATAACGCTGAAATGAAAGGGGGGAAGCGGAAAGTCTCACACTTACTTTTACTTGGAAGTAAACCCCATTGAACAGGGCTTGCTTACTTCAGTAAACTTGATTTGGATTAGTCTGCAAACCTCTTTTGCCAAGATGAATGTGAGAGAAGAGTGTTGAATAGTGGAGGGGCTCTCAGCAGGTGACCCCCCCCCACAACACACACTGTTGATCCAGAATGCCACTCTCAGTATTGTTACTGCCAATCAGAACCACCTCACCATACCAGTAAATAAATATACGGTAAAAGAGAAGTCCTTTCAACCCCTCTTGAACCAGCATTACACATGGTCTTTCCTCCTCTGACAATTTTCCTCAGGGGACTGGTAAAGCCATCTGGTAAAGGCAAAGCCTTCTCAGCTTTTTAAAATGTTTAGGTTTTAATCTTTGGTTTATTTTTAAATTGTTACATTGTTTTAAGTTTTTGTATATATTTTTAATTTGTTTTATGCTATCGTTAACCACCCAGAGACTAAAGTTTGGGGCGGTGTACAAATTTGATAGATAGATAGATAGATAGATAGATAGATAGATAGATAGATAGATAAAAATAAAGCCACCAGCCATCTAGCTTAAGGGAGTCCGTTCAGGCTACCTGTCATATACGTGGGGGACAGAATCAGGAGGAAGCCCAGAGAGCCACGGTGGTGTAGTGGATAGCATGTCTGGGGAGACCTCAGAGCAACTTCCTGCTCAGCCACAAATCTAACTGGTTGACTTTGGGACAGTCACTGTCTTCCAGCCTCACTTACTTCACAAGGGTTGTTGTGAGGATAAAAAGGGATGAATACTGCAGCTGAACTCCTTGGAGAGCTGGAAAAAAATCAATAAATACATCAACTTTGCTGCCTGCCTTGGCCCACTGTTATTATTATTATTATTATTATTATTATTACATTTTATATCCCGCTCTTCCTCCAAGGAGCCCAGAGCAGTGTACTACATACTTGAGTTTCTGCTCACAACAACCCTGTGAAGTAGGTTAGGCTGAGAGAGAAGTGACTGGCCCAGAGTCACCGAGCAAGTCTCATGGCTGAATGAGGATTCGAACTTGGGTCTCCCCAGTCCTAGTCCAACACTCTAACCACTACACCACGCTGGCTCTCATTTACTGCTCACCAGGACATGAATCCAAGTGAGGTAGGCACAAAATTATTTGCACTGTTGACCAGCAGAGCTGACTATGACTGAAGTCAATTTCATCCTCATATGGGCACCAAAACAGGGAAGAAAAAATGAAAGAACACACGCCGAAGAGTCCTGTCCAAGTGTCCAGTTTTGTAGATCTGGAGAGGGGGGAATCCTCTCTTGCTCCATCCCCCCCCCTTAAAAGAAAGACCTGGGGTCTATGTTGACGGCGAGGGTGGGATGGGGTGGCTCTCTCTCTCTCTCACACACACAAGCGTGCACTCACTCATTCACTCTCGACCAGGCAGCGCAAGCCAGGCTAAACGCCCCCTCCCTACCTGAATGGTGAAGATTGAGGGGAGGGGGCTGCTCCCCCAGCCCAGCCCGCCGGCTCCTGCCTCTCACCCGTGCAGCTCAATCGAGCGGCGACTCGCGGCTCCTCGATCCTGCTTTCCCTCTGGGTCTCTCAGAAGCTACTGAGCCGAGCAACGAATGAACGGAAAGGAAAGGAAGCCCCGATCTCGAGGACAGTAGAAAAGCCCAGGCAAGGCTTGTCCTGAAGCTGGGAGGCGGGCGCGGGGAGATGCTTGCTGCTTCTTCTGAGCAAGGGAGGCTCCCAGAGAGGGAGGAGGCGAGGCGGGCCGGCCCAAGTCATTCTGCTGCTGCCTGAAGAACCAATGGCCTCTCCGCCGCCTCCCCCTTTTGCAGGAGTTTGAGAACCCATCCGATGAGCAGCCGTGGGGCAAGCCTGAGTCTTGGACCATGGTTGTGGATATAGGGCTGGCTTCCCAGATAAGGAAGGAACAGGTTTGCAGTCTGGGGGTGCTTCTGGACACAAAACTTTCCCTGGTGTCCCAGGTTGTGGCAGTGGCCAGAAGTGCCTTCTCTCAGCTTCCTCCGATATGCCAGCTGCAACCGTTTCTTGAGATAAATGACCTCAGAACAGTGGTACATCTGCTGGTCACCTCCAGACTGGACTACTGCAATGCGCTCTATGTGGGGCTGCCTTTGTACATAGTCCAGAAACTGCCGTTAGTCCAGAATGCGGCAGCCAGGTTGGTCTCTGGGTCATCTCGGAAAGACTATATCATTCCCATCTTAAAAGCACTACACTGGCTGCCAATATGTTTCCCATCAAAGTACAAGGTTTTGGTTATAACCTATAAAGCTCTAAACAGCTTGGGCCCTGGGTATTTAAGAGAACGTCCTGTTTGCTATGAACCACACCACCCATTGAGATCATCTGGAGAGGTCCGTCTGCAGTTGCCACTAGCTCATCTGCTGGCTACTCAGGGACGGGCCTTCTTCATTGCTGCCCCGAGGCTTTGGAATACACTTCCTGCTGAAATAAGAGCCTCCCCATCTCTTACAGCTTTTAAAAGGGCAGTCAAGACACATTTGTTCACCCAGGCTTTTAATTAGATATTGTTTTAATTGTATTTTAATAGTTTTAACACTTTTAATTTTAATTGTTGAAATGTGTTAATCTTTTTATTGGTTGTTTTTATTGTTTTGTAAACCACCCAGAGAACTTGCATTTGGAGAGGTATAAAAATGTTAAATAAATAAATAATTGTGCTCCCCATTCTCCCCCCCATTTTTTTTAAACAAATGCCTTTTAAATAACTGGATGTTGCTTGTATTTAGGATTGATGGAGGTCATATATGCTGCTTCCCCCCTTTTTTGGCAGCCCAGCCCTTACAAACGGTTAGGTTGGCAGGCTACAGGCCAATGCTGAATGCTATGCAAGCTCCGATAAAGCTCCCATAGCTTAATACGGGCTGGATCCAAAGAGCTGCATAACTATGTGGGTTTGGGGGCATGTTGTTTCTGTTATCATTATTCTGTTTTATTTTGTTTCTGTTCTTAAATTTTGTATTTGCTCTTTGATCAAAACTAAAGAACATAAGAAAAGCCCTGCTGGATCAGGCCCAAGGCCCATCTAGTCCAGCATCCTGGTGGCCCACCAGATTTTCAACAAAAGAAGTTCACAAAGCGGTTCGCATAGTAGAGAAATGGGGCAGGGCGGGGAGCAGGGAGGATTAATTCCCTGTCCCAAATGGGCTCACAGTAAAAAAAGAAAAAGACACACAGAAACCATCAACAGCCTCTGGAAAAGATGTTATGCTGTGGATAAGTAAGGACTCCCCCTACTAAATATGAAAGAACCATCACTTACAAGATGCCTCTTTGACCATTTGGCAGGGTTTAGAACACCCCTCCACGGCCAGGTAAAGGTAAAGTGTGCCATCAAGTCAGTGTTGACTCCTGGTGCCCACAGAGCCCTGTGGTTGTCTTTGGTAGAATACAAGAGGAGTTTACCATTGCCGCCTCCTGCACAGTATGAGATGATGCCTTTCAGCATCTTTCCTATATTACTGCTGCCCAATAGAGATGTTTCCCTATAGTCTGGGAAACATACCAGCGGTGATTCGAACCAGCAACTTCTGGCATGCTAGTCAAGTCATTTTCCTGCTGTGCCACTTAAGGTGAGCCCATGGCCAGGTAGCAGCCCCTTTTCTATACTCAAGAGATTTTCCAAAACTTCATGATCTGTCATGAAGGCCTGTTTTAAACTGTATCTATATCTATATCTATATCTATATATATATATATATAACATTTACATCCCGCTCTTCCTCCAAGGAGCCCAGAGCAGTATGCATGGTTATGTTTATAAAATTTACTTCAACTTACTTTCTGCTTTTAACAGTTTTTTTTTAATAATATATTATGCCAACTGCCAATAATGTCATACATTTTAATTGATTGTATTTTAGAACCAAGACTGGAAGATTATCCATGGAAGGGATGGGAATTTCAGATCTGTTGTTAGAGCATTTAATTCATTGCAGCATCTTTAATAATAGTGCCAAAATTCCCTCAGATTTTAACCATCAGAAAAGTATGGACATTTTATTTTTTGGGTCTGAAAACAAGCAACATAAATCCCAGCACATGTGGAGTACAATTACACACTTGACAAACTAGATATATTCACTTCTACAGGATGTTTGAATCCCTATTGTTCTTCTATCAAACACGTCAGTATTTAGGAATAAGACACAAATTTGGAAACGATAATCCTTTTATGCATCTGTGTAAACAGACATGTATCCAATGCACTTATTAACTTCATAAAATCATTAAAGAAAACTAATTATTAACACAAAAGAATGTTTCCAAAGAGGCCCTCAGCCAAGTGTCTTGGGGCCCCCCAAGCCAGAGTAAGGGCTTACCTGCATGTCAGGGGCACATTGCATTCATAGGCATCTACAGGATTTTTTTTCTGGAGGGAAAAGGGCAAATTATATACCTCTAAATATATACAGGGGATCCTAAAGCAACTGTTCCAAATTAATCTGGCCATGAATCCAGCTGGGCAACTACCCCCACCCCATGGACACTCCAGATTGCACTGGTGTGTGTGTGTGTGTGTGTGTGTGTGTGTGTGTGTGTGTGTGTGTTTTAAAGATGGCACCCACCAGCACAACCAATGCAAAGGACACTGGGCTCCTGCCACTGCCCCATCACCAAAGTAATCCCCACTAGGTGAGCTTTCCAGGCACCTTCCCTATCCATGGTGGACTTGTTTCAGAGGCCTCTGTGTCAATGCAGGGACCTCTAAAAGCAGCCCATTCACAGATGGAGGGAGTTGGCTGGAACTAATGAATAGCAATAGCAATAGCACTTACATTTATATACCGCTTTATAGCCGGAGCTCTCTAAGCGGTTTACAATGATTTAGCATATTGCCCCCAACATTCTGGGTACTCATGAAGACATAGCAACTCACTCTGGCCATATCTCTTTCTGCCTTCCCCATCCTGCTGGTGTTATATTCCAAGGTGAGGTTTTTGGTCAGCGAGAGGCAGTACTACAAGAGGGAGATTCAAAAGCTCTGCCATGCCATGGTAATGACTGCCTTGAAGAACCACGAACCATCAGAGTGCATCTTTCACATGAATGCTTCTCTTTAGCAGTGCAACTAGGTTTCTGAACACTGAAGCAGCAGCTCGGATATTTGAGTGTGCAGAACAGCAGGAGCACTGAATTAAAAGCTGGGAGGTGCCAGAACATCGATTAGCCATAGCCAAGGTAATCTTCACCTTATCTATGGGACTGAAGAAGCAGAAAGAGGAGATGACAGCTGCTTGTTTTGGACAAAGCCCACAGTTAAATATTTCAGTAGCTTGGTTAGCTCAGAGGACCAGAAGAGCATAGATCACATTTCCCAACAATCGTGGCTGCCTAACAGATGATCCACAGCCTTTGGCTTGTATGAACTGAGGAAAGAGTGGTGTCGTACCATCCCTAATAGAGTTAATGTCTCTTTGTGGTGCTACAAGTAGGTTTAAGGCTGAAATTTCTTTTCGGTTATTTAACAAATCATTGTTAAATGATTTGTTAAATGATTGTTGCAGTGAAAGTGGTGCTGAGAAGACTGTTCACACATGAGTAGGGGGAGGGAAGAGGCCGTGGGCATGACTAGAGAGGAATCCCATTACCTTTTAGTGTATTCTCACTCAAAATATTCTCACTATTTTTGAAAACCAATGTTGTTTTAGCTTTGAATGTAATTTGTAATAGAAAGACAAAGCCTCACAAGAGTTTTGTGAGCTACTTCACTGTTTTGTGGGTTTGGGTTGGTTCTAGTAGAGGTATGTTTTCATTGCCCCTGCTTATAAGTTCATAAAACAATGAGACGAATGTGGGGTTATGTTTTGTTTTTTGTCGATAATAAGGCAGTATGATGCATCATCAGTAAAACTACAATCAGTCACTCACGCACATATGTATAGCAATCTCTGCGGCAATTGAAGTGCTGCTGGAAGCAAAAGTTACATTTATTAAGCCACCTCCAAAAGAGATTCCCATCAATAGAAATGCAATGTAGAGAGGAAAGGTGCCTGTGGGTGCCTACAGCAATGTGGCTGAGCTGGCACAAACCTTTCCCCTTAAACATTAGAATAGTCTCTGTATAGCCACAAAAACGCCTGACTTTAGCAGGATACCAATAGGATCCATTGCACTCAGTTTCTGTGTACTGTAGCTAGTTTAAGAACTTTGTTGAAGAGCAGTATTAACATGTTTGTAGTTGTAATTACAGCCACTGGCTAGGACAGACAGACACAAGAGGAAATATATGTCGACAGGGTGAAGAGAGCCCCATCCCATTAGAGATAGAAACATCCAACTGACTTCCAAGTTACAAGTCCAGCAGCTGACTTTTAGCTGGCTGCTTTCTGGGAGGAATGTAAATGAATGGATTTTATTTACGGTCTTTGACCAAAGAGGAGGAAAGTTATTTACAAATCAAATATAGATTTCACATGTGGGGGGAGCCCCCCCCCAAAAAAACAATTTTAAGTTACAGACACACATACTACATTTATGATGACCAGGGGCATAACAAGGCTGGAGTGGGCCCAGAGACAAAATTTTAAAACACTGGATTACATTTAACAATAAAATTGGGTGAAACCTCTTTGAGGGTTCACTGTGCAGTCAAGTGTGCTAGACAAGCAAGCAATGAAGTTGATCAGGTTTCTAAAATTCAAGCAAAAAGGGACACATCAGTGCAATTAAGATGCATTAAAATAACTCTTTGAAGTCAGCAACAGAAGAAGCATTGTAAGGATTGAGTTTCATTACTTCCATTGAGCTAAATCCCTCCCATTCATTGCTACCAGCTAGAATATAAATTAAAGAGGACCAAGATCTCCTCCTTGCCAAGCAGTCTAATGAAACTTGAAGAAGAAGAAAATATAAGACCATTCAGAGACCCATGAGAGAGTGCATGAGTACCCTGCAGGGTATAATAAAATATTTAGCAAGTCCCACAAATCCTAAAGAAAAAGAAGCCTAAAAAGATTTGAAACTGTAAAAATTGTTTCCAGTCAAGTAGATATTTTGTTCCTTTAAAATGCTCCCTACTGATCTTAAACACACAAGATTTGAATTTAGAAACACCCCATCTGCTGTTCTTGGCTAAGGAGATGGAAGGGAGACACAGCAGGAAAGATGGAATTGTTTATTCACTTTTAACTTCAGCCTTTTCTACTCTTGAATGCTATGGACACACAAAAACAGGAACACAGTATCTAAGAGTGCAATCCTTTAAATTCAATGGGACTAACTTCAGAGTAGACACATAAAGGACTGCATGGTAAAGCAATGAAAGGAATGCTTTGGTCAAGTCTTAAATGCTTACTAGTGGGCCTGGGCGCAGAACATCTGTGCGGCCAGGCCGAGTCCCGCCAGCGCGGCTGGACTGAGTCCCGCCGCCACCAACTCCATGCGGCCGGGCCGGGCCGGGCCGCCCCCGCCACCTCACATCTGCAGCCGGGCCAAGTGCCGCCGCCGCCGCCAGCGGGCCAAGTGCCGCCGCCGCCGCCAGCGGGCCGAGTGCCCCTGCCAGCGGGCACTCCTGGGTGCGCCAGCCAATCAGGCGCCCCCGCAGCCCAGCCAATCAGCTGGGCTGCCGGGACGCATTTTTCCCTGGCACACCCAGGAGAATTAAATATATAGATGTATAGCAAAGATTCAGAAGTATAGAAAATAGCTTTGCTTAATTTGAGCAGAATAACCTCACATCTAATATCAGAAAGGAAAGTATATAGGGTCTATCTGGGCTTATTTTCACATTTTAGGGCATTTCTTTATTACAGGGAGTATTTTTACTTTTCAACTGTCTGTTATTGGTGGGTACCGAACTAGGTTTTACACTACAACATTACTGAAAACTTCCATATATTCTATTTCCCCCCCTTGTTGTTTGGTCAAGACAATGGGCAGAATGCAACAGCAACTCAGTTCCACAATTCCCTGGCTCCTTCATCCCAATTTGATTGGCTGCAATTGAGACTTTTAAGACACAAGGTAATAGCTGTAATAGTTCTTCTGTTCCAAGAAGCTTACATCCTCCCTCTGTCACAGTGGCAGGCCAGAACCTAGCAGCAACTTACCACTAGGTGCTTGAAAATGCAGCAAGGAGGATTAATGCTCAGAATTGCACTTGGGTGTGACTGACAGCATGCATCAAACAATGCCAGGGCTTCATCATACACAAAAACCATATTAACAAAAGGCCATTCAGAGCTGAAGTGGCAGAGTTTTAATTTGGTATGAGAAAAAAACAAGCCACAATGTCGTATTTTTCTCTCTCCTCTGAGCATTACTGAACTAGAACAGGGGAGTATATGAATAGGAGACATTAGAAATAAGGTCAAAGTTACTGCTTGCAAATATCAAATGGAAAAGTGGTCAAATGGCTGATCTTCCTTGCTAAAAAATAACCACTTCTTATTATAGCACGTGTGTTCCAGGACAGCACTTCCAAAATCCAGACAGATCAGCCTGTGAGGACATTCTAGTAAAGAACAAATACTCCATACTGCTAGATCCCACTAGCATCCACCTTGCCAAATTGTATGTGCATATATTCCTTCATAGACTATTATCTAAACAGATGAGACATTCCTGACTCCAGGGAAAGCTAACAGAAATAGGATTGCCTAGTGATAAGAACTTTATCATGAGCACTGGCTTAGCTGCTCTCCACAATTCTTTGAAACAGCCCTATGTTATGAGAACGGTTCTCTTCCTGTCAAGTTATCCGATGTAGAAGGGTCTTTCCAGATGAGTTTCCTTCCCATATACTTGTTTTTGTGAAGGATCCACACTTTCCTCACAGCAGTGGCTGACATGCTGCACAGCCTTATGAGAGTGGAACAAGAGCTCCATCTTCTCAAGCAGCAACTTAACAGTCCACAAGGCTTGCTTTACAGTGCTGGGCGAAGCAGCTTCTCTCCCCTCCCCTGCATAACTCTCACAGACATTCTGCTGGACACAAAAAGGGCTTGGGGGTGGGGGAGAAGAAAAAAAATCACACACACACACACACCCTCAGCCCACCCAGTGCTGCAAAGCAAGTCTTGCATGCTGTTACTTAAGCTGTTCCTTGTGGGATGGAGCTTCTCCTCCATCCTTGTAAGGCTACGCAGCATGTCAGACAACAGTTCTGCTGCAGGTACATAAGACAGGCCCAGGACTCAACCCATTATTGAGGGCTAAGTGTTGAGAAACTGGTATCTCTGCAACGGAACAGTGCCTTGAGGAAAGACATCCAGATCTTTCACAAAATGGAGTACTACACTTGATCTTAGCCAAAAGCCTGAGAAGCTGAGTAACAGACAAGTGTACAGAAACACAGACACTTGAAAATGGAGATTCCCTCTGGATCAGCATTTCCATTGCAACTGTGAATGCTCTACCAGTGAAACCTATACAACCAGATAATGCCAGTGACATCCCAAGTAGTGACTCCGATCTCCATGCCATTTTGTAACTTTCTAAAATGTTATGTTTATCTTCTATGGAAGCCAAATGCTCCTCTGTTGAACATAATAGCTTCTCAAACACAGACAGAGAAGCATGGAAATAGCAAAGGTTTAGATGAAAGACCCAGCCATGAAGTACCTCTACAAGACGAGGGATAGAGAGATCTGAGAAATCCAAGCAAGGAGCCTCAAAACAAGAAAAGGCAGAGGGTATGGCGCAGATGATTTGGCAGGTTACTAAGACCTGGAGAGATTGAGGTCCTGCTAAAAATGGCAACTCTAATTTTTTTTGAATTATTATAGGTATTAGGCACCATATTATGCCTACAGTTTAAGACAAGTACTATGCTCTTTGAACAAATATTGCCCATTGTATAAAATGGGAGCTCTTAAAGAATGGCATCTGGGTGTACAAAAAGGGTATAGAAGCAAAAGGACTTGCTTACAGTTTACTAGTTAAGGAGCAGTTTTGTTCATCTTCAGAAGAAAGTCGAAGCCAGTGCAAGGGATAAATCTTCCAGGAGAAACTGGTTAGGTTGTTATAAAGTGACACAAATGGGCTGTGTTGGCAAAGTGAAGGTACTTTATACAAGAGCTATAATAAAGAGCTGAAAAAAATCTGTGAGAAGGCACTAATGATGCATGGCAAAGCAGTGTAGTATAAAGAAAGGCTTAGTTCTGTTCCAAGAACAAAGACACTGATTATATGTAGTTAGGTCAAAGAGGTAAGCATCGACATCTCAGATGTTTCTGTACTTTGATGGCTAAATGAATGTCTCGAGACCTCCTGGGGGAGAAACATACGTTCAAGTATGATAGATACTTATGACAACACTCGGGAACTCCCACCCTGCACCTTCGGATCTTTTTTCTTTTTTAAATCACAGTGACAGAGTTCTACTTCATATCCCGTCTCAGTCGTACCTTTTGAACAGGTCACCAATGCCAAGGAGACTTCCAGTGTCTAACTCTAGAGTGACCCTTCCATACAGCATTTCCTGACAAGGGGTTCTTACACCAGCTAAACCCTCACAAGGCAGGCAGCCTTCTAGGGAGCACTGTCTAAGCAATTCATTTGCCCAGGCGCACTTTCCATGAGTGAAAAGATAATGTTCCCAGAACACCCCTTGCATGGGGCATCAGACACTGCAGTTCCATGACTGCTCTTCTTGTCTTTCCCCGTCTTCTTATCCTAGAAGAACCTTCTGCAACCTATGTGCAGCAACAATGGCTTCAACTTCTGGATCAGACTCGTTCTGGGAAGTAGAACTCTGAGAGGCAGAACTGCAGGAGGAAGAGCAAACTGGGGAACAAAGGTAGTGTATCAGCGGAAGGTGGTACTTCCCACAGAAGTCAACACATTTGATTTGTCAGACGCAAATGTCAAAGTAGACTCCTAAGGACAAGAGAGAGGCAGATTCTAAGGCAACAAATACTTCAAATTATATTTAAAGTGTACGTATCTTGCTTGTATAGCTAGATCACAAAGTGCCTTTCTGAACAGATATACAAACAAGCAGCCTAAACCAGCAAAGGGACTGGTCTTCAACTGATGTGTTGGGACACAAAAATAAAATGGACTCTTTCTCTTTCCCTCCACTTCTTTTTTGTGCTTAGAGGGTTTTGTGTTTTTAAAAAAGGTTAGAGGCAAATTACTTGATGAAAGCTGTTGGATTGCTGGACTAGGTAACACATGGTCTTATTCCTCCTTTGGGAGCAGTGTTCCCTCTAAGGCGTGCATGTGTATGTGCACTCACATGTTTTTTGATGTCCGCTCAGTCAGTTTGAATTCCCGCTCAGGCTGAATTAGGAAGGTCCCACTCTGAATGCATGTGTGCGCACACTGCCTTGATACTGACGCCCAGAACAAAACTCATTCCACAAACAGATGAAAAAAAATTAGAGAGAACACTGTATGGGAGGAGATCTGGTTTTGTGGTAGCAAGCATGAATTGTCCCCTTTGCTAAGCAGGGTCCACCCTGGTTTGCATTTGAATGCGAGACTATATGTGTGAGTACTTTAAAATATTCCCCTTAGGGGATGTGGCCACTTTGGGAAGAGCAGCTGCATGCAGAAGGTTCCGAGTTCCCCCCTCTCACATCTCCAGATAGGGTTGGGATGGACTCCTGCCTGCAACCTTGTAGAAGCTGCTGCTTTGTAGTAGTTTGGGCAACAAAAGGAAATAGACATTAGCAGCATGAACAGGGTATACAAAGGCTGGAGGAAAAGGAGGGCAAAGGGGCTTGTCACAAGAACACAAAACAGAGCACACCTCCACATTTAGGATTGGGGCAATTGCTGGCCAGGGTCAAATATTGGAGGAGATTTCCAGGGAGGAACGTTGTGGGTGTTAATGATGCGGCCAGCCAGTTCCTGTAGACTTGGAGGATTGTAGGTCAAGTCACGTACAAATCGCACAACCAGTGGGTTCCCACGTAAACTCGGTTCTTCGGGATGAACTAGAACAGAGGATCTCTCAAGAGGAAGATATGTCAGCAAGTTATTGTGGAGGCTCAGGGAGTGCAGAGAATGCAATCTAGAAACGAAACATAAGAAAAGGAGAGGTAGCCCTGTGCCTTGCTTTTAGCTCTCTCATTCCTCTTTTCCTCTAAACACTCTGAGGGAAGCCTCAGGGTCTTGTATCTGCTCCTTCTAGTCACCTCTAAACATAGCAAAATAAGCAGGGTTTCAGCAAGTAAACACAAAGATAGTTATTGAATAAAGGAAGAGCTCTCAGAAGGCCCTACAGAGAAAAAAATGACTCAGCTGCCCTCATGCCTTGGCAGCTGGCCAATTCCATAATGCCATTCTCATGATCCAAAGTTGCAGCACCTCAATATTCAGCCCAGTCAGTATGACTGAATGAGAGATACTAAGAGCATTAGACAGCTGTTTTTTAAAATTAGTTTTTATAAATTTATGCCTTGCCTTCCTGCACAAAAGTGCATCAAAGCAGCCCATGTTCAGGTAGAAATACATGAATATAGACAAACAGCATAGCATATCCACAGCACAGTATAGTAAAACAAATTCAAATGATGCCTCTTTGAAGATCTAAAAAGCTCATCTAAATTATTTAGCCTTTACTGCTCTTCCGAACTGCTCTTGAAAGAATTATTTTATTTCAAACTGCAGATGGTAATTAATAGATCAGCTTCAGAAGATGAGTTTGTTATCCTAAATCTCTCGGTCAAATAAAAAAAAATGTTATATGGCCAATAGAGAAGGAGACAGAACTGCACGGACAAAACTTAGTATAGCAAAAGAATGTATGAGATGGCATGGGTGCTGTAAATCAGTCTAAATTAATGCTCTGTTTTATTCTTTATACATACACACTCAGGACTGGCTGACACAGCTTGCAGCAGAATGCACAAAATTATTTTGCGCTCACCGGGGGCAGGGGTGGGGAGAGAATGTACATTGTGAAGCTAGAGTAATCATAGCTTCCCTCTACACACACAGCATAGCAGACTCACCTACGGCAACCTGCACACCACTTAAACACTTCTTCCTACACACTCTGAGAGTGCTATCATATTCATGTGCATTTGAACTCAATGAATCAGAATTATGGACAAATATTCAAACTGGCTAATATATATATATGCAGTATATATTATATACAATATAAAGTGGTTAAATACTTACTGTGCCAACTGGGGTGGAACACTCTGCATCTTGTTATCACAGAGGACTAGGTAACTTAATGAAGGCAGATTTGCTAACTCCAGTAGGATTGAAGTAATGAAGTTCCCTCCAAGATACAAGAATTCTAAACTGAAAGACAAAAGGATGTTTTATGTCTGTTCCTCTTAGCTTAGAATTTTATCTCAGGATGGTTTTCACAACAGAATATATTTTGCAAAAGAATATAGCATGGAGGAAACACACAGTATACTGAGATCTGGCATAGTATATGCTAGTTACACAGGATGGATCAAACTAGGGATGACTTCATGATAATGTTCTTTAAAAATATTTTTAGTTAGATACAAATCCACAACCTTCTCTCAGAAGGACTGCAATACACTGTGAGAAAGAGACAGGCAGGTCCTTCCACCCTTTCTGGGGATAGGTAAAAAGGAGCCCCCGCCCCGCCCCTTTGTTCTGAAAGGGCTTCACAAGCGTTCTCATTCAGTTATCTTCACAACTTCCTGTACAAAAGGTTAAGAGAAGTAGTAGTTTGGATAGACTTCACAGAACTGTTCGGTAAGCAGGTCACACGGAAGAGGGGCTCTGGTCTTTGAAAGGGCATTGGTCAAATTCATGGAGGGCAAACACCAACAGCTCTGAGCCATAAGAGCGAAATGAAATGTCCAAAGACAGTTTGCCTCTGAATGCTAACTTCTAAGGAACAAACGGGGGAGGGGGGGGAGCGGTGAGAAGAGGGCTGTTTATTAAATATAATACATCAATCAATCAATCTTGCCTTCATTCTCCAGCAGTACCGAACTTGCCAAGGCTGGAAACAAGATTCTGGTCTGGATGTCTTTGGGGGCTGCTCCAGCAGGGCTCCTCCCCTGTTTTTCATAAAGACAACCACAGGGCTCTGTGGGCGCCAGGAGTCGAAATCGACTCGACAGCACGCTTTACTTTACACCTACAACCTCCTCCAAGGGGTTATCATGGTGGTGGGGGGAGGCGGATGCTGCCCAGGCGGAGGCTCTGGAGGCGGTGCAGCCCAGAAGGGAGGCCGGCAGCTGAGCGAAGCCGGTTGTTTTTCCGCCAGCAACTTGTGCAGCTGCTGCTCCAGGGCCAGCAGCTCCGGGCCCAGGGTCAACAGCCCTGTCCGGCTCACTCCCAGCATCTCCAGCCCGCCTGCTGGGGACACCTACAGCGGGGGCTGCACCAGGCGCTGCGAGGATGGCTCCATGCTGCGTCCCCGTGGCTTACAGCGCCAGGGGCTCTGCACGACTTCTTCCGCTCAAGGGGGATCCCCCCTCCTCCGTCATCCTCCCCCAATATTCAGTCGTCCTAGTCTGGAGCGCCACCAGCAACCTGGATGATGTATAATCCAGCCGCGCCTCTGCCTCTGTTCCCTTCAAGTGTTTAACTCTTATGCTAGATCCCGGGCAGCGACCAAGGGCCGAAGCCCCGCCTTCCCACAGAGGCACAAAGTGAAGCCTTGTTATGGCCTATACAGCTTCCCGTGGAAATCTTGTTAAAATCAGAGAAGGAAGGAGGGGACCTACGGAGGTTCATGGCTGGGGCTTTTACCTGGTTCTCCTATAGGTGATGTCAGATCACAGGTTGGACTTGGAGCCCACGTGGTGGAATGCTCCGCCAAACAAAATCTAAAGCATGGTGTAGTGGTTAGGGTGCTGAACTAGGACAGGGAGACCCGAGTTCAGATCCCCATTCAGCCATGAGACTTGCTGGGTGACTCTGGGCCAGTCACTTCTCTCTCAGCCTAACCTACTTCACAGGGTTGGTGTGCGGAGAAACTCAAGTATGTAGTACACCGCTCTGGACTCCTTGGAGGAAGAGTGAGATATAAATGTAAAATAAAATAAAATAATAATATAAATATAAAGTAACATGAAAGTCCAGCAGAGTGGGTATCCTTTTACGAGGTGATTTCCCCTTGCGCACTGAGCAAAGAGGTGCTTTTCAAAAAGTGGTGATTCTGTTTATTGTACAGGGGGAGAGCAACTGGCCCTATCCATCCCCAGCATCCCTCCAATGGCTGTTGCTGGTGTCTATCTAATGTTTCTTTTTTAGACTGTGAGCCCTTTGGGGACAAGGGGCCATTTTATTTATATCTATGTAAACCACTTTGGGAACTTTTGTTAAAAAGCAGTATATAAATATTCGTCATATTCATATTACACACACACCCCCGCCACTAACATAATCCCTATGGTTATCTCCGCTAGAGTGGCATATTTTTGTTCCTTCTTCCAGGAGACTGGTCGATTACCAGAAATTTGGTGTTGATGGGGCTTGTGGGTGCACCAGTAGCTTTCATATCAATGGAAGACAACAAAAACCTACGTAGAGATATCATAACACATAGAAACATGAACTTTATTCAGTCCTGTGGTCCACTTATGGTGGCTGAAGACCCTTAGAATCCGGGTAAATCTTCTGTTTAGTGCCAAGTTCCAACACAACAGAACTCAAAGACAGAGCAGCGTCAGCGACCCTACACTGGCATAACAGAGTTTTGCTGGGATAAACCCAATGCTGACATGCCCTCATCTGTGCAGGGGCAAAAAATGGGTGTCAAGGGCATGTTGGGAAAACAGGACTTCCTATCTTATGCTGCTCCTTCAGATCTGAGCCCCACCCCCATCTATGGCATAGGAGGGGGAAGTGAAGGGTAGGGACTCCAGAAATAGCTTTAGTCAGTGCTATCTTACACCAGTGTATAAATCCATAACTCAGATGATAGGGTACTTTACATGGGCAATAATACTCTGGCTTCATGACAAGTGAATTTTGTTTATGACCACTCAGACTAGAAGCTGTGAGACTAGGGTCAAACCTGGCCAGCCTCCCCTGCTAACTGGGCAAAGAGGCATCTTTTAAAGTGGCGACTCTCATAATTTAACATGGGGAGAGCAACTGCCCCCCACTTAAAATTTAAATGTAGCGGAAGTGTGTGCTACTGAGTTGCCATGTCTTAAAATGTTTACATGTAATCCAATAAATATAATTTCCAAGTAAAACTTTGTATGAACAGAACATTTAAATTGTATGCTTGTTAGTTTTATTGCCTAATCAACTATTTTAACACCAACTAATGGTACAGCAGGGAAGCAACCTGCCTAGAGAGCAGGAGGCTGTTGGTTCGAATCCCCACTGGTATGTTTCCCAGACTATGGGAAACTCCTATATTGGGCAGCAGTGATATAGGAAAGTGCTGAAAGGCATCATCTCAACCCCAACTGTATTCTACCAAGAAAACCACATGGCTCTGTGGTCGCCAAGAGTTCACACTTACTCGATGGCACAATGTTTCCTTTCCTTTAATCAACTATTTTAGGCTATTGGAAACTTTTAAGAAACAGCACATAAAATCTATATGGTATACTTAGCTTTGTTTCCTGAATATAAATCAAACATGCTATATCAGAAGCCAGTTGCTTAAGGCATTGAAGAAGAAATTCCAAAAAATTTAACCCACTAATCAAAACTTTGTCACAAGTAAAAAAATGTATGGAAGAAATGTCAAAATAACATGCATCATTATTTCCTTCAGTGACAGGTTCCACAGAATCTTAATAAATTTAATCCCTTCATCAGTTAGTAGTGGACAGTGCTGGCTTCAGCAATGAACATTCTTAAGATCTATATTATTGCATTATTTGGTCTGGAGTTATCTGGAAGAAGCTTGTGTGGGGAACTGAAGCAATGGCAGTTCACCCCAATTGATGGCCACTATGTAGGACCAGGCCTTCCGGATGGTAACCTGCTAGGAGGGACATAACATTGAGAACTACTGGCTTGGGAGTGGGAGCCTAACCTAACCCAGGCAGTTGTTCTCATGAGCAGGCTAGGCTGCTCATGAGAACAGCTTCAAAGAGTCAGCGGCCTCATCAGTCCTCATATACATCAAGGAAGCTTATCCGCATTTCCTGAAAACATTCTGGATCTTCCCTTCTTTTAAAGGCTATCTGGATACACATATGTTTTTCCCAATAGAGCACATAAGTTTCAGGCAGAAGATTTAAATTGAGAAAAATTGTGTGGGAGAATATCTGTCTCCCCTTGAGCAGCACTGTGATTCTGACTCATTAACACACACACCCATTCACAACTGCTTCTTAAACAGCTGTAAGGAGATGGGAGATCCAATCACAGAATTCCAATATCTCATCTGGTACAGTGTTTAGCTCTGGCTTGCCTTTGTCTTTACCATCCTAGAGATGGGAGGACAGCATGGCAAAAGCTGCAGAATAGCTCATCCAGAATATTCCCTCCCTTGAATTCTAAAGACCCATCGTAAATATTTAACAGTAGAGAGGTTAGAATTCATACAGTCATGACTGAACTGTAATAACATAGAGATGAAACAAAAGAAATGGATTTTTAGACAATAGTCTTTCGTTTTGAGGAGGGAAAATACATGCAACTGATCCTTTCTTTTGATGCAATATTGAAGAATGACCTTATCAATAGCCCAGTTGGTACTCATCTGTCCTGCTGTCATACGTTGGGATTCACCATGGTGGTCTCGAACATGAGCAAAGGAGGCCTGTGAAATGTTTGTATGAAGTTGTTTTATACTGAGGCAAGCCACTGATCCATCCAGCCCAGTGCAGTCTCCTGTGACACTGGCTCCTCGAAGGCTCAGGCAGAGAGGCATTTCCCAGCCCTGCTACCCGAGAGCCTTTTTAAGTGAAGGTTGTAGGTACTGACAGGGGTCAAGAAAGAGGCATGTCACATGACTCCCCACCCACCTGCGCTGCACCCCCTATGAATTATGTTGAGTCTCTTGGAGATCACCGCATTCGTGATGGGGATGCGAGTGTGAGTGCACTATATATTGTGAAGTGTGTTTGTGTGTGTATATCAGTGAGGGGCCCATTTTAAAATCTTGTCTCTGGGCCCACTCCAACCTTGCTACGCCCCTGTCTAGAAGGGCAGGAAATGTGACTTCAGAACTAAGTCAGCTGTGGCATGGGAAGAACTCTGTGTTAATGTTATACAACAGATTGTTTAGACCATGTGCAACCTGAATAAATTACTCTCCTGCTCCCTTAGCTGGGCAGGAATCAATATGGATACTTACACCAAGGTCTAAATTGTGATGACATGGTATTAAGGCTCTAGTCCAAAACATACTTACTTGGAAGTTCAGGATCAGATGGTCAAGAATATTTGAGCATTGTGTCCAGCCAATCCTAATTTGCTTTATTTTTATATTTCTGGAGGAAGGTCATTTTCAGTAATGAAAAGAAAAGTGATAAAAACCACTTCACACCAGGGCTGCAATCCCATATCCACTTGCTTGGGAATAAGTCTCACTGAACGCAGTGGAACGTATTGCTTTGTTAATACAGCCTAGTGGTACTTACTCTCAAGGATGGGCTGTCATTTTTGCTTTCTCTTACAGAGATTCCCGCCTAGAATCCAATTTTCCCCTCATGTAAATACATTAAACACAAAACCACACCAACAATGCTATTGACGTTTACTATACCAATGTAAGGAGACCAAGTCCCCGGATTTTATTGCCAACATTCCTAAACAGCATGGGACAAATTCTGATTTCACACCAAGAAATGCAGTGGGCTGATGGCCTTGTGCTGCCTCCCTACCCTACCTGGAAAGTAGTTCTTCCCTTTCACTAGATGGGAAAAGCTTGATCAGAAAACTTCAGAGCAGCTAGCTCTGCAAATCTAGCTTGCAAATCCCAGCTGTGCACGTTTCTCTTGAGTGGCTTCAAGTTTCCAGAACTGCTTTCAGAATACAGAGTGAAGACAAGTTACTTACCCTATCCTCCCCAAGGCACAGAGAGAATTGACTATATGCCAGGCAAACATTTCTGTTTCCTTCGGTTTAATTAACAGGGCTGACCCCTCCCCACAGTTCCTCCTGAAGTGAAGGAAACAATCCCTTCCTTGAAGGAGCGACTCGGTGGGGTGGCAGTAGGCAGTGCAGAGCCTGTGATGTTCTGCCTGCTGGCAAGCTGAATCTTGGGCTCAGGCTTCTCTGAAAACCTTCTTCTGCTCTACTCATGCATGAACCATGGCTCTTTACTATAAATGATGCTGAAATAACAGATCTGGAAGGCCCCCCATTGCTCTGGGGTCCCTTTTACTTCTTGGATACATGTAGCTATAATACAAAGCATGAACCAGAAGCAGCATAGTATTTTTCAGTAACTATAAACAATACCTATAAATCAAAGATACAAAAAGCTCAATTAAAAGTCATTAATTAAAAAAGTCAATGTGAACGTGTGATAAGAAAATATACTGTAGCACCTTTGCAAAGAGAGGGGGAAAGAAAATGAGGTCACTTTGGAGCCCACATTGTGCTGGGGCTATCTGGCTTGTGGAAGGAAGAAGCAGGCTGGTCTGAAGTCATTAGGAAACCACACATACAAGTAACCATTCTAAAGGGCCAGAGGCATCTGCAGTGGGAGAGGAGGTGAAGAAGAACTAAATTGATCCAAAGAGGGTATGGATAGAGAAGGGCAGAGAGGATGAAAACAGGAAGGCCAGATGTCAAGATGGGATGTCATGAGGTATAGCAATATCCCATTGAGTATATGCTTAGCCACAGGCATTTCCTTCCAAGTTCCTGCAGTCATGGAAATTGCTTATAGGCGGTCAAGGATATTCCCAGGAGGAAGCAAGCCATTTACTGGACTGGACTCCCATATCAGACATAAACTCCTGCAGAGCGCTTTCAAAGGCCATGATCACAGGTAGCAGTGATGCTTCTTCCCCTGAGTTCCAAGAGCTCCAGTTTGTTTGTTAGCCTCACTAATCCCCATCAGTGCAGCTCTTTAATCTCACCGTAAAAACCACAATAAAAGGTTTGTTTTTCTTTTAAATATCAGAAGAACCCTCCTTTCTCTTTGTCCCCCTCCCATTGCTATACATTGTAAATATCTGTGACTGGGCAATCAATCCTAAACACGTTTGCATATTGAGATCAGCACTGAAGGCAGATCGGGTGGGTGAGTCAGGCAACACACCCTGCCTTTGGACAGCTTTGCTTGCAAGTTCCCCTTATATCTCTTTGGTGGTCACTCGTTTGGTCTTCTCAGATGTCTCCTAGACAGACAGATAGATAGAAAGAAAGAAAGCATTTTAGAGAGTTGCACACTCCAGTTTCATATGCTGGTGCCAGGACAGCGTGTCAAATGAAATATCTTCACTTCTCTGAAGCTAGTCCCCATTACATGCTCAATTTGTATCCTAAAAGGTTAGAGTTCTTTTTTGAGAGGTTCTCTCTGGGATAAGAGACACTTCTGCGGAGTTGGGAAAATATCTTAAAATGTATACATATCAAAATTGCAGTTAAATAATAACTATATTTATACAGCTGCCCCATAACAAGTGTTTCTTGGGTGGCACACAACAAAAAAACCATGTGTAGGAGCCAGAATAAAATTGCCTAAGTGACTAGGAACCTGGAACTTTTGAAGGTCTGCTTAATTTAAGAGTCATCTGCTAAGCCACACTTAACTGTAGCCCACTTAAGAGAAAATTCCTTTCTCCTTTCCCAGTACTAGAACTTGGAGTCACTCAATGAAACTGATTGGCAATAGGCTCAGGACTAAAAAAAACCCCATCAACAATTTGTTTACCCATCCATACCCCAAATCCCTGCCATATCAAAGAAGATTTTTGCAGCTTACAAAAGGGACAGCAGATTGATCAGTGAAAAGCCAGATCAGTAACATGAAAATACAACCCCCATCACCCTCTGTCCCCCAGGACTTAATAGCCTGATAGGATTTGGGGGCCAATGAGATGGCAGCAAAGTTTGCAAAAGAAGAGAGAGTAAAACCCAGCAGAATAAGCTGCAAATTTTGCCTAGTCACAGTAACTGGGAAAATGATGATGTCATAACTGCAGCAGTCAATAGGGGTGTGTTTTCAATGTCTTTCCAGGATTGCAGTTTTCAGCTAACTTTACAATACTTTTTTAAAGGAAAATTATAACAGCTTGAGCACTGATTCTTTTTTCTACAGGTATTGCATGAGTTTAACACACCGATTTCCAAAATTTAGGAAAAATCCTTATGTGGATGTAGGCTAGTCAAAACAAAACAACAGAAAAGTGGCCCCAAGAATCCTGAATGGAATATAATTAGTGTATTAGATCAAATGTCCATTAAATTTCCACCCACAACACCAAAGTCTATCTAAATTGCAACATTTAAAGGAACAAATCTGATCACGGATCCCCATCATCTAGTCCAATTTAATCCTCAGTGATGCTGAATCCTGTAAAACTGTATTCTTTACTTTGGACTGTGGACTTCCACTTTTTGCAAGATGGTTTGATGTTTGGCCATGTACACACCTCCTTCAAATGGCCCTGGTGTTTTTATGGCTCTAGGAGGAAGAAGGGGAGTTGAAGCCTACTATGTCTACCGTGTGCTTTTAATACTAGCAGAATCCTGGTAACGTACTCCAATAGGGAGAATGAGGAAAGCATTCTCTCCTTTTTGCATAAACATCTTTAATGCTGTGAAAATCTATAAAATCCAATATGCCTGTCAAACTAATACAAGAGAGAAAGCACATATAGACAACCCATTCCATTCCATTCCATTCCTTCTATGGATACAAAAAGCTAAAATGTATGGATACACCTTGACCAAGATTATGGCAGAATACAATTGCAGACAGACTTTCAATGAGCCTCTAATTCCTATAAGTCTATAAAGGTTCAGTCCTCCATGAAACAATGGTGTCAGGGATGTTGTATCCCTAGTTATTCTCAGCAGCCAACAGAACTCAACGGCCCCCAAATCTCATAGCTCTTCACAGAATAAACTTATAGAAAGAGCATAAAGCCAGCACATATGCAAGACAATGCAATCGCACCGCCCTCTACTAACCTGATGCTTTTGCAGCTCCTGAACGTATCTGGCCAGCTCCTCTTCAGTCAGCTTACTTTCAGGCTGCTGCCCCTGAGAAGACACCTTTGGGTTCTTACCTGTGAAGACGAGCAGAATTTACAACAGTCACAGAGGCAAGGTACAGTATTTTAGGAATTCCAGGATAGGACACCAATTAGAATCACAAATTCTACTACATCAAATGCATTACAGACTATAGCATCATTTGGTGAGAGAACAGTGAAGATGAATTCCAGTGAGGAAGAAAGAAACAGCTTGGGAGAATCGCTATATAAATCCTAGGAGAGAGAGAGCCAGCGTGGTGCAGTGGCTAGAGTGCTGGACTAGGACCAGGGAGACCCGGGTTCAAATCCCCATTCAGCCATGAAACTAGCTGGGTGACTCTGGGCCAGTCACTTCTCTCTCAGCCTAACCTACTTCACAGGGTTGTTGTGAAAGAGAAACTCAAGGATGTAGTACACCGCTCTGGGCTCCTTGGAGGAAATAAATAAATAAATAAATAATAGGATAGGTATTATCATAGTTAAATCCACAGACATGCCATCAAATCAGACATACGTTTGCAAACACTATTTCCAGTGTTCACTCATGATGTTAAGGAGGATTTGCAGAAGATCGGAGTGGCAGCCAGAATACTGCAGTCTTTCTATGCCCCTGCTCTCTTCTGTGGAGTGAGCCTCCTCCACCCACTGTGGTCTGCCACTGGTGCTCCAACCTTCCTCCTCCTTCACAGAAAATCTCCAGCAAAAGTCAGAGGATGCACCATATGGCTAAGCACTTGCAAATACAGGAGCAGGACACCTGGTATTCTGCTCCAGTGGATACAGCTTTATCAGTTTCCTGCCCAACTGGGGCAAACTTATACCTGGGAGCAAAGTGGGACTCAGTTTGCACGTGGCCTGCCTAACACTGGGAGAAGACCTCATCTATAGACATTGACATTTTAGAAAAGCAGGATAACATAAGGCAATGGCTACTTAAAACAATGCATATAGCACCATTCATCTACATGGTACTTTACAGTCATGAGAAAACAGCTCCCTATGGGTTCACAATCTAAAATTTAAGAAAGGAGATAACGGAGGAAAGGGAGGAATACGGCGGCAGGAATAAATTAGGGATGAATATGCAATTATTTCATGTTCACATCCTTAAGCTTAGTCACAGTTAGGGATGTGCACGAATCAAGATTTGTGCACGATTCGAAGGGGCAGTCCGGGCAGCTTTAAGAGCGAGGAGAGCAGGTCCAGACCTGCGCCTCCTCTGCTTGCCACAGCTTCCTGCTGCAGAGTCATGCCTCCCAACACCCCTCACATGATGGTGGCATGCACATGGCCGCTGCACATGCACGAAGGCCATGTGTGTGCCGCTGCCACACATGCATGGAGTCCATACGTGTGCCGCCACACGACAATCTGCTTTAAACGCGAATCTGCAGGAAACCGCTTTAAACATGCACAATTTATTGCTCTCTATAAGGACCAGATAGAAATATCTGTATTTTTCAGATTCTTTTTCATTGCCTCTTTGGTTTTCCTTCCATCTTTCATTCTGATCTTTCTATAGACTGGGCATGTTTAAAGCAGATTCTAATTGACGGTGCACATGCTCCCATAGCCTTCCATGTTCCTTCCTATCTGGAAGTTATTCTCTGGTCATAGGCTGATCAGAGACAACATGCGATTTTCAGAGCGCCACCTGCTGGCCAGCACTTGCATTCTGAGAAGAACCTGTACCCTTTTCAATACGACTTTTGTGGCAATACGACTTTTGTGTTCACTTGTGGCCAAGTGCCAGGGAGCCATCAATTCCCTTCTCTGAGTTCCCTTAAAAGACTTAATCTCTATGAGTAGCAAGGTGTTTTTCCCAAGCGTTACAATCATCTTATTCGAATTCAGTGAATAAACTGTTTAGCCATTCATCACACAACCTTCCCAAACTTGGGGGCTTCAGCTCAGAACTGAACCACCTTGTTCTCAACTTGGTAGAATTGCCCTCTACTCGGTGCAGTCACTTAGAACTCTCCCTACTAACCATGGCAATCTGCCACACATTCGGATCAGGCTCTTTTATCAGCCGTTAGTGAGAAAGCCAAATGGTTAGTCATGGAGTGAGAGGGAACAGATTGACATTGCTTAAATGAAAACACGACAACTGAAACGAAAATCATCCATTTTATGCCTGGCAAAGCTTGAGTGAGATGCAAACACAAGCAGCAGGAACGGTGACCAGATTCGCACTGAAATATGAAAAAGATGGAATCCTTCACCTTAGAAAAGAGAACAAGAAGCTGCATAATAAAAAGGACTCCACTACTCGCACAAGAATAGCTGCTATTTGGAAGGCAAAAAAGGAACTGGATGTTTGGCAGTCGAACAGAACAGAGCTAGAGGGCATTCAGTGATGCTGAATGGAGGCTAATTCTAAGCTGATCAAAGGAAACAGTACCCTGCAGACTACATAATTAGATTACGGAGCTCATTGTCACAAGAAGACCAAGAATGCAGAGAATAGATTTGGAGTGTCAAAAATCTTTAGAGCCAAAGCAGAAGCCTCTGTGCTTGTCATGGAAGGGTGGCCATACCCTTAAGCATATTTCATTCTGTGATATGTGGAGGACCCTGGGTTTCTCATAAATGGCTTTTCCACTCTCATTTCCCTCCTTGGCTCTTTTGTTCTCCTTAGTTTTACAAGTGATAATGGCAACTTGGCATTGAGCTTTTCAGACTTTTCCTTTAATATGCACTACAACCTGAGACAAGGGGTCTGTTTCAATGCACAATACTTTCCTTTCTCATTAGATATACACATTGTTAAAGACAGCAAAGAATGTTTTGAAAAAGGGAACACAGCAGATTAATTCAGAGCAGGAGGAGGTCCCAGTCTGACACTAATTAGAAAAAAAAATGCGCCCAACCTTTTGACACTTTCATATAATCAGCTGCAAGTACCCAGAAAGAAAGTGACCAGAACTGCATATATGCATGTTTGTCTCTTCTAACATGAAAATAATTGTGTCAGCATTCTCAGATGTGCAGGTTATAATTCAACAGATTCCAGAGCATGTGATCCTTTGGGTTTTCACCTGGAACTGCATCAGCATTCATGTAATTGAGGTGGGGTTGGCCTTCACCAAGATGCTGTAAGTTGCCAGGGTGGAAACACCTTACAAGAGAAATAGTTGCCACCACTCTGTCTGTATCCCTGTCCTCCCTGTGGCGATTACCAAGCCAATCCAGAGGAAACAGCCGAAGAGAGGAAGCACTATGTAGACAGGTTAATAAAACATCGGAGGGAACTGGGCAAGGCTGCTAGTAAGCAGGAGGCAACGGAAGGGAGAGACCTGGAACAGCTGGGCCGACCACAGCCTCCACAAAGGCCAATTTGCCCAAATTTGAATTGATTCAAACAAATCTCCACTCTGTTCAATGGTACCAAACTGATTCGAATTCAATTCAAATTCAAATTGATTTGTGCGAATTTCATGCACATCCCTATAAGGCAGCGTCATACCTTCACATATACATACACTATAGGGGCTGGATTCTGTCTCCAGGTGCCAATGTTTGCTCTAGCCTGAAAAGATTGGAGTCCAACTACATGAGATTCTTCAGTCATGATGAGCCAAAGTTCTGGAACTCCATCAGGACTCTCAAAGTCAAGTTATGTGTTAATGATTGTCAGGGTCGTAGACAATAGCTGGCTTGTTCTACAGTAATGGCACCTAATGGCACTATGGGGAAGTAACTTGCCTAGGGAGCAAGAGGTTGCCGGTTCAAATCCCTGCTGGTATGTTTCCCAGACTATGGGGAACACCTATAACAGGCAACAGTGATAAAGGAAGGTGCTGAAAGGCATCATCTCATACTGATCGGGAGATGGCAATGGTAAATCCCTCCTGTATTCTACCAAAGAAAACCACGTGGCTCTGTGATCACCAGGAGTCGACACGGACTCGACAGCACAACTTTACTTTAATGGCTGCTAAAGCCCATAAGTGTGTGTGTGCAGTTCCCACAGGCTATAATCCCTGCCTTTTTCAATAACCTTTGGCAGGCCTTACAAGTCTGTAAGGGAACATGACCTTCTCACAGACAAGAAAGGCAGCAGTCAGAAGATGTGCCTTCTGAAGTTCTGATACTGCTTCATGCCGGTCTTCTTCCCCACTCAACAAGAGCATGTGCCCAGAGATGGGGGAAAACAATATAATCAAGATACCAGCATATCTGGATCCTCAGTATAATTAAAAGCTAGACGAACTAAAAGGAAATAGTTAACAAATAAATACATGAACAAGCAAACTTCTCCTCACAAAGCTCTGAAGAAAGGACCCCTATGCTGCTGCTCCTTCCCTTGTAAAAACAGGTACAAACACTCAAAGCCAAGGGAAGGGGGTGTAGTGTCTCCCCACGTGCAACACTTGCACAAAGCTCTTATCTGTGGTCTGCACAACGCTCTCACTTATTCTAGACTGCCCAGAGGGAACTATGAAGAATTTCTAGATCTTCCTCTTCATCTTGGCGGTAGGGACAACATTCACATACTCCTACTTCTTTCCACCAGGCCACTAATAAAAGTTTTGACTTAGGTTTTATTGATCTTTCAGGGGGCTCTACTGGTTACTTCTCTTCAACTAGAAAGTTTTCCTTTTAGCAAAACCTTTTGCCTTCTTCCCTTTAACTAGGATCTTACTCGCCTTAAATAATATATGTTCTCATACCAGAACTTACCAGCTTAAGTCATAATTTAAATGCAATGCTTTGTAAAGTCAGAAACTACTGCATTTACAGATTCCAAAACCCCCCCGATATTTTCTTTTTAAAATGCACATATATCTGTTTAGTCTGACATAATCTATCTTTAGTAAAACCATCCTGCCTTACATTCTACATTAATTGTATCCCTCTCCTCTCCAGTATTAATTTATTATTTATTTGTTCGATTTCTAGACTGCCCTTACAGAATAGCTCAGGGCGGTCCATTATTATAGACAGAGGAGCCTGAGGAAGTGCTTGGAACAAAAGCCATTTCTTGCTCAGTTTCCTCGAGGTGGGGGAGGGATCTTTCTAAAATTGATCCAGGGTTTCTCAGTTGTACATACCCTCACAAGTCATGGCAGTGCACACCCAGTTTCCACAGGCACAGACACAGCGGTTACACTCCACCTGGGTCTCTGCTCCATCCTCGTATGTTTCATCTTCCAGGGCACATTCTAAAAAAGACACAGAGAAGGAAATTTGGCTTGTATGAACGTGGAATGCGTTGGTTTTTGGAGTGCAGTCCAATCATGTTTCAATTTTATAAAGGCACCCATACCCTTACTTGACTTGCAACGTTGTTATTTCAATCAACTGTCAGTGAAGTGGAGTGGATTTCAACCATGACAGCAACAGAGATTTTCAATCCTGTTAAAGAAGCTTCCCAAAAGCAGGGAGGCTTGCAATTTTATGTACAGGAGAACCTCCGTATTCGCGGGGGTTCCGTTCTCTGCAATTACTGCAGATATGGAAACAGAACCACTCTAACCCCTGGACCTTGGGGACATGGTCTGGTACTTCAAGGTCCGGAGGCCCCTCCAAATGGCCAGGCCCCTCCGGAGGTCACCCTGTGTCCGCCCGCCAAACCTCCATTTTTTAAAATCGTTACCGTGGCCGAGGGGTGGCTGTGGGTTGAGGGGAGTGAAGCAGTCCTTCTCCCCTCTCCACCGGCGGGGGTCGGGGCCAGAGCAATACTGGGCCTGCCTGTTTGGGCCAGCATCTTCTTCCAACTGCGAGGCGTGCCTGTGCAGTTGAGATCGTCACAAGCCCATGTCATCACAGGCTTGCGATGATGTCTTAACTGTGCCTCGCAGTTGGAAGATGCTGGCCAAAATGGATGGGGGCCCAGTGTTGCTCTGGCCCTGACCCCCACCAGGGGAGGGGGGAGAGGGAGAAGGACTGCCCCCACCCCCGCAGCCACCCGTCGGTCAAGGTAATATTTTTTTTTTTAATGGAGGTTTGGCAATGGGCCTCCCAAAGGAGGTTTCGGGGGGGCTCACAGGGCAGTCCGGGTGCCCAAACTACTTAGGTGCACCCCTGTATGGAAACCACAAATACTGAGTCATTGGGACAATGCGATTGCAGGGATTAAGGTTCCCGGAAGCCCGAAAATTGCCCCCCAAATGGGGTTGTAGTTTTTTAAAGGGCAAAATAAAGAGCCCTACCATGCTCTGCAATCCAGCAATGCTCCCCAGAAGTCAGAAACTGTCCATTTTAAAGCATTTTCACGCAATTTTTCATGGGAGTTTTCAAGTAAACAAACCACAAAATGGCTCAGTTTCACAAAATGGTGGGCAGAAATTACCTCAGAAGTCATTTCCACCCACCTCCAACCCATGGATACTCAAGTCTTAACCCTCTGTGTGCTGGTTTTTGGTAGCATATACAGAGGTCGGGTGCCATTTACCCGACCATGGATATGCGAAGCTTCAAAAGCCTGGTTCGTGAATGCTGAAATTTGCCAAATGAGGCACTTTTGGCCAGTAGCCAATTATCAGTGCTTAGAGCAGGGCAAAAAATTAATGACTGCCAAGCCAGAATAGTGGATATGGGCTGAATTTTGAGACTCGTGCTTGTAAAATGTTTGCTTCTTGTCCTATGTCTCCACTTTTTCCAGGGCTCTACTCCATCTCTGAGCAGGAAATGAGCACCAACTTTTTTCTGGTGGGTTGAAGGCTGGATTGAGGCACTTCAGGAATTCACTGAAGCTCAACTTCCAGTCGGCATTTTCATCAGAGAGCTCAATGAGGGCATCCACACAGAGTCCCCTGGGAAAAACACAAAAGTATACCAATCAACCTCAAGGCAGATTCCAAGAATATCACAGTAAAGTGGCAATATAGTTAACACTGCTTACATTTAAATGCTGTCAGATCAATTCCAAAAATGTGTTACTATCACTATTTCTCAGTTTTCACTTTACTGAAGGTTTAACTATTTCTCCAGTGTGCAAGGCACAGATTGAGGCTCAAAACGACATGGAATTTTATTATGTGATCCTTTCCCAACAGTTTGGTATCTTCAATGCAAAGCAGTGTTGTAAGCTGCAACCAAGAGGGGAAGAGTAGAAGAGTTTAATCCCTTTCCTGCCATTTGTTGCTCAAAACTACCCCACACGCTGATTGCCCATTCAAAAAGATCAAGAGACTAGAAAACTCTACCACATACTTAGTTTCTCAAGTGGGTGGGAAAGTAGTGGGTGGGAAAGCAGATGCAAGGTGCTGTTTTGAGGAACTCAGAGGGTGCTGTACTCTGGTCCCTGTGGAAAGATGTGTTGACCTTCAGACAAAAGGCGGGATCTGTTTTGAATACAATTGAATCTGGTTGGAAGAGACACAGCTGCTTATGTACACAGAGAGCACCCAGTTTTGAAACTCTGCATGCCGATGTTATCTCCACTAGAAAGAGAATCTTGTATGAGAGCAGTTTGAGAGATACTGACTTCAAGAGTTCAAACAGCACCTTGGAGAGGGTGTTGAGGACCTTGTTTAAATTCCAGGATGGAACCTGTGAAGGACAGGCGGAGCAATGTTCGAGCACTGCTGAGCAATCTCAGAATGTGAGGGTGGGAGATGAGGGGGTCTTGGAACAATGACGCAAAATCCAAGAAAGTGCCACAGTTTGCCTCCTGAGAGTATTCGATTTGAGACCCTTGTTGAAAAGAGAGTACTTATGCTATTCTTCAATGGGTCAATCTGAAGAGGTTTGGCTCAGTGGAGAAAGATTGCCCATGGGGTTTGGTAAATGTGAATAGTGAGAGGGCAACGGACATCTAAAATGGTGTTTTGTGTTGCCTTGGAATAACCCCAGCTTCTAAAAATGTGTGTTCAGTTTCCAGATGTGACACTGAAGCCACTCTGGATTGGGATGGTAGATGGGGGCTTGAGCCAGTAGATCTTGGCAGACTGGTACGAGGCCACAGAGAGGTTGTGGCTAGTGCCCTTAGCTTGGAAAACCAGTCTCCTGGGCCAAAACAGCACCACCAGAATGCGTTCTCTTTATTCTTGTCTGAACTTTAGAGACACTCTGGGAAACAGAGTGGAGGGAATGCGTACAGGAGTCCTGTCGGCCACTGCGAAGTGAGTGCGCCCATCTGCTCTACCAGAGGGCACTGGAACCTGGAGTAAAATCATTGGACTTGTCTGCTGAGTGGTGAGGTAAGCAGATCTAGGACTGGTTGCCCCAATTGATGAACGATTTGAAGAAATACATGAGGGTGGAGCTTCCATTCGGCCTGGTCCAGTGAATGACGACTCAGCCAGTCTGCCATGGAATTGGTCTGCTCAGGTGTTCTACTTTGATTGAGGCTGGAGATTTCTCTGCCCACTGGAATAGGAGGTTCACATCAATCCCATCAGGGACTGAGAGTGAATTCTTCCCTGCCAATTGATGTGTGCTTCAGTCATGGTGTTGTCTGTATGGACTAGTACATTGTGACCTTTGAGAAGGGGATAGAAGTGTGGGAGTGCCAGTCGTAATGCTCTCAGTTCTAGCCAATTTATGCTGTGGCAAGCTTCAGTGGTGGACCACTGGCTTTGGGCCATGAAGAGGTTGCAGTGGGCTCCCCATCCCATGTTGCTGATGTCCGTAATGACCTGTATCTGGGAGGGCTCTTTGAGGGGGACCCCCTTGAGTAGGGCTGTTGAGATCCACCATTGAAGGGACCTGTGGAGAGGCCTGGGTAATTGCATCAGTAGGTGTTCCCTGCTCAGCATTTGGTCCTGGAAGGGAAGAAGTGTCCACTGTAGAGTCCTGGAATGCCAACGTGCCCAGGATACTGCATCCAGGCAGGATATCATGGATCCCAGCAACTGCGCTAGGTCCATCAAGTCTGGTGTTGACTGGGACAAGACATTCCATATTTGAAGAAATATCCTGTTCCTGCGCTCCATGGAGAGAGACAGCTTCCCCTGTTCTCAGATAACTCTCAGATGGATGATCCAGCGTGCTGACGTTAGAGAGCTGTTTGCCATGTTTGTAAGGAAGCTATGGGAAGACAGAATCTGAGTGCTCCGGACATCTGAGGGCTTTGGGTTGCTACGGGGACCTGACGAGATCCTCTAGCTATGGGTAAACATGTAAAACTTGAATTCTCATGTGAGCCACCAGAGCTACCATCAGGCAATCTGGACCCAGCATTCCACGGGTGCTGCCAGGAAGGGCTTGAATGACGTCGCTGGGGGGAAAGGAAAAGTTTCTGCTTGGATGAAAATTAGTCTGGTTAGAGCGGAACAATTTTCTAGTGTCCTTTCTGGTTGAAGGCATGGCTTTCTTTTTGTCTCTGATCTCTACTAATATTGTATCAAGAGATTATCTGAGCAATTTGGTATGCTGATGAGCTTTGATTTGCAATCTACATTCCAATTCTTTAGTCACAGGCTACATCTCATTGCTACATCTGATGCCAGAGTTCTTGACGAAAAGTGTAGGCTAGCATCAGCCATAAAGGCTGTGGCCTTAGCTATTTTGTTAAGTCTCTGCTTCGGTTTAGTGTGGCCTTTTGGTATTTCATTAGAAATCTCCTTGGCCCAAAGGATTGTAGCCCTAGCAAAGATCGAATTAGCTGTCGATGACTTTATAGCAAATGTAGACACCTCCTATAATACAGATATGGTGTCTGGATTAGCCTGCAATGTTCTACATGCTTTGGCCAACAATATCTCAAAGTCCTCATGTTTGGACAATTTGGGAGGAGGCTCTAAGTCAGATGTCTGCTCATCAGCAGACCATTCTCCTTCTTTATCAGACCCCTGAGCAGGATCAGCTCCCATATGGTCAGAGTCAATATTAGAAGCCTGGGATTCAGAGTGAACCATCAGGGGTGTGAGTGGCAGTACTGAGTTCAAATTGCCTGCAGAGATCACATTCACATTGGGAATGGTAGGAATGGGATGTGTTGTGGGGAAGATATCCTGCCTCTACTTTGACCCTAGAGATGGAATAAGTGACTCTGAACCTGCTCCTACATTAGGAGGGTCATGCACAGGAAGAGCAGGTGCAGATACTGTACATCTGAGGTAGAATTAATTGTGAATGGGCCACTAGAGGGGAATTTTGGGTGGTCCCTTTGCCTGATCCTTCTGCCTAGGCCCCTGGAGAAGCCATGTGGGTCAGGGGAGTCTCAACCTGAGGTATCAGGTTATCCGGACCTATAATTATGCCTGGGGCAGCGAGCAGCTGCCTGCAGTCTGATCAGGCCCCTCCCAGAGCTATGAATTGCCTGGTGCACTGGGCTTGACAAAACAGACGAAGGGGAGTTCTTGTGCCTAAAATCAGAGCACCCCCCGATACATGGTGGCGGGCCCGACCAGAGCCGGCCCTAGGGCCGTTAGTTTGTCCCAGCATGTGGCAGTGTGCTTTTCCCCCCAGCCCCAGGATGGGAGTGTTGTGCTTCCGAAGTTCAGCAGCCACGAGGCCCTCGATCCAAAGGGGTAAATCCAGTGGCAAGGGAAGGAGGAGCCAGAGAGAGCTCAATAGGGGCCAAAATTGGGTAGTGCGAACAGCAGGGGGAGCGCCGGTACTCACGGTGCATCCCTTGGTAGTACGCTGTGCTGAGCTGCTTTGTGAGTCTCCTGATGCTGCAGCCGAGGTGGCCTCCATGTCTGGCTCTGACGCCAGCTCATCAGCAAGTACCTCCTCCTCCTCCCCAGACGAGGCCAAACCCTGAAGGGCCTCACTGCAAGATTCCTCTCCCGGCTCAAAGGATCACGGGAGGAGTGCACCTGGTTGTGTGATGGCTCCCTTGGAGGCATGGGGGTGAGGGGATTAAGGCCTCAAGTTGAGATGCCGGCCTGTCTCTGCCTGGTTGATCTGCTGCCCCAAGACTCAGGGGCAGGTAGCATGCATCAGCCTGCTCTGCTTTCGCCACCTACTGGTGTCAGGTGAAGCTGGCGGGAGTGGTCGTTTGCAACCTGTCCTAATTCTCTCTCTGCCTCTGTGTTGGTCCATAGGCTTTGCTCCTGGGTCCTCTGAGAGGGAAGCAGCCAGGTCCTATTGCTCCATGAATTAAAAACAAGTGGGGGGGAGCAAAAAGCCAAGGAACTATAGAATAATTTATTTTTAGGGGTTAGGGGTGAGAGAGAGAATGAGTGTGGGTGGCCGATCCAGCTGCCCAGGGCGGACTGGACAATCGTCTGCCCTGGGCCCGCTCTTCCCGTTATGGCACTAAGCCCGCTCTCCCCGTTATGGTGGGTCTCACCGATTGTGAGACCCGCCTCAATGGAGGAGATAAGTAAAGGTGGTGGGGGGATCCCTCAGTGGATAAAGGAGTAGAACCAGAAAAAAGAAAAAGAAAAACAGATATAAAGAAGAAAAACTTTGGAGCTCTTCCACAGGCCCTGTTCTTGGGAGCAAGAGAGGACCAGAATTGAAAGGTGCCTCAACTGTCCAGGGCTATGATGGGACTCAGTGTGCTTTAATTTGGTCCTGACCGATGGGAGCAAGAGGGGAATACAACCTGCATTCAAGGATACCCTCCTACACTGGGGGAGAACAACTGTTCCTCATGCTCGAGTGTGCATGGACTGTTTGGTGCGGTTTGGTCCAAATTCAGACTGAATTCGGACTGAACCATGGGTATACAAACCAGTTTGGTCGAACTGAGCAGCTAGGCCAGTCGATTCAATGAACCAGCTCAAACTGATTCGAAGCAGCTCATGATTGAACTGCTTGAATCGGCCCGGTTCACAGCAGTCCAGTTCATGATAAAACCGGTTCTGCACATCCCTACCTCATGCAGCACTTCTTGCCAGTGACTGTTGCCTTCAAGACTGCTTTGCATAAAGATAAAGAATCGTGCTACTATGGGCCATTTGCAGTTTGAATCTTGTTCTCCTGTATTCTTCTGCCTCAAGATACCTAAGCAGCTTGTTGGTCTCTTGATCCATATAGGTGGTGATGTTGACAGCTGTCTCATTTTGTTCTACAAACTTCAGGAACTCACTGGAGTCCAGACGAGAATCTCCATCATCAAAGTTCTGAAAAAAGCACAAAGTAGAGTACAAGAGAGGCTGAAAAATTGGAAGGGTTTTCACTCCCCCTTCTCCACCAAAACCCCCAAGTACTTAACCACTGACACAAGTTCACATTTTTACTAACCAGAAATCTTCAATATGCAACAGAACATGAGACTTCAGGACTGTATGCCTCTCCTATTCATGTGACTCAGTGTGAGTGCATGGTGTGCATACATCTATAAGTCCGCAGGCCCAATTTCTCTATTCTTCAGGACAGTTCAACCTCTTCCACTTAAAGACCGATTATTCTAAACAGTGCCTCACAACTGTCTGTGAAAGGGTACCAGGACCTGCTCTTCCTTCCTACAAATGCCTCCCACAACTGCAGTTGCCCTACTCTTCAACTAGTTCCTTCTACCCCTTTGGCTCTAGCCACACCTAGGGTGTGCACGGAACCGGTTCCATGCACACCCAGGAGGCGGGTGGGGGCTCCTTTAAAGTGTGGGGAGGGTGCTCTTACCTCCCCTGCCACACTTCCCCCTCCGGCACTGCTGTAAAAACCTCTGGTGGGGGGCGGCTGTATTTCCTCTTGCCACCCTGATCAGCATAATACAGTGTAAGTGACATGCGCACACATGATGCATGCCCGGGTACCCACCACTTCAGGTATTATGCTGACCAGGGAAAAATGGAATGCAGCAGCGCCGGAGGAGGAAGCGTGGCGGGGGAGGGAAGAGCACCCTCCCCACACCTTATTTATTTATTTATTTGATTTATATACAGCCCTTCCAAAAATGGCTCAGGGAGGTATATAAAGGAGCGCCCGCCCCTGCATTCGAACCGGTTCAAACAGAGGGGTTCCAAACCTGTTCAGCATTCTAGGAATAGAACTCTGAACAGGTTCATAAACATCCCTAGCCACACCATTTCCACTTGTCTATCCCAGCTCACTTTACTTTGCACTATCTGACCCTTTTCAGTCTTCGAGCATTTGCAGCGCACACACACACACACACACACCCACGCTTGCACTCACACACATCTCTACAAGAATAAAAAGTGTGCAAAAGACAGTAAGGTTGGTTCAAGGCTCCAGGGGGAAACTGTCCTGTATGGCTCCCTCATTGTTGAGTGGACCCTGAAAGTTGTTCCATGACCACCACATGAAGACTATGGACACAGATGTGGATTCAGAGATCGGCAGTAGCCTCCACTCCCTTGGTCCTCAGCAACTGTCCAAAAATGACAACTCCCAACACCAGCCCTGAGAGATAGCAAGAGGCAGACAGGAGACTGTCCCTGCATCTGCTCCCAAGAAAGCACACCATACTGGGGCCTCCTGGTTAATAAGAATCACTTCTAGGGAAGTGTAGCCATCTGTGACTTGAAACATCAGGTTAAAGTACCTTCTCATATGTTCCTGGGTGGATACACTAGACTTCTAATTGAAACAGCAGATTAAGGAAGTTCCTTATAAGCAGAACGATTTATTTATTTATTTATTTAGCGGATTTGTATACCGCCCAGTACCCAAGTCTCTAAGTGGACAGGTGGATTATTTATCTGCAGGATTGCGGCAAGGACAATACTCCTTGCAATATCTGTCTAGGCATCAAGGGGACGTTTCTGCCATGTTAGCTAGATATGGCTAACATGGCAGAAACCACTCCATAACAAAACCACTAATGGGACACTAATAAGGGATGCTACCATCTGAGGACTGCTAACTGCTTCTGCTATTCTACTCCCCTGCTAACTTGGCAAAGAGGCACCTTTTTAACGTGATGACTCTCTTTATTTAGCAGGGGGAGAGTACATGGCCCTCAGTACTTTGTGACTGTCGCTGGTGTCTATCTTGTGTTTCTTTTTAGACTCTGAGCCCTTTGGGGACAGGGATCCATCTTATTTATTTATTATTTCTCTGTGTAAACCACTTTGGAAACTTTTGTTGAACCGGTATATAAATATTGGTTGTTGTTATTATTGGTATGTCCTGTGGCATATCTCAGGAAAACCAGCTCTTAAAGACTTAAGTTTGGCATGGTTTACCCTGTGAAACCATTCTTGATATGTCCTTCCACATCTATTAATTCTTCCCTTGAATGTTTATTTGTCAAACTACTTAGTCATTTTTCTTACAAACTGTAATTTTGGCAATGCACAAATGATTCTATGACGTTACGGAGCCACTGATGTACACAGATCCAAGGCTGGGTATCTAGGGCATTTAATTTTCCTCTTCGGGGGATGTCTTGATGGCTGAGTTTGGTTCATGTTCCGGGCTTAAATGGGGGCCTTATTTGGGGTGGGGAAGCAGCTTGCTTAAGTTTCTTCCCTCATTCTTCCTTCAGCTTTTTTCTTGGTAGGCTTGTTTTCTTTCTGTCTTACTGAAAGTTCTCAAAACATTGCATTATTTTATTTACACTGCGTGATAGATTGAATTCCACTTGACATCTAGTGCCCCTATATTTTCTTACCTACTTATTTCCAAGCCCCCTTTCCCATTATTTACAGTTTCTCAGTCTCCCCCACCCCACAATGTTCTCATGACCAGCCTAACCCAGCCTGGGGCAGCTCAGCCGGGGTTAGGCTGGTCGTGAGAAGCAGCGGGATCCTCGCAGATCCCTCCACTCCCCGCCTGCCTAACCCTCTTAAGAAAACCGGCTGTTAGCTGAGGCTAAAGGTGCGCTTACACTCTTACCCCGGCTACCGGGTACTGTGTGTCTCCTCGGGCTGAGTTCAGCCTGAGGAGAGACAGACGGGCGCACAGAGACATGTTGTGTGTTGCATTGTGGGATGCCCGGAGGCTAGAACAACAAGTTCCAGCCCCAGATCCCTTCACCCTGCTCCATGTCTCAAAGAGCTGCACGGAGCAGGGCTACTCATGTGGGTGAATGGAAGGCCCACATGACGGACAGTTTGGTCAACTGGGGGCGGGAATAGGTTAAGAGCAGCCTTCCCCCCCCACACACACACACCCTTGCAGCCCACCCCAGCGATCATGAGAATTGCCTTTGTCTGTGACTATTAAGCCAAGTCTAGAGCCTTTATCTTCCTGGCAGGTATATCATTGTTCTGTTGAGGGATAATTGTGTATCCATCTTGGACACATGGGCCAGATTAGTTTATGAGGTGACTGTAACTCTGCAAAGCTGTCTCATCTCCTGAATAATCCAGGAATTATTTCTCATGCAAATACTATTATCACACAAACTGATTAATCTTTTTGTAAAATGAAGAAAAAACTAGAGCCTAAAGGCATGTGGATGCGGAAGATTCAGAAAGCAGACCCTTCTTACTGTGCAGTTCAAAAGCAATAGGGCTAAAATATATTATGCACTGATCAAAGTCTTTGTGGATGTATAGATCAGCACCAGGAGCAGCATCTGCTCTACAGAAAAACCCAACTCAAATATCCAACTGCCTCTTATCATTCAAATGTTTCTATTTCTCCACTTCTGTCATCTGTACCTTGAAGTACTTGTCTAGGATTTCTGTGTAGTTGCTGCCTTTAGAGAACCAACCATCAGGAATTATCTCAGTTTCAAGCCACTGTATGACATGACGCCGAAGTTCATCTCGGTCAGTCTGGTAGCAGACAACTGTTAAGTAAGGAGAAAATGGGAAAGTTGGACCAGGAGTGGTGAAAAAGCAAAGAAGTTGAAGCGAAGAAGAAAGTAAAACTTCTAGAAGGCAGGTTGAAAACACCAAAACTTCCCCTTAAGGTGGGATGTGAACTGGAAAAAAAAGTTTCCAGGTCTCCCATCCTGTGTAATGGTACACTATGGGTCAGCTCAGATGACACAACAAACCATTTGCTGGACTATGAACCAATCTGAAGTCTCTTGAGCTTGCATGTTCTTCCCTCCTCTTTTCTTTGTGCACCCAGGGAAGCCTGGTTTGCTTAAACCACAGTTCCATGTGTCATTCCAATCTGGAACCAAACTATGGGTTTAGACAAAGCTGAGTTTAACTGTGGTTTAGAAACCAGAATATGAAACTGGATTAGATTAGCAGGAAGAAGAATAAAAATGGAGACTTGATATAAGACAAATATAGTATATTTTCCCCATCTGACAATGCCCTATCCTCACTGGCAAGACCCTACTATTTATTCTGTCCCATCAGGAAATTTCCCAGTTCTCACTGCAGCTGTCCCTTAATAAGTAGCTTCCTCTTTCCCCTTTCTTACAAAGCATCTAATTAGTTGCCTCCTACAAACTTGCCATGGCCACAGCATTCCTTGATAGTTCTTAATTGGCCAGATCCCCCAAAGTGTGAGCTTTAATCACTGGTTTCTTCTTTGCAGCCAAAACAATTGCTCCTTAACTGTTTTTATTATCTACTTGCAAAATTGTGCTCATTAAAAACTTTTTTTTAAAAAAAGAGCAACTGCTCTGACTACATGGGAGAAAACAGTAATTAAAGCCTGCCGGGAGCACAGGAATTGACTGAATGAAGAATCAAAATGAACAGGAAGCAACTCAGACTATACTTTAGAAGAAAGGAGCAAAAAGAAAACTACTACTTGAAGGGACAATAGCCCTAAAAAGCCTCAATAGCACTCAGAAACACAAACTCAATGTAAATAATGACCTGTTTCAGAAAACCCCAATCCAAATACAGAGCATTTTACTCCATGCAGTTTTCAGACACTGACTGAGGGCCCCTTTTTGAGATCAGATGTCAAGAGAAAAACAAACACTTGAATTCTGACAGAACACTCTACATTATCTTTTTCTGACCAGGTGTTCACATCCATACTGAATATATGTAACATAAGAAATAACCTCAGAATGCTTGAATGTGAGAAAGATTCTTACCTGGGCTTATAGCTGAGCTCTCAGGCTTCTTTTCTATTAACAGAAAAAGGCAAGAAAATCTTGGATTAAAGGTACTTTCTGTAAAAAGTTGTGGTTTTACCAAAGCACACCTCATGCCTCCTTCAAACATGGAATTATTCAAAAGCAAGAAGAGTGAATATGACACAGATGACCTGACTGGCATGCAGCTAATCAAAATACTTGCTAAGTTTGATTCTGTTCTGCAACTACCCATTCCTATGCATGTTTTCTCAGTGGTTAGTCCCACAGAGTTCAGGGAGGCTTATTCAACATTGGCAATTATTGGGCTGTTATTCTTTTTTTTTTTTATAACAAAAAATTTGTTTAACATCATATGCACACAATTTTGGACTGGGTAACAACTTAATAACCACCTCACACTGTCATCAATGAGGCTGATTTCCTTTACAGCCATGTTTTGCTATAAAGAAGTCACTCTTGAGCATGTTAAGCAGTGCCCCTCTAAGGCGTGCACATGCTCACGCATGTTTTTAAATGTATTTTTACATTACATTACAGTTTTTTACTGTATGCTCAGTTAATGTTAGATCCCACTCAGGTTGAATCAAGAAGGCCCCACTCTGAATGTGCATGAGCACGCACTGCCTTGATACTGCCATGCAGAACAAAACCCATTCCTCATAGAGATTAAAAAAATGAGGGAGGCCACTGGGCCCAAGGGCAGGATCTCTGAGACAGACTTGTCTTACTCTCGGGTAGATCCTGATTGCACTCTGTAGCCCAGCCTTTTATACATGCTGTGACCTACCCTCCAGTGCACGGTACAGTTTGGCCAGCACAGCATTGACTTTATTAGCTGATGTGCCAAAGATGCACACTAAGCCTCACTAAGTTCAGTGGAGCTAACTTCTGAGTAAACATGCATAGGAGTGAGTAGCAAAATTATAAGCCTCTTCTATTTTGAAAGGTGAGGGCAGGCCAATATTAGCTCTGCTCGCGTCAGTTCAGCTTCACTGTACTATCCTTCCCGACTGCTTGATCTCACAGAAGCAGGGAATGTGTCATCTAGCAACCAGGCTGGAGTTCTGGTGCGGTCATCCCCTCTAAATGGCAGGGATGCTCTCTCTGTTGTTATGGGTGATGATAGAAGATGATAGGCTTCTGCTGCATCACTTCTCCTCACCTTGTTGCCCTCTTCCAGCCTCAGGTTTGGGGCCACTCCACACAAGGAACAACACTGAAACCAGCAGTGCTTGGTGGAAATGAGCGTAAAGTGTCATAATACATCCTGAATTGTGTACCGTTGAAAAACCAAAATGGAGAGCTAGTGCTAATGTTCTCAGTATTCCCAAGGTTGGTCCACAATCTGTATTACTGGAGCAACATTATCTCAAAAGCAACCCCACTTAAGCCTGGCTTACCTTTGCAGTGGCCATCATAGTCCACCTGGATCTTGGAGCCAGTGAGGCAGGCATCACGGTGCAGCTCACAGTGGTTCAGGTATGTCTTGCCATTGCTGCCACAAACCGGCCTCTTGTGAGGTTTGCATTTCTACATAACAAGTCAGAAAAGCAGGCTCAAGAGATGGAAGGAGGGAGTCAAGGCATAAGGACTGGCACCTCACAAAGCCTGTTCACATGAACAGAGTTTGAGGGAGATACTGAACATAAAAGGGATATACAACTCTAGTTAGCAATTACATGTATCCATTCAAGAAAACTAGTTTGTTCTGGAGCCAGACATCCCGGGTTTTTTGTGCAATTAACACATTCAGCATAAAAGCTTCAGTTTCTTTGTGAATGTCAGTGTCTTCTTGGTACGTTAGCTGTTTTCGCTTACTGAGCTGGGTTGTGTTATGGATTGCTGAAATCATGCACGTGGAATACTTTGAACACTCAGGAACAGGAAGTGTTGTATAAACATTATTTGCTTTTGTATGCACATATCCCATCACAAAACTTATGCCTCAAAGTGGGTTATAGTAATAAATGCAGGCATGAAGGAGATGTTGGAAAGAGCAGAACTCTAAAAGGCCGTTCACACAAGCAGCCCTGCCCAGGAGCGTGCAGCCTTACCTAGGTAGGGCTACGCTTGTGAGGCACCAGGATTGAGGCCGATCCTGGCAGTGTCCTGCCAGGTAGCACAGGGTTCCCCCCGCCCGGGCTTTTACCCAGGTAAAAAGATGCGAGCAGAACTTCCTTCCTGGGTTCCCAGTCATGTGTCTGCTCCAGTGTTTCCTCTAACAGGGATCCCCAAATGTCGTTGACTACAACTCCCAGAATCCCCTGCTGCAATGGCTTTTGCTTGGGGATTCTGGGAGTTGTAGTCAACAATATCTGGGAATCCCTGTTAGGGGGAACACGGGTCTGCTTGGGCTGCAGGCAGCCAGAGCAGGCACAGAGCCAGGCACCTAGAGCGCCTGGCTTGTAGGGGAACCGCCCAAAGCACCATGATCCTTGCGTGGTGCATTGAGGGATATCCGGAGGCTGGGCTGCATTCACCCAGCCTCCAGAATGCTGCACTGCCAGGAGCAGGGAAGCTCATCCGGGCGTGCAATCCGCATGTGCTACAGAAGCTTGAAGATCATCTAGGGGGAAGGTAGGTGCTATCTCATCTGCCCCCTCCACTTAAAGGTAGTGTGAATTATTTTTATTATGTATTTTTTTTCAATTTCTATACTGCTCTTCCAAAAATGACTCAGGGCAGTTTACACAGAGAATTAATAAATAAATAAGATGGCTCCCTGTCCCCAAAGGGCTCACAGTCTAAAAAAGAAACATGAGTTAGACACCAGATACAGTCACTGGAGGTGCTGTGCTGAGGGTGGATAGGGCCTGTTACTTTCCCCCTGCTAAATAAAAGAGAATCACCACGTTAAAAGGTGCCTCTTTGCCAAGTTAGCAGGGGCATTACCTTTCTGTTTCTATTCTCAGACCATCATCTCCAAGGAGAGCAATAAGCAGCTCATAGACTGTGTAGCAGAATTTTATGCCCATGTGCAGGATTGAGCAAGATGAATAAGCAAATCCATCATGTTATTAAGGTTTGGATGTACCTAGTGCATTGTCACTACTCAGGCTGTTGTGTTCCTATCTGCCATTATTCTAGCTTGGACAAGCTCATCTGAAAAAGCCATTTTTCTTTTGCTAGTAAATTTTACTCTCCATTTCTCAGGATCTTCCATGTTGTGTGGCGTTTTAACTTTCAAGCAGCCGCATGGGGCTGCTAGTTTGTTTGAGGAAGCAGAGCTTGAGTAATATTGAACACTCCCTCCTTGCCCACAAAGCTAATAGCAGCTTCAGGGGGCAATTTAGATAAGGGAAGTGTCATAGAGGGACTCTTTCCACCAGCACCACTTCCCAACTTCAAGTTAGCAGCACCATGTGCCTGCTTTGAAGCTAAGAAACCTGAACAAACTGTGGGAATGCCCCAAAATTAACAACAACGTCACAAACAATATTCAGTAGGTACTTGTGACAGTTTGTATAGCCATATTCTACATAGCCATTCCAAGAACAATTAATACACTTTTTGGAGGAAGCACCACATGTTCCCGCAAACAAGATGTTTAGAAAGTGTGATATTACCACAGTGGAATGACTACCTTAAAGGAAGACATGTGTACTCTGAGCAACAAAAGGGAAACAAATTTGTATGCATTACTGAATCGGGGAGAAGTGTGCAGAAAGATCCAAAGAAAGCAACAGGGAACACAGGCCAGCCCATGTTGGACTTGGTGGTATTCCATATTTGGAGGGGCTTAGCTTTTTCCACAGCAGCCCTTGATCTCAGCAGACCCAGAGTTCTGCTGCCAAGATGCTGATCAGTGCCTTACCTCAGTGCACAGGCAGGTTGGTTCACCTTTCTCTGTCACCGCACACTCCCGGCCAGCCCCACAGAAAACATTGGCACAGATTCTGGATTTACTCACTGGTTCCTCCTGCAAGACACATTGAGAAAAAACATTATTAAAATACTAGCCTCACTAGAAAAAGACAGACTGTGACTTTGGTTGGGTTTCCTTCATAAATTTTGGCTACAGTGCTATGAGTTAGTCAAGGTGCTGGTTTTGACCTTTAAAGCCCTTCATGGTTTGGGCCCTGGATACCTGAGGGACTGCCTGCTCCCAAGGGTTGCTGCCTGCTTGACAAGGTCATCTGAAGGGGCTCTGCTCTGGGTGCTGAAAATGAGGACGGCTTGGCTGGCGTGCATGTGGGACAGGGCCATCTTTGTTGCTGCCCCCAGACTCTGGAATGCTCTCCCAGTGGCTATTCGCTCCTCAGTCTCCATCACGGCTTTTAGAAAGCACGTGAAAACTTGGCTTTTTAACCAGGCTTTTATGTGATTGTTTACTCTGCTGCTTCTTTGTATGGTTATTTTATGCATGTATTTTAAAATCTTTTTAGTTATAGCTCTGTTTTTATTTTTTTAGCTTAATATTTTAATTGTGTAATTTTTATTGTCTTGTTTTAATTTTTCTATGTGAACCGCCTTGGGATTGGTTTAATGAAAGGCAGTATACAAATTTAACAATAATCAAATAAATAAATAAATAAGAATATCCACCGTTTAGGCATCAGAGCACCCTCAACTTTGGGAAATTGTAAAAGCCCACAAAACCTTGACTGAAAAATGTTTGTGTGTACTTGCTGGCATAGATTGTAATAAGTAATAGCAATATTTATTTATTTACTTACTTACATTTATATTATTATTTCTTGTTTACACAGTCAGACAGGTGTTATTGACTGGTTTGTTTTATCCAGACATCGAGTCCTTCCCAAGGACCTGGGATGGCTGAATTTTATTGTCAGTTGTTATAGATATCGTCGCAGAATATAGGCTGTTCCCAGTAAAGCTGCTTTTTGTAATTGGCTGATGGTGATTTCTGCGGCCCCTATGGTGTTGAGGTGCTCTTCAAGGTCTTTTGGAACTGCACCCAGGGCACCAATGACCACTGGGATGATGATGATGATGATTAATTCGATTTCTCTACTGCCCTTCCAAAAATGGCTCAGGGCAGTTTACAAAGAGAGATAACAAACAAATAAGATGGCTCCCTGTCCCCAAAGGGCTCACATTCTAAAAAGAAACATAAGACACACACCAGCAACAGTCACTGGAAGTACTATGCTGGGGGTGGATAGGGCCAGTTATTTATATCCCGCTCTTCCTCCAAAGAGCCCAGTGCAGTGTACTACATACTTGAGCTTTCTCCTCACAACAACCCTGTGAAGTAGGTTAGGCTGAGAGAGAAGTGACTGGCCCAGAGTCACCCAGCTAGTATCATGGCTGAATGGGGATTTGAACTCAGGTCTCCCTGGTCCTAGTCCAGCACTCTAACCACTACACCAGCTTATTATATTAATTTATTTATTACTTGATTTCTATACTGCTTTTCATTAAAATAATTCCAAAGCGGTTTACAATATAATTAAAATAAGGCACAATTAAAAAACAAAAAGTACAGATATTTAAAATAAAAATAATATCTCTCTATTTCAAAGTTTAAAAACTTATATAAAACAGTAACACCCAAGTCTCAAAGCAGAAAGCAGCAGCAGTGAGCATATCCCTAATTCACACTTTGATTTTATCAGACTTTTAGCACAATGCACTTATACTGGATGGAAGGCCAAAGGATAATGACTAAGTCCTTGCCCAACAGATATGCTGGCATTAGAGACTTTACACCAACATACTTCTACAATTAGCATTTTGTGGTGTGTGTGTGTGGCAAAGGTGTCTCAGGGGAGAAACAGGACTCCATTGGGATACTAAGTCCCCCTCAAACTTTGGCCACCATCCCTGGAAACATCATGACTTGATGCAAGAAAAAAAAAAAAGTGCGCGCAAGTCAAAACATTTCCATTAAATCCAATGGAGAGCCAAAAAATATTGGGCTCCCAAACACCATGGTGCAAAGGACACCAAATGTGCAGCCAATTACAGCATACCACCAGTAGTATACAAAGCTCAGGCATGCTGAATTAACTTAACAGCACAAGAGGGAGAGTTCTGGAGATGGGAACTATGTTGAAAGGGCATTTGTCACAAGACAGAACACTTGCACAAACAGCCAAGGAAAACAGCAAGTATGGGAAGGGCAGATGACTGTCACTCATCTTTTTTAGAACCTTTACAGGTACTTTGCTTCAGGACTCCAGACACAAGCACCCAACAGGAACCTCCTTTAAACTCCTCCTACTGGGGACTCAATGTCAAGGCACCCAGTCAGTCTGTGCAGACAGTACTGAGCTAGATAGACCAATGGTCTGACTCAGTATATGGCAGCTTCCTATGTTCCTCTGTTCCACCCCACACACTGGGGTAAACAACGGGAAGGAATTCGACACCTCAGAATATTTCTGCTACAAATGTTTCAACCCTTCCTATACAACCAACATTGTATAGTTTGGGGAAACACTATGTTTATCTAACAGTCCTTCCTCTTTCAACTACTAGCAACGTCTCCCACATAGAGCTAGTGAGCACTGTGCAGAAGTAAGTGTGTGTGTGTGTGTGTGTTGGTCATTGAAGCCCCATATGCAGGCAAGCTCATGTCATGCAACAGTGAAGGCAATACAGAGCACAGCCATCTTATTGGGTGAATCCCAGGGATTCCATACCAACCATGGCTACTGCTGGCCAAAAACACATTACTCCTGGATCACAGTAGCCCTTGAATGTGGACAGTTGGGGCACCGTCACAGAAAGAAGTCGGATGAGGTAAAGGAACTGGACGAGTGCCTAGGTGGCAGCCCTTCTCCCTCAGTCACTTGCGCGTTGCCGCCTACAAAGCATCTGGCCTTATGTGTTATACAGCTGGGTGGTTTCCAGATGGCTTCTTAAAACTGCTTTGCAACGTTTAGGCTTGGTGTGCATTTATATGATCTGGGTTTGGAGACCGTCTTGCATAAGGTGCTGTTTGTACAGCATCGGATCTTATCTTGATGTTACAGGCTTACAACACTGTATGTCTGCCATGAAAAAGTAGCTGATTTTCTGAGATTTGAGAACAGTTTGCCTTTGTGCCTGAAGGTAAAGGTAAAGTGTGCCATCAAGTCGGTTTTAACTCCTGGTGCCCACAGAGCCCTGTGGGTTTCTTGTGCTGCCTGACACAAAAGCAGGTATGCAGAGAATTTATTTACATACTAGCAATTTTCAGCCCGTTAGATAAACGGGCGCTAGTAGACCACCCCCGCCCCCCCGAGTGCGGCCGCCAGCGGGCCCAGTCCTTCCCAGTCCTCCCCGCCACCTTCGGCCTCCCCTTTCTGGCTTCCCCCGCTGCCTCGGCCGTACCTATAGCTCCGCCGCCACCTCGCCCATACTCCCTTGGCGACAGGCCGCCGCCATCAGGGGCCAGTCGGCCAGCTGCCGCTGCCTCACCCGCACTTGTGCCGCCGCCATCGGGGCCAGTCGCCCGCCACGGCCACCGCCGCTTCACCCGCATTCTCGCTGGCGGCCGCCGCCGCCATCGGGGCCAGTCGCCCCGCCGCGGCCACTGCCACCTCTGGCCGAGGCCGTGGCTCCCCTGCCGCCTCGCCAGCACTCTTTTCTCGTTGGCGGTGGCCGCTTCTCCTAGGCCGCCGCTTCCCCTGTTCCAACATGGCCGCCCGTGTCTGGGCGGCCGTGTCTTTTTGGGCCGATCTGGGCATGCGCTCCGCGCATGCCCAGATCGGCCCAAAAAGACACGGGCAGCACGGCCGCACGCCGAAGGCTTTTATGGTATAGGATGAATCCCCCCTTATCCCTTCACCTCTAGAGGTGAGATGAACTCTTACTTTCTGGCTGGAAATAATCCACCACCAATTCCATGCTTACAGTGAGGGAAATAAGTATTTGCTCCCCTGCTGATTTTGTCCGTTTGCCCTCTGACACAGAAATGACCAGGCTATAATTGGAATGGTAGGTTTATTGTAGCTGTGAGAGACAAACCCTCAAAAGCCCAGTGCCCAAAAGTCAGCGATGGATTTGCATTGTAGTGAGGGAAATAAGTATTCGATCCCTTCACAAAAGATGTCTTAGTACTTGGTGGCAAAACCCTTGTTGGCAATCACAGAGGTCAGACGTTTCTTGTAGTTGGCCACCAGGTTTGCACACAACCCAGGAGGAATGTTGTCCCACTCCTCTTTGCAGATCCTCTCCAAGTCAGAAAGGTTTCGAGGCTGATGTTTGGCAACCCGAACCTTCAGCTCCCTCCACAGATTTTCTATGGGATTAAGGTCTGGAGACTGGCTGGGCCACTCCAGGACCTTCATGTGCTTCTTCTTGAGCCACTCCTTTGTTGCCTTGGCTGTGTGTTTTGGGTCATTGTCATGCTGGAATACCCATCCACGACCCATTCTCAATGCCCTGGCTGAGGGAAGGAGGTGCTCACCCAAGATCTGACGGTACATGGTCCCGTCCATCATCCCTTCGATGCGGTGAAGGTGTCCTGTCCCCTTAGCAGAAAAACACCCCCAAAGCATAATGTGTCCACCTCCATGTTTGACAGTGGGGATGGTGTTCTCGGGCTCATAGGCAGCATTCCCCCTCCTCCACACATGGCGAGTTGAGTTGATGCCAAAGAGCTAGATTTTGGTCTCATCTGACCACAACACTTTCACCCAGTTCTCCTCTGGATCATTCAGATGTGCACTGGCAAACTGCAGATGGGCCTGTACATGTGCTGCCTTGAGCAGGGGGACCTTGCGGGCACTGCAAGATTTCAGTCCTTCACGGCGTAGTGTGTTACCAATTGTTTTCTTGGTGACTATGGTTCCAGCTGCCCTGAAATCATTGACAAGTTCCCCCCGTGTAGTTCTGGGCTGCTTTGTCACCGTTCTCATTATCATTGCAACTCCACGAGGTGAGATCTTGCATGGAGCCCCAGACCGAGGGAGATTGACAGTTATTTTGTGTTTCTTCAATCTGCGAGTTATCGTGCCAACTGTAGTCACCTTCTCACCAAGCTGCTTGGCGATAGTCTTGTAGCCCAGTCCAGCCTTGTGCAGGTCTACAACCTTGTCCCTGACATCCTTCGACAGCTCTTTGGTCTTGGGCATGGTGGCGAGTTTGGAAGCTGAGTGATTACTTGCTTCTATGGACAGGTGTCTTTTATACAGGTACTGTAACAAGCTGGGATTAGGAGCACTCCCTTACAGAGGGTGTTCCTCATCTCAGCTCGTTACCTGCATATAGTGAAAAGACACCTGGGAGCCTGAAATCTTGCTGGTTGATAGGGGATCGAATACTTATTTCCCTCACTACAATGCAAATCCATCGCTGACTTTTGGGCACTGGGCTTTTGAGGGTTGGTTTGTTGTTATTCTGTCTCTCACAGCTACAATAAACCTACCATTCCAATTATAGCCTGGTCATTTCTGTGTCAGAGGGCAAACAGACAAAATCAGCAGGGGATCAAATACTTATTTCCCTCACTGTAAATTTCCTTTTTCTCCTGCTTTCTCTCTCACAGCAGAGCCATATCTGAGACTTGTGTTCTGGGCGGTATATGTTTTAAATAATATTAATATTTAGCAGTGTGCCCGAACCGGTCCGGCGGCCATTCCAAAGAATGGCCGAACTGCCGGACCGGTCCGGCCCTGCCTGGTTCGGGTCCGGGTGGGGGGTATGCCTTTAAGGGCGGGAGGGCTTGCTTAGCCCTCCCGCCTCCTTGCCCCCGCCAGCGCCCGTATTGAACAGTATAGGGGCGCTGGAAACCAGCCGCACCCCCCCGCCGCCGCCGCCGCGGCGAAATAACCCCCAAAGTCAGCCAGCCAGCCAGCCCTCCCTCCCTCCCAGCTAGCTGCCCTCCCACCCACCCACCCACCCGCTCGCTCACCCGCTCGAATACTGGATAAAAAACGAGAGGAGCTCCGGCACAGAGCTCCTCTCGTTCGGAAGGCCTCCTGAAGAATGGCGGCTTGCGCGCACGCGCATACGCGCGCCGCAAAGCACGCCGTTCTCCGGAGGCCCGGTCTACCCGGCGGGAAAGGGCCAGGTAGACCGGGCCTCCGATCGCTGAGTAGACCGGGCCTCCGATCGCCGGAGGCCCGGTCTACTCAGCGATCGGAGGCCCGGTCTACTCAGCGATCGGAGGCCCGGTCTACCCGGCCCTTTCCTGCCGGGTAGACCGGGCCTCCGGAGAATGTCGTGCTTTGCGGCGCGCGCATGCGCGCGCGCGCAAGCCGCCATTCTTCAGGAGGCCTTCCGAACGAGAGGAGCTCTGTGCCGGAGCTCCTCTCGTTTTTTATCCAGTATTCCAGCGGGTGAGCGAGCGGGTGGGTGGGTGGGTGGGTGGGAGGGCAGCTAGCTGGGAGGGAGGGAGGGCTGGCTGGCTGGCTGACCTTGGGGGTTATTTCGCCGCCGCGGCGGTGGCGGGGGGGGGGGGCGGCTGGTTTCCAGCGCCCCTATACTGTTCAATACGGGCGCTGGCGGGGGCAAGGAGGCGGGAGGGCTAAGCAAGCCCTCCCCGCCCTAGAAAGAAGGCCCCCCTTCGGTGCCGGTCCGGACTTCTCCGGACCGTGCACATCACTATTAATATTGCACCACCACCCCCCGCCACACACACGCCTTGGCCCCCTTCACCTCCTTTTTCTCTCTGGAAGTACCCTGTGTGCGGATCCGAGGGGGCGAGGAGGAGGATGCTTCTCCTCCTCCTTTCTGCTTTATCCCCTCAAAGCCTCAGTCTGGCTAACTCGTAACTGGCTTAAAAACATTAGGGTTAACCGTAGGATTCTACACCACTTCCTCCAGCATAGTCTGGAAAGCACCCTGTTGACCATTAGTCACCCTTCTCTTTCCATCTCTCTGGGTTCTTTCTAGCTCTCCAACTGGTGCATAGGCAAAGATGTTCCAGTCTTCCAGTAAAATGCAGAAGGTAAAGGAGACCTACAGCAAGACCAGCAGTAGCAGTGAACCTGGGACCTCCAGTCACTGAAACCTGGGCTGTTCTTTTAGTTCCACCTCCCCCTGTAGCCACCTCAGCCATGATGTACGGGTGCAGGAATTGGGTGGATTAGGTGGCTGCAAGAAGACAAGTGCCCGCAAATGTGTCTTTCTCTTTTCTACTCCTGTGGCTGTGTGATGTATGCAGCCTCCTCTCTTTTCTTGTCTCTCTTTCGTGATTATTCCTGGCTCTGTTTGTATACAAACAGGTAGTTTTGCCTCACCTCCCCTGCTCTGCCAACACTGCAGCATTCTGGTGGGTGAGGAGTAACTGGTTTGTTAATTGTGAATGTGCAATTATGGTTCCCATTGCACTCGTATGCCCCTTATTCCTTCCCAGCAAAAAGCCCCTTCCACTCACAGAGACATTGCTGATGCCTGAACTCCTCTTCGGAGGACTCTCCATATCTGCTTTTCCCAAAAGGAGTTGTAGAGCTCCCTGGGTGCTATGTTGGACTGTCCCTGCTTCCCTTCCTGTGTGTCCATGTGTGGGGTGCTTTCATCCGGTTCTTTGTTGGCTCTGTGTGTGGTAGAAGGTGAGTTGAACCAGGCTTCCCTGGGCTCTGTGGTTGCCAGGAGTCAAAACCGACTCAAAGGCACACTTTACCTTTTGTAGTATTACCAGGCTTGTGCTGAATGCACCGTAGTGGTTGACATTGGTTGACATTGTAGCATCCTATGCCTATCCAGCTCTGAAAAGTCTATGTGGTTGGGTAGGATGTTATCATGAGGTTATTTCAGTTGCTATGAACGGGCTGGCTCCTTCCACGCCTGGCTGATGTGTGGGGCAGTGTTGACAAACGACTGTGAGTCCTTTGGGGACAGGGAACCATTTTACTTATTTATATCTATGTAAACTGCTTTGGGAACTTTTGTTGAAAAGCGGTATATAAATATTTGTCATATTCGTAAATGTGCCAATGATTGGTGGATATCGGCAGTGTTGCCACAGATGCTGGAGATGTGCCTGATGATTATTACATTCATGCTAGTTTAAAGTGATACTATTTTGCAGCCCACTTTCCTACTTGGGGTGTATAGAATAATGAATACCCTTCACCAAAATTAGACTGACATCATAAAAAGGATATACATGATCAGAAAAAAACAGGACACAAAAATATAAATATGTTTACAGTGTTAGTTTATGACTCTACAATTTCCCTGGCTGTTAATAGACTTGTTATTTCATACACAAATGTTTTTGTTCTCTTTGGTTATTATTAATCTTATTCAAGGCTGTATTACTATATCAAATGAGGCATGCATGCCACTATATTCAGAGCTGCCATAGATAATCTTCTATTTTTACTTCTCTATATTTGTGAGTAATTTCTTTAGTACATCCACATTTTTATTTGTTTTGTTAGTTCTTGGAGCAGTTTTCTTATATCCTGCTGGTTCTGTGCTACTGATTTATCTCATTCATTTGTGTATGCTTTTATGCAGTTCCGCATAATGTTCATAGTGTCTGTTCATATTTATATTTTTACTTGTTTTTTAACCATGTTTTTTAAAACCTTTTTGTATTTATACCCGTATGTTTTTATTTTATAACCCCATGAAGAAGAGGTTCTAGCCTCAAAATGCATTGGGACTCATCTCTCAGTTACTGCCATCTTAGGGCCAAAGAGGGAGCAAATAGATACAAAACAGAGTTTAGCCCTATTCAGATAATTGGTGTTCAATCCATATTCAGGTATTCTATAAAGTGTGGATGCTGTACCCAGGTACAGCATCTACAGGAGCACACTGGCAAGCGCCACTCCTTATGCTAGTGTATTTTGTAGTCCCATGAGGACAGTGTTTGTCTGAGGAGACAAAGACTTAGGAACTCTGAGGAATGCTTGCCAGCAGGTATAGAAAATCTGTACAGGGCAACTGTTATGTAAAGGTTTAGAACAGTGATTCCCAACTGCCGGGGGGGGGGGGCGGTCTCCAGATATTGCTGAACTGCAACTCCCATCATCCCTAAACACAATTTATTGTAGTTGGGGATGATGGGAGTTGTAGTTCAGCAACATCTTGAGGCCTCCAGGTTGCGAACCACTGCTCTAGAAAGTTTATATCTATTCCACCAGTCATAGATATTGCCTTGTCTACAGCAGTTTTCTCAAAATAAAACTAAAGGAGAGAGATGGAGAGAGAAAACACATCTAATGAAGTACATGTTTTTGAGGCATCTATCATTTTTACCATCTGAGTATTGCATGGAAAATACTAATATGGTTTAAAGTGGTACCAGGATCATAAAATAAAATCAACCAGGTTTTCAGTTCAACTGCTGGGGACACTATTGCCCTTCTTCCTATCAGCTGAAGCACTGGGTCCTCACCAGTGATCTCTCATTTTTTTCACCTCTTTGTAGAATGAGTTTTATTCTGGTTGGCAGTATCAAGGCAATGTGTGTGAACATGCATTCAGAGCGGGGCCTTCCTGATTCAACCTGAGTGGGTTCTAAAATTAACTGGTAAAGGTAAAGTGTGCAGTCAAGTTGATTTCAACTCCTGGCGCCCACAGAGCCCTGTGGTTTTCTTTGGGTAGAATACAGGAGGGGTTTAGCATTGCCTCCACCAACACAGTATGAGATTATGCCTTTCAGCATCTTCCTATACTGCTGCTGCTGCCCGATATAGTAGCAGCGGGAATTCGAACAGCAACCTTCTACTTGTTAATCAAACATTTCCCAGGGGACATCAAAAAACGTGTGTGTGTGCACACCTTAGAAAGTACACTGGTCCCCACACCTCCTGTTATGTTGGAATTGCTGCTGTTAGAACTGCTCTTGTTGCCAGAGAGACACTTTGAGAAGATGTATACTGGCCCACCAAATTGTCAGTTAAAATAGTTAGGCCTTCCTACAGCTACTTCTATCATTGACCACAGCATTTTCTTTTTGCCGCCTCTACTAATACCAAAATGCCAAGTTTTATGTAGCATGATTATTTCATGTGCATAAACAAGCACATCTGTTCTTTCTTTCTGAGAGTAGATGTGAATTGCACACACCAGAGGCAATTCCTGTAACCCCAATGCTGACTGCTGCTGAGAGGAGAGAAAAGCATAGCTCTTTCAGAGGTGTTTTCTAGGAGCCTGTGAGTCTAAAGTAGACTTTCTTCCTTCAGAGTACTGGGTAAGCAAGAATAGTTGCATTTAGCAAACCTCTTCCAACAACTTAACTGTTATTCTAACAACTCACTAAACAGCCCAAAACATAAAATTTAGATTGATTTTTCCCCAGCAAGCACAACATATCTGTAGACTATCTTTAATTTTGAGTCCATTAGGATCTAGGACAGTTCAAGCCTTTTAAGAGAAAATACAGGCTCAATAGTTCACAGACTTCTGATGCAAAACTGAAATTAATCTAGTTTTCTTACATGGCCTTCTTACCCCGAGGCTTGCTTTATTCATTCATTACTTCACTACTTTTTCCTAGGAGGCCCCAAAGTGATGTAAAGTAAGTTTTTAAAAAAGATATATCAAATATACAACTTAAAAACAATAAAAGCAGCTACAAAGTCAGCAACTGGTAAGTACCATCCCTGTTCAAAGGTGGCTAGAAAGTCCTTCAAATAACTAGGTTTCAGACCATTTAAGGCACTAAAGGTGGTAACCAAGACGCTGAACTGGATCCAAAAATAAATTGGCAGCCAATGTAGTTTCCACTTGCATTACTTCCAACAAAAGTCTGGCTGCTCTATTTTGTACTAGATGCAGTTTCTGAACATTCTTCATGGGCAGTCCAATGTAGAGCATGTGACAGTAGTCAAGACATGGTCTGTCTAAGCCAAGGCATGGGTCACAGTGGCCAAATCTGCGTTCTCCAGGATGAGGTGCAGCTGGCACAATAGCCAAAATTGTGCAAAGCACCTCTGGCTACATGAGCATTGACACATAATGCTGTGTTCAAGAGGGCTTCCGAGCTGCATACTTATTTTTATGCTGTCCAACACAGGTTGAACTCCTCTCTCCAACTGGCTTTCCTACTGATTGATAGTATCTCCATCTTGTCTGGATTAAGTCTCAGTTTATTAATCCAGCTCATCACAGCCTGCAACCCATGGTTTAAGACATCTACCACCTACCTGGGATCCAGTATGCAAGGTGCAGCACCACACCATAAACTCCACTTTCCCAAAACCTTTCAGGAGGGAAATTTCTCCCCTCACGGATCCTTGCCCTTTCTGTAGGAGTAAGGAGCAGAGTGCCCTTGCTGCCCCCACGGCAGCCTGAAGGGGCAACCTCAAGGGGAGACTACCCATTTGGTTTCACCCCCTTTGACGGCAACCCGCTCAAGGGTCAACACTGTAGATAAATATTCCCTTCCTTGTTGGAACACTCTCAAAGAGGCCAGATGTTGTCACTCCTCATGAGGGCAGCGCTTCTCCTGAGTAACGTTATCTCAGTTGCCATTTGCCTGCTCCCCAGCTTTCCTTCTCTCTCCCCAAGGCAGCCCGGAGGCACTCACTAGGAGGGTTCTTAGGCTTTCCTCTTAAAGAGTTAACACACAACACATGGAACACATTGCTTTGCCTAGCAAATAATCTGCAAGTGCCTGTCATGGAACTCTTGTGTGCTGCAATGGATTCGGATACACTTTTTGGAGTGCACACTCAGTTCAAGAAGAGTTTTCCTTCTACAGCCTCTAGGAACTTTGGGAAGAAGATCCTCCAAGTTCTTACAAAGTGCACAACACTGATTTAGCTGATGGAATCCATTGCCACAAGATGTGGTGATGCCTACTGGCTGAGATGGCTTTAAAAGACAATTAGACAAATCCACGGAGGCGAGGTCTATTGATGGCTATTAGTCATGATAGCTAAGTGGAACCTCCATACTCAGAGGTAGTATGCCCCAAATATTAACTGCTGGGAATAAGCAAGGGGGGAGGTCTGTTGCCTTCATGCCCTCTTTGTGGGCTTCTTGGAAGTATCTGGCCAATCAGTGCTGGAAACAGAAATGTAGACCAAATGGATTCTTGGTCTGAATCAACAAGGCTCTGCTTATGTTCTTAAGTCTGCCTCCTGTATGCTGTGGGAATAGCTCACTTGGGAGTCACACTTGAAGAGATGGGAAGAAGCTGCCGTCTAGCCAGTTGCCTAAACATCCCCATCTCATCAGCACTGAGCCAGGCATGCCGTCTGCCTGGCTTTTTTCAGAAGAGGCTCAGACATGTAACTGAGGGAAACCAAACATTTAAATGTTTGGTTTCCCTCAGTTATACGTCTGAGGCTCCTCTGAAATAATAATAAAACCTTGCAAGAGGATATCCGGGTGAGTCATTTTGTGGACAGTGCATTTGGGCTAGAAAGTTCAGAACCATCTCAAGTCTGTGTGTGCATATGGATCCTTTGGGACACAGATTCTGTTTCTCTGAGACCCCTTTGTGGGGTGCAGACTGAGGCCTACATAGGAACATAGGAAGCTGCCATATACTGAGTCAGACCATTGGTCCATCTAACTCAGCATTGTCTTCACAGACTGGCAGCAGCTTCTCCAAGGTTGCAGGCAGGAATCTCTCTCAGCCCTATCTTGGAGATGCCGCCAGGGAGGGAACTTGGAACCTTCTGTTCTTCCCAGAGAGGCCCCATCCCCTAAGAGGAATATCTCACAGTGTGGTAAACCTGTATCTCGATTATACTTCTTTGAGGGCTCACATGACCAACTGCTTCTCCAAATAAAAAAATGTCCGGAAAACTTGCACTTCAGAAGGCGAATAAAAGGGACCAGGGACTCTGGCAGCAGGGCTCAGGCCCCTTATTCCCTGCGCCACCCCAGCAAACCCAAGGCAAAGGGAGTTATCAGCCTGCTCTCTGCTGCAGTGCAGCGTCACCCATATAATGGCTGGAACCAGTCATTCACCAGTCCTGCAGCTCATCAGCCCAGATGACCTGAGGGATCAATGAGGGGTCCAGCTAGCCCATATAAGAGTTGCTCCAAGCTGGATTCCTCAGTCTAAAGAACACTACCCGGCTGAACAGTAGTAGCCTTGCCCTGCTCAACAATCACGTGCTCAGCCTGATCCCATCTTGCCTCTGATCCTTCTGTCCCTCATCTGCCTGTTCCATAATCAGAACCCCCAGCTGCAGCCTGCTCGAAGCCAGGCCAAGGCCTGACAGCCAGACTAGAATCATTCTCCCTGGCATCACATTTTCACTATGTAGGGAGGTTTCTACTCTTCTCTCTTTTCTTTTTTTGAGGAGCACGTGAGCTCTAACCTGCAGTCGGAAATGGTGCAGCCCAGACACAGGTTTACTACCTCAATGAGAACTAGGCCTGAGAAGCAGATAAAAGAGGAAGAGTGATCTGCACACTCCAAATGTATTTTACTAGCTGAGAGGCATCACCATGGCAACAGAAAATATAAGCTGCTAGAAGTTAGGCAGTGGAGTAAGCATTCAGAAGTTTTCCTTCTGAATGCCAACAGACACTAGCCCTAATCAGACGTTCTGTAACTGAACGTGTACACAACTTCAAATACAAAGAAGCTCAGGCTGCTGTAAAAAAGAAACATTGGTAGACTTACCATGAAGGGTTCTTTTTCTGGTATGGGGAGGGCATCCGTAACTTGATGGGATGTCAGTCTCCGCATGCTCCAAGACAGGGCCAATGAAAAACTAGCACATCAACTACTCTCTCAGTCCTGCCCCCTAGTACCCAGTTCTGGTCTTGTGGAGCGCAGGGAGAGAGAGATACAGCTGCACAGCTGCAAAACTGAATAAATTTTGTTAACCAAAAAACTGGACCTCCTGAGGAAAGATAAGAGAGGAGCCAAAGAAGGAAAAATAAAGGGATAGAGTCACTAAAAAACTCCCTAGGAGTTGCTCCACCACCCCATGGACCCCGTTTCCAATTCCGCATCCGCGGGAGGGCCCGGATGCCCTCCCCATACCAGAAAAAGAACCCTTCACGGTAAGTCTACCAGTGTTTCTTTTTCCTGGATATGGGGAGGGCATCCATAACTTGATGGGACATACCCAAGCTAACAAAAAAGGGGGTGGGAGCGGATGCCTCCCGAGTTACACTACTTTTTGCAAAATGGTCCGGGCTGTGGCCGCTTGCGGCTCGTAAAAGGATGGAATCTTGTAGTGTTTGACAAACGGGGAGGAAGACGACCAAGTGGCCGCCTTGCATCTCTCTCCCAGAGGTACCCTAGCTGAGAAAGCCGCTGTAGACGCTGCACTCCTTGTTGAGTGAGCAGTTATTCTCTGCAGTACCTCCAAATAAAAGACTCATATGCCAACGCAATTGTTGCCTTTAGCCAACGTGCTAGTGCCTCTTTAGACACTTTTGAACCCAAAGACGACGGCAAGAAAGACATGAATAAGGAGTCTGACTTCCTGAAACTACTTGTCCTATTAATATATATACGGAGAGCCTTCCTAACGTCCAAGGTATGCCAAGTCTTTTCCTTCTGATGTTGTGGTTTCGGGCAGAAAGTCGGCAATACGATGTCTTGACTCCTATGGAAAACTGTGTTCACCTTAGGCAAGAAGGTGGGGTCCAACTTCAGTACTACTGAGTCCTTTTGGAAGACGCAGAGTTCATCCCTGACAGATAATGCTGCCAATTCCGAGACGCGTCTAGCAGAAGTGATCGCGACCAGGAACAAGACCTTAAATGATAGAAGGCGTAAGGAGACCTGACGCAGGGGTTCAAAAGGCATTTTAGTGAGGGCATTTAGCACTTTGTTTAAATTCCAGGATGGAAAACTCTGAATCGGAGGAGGATGTAAGTTCACCGCTCCCCTTAGAAACCGACGGATGTCCGGGTGTAAGCAAGAAGAGGTTCTTGATGAGATGCTCAGGACCGAGGCCAAAGCTGACGTCTGCCGCTTCAGGGTGTTCGGTCGGAGGCCTTTTTTGAGCCCGGCTTGTAAGAAGGCGAGGACATCCGGAACCCCAGGACTTAGTGGGTCCAATCCCGCCTTACATGACCATGAGCAAAAAGCGGACCACGTGACTTGGTAGATCCTAGTGGTAGACGATCTTCTCAACGCCAGGATGGTGCCTAGAACCTTTTCCGTATACCCCTTAGCCTTTAACGATGAACGCTCAACCTCCAAGCATGGAGGTGGAGCCACTCTAGGTCCGGATAGATGATCGGGCCCTGTGTCAACAAGTCCCTTCTCAATGGAAGCGCCCAGGGCTCCTGTACAGAGAGAGCAACCAGGTCTGAGAACCATGGCCTCCTTGGCCAGTATGGAGCTATCAAGACTACGTTGGCCCTTTCTACGATTATTTTCCTGATCACTGCCCCCAAAATAGACATTGGAGGAAAAACGTAGAGTAGACCCATAGGCCATTTTGCTACCAGGGCGTCCACTTGTTCCGCCTGGGGGCAGAGATACCTTGAGAAGAACCTCGGAAGTTTGGAATTTTGAGGCGAGGCAAACATGTCTGCTGTCAGGAGACCCCACCGGTGGATCAGCTGATCGAACACCTCTGGATGTAAGGCCCACTCCGCTGGATCCAATGTCTGTCCGCCTGACAGTTGAGGGAACCTGCAAGGTGTTCTGCTGTGATCGATTTGAGGTGTTTTTCCACCCAGAGGAACAGTAGGTTCGACTCCCGCATCAATGAACGGGACCTCGTTCCGCCTTGACGGTTGATGTGGGCTTTTGTTGTGGTATTGTCGGTTCGAATTAGCACGTGTCAACTTGTGACCAACTCCTGAAAACTTACCAGAGCTAAACGTACTGCTTTTAGCTCCAGCCAGTTTATACTGTGCCGCAAATCCGCCCGAGTCCACGTGCCCTGGTTCTGGGCTGCTGCACAATGTGCTCCCCAGCCCGTGAGGCTTGCATCAGTGGTCACTATGATTTTTTCCGAAGAGTCCAACGGTAGTCCCTTTTTGAGGGCTGCAGACGTTTGCTCGTTTGCACCATGCAAACGAGCTTCTTACTTTGGTCGGAAGTGGCACCCAGAGCTTCCTCTTCTCCATAATGGCTTCCTGGTATGGAAGGAGCAGCCACTGAAGTGGCCTGGAGTGCCACCGTGCCCATGGCACACAGTCTAGGCAAGCGATCATGAGGCCCAGAATGTGTGCCAGGTGCATCAGTGCAGCTTTTTTCCTGAACTGATATGGACGAAGGGCATGAAGGATTTTCAACCTTCTTTCTTCCGGTAAGCTCAACAACGCCAGTCTTGTATTGAACAGAACCCCCAGATGTAATAGCTGTTGAGACGGCTGCAAGTGGCTCTTGTCCTGATTGATTATGAAGCCGTGTGCTTGCATGAGGCTGACCGACTGTTCTACGTCTACTGCCGCTCTCGCCTTCGACTCTGACCTTATCAAAATGTTGTCGAGGTATGGGTATGCATGTATCCCCCGCAACCTTAGGTGAGCTATCACCACCACCATTAGTTTGGTGAAGACTCGTGGTGCTGATGACAGGCCGAAAGGGAGGGCTCTGTACTGATAAAACTGATGCTCGTAAGCAAACCTGAGGTAACGGCGTGAGGACGGGTGGATCGGTACGTGCAGATAAGCCTCGGATAAGTCCAGTGATGCTAGCCAATCCCCGGGAAGAATCGCAGATTTTATAGTTTGGAAAGACTCCATGCGAAAAGCCCTTTTCCGCACATACCGATTCAGCCTTTTCAGATTGAGGACCGCCCTCCATGAATCGTCCTTTTTTGGGACAAGGAACAATAAGGGGGGGAAAACCCCGGGGTCGGGGGATACCGGAACACATTCTATTGCATGGATATCCAGGAGGTGTTGGATGGCCTCCTGCATTAACATTTTCTTTACTGGGTTCCTTGAAGTGGGTGTTTTGAAAAAGAAATCTGGGGGGTTGGAGAGCAACTCTATGCGATAACCGTGGTTTACAGTCTGCAATACCCAGTGATCTGACGTAATTTTCCCCCATGACTGAGCAAACACCTGTAACCTGCCCCCGACCGGGTACGGGTCATTGCTTACAGCTCCGGCGGTCCTGTGGGGGGCCGAAAGAACCCGTTTTCTTGTTTGTTCCCCTCTGTCTGGCATTCCAGGATTGGCGCCATGGTTGTCTGAACTGGGTACCTCTGATGTCTCTGTCTCTGAACCCGTCTCGGAAGCCGGAAGATCCCCATCGCTGGAAAGATCTGTAGGGACGAAAGGAGCTTTGAAAACCTGCACCCGCTCTAAAAGACCTTCTGTCCCCCCAACCCACGGGCATAGCCTTTTTCTTGTCATGGGTTTCAACCAAAACTGGTTCGAGCACTTCGCCAAAGAGCTTTGCGCCTCTAAAGGGGGTGGATGCTAATGCCGACTTAGACTTTGAGTCGGCCCTCCAATGCCTTAGCCAAAGACCCCGTCTAACAGCCACGTTTGCTGCCATAGCTCGGGATGCATGCTGCAGGCAATCCAAGCTCGAGTCTGCCATAAGGGCCGCGGCCCTAGCTATTTTATTTAGCCCCTGTCTCAGCTTGGGAACTTCTGGGGGTACCAGCTTAGCTAATTCTTTAGTCCATAATATAGTAGCTCGAGCAAAAACTGAGTTGGTTGTCGCTGCCCTGATAACCGTTGCCAAAGCTTCATGACTTTTCCGCAAGAGGTGGTCTGTTTTCTTCTCCTCAGGTGATTTGAGGAATTCTTCTCCTTCTTTGCTGACCAAGGCACCAGTCACCAACTGGGCCACCAGCCCATCCACGACAGGAACCGCTAACAAAGACATAATGTCAGGAGGTAACGTATACAACTTTTTTGGAAAATGAAGAGCGGGCTTGGAAGCTACAGGGACCCCCCACTCTGCCAACATCACTTCCTTGAATAGGGAAGGAAAGGGGACAGTGGCTGGAGAAGCGGAAGTCGATGGGAATACTTCCTGGTCCAACCCTGCCACAGGCGGGGAGCCAGACTCACTTGAAACATTTTTAATAGCCCTCTTTGCCTTAGCTAATAATATTTCAAATTCAGCCGTGGAAAAAAGTCTGGTAGAGTTAGGTTTATCTGAGGGAGCTTGTTTATCAGAGAGCTCTCCCTCTTCTCTCTCCGAGTCCTCCGAATCCAGGTCCCTTGGCATGGCTAAGGACTGTGATATGCTAGATGGCAAGGTCCCCCTAATCTCGGGTGGTGCTGTTCTAGAAACCCTAGCGCTCACTGCCTGCTCCCCTATGGAGCTTCTAGTGACCCCTGCTTGCTCCCCAATGGCGATCAGAGCTGTAGCTTCTATGGACCTTTTTTCCCGAGGAGCCCCTTCTCCCGCCACACGAGAACACTTTGGCTGTGGGTAACTCTCCTCTTCCGAAGAAAAGATATCATATAGCCCCTGATGGCGGCATCTCCTTATTTTTCTGGCCATCCAAACACGTTTCCCCACCGGGATAGGTTGTCTAATCGGGCTCGAACCCGGAGAAGATGAGAAAGATGGCTGCCGGCCCCTGCGCGGGGGCGCCATAGGATCAGGGCCTCCCATAACAGCAACCGCAGTTTCTGTGCCCTGCAGACCCGCTCCCCTTTCAGACTGAGACAGCAGGGGAGAAACCACCGCCATACATTGTTTTTGTATAAAGGCGCTCAGCCAAGAAAGCTCTTTGGACGAGAGTAACTCTCCATTCGGTCCCGAGAGCCCAGTGCTGGGACCCGCTAAACCCGCTCCCCCCGAAACTCTCACTGCCTCGTTTCCTTGTTGAGGATCCGGCCCATCCAGGCGTTCCGCTGCCCCCGCCAGTGCTCCCGGCAAGATATTCATTTGAGCGGCGGGAGCTAAGGCAGAAATCGGAGCGGAGCTCAACAAAATGGCGGGCGCTGTTTCGGCAGGAAAAGCCGTTTGCCCTCTTTCCCGCTGCTGGCTTCTAACGGCCCGAAGCTGCAGACGTTCACTGGGGGCGCTTTCGCCAAGGAAGCTTTTCTAGTTTTCTTCTTTTTCTTTATTTTTGTACCATCTGTGCCTTCAAGGTGCTTGGATTTTTTAAGCAGCTTGGTCGGTCTTTCCAAATCAATGCGCTCACTGCTCTCTCCCGCAAGCGGGATAGAGAGGGCTGCCACGACAACATTTCCTCCCTCCCCAACTCCCGAAGGAGCCATCGGGGTGCTTTTAGGGGTATCTGATAGAGGGCCCTCTGACAGGGATCCTCTAAGCATGTCGCCCGTATGAGAAATTTCCATTTAGAAAGCGCCTGAGACTTGCGATCGCAAGAGGTGGGGGGGGGGATTAAGTCAGTAAACAACACAGACAGGAGGACTAAGAAGGTAGAATACACGCGGGGCAGACAAGAGGTAAAGACTCACGAACATCTGAACAGCAAATGCTCAGCAAACTCCTTCCCCCCCACCTTGCACACAGTAGAAAAGATGAGAAAAGACGGAGGTCCAGCGAGAGAACTGTCCTGGAGTGAAGACAGGACCAGAACTGGGTACTAGGGGGCAGGACTGAGAGAGTAGTTGACGTGCTAGTTTTTCATTGGCCCTGTCTTGGAGCATGCGGAGACTGACATCCCATCAAGTTACGGATGCCCTCCCCATATCCAGGAAAAATGAAAGCCCCCGTCCCCTGTCACCCGCTTTCCACGCTAACAGCATTTGCTTGAAGAGACAGGTATTCATTCCTCCCCCTCCTTGCCCAGTGATTCAGAACACTGGTGGCCCCAGCATTCCTTGTCACAGGGAAAAACCTCTCCGCAAGTACAGTGTTTGTCTCTTCAGACAAACACTGTCCTCAGGGAGAGCAAGGGGCAGGGCAGACTTTCTGATCACAACAGTGCAGGGAGAGGGCCTTTTCCAGACAGGCTTTGATTGATTGATTGATTGATTGATTGATTGATTGATTGATTGATTAAGTGCCATCAAGTTGGTGTCGACTCTCAACAACCACATAGATAGATTCTCTCCAGGATGATCTGTCTTCAGCTTGGCCTTTAAGGTCTCTCAGTGATGCATTCATTGCTGTCGTAATCGAGTCCATCCACCTTGCTGCTGGTAATCCTCTTCTTCTCCTTCCTTCAACTTTCCCCAGCATTATGGACGTCTGCACATAATGTGTCCAAAATATGATAGTTTGAGTCTGGTCATTTGTGCCTCGAGTGAAAAGTCTGGATTGATTTTGTTCTATGATCCATTTGTTTGTTTTCCTGGCTGTCCATGGTATCCTCAAAAGTCTTCTCCAGGACCAAAGTTCAAAAGTGTCAATACTTTTTCTATCTTGCTTCTTCAAAGTCCAGCTTTCGCATCCATAGAGTGTCATGGGAAAAACCATTGTCTGAACAATTCTAATATTTGTAGGTATAGACACATCACAGCATCTAAATATCCTTTCCAAGGCCTTCATTGCAACCCTACCAAGTGATAGTCTTCAGTGTATTTCTAGACTGCTGGACCATCATATAATATCCTTAATTTCACATGCTAGCAAAATAATGCTCCTAATCATCCAACACAATTTAGAGCCCTACGTGGAAAGGGAAATGCTGGATGTTCAAGCTGGTTTCAGAAAAGGCCAAGGAACAAGAGACATCGTTTCTGATGCATGCTGGATAATTGAGAAAGCCAAAGAATACCAAAAAGAATTCAGTATGCGCTTTATTGACTACAGAAAAGCCTTCAATTGCGTCGACCATGTCAAGTTGTGTAATGTCCTTAAAAAAATGGGTGTCTCAGAACATCAGACAGGCTTTACTACAGGATTAAGAGGGGGAAATAATGAGAGTTATGGGGCATATCAGATATTTTGAATTTGCCCAAAAACCCAACGCAAAAAGTGGAATTTTTTACCCCAGACATAAATCGGGCTAAGCTCCAATGTGCAATGAAAAACCCGAATCATGTATGGAGTGCTCCCCGATAGCTTGCAGGGACTTTGGCGTAAATCTGGATGATATGTGAACATACACCTGCCCTTCCAAAGTAAAATCACCATCTGGCAGGGCTCCAGGATTTCCCAGTAGCATTTGTAACCATGTAGATGTCTCCCAGACAGGAGGGCCGGCTCAGAGCACCCCTAAACATGTCTCCATGTGCTATTGTGAATATGCGAGTGCCACAGGCTTTCCACTCCTCTTGTACAACACCTACTACTCTCCTAGCTGTGCCTGGAGTGAAGGCAGACTGGCAGTCCCACTGACTCACTTCCACAACAGCCTAAGCAAAGGAAAGGGAGGGAGGTCGTTTTGAGCCTATTAATTTAAGCATCCCACAAAGCTTTTGTATTAAACATCCAACTTTATCAAAGTTTCCCCTGCATGTCATAAAATGTTCCCACTCTGTTTTGGCTTTGGATGCCAGCCAAATACATACTCCACCCACCTTACATATTCTTGGCTCTCACAGACTTTTGCTAAAACAGCTGCAAATGTACTATTGGGGGACGAAAGAGACTGAGCCCATTCAATCAGATCTTATGTCTCCAAGAGATTGGCCAATCAGCACATACCAGAGAGAGTTACAATAAGGCCGCAATGGTTGAAATCACCATTTTAAAGGCAGCCACTGCCTCCCTAAGGACCTGACGGCAGAGCCAGCAGAGCAGAAAACATTGCTCCCTGATGTTGTCAGAAGACTGGAATGCCCTTACAAGAGACAAGGGTGCAGATTTATACAAGGCAAGTAACAGCAACCTTCAGTCCTGCCTCAGCAGCTTTTGAAATGTTTCTATCAATCACAAAACATTTCACTAACCATGAATGTAGCTGAGCCATCTCAGCATGAAATAGTGGGGAGTTTCCTACTTTCTCATGGCTTCTGCTAAACAAGATTAAAATGCCACACATTTCAAATTAAAGCTCTTTCTGCTTTTACCATTTCATACTCTTATGGGAACAAGTTTAATAAAGATCTAGACTTCAATACCTGGACTAAATAATAAGTTCCTCCTGTACAGTTTTGGAGATGAGCAAATTGTTTATATATAGGCCCATATAAGTGCTTTGAATATTACTGAAATTCTCAATTCATGAAATAATCAAAAACAGATTTGAAAAACATTAGGCAAGTGTCTAATACACTCTTAGATCATTTTGCACAAATGTTGTTCTTCCCTCCCCACCCAGCATTAATTTCCAGTTCAGTTATTCTGACATTTTCCCAAGAAACTGATCCAAAACCATCATAAGATTGGAATGCAAATGATTATGCTACAGATTCTCCATTAGATCATTTAACACTAAATAGGGGTGACAGTGTCCCCAGCTTTATCTCACAAATATCCATATTTCAATCACCTGCCTCTCCAACCAACAAGAACAGCTGATAGCAGATACTGTACTGACTACTGTTCCCTCTAACAGGGATTCCCAGATGTGGTTGACTACAACTCCCAGAATCTCCAGCTGCAATGGTTTTCACTTGGGCACTGTGGGAGTTGTAGTCCACAACATCTGAGAATCCCTGTTAGAGGAAACACTGGTACTGACATCTTTAAAACAAAAGAAATGTATCCACTGACTGAATAGCTGGTTGATATTTCAGAACAAAAATCAATTTAATACCAGAAGCAAAATACTGGCCCTCTGACCAAAACAATAAAAGTGACCTGAGTAACAAGAAGATATCAGAGAGCAAGCTAAAGAAGAACATTTTATTGCACACATATGTGTGCACACATCACCAATCCATACACACAGATCTCACAAATACCTACAGGGATCACAAAGCCAATGGTTTAAGAGAAGTGCTTACAAATTCACTCATGAATTCAAAAGCAATATAAATCATACTTTAAGGTACTCTCCTTAATTTAAATGAATTTTTCAAGGGAAAGTACAGTATGGGTATATGGAGGCCAAATTAACATGGCACAGAAGTTAGGGCAAGTACTTGCAATATCCATGCTTTTCAGTGCATGAGGAAATTGTTTAAGACCATTGCCTCCAATGCCCTTTTCCTTCAGTCAAGGGTCCTCCTAGCTGACCTCTAACTTTTCCACCTCCTTTTTCTATTAGTTTTCCAGTCTCCCTGCCTCCTTATACAACTGTCTGAATGTACGGAAAAGAGCTTTTTCTCAGCCAAGTTTTTCCATTACTTTTCCATTCACAAAACAGACCTGTTTGGACTGTTGTAAAAACTCTACTGCTGACAACATCTCCCAGGAAATAGTTGCCTGAGAATATTCCACAGCATGATATCAGTTCTGCCAGTAGGTGCCAGAGCCTTCATTCCCACAGTTGGCCTACTGGAGTGAAGAACATAAGAACAGCCCTGCTGGATCAGGCCCAAAGCCCATCTAGTCCAGCATCCTGTTTCACACAGTGGCCCACCAGATGCCACTGGAAGCCTACAAGCAGGGCATGCCCTCTCTCCTGCTGTTACTCCCCTGCAACTGGTATTCAGAGGCATCCTGCCTCTGAGGATGGAGGTGGCCTACAGCCCTCCAACTAGTAGCCATTGATAGACCTCTCCTCCATGAAGTTATCCAAACCCCTCTTAAAGCCATCCAGGTTGCTGGCTGTCACATCTTGTGGTGAAGAACTCTGTGGGGCTCAAACTAGCCTCCTGCACACTCTTCCACTTACATGGAAGTAGTGATCCCACCTTTATAATATAAAGTTGCTTGGGCCTCACTGACTGACTGACTGACATGAAACTCCTAGACCAAACCACAAAAGATAGAAACATGCTGTTTTCGAATGTAATTCCAGACTGTGCCCAGACTATTCCCCCCACCAAAAAAACCCAAAACCCCTGGGGGGAAAACATTATCTTCCAGGTAAACTCTCCCATTGGAAAGCTTGAGGAATAAGACTTCATAGAGCTAGGAAAAGCCTAGAGTCACCATGAGACAAGATGTTAAGATGCTTGCAAACTGCAAACCCTCACTGACTCATTCACTCACTGACATGACACTCCCAGACCAAACCACAAAATACAGAAATATGCCATTTTCATAGGTAGGTTCCAGACCTTGTCCAGACTACAAAACCAATCCAACCCCCCCCCCCCCAAATAAAATGCTTCAATGCACTGGGAAATGAGGGAAAGTTCTCCCATTGGATAGCATGGATCTTGAAACCTCATAGACCAAAGAAAAGACTAGACTCATAGTGACATAAGATTAGGGATATGCACGGAACCGTGGCAGGGAGGATCAAAGGTGGCGGGGGTCTCCCTTTAAGAGCGGGGGAGGGTGCACTTACCCCTCCCGCTGCTTTTCCTCTGCCAGCGTCCGTGTTTCTTAATGCCCATCAGGGCGGCAGTGTACCTCCCTGCCGCCCCGTTGCCCTCGTCTTCAGGATATGACTGGAAGTTGGTGACGCACCTGCGTGTCACACTCTAGCCCATAAAGGGCCTCTGAACCGGTTCCGTGCACATCTCTGCATAAGATGTCAATATGTTTGCAAACTGCAAGCTGTTCTACTAGTATCATATATAGGGGGATTGGCTAGAGTCCTGAAATTTGTCTTGGATGACATAGATTATTTTGATCCATTTCAGCCTAGTTTTCAGCCTGGTTAGGAGACTGCAACCTTGGTAATCTTGCTGGAAACCCTACACCAGGAACTGGATGGGGGAAGTATGTCCCTGTTGGTTCTGCTGGATCTCTCAATGGCTTTTGATATCATTAATCCTAGTATCCTTCTAGACTGCCTGACCAGGTAGGACTCAGGGTTGCAGTATTATGCTGGTTCTGGTTCTAACAAGAGATTAGATTCCAGAAGGGGGAGCTCAGAGCCATCTTAGCCATTCACTATGGAGTCCCAGCATTCCTCTCTGTCCCTAATGTTGTTAAGTTGAGTACATGAAATTAGTGGAAGAGGTTATCTAAGAATTCAGAATATGACGTTTTCAATATATACAGATAGATGCCCAAGTCTAGCTCTGATTTTCCATATTATTCCAAGGTGGCAGTGGTAACTCTTAGCTGGTGGATGCAGGATTAATATGAGCCAAAGCCAAGACTTAAGCCAGACAAGACAGAAATGCTCTGGTCTGAGAATGGATATCTGGTCAGTTCTGGATGGGGTGGGACCACAGTTATAACTCCACTTCCAACTCATCACGCAAGAGCAACATCTTGACAGTGCCAAAGGGCTTTAGTTTGGAAGCACCACTACATCTTCCTTGCAAATGAAGGTGGTTAATTACTAATATAACCCCCTTTCACCACTGTTGGACATTCCTGCCTCAATTCAGTAGGTAGGAGGATGGATGCTGGAGGACAGGAGCAAAAGGAGGGTTTTCATTGCACTTATTACTCAAGGGGTAAGGAACAAGTTGTGCATACCTTTAAGGAGCTTTCCACTAGTGCTTTCCATCTTAACAACAACTACTCCTGCAAACAATGCTATAGTACTGATTTGGGGAAAATGCAGTTTGAGGATTCTTTACGTTTATATGCAAATAAGACTTCAGCTTCTTCTCTGATTCAGTTCAGCATGGATTGCCCTGACTAGAGCTAATCTGTGCTGCTTTTCTATCAATGTTTACCCCTCCTAATTTTTTGCCCAGATAACTCTTAACTCCATGGAGCTAGAAACCCTATATATTTAGGTCTACCAGATCCTATCCATAAAGGTGGAGGCAGGGAGGAAGGATCTCCCAGATGTTAATTTTCCTGTTACTGCAATAGGAAAAGTTATATCTGATTACATTCTCTCTTCTGTGCAACTTTTAAAGACATAGGAGCCCTTCCATGGCCTGGATCTGGCAACACAATCTCATCTACAAGCAGAAACAGCAAGTTTGCACTAGCTAGAAATGCTTTTTGCTTTTCATATCAATACCTGACCAACATCAGGGTCCAATTTGCTTCTGGCATAGTCCCCAATTGGCTAAGTAAGTCTATTATTTGCATTCAGTCAAGCCCGAATAGTTATGGTAGTGTTGCATATATAATGAAAAACTTATGAACTTAATATATCTAAAACCAAACCAAACAACCAATTAACAGAAAAACTGGCAGGGATATGCCTTTTGGTATTTTTGAACTATCGATTATTGTTGTTTGGATTTGCTCCCAAATGCTTCCAGCTTCAATATGCCAATGCACCCGTTCCTGACAGAGAAGTTCCAGATTACGGTGATGATCAGCTACTTGTAATCTCCCTGGGAGATAATATCCCAGCAGAGTTCAGTTCTATCTCCCCACCCCACCCCACCCCGATCACCAAGAATATGAAGCCACTAGGTAAAACTGGAAAGATACACAGAGTTTTGTGTCTTCAGAATGTCGATGACAATAAACTCTTTCTCTGCTAACCCAGATTCTCCAGTGTTGGTCACAGAAGGTGACCACTCAGTAGGTGGTCACTGATGGAGACTGGGCACTGGTGAAACCATTTGAAATTAAATCCAGACAAGACTGTATTATCATCAGCAGGGTCTGCAAGTTGGGGAGAACAGGAACTCTTGCATCTGAAGTGCAGCCCTTCTGGTCAGATTATCACCCTCAAGGCTCTCCGGGGTCCGTTATCTGGGATTCCCGGGTTGCGGTGGTGGCGGCCGTGGCAGCAAGGGAGTGCCAACTTCTCAAGGGAGTGACCATAATTCATGCCTTTGTAACCATGAGCACCTAGACTACTACTGTAATGTGTCAATTTGTGGCTGCACTTGCTAATAGTTCAGATGCTTCAGCTTATGCAGAACACTACCTCCAACTGGGGATGGGTTTCCAAGAGCACAATACACAGAGCATCTCTGTCTGTGCTGGCTCCCTATTGCCTTCCAAACTCATCCATCCATCCATTTATTTTAAGCATTTATATCCCCGCTTTCGTCCATGGCACGGGTGATAGGCGATTAAGTGACGTGTAAGCAATGCCCTCACTCTTACATTCCATCGTGATCCTGAAGCTGGACCAAGAGTGCCCTTCTACATTCATCATCTTTTTATCAAAGTGATTTGCTAGATGGTGATATTCCTTCTCCCAGGAGAGCTGCAGAAGTCTGAGTTTGAACATCTTCCAGGCAGCATACAAGACGTTCCTCATTCAGCTAACTATAACTAGAGATGGAATTGTATGGGGTGAATAGTTTTAATATTGGTTACGTTTTATTTATTTTCTCTAGATGGTTTTTTAATACATGTTTCAACATAAGACTATCTGCTCTGCCTTCAGGATGGGATCTGACAAATCTGATAAATAAAATATCAGTATGTTTTAAGACTCCCATCCTCACTGGAGCATGTTAGTATAAGCCCCGTGTATTTCATAGGAACATAGGAAGCTGCCATATACTGAGTCAGACTTGTCCCCCTTAGCTATGGGGACAAGTCATACTTGCTACCACAAGACCAGCTCTCCTCTCTGAGCTTTCAGGTGAGCTTGTGGTAGAACAATACTTGTACGCCTGGGCTGCCCATTATAGTTTAAGGAAATCTCTCTAACAAAGACAACAGTGGCAGCCCAGGGGGTTGAACAGCCCTTGACATAATTGTTCCTCCCCCTTTGAAAGCAAATTAAATACTGCAATACTACAGAAGACACATTTTTAGGAAGAGAGGCAGGAAGGCAGGCAAACAAAACTTGGCTCACTAAGATCATCTGTGCCTGGTTTTGACAACTTCATAGGTGTGATGTGATTAAAAAAATGAAGTCTAGCCAATAAGAGTCATGCAGTTTTGGCAGGGGAGATTCCACAAAGTCTGGTTTCAGACCCTTTTCTTACGCAAATAAAGCACTTTACTGATCAAAGGTACCCTTGTTCACCCCCATGTCTTCTCTCCCTCTCTGCCCCCCACCCAGCTTCCAGCTGTGCCAATAACAGTCCAAGCTGTTCAAGAAGGGGGTAAAAGCCCCACTTTCTGATGGGAACAACCTGTCACATTTTCCATCCTCCCATCAGCATCTTCCTGGTAGATTACGGGAAAAGATGTCACACTGTGTAGTGAATTATTCCTCTGCTACCTACTGAAGATATTTTGCATAGAGCAGCTCAAATCCACTGATTAATTTATTTGTTTTTAAAAGCTGCAGGCATTTCTGTGTTACAAGTTCCCCGCTTTAGGAGCTTGAAACAACCAATGAAGCAGACCAGATTGCTGGATTAATCTGTGAATGTGACCCAAAAAAAGCTCCCTAGAATGGTGTTTTGAAGAGTGTACTACAGAATCCCCAAAATGTCCACTGACAGAGCAATCTTGTCCTCAAGTTATGCCTCCTGGGAAGGGATAGGATCACTCTTCAGTCCCCCTGCAATCTGTGGTTAGGGTGTCTTGAAGTACAGCACTATGCCACTGGAAAAGACATAACCTCAGCTTAGCAATGGCTTTGAACTGACAGGAGATTACCAAAATCTTATACCATCAGAGCACCATCAGCACAAAGGAGAAAATGTGGGCAAAGATGGAAGCATGACATGAGAGGAACAGAGTCTGGGAGGAGCATCATGCCTGCTCCTCCTGTGATGGTGTAATGTTATGCCTGCAAAAGAGGTGGCAACAATTCAATGACCACCAGTGAAGTAATTTGAGAGCCCAAAGCACCCCCAACAAGTTAGCAAGGAGCCCAACCTCAAAGGAGGATTCCCAGAGATCCTCTATCCCCCATTCTGAGCACCTCAACCACTAAAAAAAACCCCATAGTCTCAGTTGGTGTCCTCCCCTCCCTTGTGCAATATGGGGAAACCACAGACTGGCTTAATATCCCTCCCTTATTCCACAGGTCATTGCAGTGTCTTCCACACAGGACACATGGAGTAATAAATGAATTGGTTGCAAAAAGGGAGTCCTGATGCCCACAAATCCCAAATGCACGTAAGCTCTCAACATGCACAGAAATGCTGGTTCATAGCCACCTTTGCTGGTGATCACCTAACGCTCCACTCCAGTGGAGAATTGCCACAGCTGAGTACCAGTTCATGACCCATTCTTCCTTGCAGGTCAGAGCTAGAGCAGAACAAACTGGCCCTGGAAGTTCTTCATACCTAGTTTTTAGTTCGCATCTCCTCCGTTGTGCGTTCACATATCGGCCAAATTTACCCCAAAGTCCCTGCGAGGTATCAGGGAGCACTTCACACACAATTTGGGTTTTTCATTGCATGCGCATAATGGGTTTTTCATTGCATAGCCCCATTTATACGCAGGGTAAAAAAATCCATTTTTGCATTGGTTTTATGGGGCAACTTCGAACTTGCAGTAAAGCCTTGCCAAAAAAACCCAACACCCCGCGGTAAAGCCTGCTGTCTGGGAAAGTTTCAGGAGACATAATGCAACTCCTTAAATGGAATAGGTGAGTATTGTCCTAACAACCACATTATCTTCCCCAACATCTGAATCACAGAATTGCAGCATTAGAGTTGAAAGACACCTTGGACAGAGACCTTCCCCCACCTCCACACTAGGAACTATTGCTGGAAGAATGGGGAGCTGGGCTGGGACATGTGGAAAAGCACCAAGGAAGTGACATCCACTCTCAAGTCACTCCATGAACGAAGCATCCAGTCGCAGATATGGTCAGCACCAGCTGCTGCCCTTTACTCAACCTCTCCCTGTGTCACTCTATGGGCCACAGGACACAATTCCAATTTTCACAGAGGCAAAGATGCTCCCCACCCCACTGCCATGCAGACTGCCAACAACACACACATTAACAACAGTGACCAGCTGGAAACCAGCTGCCCTGTTCCTGTGTGCGACTGACAAGCAGTATATCAATATTGGTAGTAGCAGCTGTAGTCAGGTCGGCCGCCTTTGCTCTCCCAGGGCTCCTGTGCCTTTCCGGAGTGCATGACCAGCAGCTCTGTGCTTCCGAAGAGGTGTATGGCAGGCACAGGGTAGCAGGTGTGTCCCCACTGCATGGGAACAGGGATGGCGAAAGCACAGGGACAGCCCCATTTCTGCCAATTGCTTGCAGAACAAACACTATCTCTGACTTCTACATGAGGTTTCAGCTGTGCCTCTGCTCTTAGGGGAATTAGCAGGCAAGCCACCCTTTTGACTCACCTCAGCTGCCCTCACAGTGGAACACACATTGACAGTAGGTTCACCACAGCACCCCACCGGGGCTGGGAATCTGTGTCTTGGCCAGGGCCTTGTGACTCAGAGCACTGAGAAGAGGAGCTCACTCTCCTCTCGACCCTGCCCACCCTCCTCAGTTGCTTTGGGTGTGATGATAAGGAGTGGAGGGAAAGAGATTAGTTAGCAAGCATGCTGAAGAGGCCCTGGAAATCAACCAAAAGAAGGGCTGGCTGGCTGAAGGGCCGAAATGAAAGGCATCCCAGGGGATAATGCAGTCAGAAAGCTATGTGACAGAGGCCATTGGTCCTTGCAGCACTCCCTGTGATCAACTGTGATCACTGTACTGCCTCAGACGCTTGGGTGTGCATATGGCCTTTTCCTGGCCCTTTTCCCCTGTGAGGCTTTGGCCAAGGACTGAACCTGGGATCTCTTGTACACTGAGACTGAACAGTTTCACCGGAATACAGAGCCCAAATGGGATACATTTGAGCCCTGCAGTTCAGCTCTATGGGGAAGTACTCCCTGACTGCTGTACCTGGCACAAGTGGGAAATAATTGGGTGTGTCACAGCAATTGGAGAACTACAAAGTCCTCATGAGGGGTGTGAGTCTCCAGTCTACTCCATGTCTGTATAGCTAGCAAACTGCCCAGTGGGATGGGACGTTTCAGTTCCAGCCCTGCCGCTCCTAACCACCCGTATCTGACATCTTAGTTGTTGGCAGAACGTGCAAAAGGAAGCTTTGCCTTGTACTTCAGCATCTCTCTATGGAAGGATTCAGAACCACGCCTACTGTTTCTCATCTACTGTGTCTCACTGTTTCTGCAATGCTCTTTTTCACTCAGCTACTGGGCAATTCTTGGTTCCTATGAGCTTCCAGTCGGGGATCCCTTGCATTCCTGGCCCTTTCCCTTGCAAAAACGAAAACCTTTGCATCTCTCAGACTACATGGAGTGCCCCGATGCATGTCAGTGTGGGAGCGTTCTTCTCATGGAAGGACTTGATATCTTTGCCTGAAGAGTCTATGAGCTACTGAGGCATCTAACCCACTGGGCTATGGAGTGACTTACCCCTGCAGTTAGAATGGCAGCTCTTTCCTTAGTGGGGTGGCAGCAAGGTTGCCACCAGGAGGTGGTAAGAATACCTATCACTGTGGTTAAATTGGGTTTTGTTTCTCTGGCTACTGGTGCTTCTGCTACTGGTTGGGCACAGGATCAGTATTAGCCCTAGCACAGCAGTTACCTGGCATAGTGGGATCACAGGTTCGCCCTACCCAGCAACTTTAAAACAAATATTTATGTTAAGAGTGAATGTCTGAAGTGTGCCAACTGCTTGTATGTAGCAGATGTATATGTGAATGCTGACAATCTCAGATAAATTTCTGAATAACTGAACTCTGATATTTGTATTTATTTTTACATTTGAAAAACACATGTGTAACAGCACAATTAACAAATATATAATAAATTGGTGAATATCAGCAGTCAGCTAAGTGTGATAGTCAGCGAATTCCCTGAAGAATGTCAACAAAGTGGGGGCGCATATTACTTTTGGACATTCACAATGCATATACACTTGAGCTCGCCAGTCCTGAAAGACAAAGTTACACAGCAACTATATTAATTTGTAGTGTGTGTGTGTGTGTGTGTGTGTGTGTGTGAACAACTACATTAACATGTGTTAATCTACAATCCAAATAGGGAGTTCCTAGATTAAGTCACTCATAATCAGTGGCCAAAGGCCAAATTAGACTTGATGTAGGATACTATCTGCCATGCTTTCTAAGATGTTTTTACTTCACTCCTACCACGAGGATCAAACTTCATCAGAGCAGATTCACAAGCAGAGGGGCTACTTAACATTCTCCACAGGCCATTTGCTTGATCAAAATAACACATAGGAGCTGCTTTCCCACTAGCAGTGTAGAGACACCAGATCCCTGTATCTCGCCCCAACCCCGGCAGGGAGAAAAGCAGTTTGGAAGGGTGATTTTGATCAGGCAAATGGCCCACAGGGCAGGGGTGACAAGCTATTTATTTATTTGTTTATTTTTTCTTTCTCTATTTATTTATTTGTATTTAAATATGTATACCCTGTTCCTCCAGTATGTTCAAGGTGATCTTCCAATCCCTTCCCCAGGGAGTAAGGTTCAAAAAAACACCCAGAGAGGCCCAGTTCCCCACCACCTCCTGCTGCCCTCCTTGTCTAGCCCGCCAACTTTAGAGAGAGGAAGAAAGGGAGCCACCAGCAGTTTCCCTTTATCCTCGACTCCCAGCATGCTCTGTGAAAGCACAGGGGTGGGCAGAACTGAAGCAGGGCCCCATTCAAAGTAGGCTCAGCAGTTCCCACGGTTCTGCTCGTGATTCTGCTCAGGCAGGGGCATTTGGTATTTCAAGCACCCCTGCACTGAATTATCACCACACCATTGCCACAGAGAAATTATTAAGTACTCTCCACCTGGAGACAAGAGAGCTCAAGCAAGGCAAAGTAGTCCACAACCCATCAGCCATTTTGCCACTGAGGTGGCAGAGGTGAGGCAGAGGCATGCTGGCCTGAGCGATGAGCCATTTCTTCCTTGCTCTGGTGAGAGAGACGCAGCTCCCTTATGAAAGAGCCCCAGATGTTCCGTAAGTTGCCAGAGAACCAAAGGGCCTCCCCCTGCCCCCAAAGAAGGCTCCCACAGGGCCTCCCACCCACCCCCCCCCCCGCATCCCTTGAATACCTCCCGCCTGTGAAGAAGATTCAACACTGGCATGAGGACAGGCCAAGATGGATTCTCCCAAGACTTAGTCAGCAATCAGGCAGTCAAGTTGAAAGAGGAGGAAAATGATTTCGGGGGCCTAGTACCTAGTGCATAGTACATAGGTAGCTGCCATATACTGAGTCAGACCACTGGCCTATCTAGCTCAGTATTGTCTACCCAGACTGGCAGCGGCTTCTCCAACCCGCCTTCCCCCCTTCAGGTCTGAGGTCTCCCCGCAAAGAGCGGCAGGCATGATTCTCTCCTTTGTTCCACAAGCCTCCGCTTGCCTTGTACAATTCCTCCCAGGCCATGGTACGGAACTTAACATTTTTCACCTCCTGAGTTAAATGCTGGCATTTGAGAAGGTGCGACTATAGAGCTTCTCCTATATTGTGGTAAATCACATCTCTTAAATATTGCCGCGAGGGAATGAGAAGTAGTTTTTCGACAGAAAATTACGTCCATTACATGTACGTCTTTACTCAGAGCCAAATCACAGTGGTCCAGGGTGGGATTTACTGCCTGGACTTAATAGAAAAGGAGGGAAAGAATGTGTGCAGGGAAGAGGGCAGGAGGCAACCCACCAGGGACCTCCGATCTTCATAATGCATATTCTGTCCTTCTGCCCGAAGCAGCTTGAGTTTATTTTCTTTAAATCACTTCCACATTTCCCAGCCCTAATTACCAAATATTTTGTCTCTGACCTCATTTTCCAGGGGGGAGGGCGGCAACTCTGCAAAGTCAAACACCATTCCTTCCCTTCTGGTCACCAAAGGCTTGGGCTTTATGAGCGAGATGCCAGGCGGGCCTAACACTTCGAGGCTCTGCGAAGAAGAGGACTGCTGCAAAGAGCAAGCAGGTGCCCGCAACAAACCCTGAGACTGGGGAGAGGTCTCTGTCCTTCCTGGGCCCCAGCCTCTCGTTGTCTTCTTCAGCACAAATAGCCGCTCCTTCACGGCAAACTTGGGCTATGCAACTTTGTTCCTGCCCAAGCCACTTTCCCCCATGAACAACGTTTCTCGCAGCAGCAAAGCCGTGCTCCTTTTCACACGACCCATCTGAAAGCTTTCGTGGGGACGCAATCATCAGCCTCTTTGTAAAGCTGTTGCTTCCATGGAAAACGGGATAGAAACCAAGCCAGTTCTTTTGCCCCAGACGCTGCGCTGATTCCCTCCAAAGCCCTCCCCGTGTTTGTTTCCCCGGGCAGGCATGTGCCGCTGGGCGCCACTCACTCCCTGCCCTCGGCTTGCCCGCAGAGCAGCAGCAGCAGCCGCCAGCCCTGGCCTGAGGGGCCTTGGCCCTTGGCCTGGCCCCTGGAATTCCAGCAGCTTCCCCCTCCTCCGCCCCCGCAGCCCCGCTCCTTCCTTCCCAGCCCAGCCAGCCCTTCTGCCTCAAACGGCGCGGCGGCGCCTTTCCCAACATGTTGCCTGTGCCAAGACGAGGCGCACACAGAGGCCGGCCTCTCTCCCTCGCGCAGATTCGCGCATCCTCCTACCTCCGCCCGAGGCGAGCCCGAGGCGATCCCCAGCAGCAGGACGGCGACGACGACGGAGAGGCTCTTCCACAACTGCGAAGGGAAGGAGAGGAAAGAGAGCCGCGAGAGGCTGAGTCCGTGCAGCGGGAGGGCGAGAAAACTTGCTCCTTCGGCTCCCTCCCTCCCTCCCCCCCGCCTCCCGACCCGGGGCCAGCTTCCGATCCCGACCCTCGGCAGAGACGCCCCCGCCCGCTCACCATCTTGCCGAGTCCTTCTTCTGCAGCCGCCGGCGGGACTTCACGAGGAGGAGGAGGAGGAGAGGCTGCTGGACGGCCTTTCCGACTTCTTTCTCTCCGGGCAATGAGCGTGAGGGTCGCGGATGCATGGAATGGAAAGGCGCCCGCTGCCAGCAGCTCCTCCCCGCCGCTGCCGCCCCTCGCGGCCGCCCTCCTCCTCCTTCTCCTCCTTCCTTTCCTTCCTTTTTTCCATCCCACCCCTTCCCCATCACAGGCGAGACATACCGAGGGGGAGGGGGAGCGGGAGCGGGGGGGGGTCGTCTCTGCTGCTGGCGGGACGAAGCGCCCTGCAGCGGAGAAGGCGGGGGAGCGCCGGCTGGCTGTCCAGCTCGGGGCTCCAGCCCCAGGTTGCCCACCGCAGTGTGGGGTTTCAGGCAGGCTTAGCTGGAGCGAGGTCGGCAAGGTGGTCGGGGCGCTGGGACCCAGCTGTCTGGTGTGCCACGCCACCCTGGCTGCGCCTCCTAAGAACAGCCCAGCGGGATCAGGCCCAAGGCCTCTCTAGTCCAGTTCAGCATCCTGTTTCACACCACGCCGGGCGTGGCCCACCAGATGCCTCTGAGAAGCCCACAGGCAAGCGCTGAAGCCCTCTCTCTTGCTGTTGCTCCCCTGCAAGTTGCAACATTGTGCCTCTCAGGCTGGAGGTAGCCTATAGTCACCAGAGAAGTAGCCAGGGGTGTAGCTATAATTGAGCGGATGGGTTCAAAGAACATGGCCCCCAGCTCCACCCCTCCCTATCTTCTTCATTATCTGAGGGGCCATTATCAGAGATGGGCAAACACTGGCCCCCTCTCCCCTAGCCACACCCCTTTAGCCATTGATAGACCTGCCCTCTATTAATTTGTCTAAGTGCCCCTTTTAAAGCCATCCATGCTAGTGGCCATCACATCCCGTTGCAGAGAATTCTATAGATTAAATATGTGCTGGGTGAAAAAGGACTTCCTTGTCAGTCCTAAATTTTCTGGCCTTCAGTTTCATGGGATAGCCCCTGGTTCTAGAGTTGTGAGAGGGGGAGAAAAATTTCTCTATCCACTCTCTTTCCTCCATGCATAATTTTCTACACCTCTCTCATGTCTCCCCATAGTTGCCTTTTTTCCAAATGAAAAAGGCCCAGATGTAGTAGCCTGGTCTCAGAAGGAAAGTGCTCTGGGAGCATCCCCAGATGGTGCTTTTAGCTCACTTCTCCACTGGAATGGAGGGTATGCATACGCACATCGGCCAGATTCATGCTGAAGTCCATGTGAGATATTGGGGAGCACTTCACACACGATTCAGGTTTTTCATTGCATGTTGGAGCCTAGCCCCATTTATGTCAGATTTTTTAAAAAATTATATTTTATGTCATTTTTTTAAAAAAACCTCTTTTTGTATTGTTTTTGTGGGGCAAATTCTAACTTGCAGCACAGCCTCACAGTAAACCCACAGTAAAGCCTGATGCCTGGGAAGAAAGCTCCAAGTGAATCTCAGGGGCCAGCTGTGGGCCTTTTGATGGCCCTGGGTTTCCAGTCAGTGTCTGATTGCGTTGTACCCTTGACAGATATTTGTAATCTGAAGGGGCTAAAATTCACAACTCTTATGGGGGAAATGCATCAACTCCTTTCTGCATGAGATGAGATCACAGAAGTGTGGAAAGTGAGCATGTAAGTTGTATGCATCAGGGAAAGCCAAGGAGGCAGGGAAAGGAGTGCCCAGTCAGTGATTCAACAAGCCACTAACTGGGGGAGATCTTAAGAACATAAGAACAGCCCTGCCGGATCAGGCCCAAAGCCCATCTAGTCCAGCATCCTGTTTCGCACAGTGGCCCACCAGATGCCGCTGGAAGCCACAGGCAGGAGTTGAGGGCATGCCCTCTCTCCTGCTGTTACTCCCCTGCAACTGGTACTCGGAGGCATCTTGCCTTTGAGGCTGGAGGTGGCCCTTAGCCCTCCAACTAGTAGCCGATGCAATGGAGTATCTTCAGGGGCCAATTGGCCCCCTCCCCGGTAGAGATGTGCACAGAATCCGTTTGGAAGCCCTTTATGGGTGGAGTCTCTTGAAGCAGTGAAAAGAACAAATTCACCTTCTCTGTCCTCCTGTAAGTGCCACTGCATGGCACCATGTCTGGATGTGGGTCTGTTAATGTGAAGGGCCCTTCTGAGGAAGTGGGTGGGATATAAAAGTTTGAGCCACCAGAAACCAACTGATGTTTTTGTTTGAAATTCATCTCTTGACATTGGGGAGAAGGAGGAGCTGGGTAATATGTAGTGGCCTCCTCAAGGAGGCCTCCAGTTGCTCTTGCACTCCATTGCAAGGGGCTGGTACAGAGTGAAATTGACAAATGATTGAGAACGCTGTACTAGTCATAGTAAAAGTCTCTATGAGAACCGAATGCTATTGCATAGAAGAAACCATCAATACAAGACTGCTTTATTTAAACGGACCAGATTGAATTTCAATGCTTTATTTTAAGTAAGGCAAACACACAAAAAGAGTGGCTGACATCCTCCTGACTCAGTTGAAATTCCATTGAAATTAATAGGACAAGTTAGTAATGAGTAATTAAGTCAGGATGTCAGCCAGTATTCTTATTGTACACTAATATTGAGGAAAGAACATTAGTAAATATATTAGTATTAGTATATATTAGTATGAATATACACCACCAAAAGTTCCAATTTGGTTGGTGTGGAGCTGGGTAGCAATTGCATCCGGTCAGTCTTTTCCCCTCTTGAAGTGCGGCATCCACATTGCTGCAGCAGTCATTGTGACAATCATGCAGAAGGAGAGGTTGAGAAGTATTTGTATCTTCTGTTCGCTCATGGCCTTTCGTGTTGTGCCACTTCCACAAGGAATAAGCTCCATCCCCAAGGATTAGCCGATGCACCTGAGCTCCACCAACCATTAGTGTGGGGTTTCCTAGTAGTACAAAACCCCCAGCATTCATGGCCTCACACTTAAGAGTTCTGGTTTGTATCCAACTTGTCAGGACATGAGTTACAAAGGAGTGTTGTCTATACTTTGGGTGTATAGTTTGAACAGTTTGAACCAACATGGTGGGATGGCAAAACAAACAAACTCTTTAGGTCCCCCCTCCCAAGTGCTATTAATTTGGTTTGTATTGTATGTTACTGTTAGCACACATTTTACAAAAGGATGTTGTCTATACTTTGATTGTGTAGACATCTTGTTCCAGGATCAGCAAAAAATTAAGGTCAGTTAAGGTCCTCAATTAAGGTCCTCTAGGCTCCCCCCGCCATGTGCTGTGATTTTTTTCCCAGACTGTAAATGCAAAAGTTATATAGATGAGGACTGAAGGACATACACACAGACATGGTGATCTCATAAGTAGGGATGTGCACATACTACTTTGGGGACATCCCAGGGGGTGGGGAGAGGTTCCCTTAAGAGAAGGCAGGCAGGTCCTGTCATTTGCCATTTGTGTGCTGATGCCGCACCCACGAAGGATGCTGGGGGAAGCATCCTGTTGCCATGGCGGTGTGTTTTAAAGGAGACCCCCTTGCTGAAACATTTCAGCGCCTCTTCAAAGAGGCGTCAAAATGATTTGGGCACATCCCTACTCTTAAGCTGCCTCCTATTCAGAAAGTAGGCTAAAAATGCCACTCCATTATGGCACACCTTGATAGAACCAGGGGCAGCCCAAGGTATGGTTGTTGTATCTGTGGTGAAGTGCCAAGTGCTCCCTTGCTCCACACCTCTGCGGTGGGGGGGGGGGCAGCCCCCTTTTGTAACCAACCCTTGCATGTTTTGAAAGTGGCTCAGGGGACAAAGAGGAGGGGAAGTTGCCAGCAGCCTCCTTGTCTCTCATGCTTCTTGCAAGCTTTGCAGGGAGCATGAGGAGAGATGCTCCTTCGGAAACTTGCAAGGGTCAGATTGGTCCTGAAGAGCTACTCTGGAAACTTCAGGTCACCCTGTCAGTGTCCCAATAATCCGCTGCCCAAGGCAAACTGCCTCATCTAACTGGGCAAAGAGGCACCTTTTAAGGTGGTGATTCTCTTTATTTAGCAGGGGGAGAGTAACTGGCCCAATCCACCCCCAGCACAGCACCTCCAGTGACTGTTGCTGGTGTCTATCTTCTGTTTCTTTTTAGACTGTGAGCCCTTTGGGGACAGGGAGCCATCTTATTGATGTATTATTTCTCTGTGTAAACCACCCTGAGCCATTTTTGGAGGGGTGGTATATAAATCAAATAAATAAATAATATCTAGTAATTTTGAATGAGCATGAATAATTGAAAAAGAAAACAAAGAGGAATTTTGATGACCAGGGTGGGAAGGATTCAGAACGGTGGAGCCTAAGTTGCAGAAAATCCCTACACACACACAAACACACACACACACACACACACACAGAGGACACATCCCACTGGAACTCACAAGCACAGCACAGCATCCCTCCAGTGGCTGTTGCTGGTGTCTACCTTATGTTTCTTTTTTAGATTGTGAGTCCTTTGGGGACAGGGAGCCATTGCTTGCTTGCTTGCTTGCTTGCTTGCTTGCTTGCTTGCTTGCTATGGGAACCTTTTTTGAAAAGCAGTATATAAATATTTGTCATATTCGTATTCACAAGCCATCCCTGTAGTTATTTCAAAGGTGCACAAAAACAATATCACCGTTGAAATAAAGAAAAACAATAATGGAGAAGGCATCTGTTTTGAACCCCCAAGGAAAATTGTCCATTTCAAAATGACCAGTCTTTCACAAAGCACACTTCCAGAATGATTTTGCCAGTCTTCTCAGTCTACTTTGACCTCTGTGACACACAACCCTGTAGCAGCAGACATTGACCAACCACCAAATGGTTGAAATGCAGATCCTCAGCTCAAGAATGTCTGACACTTCCACTCCACCCTGCAGTGCTCTGAATGTGAATGGTGAGAACATTCCTCCTCTTTGTGACTGAATAAAGGATAAACTATGTTTCATGTTACAGAAGGGACTCAGCCATCATAGTCTTCATCCCTTTTTCTCGATAGGAAACTCATCTCCGCCCCAGATTGGCCTGAAATCAATGTTACATTAGAGATATGCTGGCTTTTCTCATTGGATCTAAGAGCTGTCTGTCCGTGGAAGAGTGGGAAAGTCTTCTCTCTTTAATTACTATGAGTTGGGGCCAAGGGCCAAGCTAGTTTGTCACCACCTTCCATCTGGTGTCCAAATGGTCACCACATCATCACTTTCCAACTGGTGTCCAGAAAGGAACTGCTGTAGAGATTAATGCTCTCTCAGCCAGGGACCTTAGTTACCATTTCCCATCTACCTACAGGTGGTGTAGCGTGGTGTAGTGGTTAGAGTGCTGGACCAGGACCGGGGAGACCTGAGTTCAAATCCCCATTCAGCCATGAGACATGCTGGGTGCCTCTGGGCCAGTCACTTCTCTCTCAGCCTAACCTACTTCACAGGGATGTTGTGAGAAGAAACTTAAGCATGTAGTACACTGCTCTGGGCTCCTTGGAGGAAGAGCAGGATATAAAATGTAAATAATAAAATGTAAATAATAATAACAGATGTCCAAAGGGGAAAACTGCAGAGATTAAGGGAGCTGTGCTTTAAGTATCAAAAGGAAAAAGAAGTGTCATTCTTCTGTTGTTTCCCCCTTTTACCTTTAGTTTAAGTGGTGCAGCAGGGAAATGCTTGACTAACAAGCAGAAAGTTGCCGGTTCGAATTCCCACACATATATCGGGCAGCAGTGATATAGGAAGGTGCTGAAAGGCATTATCTCACACTGCGCAGGAGGAGGCAATGGTAAACCCCTCTTGTATTCTACCAAAGAAAACCACAGGGCTCTGTGGGCGCCAGGAGTTGAAATTGACTTGATGGCACACTTTGCTTTACTTTACCTTTAGCTTCCTTTTCCAAAATTTGTGTTGTATTCTGTATTGTTTTAAAATGTATTGTAAAATGCCTTGAGATTATTTGAATTTAAGGTAGTATATAAACCTAACAATCAATCAGTTGGGATTTTAGGGCTTGTATATTTTATTTATTTATTTATTCAATTTATATACCGTCCTTCCTCAAGTGGCTCAGTGTGATTTACAGGATAGAGGCCGTAATGGGTTGGATGTGGGCTAATAAACTGAAATTGAATCCGGACAAGATGGAGGTAATGTTGGTCAGTAGGAGAGCCAATCGGGATGAGGAAATTTTTACCCGGTTCTGGATGGGGTTGCATTCCCCTTGAAGGAGCAAGATTTGTTTAGGGTTTTTTCCCACTTAATATTTTAATTGTGTCTTTTTTACCATCTTGTGTTTAAATTTTTGCTGTAAACCGCCTTGGGATTGCTTTAATGAAAGGCGATATATAAATTTAACAATAAATAAATAAATAAATAAATTTACATTAAAATAAAAAATACATAATAAAATAATTAAATTTTTTAAAAGACATTTAAATTAGATTAAAACTCATTAACATTAAAACTAAAACTAGATTTTATTAAAAGACTGTCTAAAAATATGGGTCTTCAAGGCTCTCCTAAAGGCCTCCAAGGAAGACAGTTCTCTTATATTAATGAGGAGCACATTCCACAACCCAGGAGTGACAACTCAGAAGGTCTAATCCCAGGTTGCTGCCAGACAAACTGGTTGCACCCGAAAACAGACCCCTCCTGATGATCTCAATGAGCGGTGGGGATTTTGTAGAGAAAGGTGCTCTCTCAGGTAACCCGGACCTAAGCCATTCAGGGCTTTAAAGGTAATAACCAGCACTTTTTACTTTGCCCGGAAACATATTGGCAGCCAGTGCAACTGTTTAAGAACAGACATAATCTGGTCCTCCCAGGATACCCCAGAGACCAATCTGGCTGCTGCATTTTGGACTAACCGAAGCTACTACGTACAAAGGCAGCCCTACATAGAATGTGTTGCAGTAATCCAGTCTGGAGGTTACTGGATGGCACACCACTGTTTCCAGGTCATTCTCTTCAAGGAATGGGCAGAGTTGTTGACTCAATCACAGCTGGTAAAAAGTGCTGCTGGCCACAGCCTCAGCCTGAGGCACCAGGGTGAGACCTGGGTCCAAGAGCACTCCCAAGCTACAAACCTTTCTGGGGGAGTGTAAACCCATCCTGTCTTAACCTGTGCTAACTGGGAAAAGAGGCATCTTTTTAACATGGTGATTCTCTTTATTTAGTGGGGAGAGAGTAACTGGCCCTATCCACTCCCAGCACAGTACTTCCAGTGACTGTTGCTGGTGTCTATCATGTTTCTTTTTAGATTGTGAGCCCTTTGGGGACAGGGATCCATCTTTATTATTTCTCTGTGTAAACCACTTTGGAACCTTTTACTGAAAAGTGGTATATAAATTTTGTTGTTGTTGTTATCTTGCACATTATGACCCCCAACAATCAGCACCTCCATCTTGCTTAGATTCAGCTTCAGTTTATTATCTCTCATCCAGCACATTACTGCCTGTATGCAGGCATTTAAGGGGCTAATGCCACTTTCTGATATCGATGACAAGGAGAAATAGATTTGGGTGTCTTCAGCATATTGATAACACTCAGCACCAAATCCCCTGATAACCTCACCCAGCGGTTTCATGAAGCTGTTAAAAAGCATTGGTGACAGAATGGAGCCCTTAGGGACTCCATGTAGTAGCTCTCATTTTGAAGAGCAACTGTCACCAAGCACCACCATCTGAAATCTACCCGAGACACAGGAGCGGAACCACTGAAAAACACTGCCTCTTGTCCCCAAATCCCTCAGGCGATCCAGAAGGATACCATGGTTAATAGTATCAAAAGCTGCTGAGAGATCCAAAATCATTTGATTTTCATCTTCTTCGTATGGGGAGTCACTTTCTTCTTAAAGCTACAATGGTGCTAGCCCTAATTCTGTAATGGGGCACAGCTATAAGAGGGCAAATGGGTTCAAAGAACCTGTCTGAGCTGCCCAGCTCTGAGGGGCAACCCTGACGCCCTTCCCCCAATGCTCATTTCCCAGCCATGTTCATTGCTGGGTGCATGTTTCGTTCATTAGCTACCTTAAGGGTGAATGAACATGAAGCAATGAACACTTCATTTATTATTGTATTTACTCATATTTATATACCACCTGATTTATAAGTGTGTGTGTGTGTGTGTGTGTGTGTGTGTGTGTGTGTGTTAGGGATGTGCATGGAACTAGCTTGGAAGGCCCTTTATGGTCCTCCAAACCAGTTTGAATGACTGGCAGTCTCACCGGTTCAAAGGTGGGGGGGTTGGACTTTAAGAGCGGCACTCTGTTAGCAAAGGGTCCATCCGGGCGGCAGGGTACCTCCCTGCCACCCTGTACCCTTGTCAGACCCTACATCACCAGAAGTACCCAAAGTGCCTGCAGCACACAGGCATGTCGGATACTTCTCAAAAAAAAAAAAAACACAAAAAAAAACTTTTTATTATTTTTCCAACCAAAAAACAGAAATAGAAAAAGAACATAGAAAGAGAAAAAAGGTAAAAGTAACTTCACAGCGACCATACATTAACATCTCTTGAACATCTCAAAATTGCATACATCAATCAGGGATTCCAATAACGTAGGGTCCAACGAGGGGATGGGGCGGCAGGGAGGTACGCTACCACCCCGATAGACTCTTTGCTAACGGAGCATTGGTGGGGGGAAAGCGGGGGGGGTGAGTGCACCCTCCCCTGCCCTTAAAGTCCAATCCTGCCGCCTTTGAACTTCCCCTGATCGGTTCTGTGCACATCCCTAGTGTGTGTGTGTGTGGTGTACATAATCCCAAAGTAATGTGATTACTATACAAATATAATGGAGGGATGAGGGGTGTCAGGGGGGAGGGAGAGGCTAGGGAGAGGGAGAGGCATGTTCACCCCTCTCTGGCAGGCCCTCAGAGTGAGGGAGATAATGAAGAAAATAGGGAGGTGGAGCTTGAGGACCCTCAGGAGCTGGGGGGCCGGGTTCTTTGAACCCTTTCACTCAGTTATAGCTACACCCCTGAGGGGTACTGCTGTAGTAAGGACAGCCTTGCCGTGGGTGGGGGAGAGGCTGTGCTGGTGGGTGGGAAGAAGAACAGACCCTTGAAAGAAACAAAATGTTTTAAAATGTTCTTGAAATGACAGAGTGTGGCTGTTGGCAAAGACATTAAGCTCCTTCACCCAGCCACGGCAGGGTAAGAGAAGCAACCCGCCTAGGTAGGAGAGCCAGGCCTGGTCCCAATCGGCAGTCATGTGAACTCCCAACATTAAGGTAGGAGGTGTGAGGTGTGATTGTGTGCAAGGCGGCAGCTGGGTAGGATGGCTTTTCCTCTTACCTCAGTAAAATGCTGGTGACGGAATCTGGGCAGGGCACACTCATCCTACCCAGCTGAGATACCTCGCACGTGATCAGGCGTCCCACCCCCTCTCAATGTTTGGAATTCACACAACTGCTGATGGGAGTTCGCCTGTCTCTCCTACTAGGATGGGCCTTTCTCCTGTCCTGCTGGCAGTTGTGTGAACAAGCCTATGGATATGTTTTGTATTATTTTCCTTTTTTTTAAGGGCCACTTGTGAAAAAAAGCTGCTAAGTGGCCATTCTTCATGAACAACTTTTTCTTGAAATGTTCCAGTACTCTATGGGTATTGCCAGGGAATTGTGTCGCCTTAGCAACAAGGGCACTGCCCAGTAGGTTGCTAGTGACAGGTAGCTGACCATGTATACGCCATACAGAGTGCTAGTTGCACTTTGGGAGGGGGTGTGGGATTTGGGAAGGTACCTTCCGAAGTGCTGCAAACACTCTAAAAAATTGGTTTGAAATAGAAAACATGAAACGTGGGGACAACACAAAAAATTCCATGTCTTTGGTGGATGTGGACAAGATGTTTGCACTAATCAACAAGCAAGTGTGACTAAGAAGAGGACAGCATGTTTTAAAGACAATGTAGCTTTGTATTATGATCACATCCTCACGATTCAGTTCACTGCCAAACAACATGAACTCAGCCGCAGAGTCTCCAGGGTCAGGGAAGGGTGGAGAGATTATGATCTCATCTAAGGAACACACAAGATGCTCCCCCCACCCACACCACTCTTCTAAAAGTCTTGCTAACTGGAGGATGGGTAGTGCTATGCGGAGAACTCACTTTGGCCTATCTGTGACAGAGTTCATTTATTTATTGTGCTAGGTGGTGGTGGTGGTTTTTAACTTGGGCTGCATCAGGAGGAGAAATGACAGGCTAAGGCCTACAGTGAAGGGCAGGGATAAACTGCTGGAACTGTCAATCCCTGGGAGAAGAAATAATAGTGTATAGGAAGCACCTGCCTGAGATAAATTTTGAGCACCTCCAGATATGCAAATTTGATGCCTTGAAAGCGAGTGAATTTGAATTGCATGCAGAAGGGAAAAACAAAATTCTAGACAAATCAGAAGCTGGATCCACAAACCTGCCCTCCAATCAGCCTGGAGTCTATAGGCAAATATCTTCAGGTGAAGATAGGAGATTTTTGAGTTACCTGAGGAGAGACAGCATGAGACCAGGAAGTACCAATGTGGCAGTAAGTGGGAGAAGATTATCCAGGTCAAGAGAGTCTGGGCAATCCCTGACAGTGGAACAGTGAGAGGCAGGGCATGGAGGGAAGGAATTCCTTGGGGAAAACAACTCTTCAGTTGTGTCCTGCGTGAGCTCAAGAGGGCTGTGATAGAAGAATCCTTCCGGTTCTGTGAACTGAACCAGGGCAGAGTAGTTTAGGGGAACTGGCAAAGGAAGGATAATGTTGTTGGGTAAAACTATGGAGTATTAGGGAGGGTATTCTGGCTTTGGAATTTGTTTAGAGTTTAGAGAAACATGCTCGTGTTCATAGGAGCATAGGAAGCTGCCTTATACCGTCAGACCATAGGTCCATCTAGTTCAGTACTGTCTACACAGACTGGCAGCGGCTTCTCTAAGGTTGCAGGCAGGAATCTCTCTCAGCCCTATCTTGGAGAAGCCAGGGAGGGAACTTGGAACCTTGCTCTTCCCAAAGTGGCCCCATCCCCTAAGGGGAATATCTTACAGTGTACACACACATAGTCTCCCATTCAAATGTAAACCAGGGCTGGCCCTGCTTAGCAAAGGGGACAATTCATGCTTGCAAGCTCTCCAACAAGACCAGCTTTCCAATCCAATCGCTACAGTTCCTTCACTTGTGGGAACTATAACAAGCAAGCATATTCTACATTAACTCAGAACCTAATCTTATTCTTTTCCTTCTAGTCAAGTTATTTGGGTGGGTTTTAAAAAAATTCCTATCCCCACACATACACAGAAACCTTGTTAGCAGCGTTTTAAAAGGGATGATTTTTAAAGGGGTGATTTTTATTTTTAAATGGATGTTTTCTTTTTATGTAAGGGTGGGTAGATGGATGAAGTGGTTTGTTGGAAATTCTCTGTGGTGAGAGAATCCCTTTCTCATTATAGCAGAGTGCACAGAGGCACAACACAGCGGATTAAGTTAGGCATGCTTGTATGCTGAGAGTAAAGTAACTTGGAGCCAATTCATAGTTTCAAATCAATATAAAAGGCATTTATTAAGGAACTCCATTCTAGATAGGAAAGTGAGGAGTTAGGATCTCTAATCTATCTATCTAGCTGGATGCGGATGGATTCTGCATCCTCTCTGCACATATGGTGCAGGGGGAGAGACTTGCCATGTTGCAAGGTAGAAGGACAGGTAGGGAAGAGAGAGAGAGAAAGGAAGTTGATCCCTAAGAGTAGCAATCTACATATCAAAGGGATAGCATCAGAGCAGTGGAGAAGGGGTGACCAATGTCTTGACCCTCTAGCCTTCTGACTCACTAGTCTGTCCTCCACTGTCTGAGACAAGAGACAGCGCAAAGTCCTTTAACTTCCAACAGGTTAGGGGATTAAATAACTAAAGAGAGGTATTTTTTTAGGTAAGAGCGTTCATAAAAGCTATCTGTCCATGTTCCCTATAAGAGAATTATCTTCCTTGGAGGCCTTCAGGAAAGCCTTAAAGACCCAACTCAAGACTGTTTATTTACTCAGGCTTTTTCCTCTTAGAGGCTGCCAGGTTCTTCAGGCCACGCAGAGGCTGATTGCACAGGGGTGGCAGCCTCTAAAATGGCCACCATGCCAGAGGGGGAAGGTCCAAATGGGCCGAAGAGCTGCTCCCTGCAGCTGCTGTGGTGGCATTTAGAAGTTAAAGAAGGGGGGGCTTCATCCTCGCCACCCCTACCCTCCTCACTGCTGCAGTGGGGTAGCAAGAGGCTTAAACTCTTGCCGCCACTGCCAGTAGCAGCAGTCTTAAAAGTTTTTTTTAAAAAACCCTTTCCTGTCCCAAGGAATCTGCTGCTTTCCCCAGATTCTCCGCCATAGGCAATCGCCTCCATTGCCTCTGCGGTAATAGACCTAGGGAGGACTAGGCCTCCACTAGGAGAATAGGCCTTTCCTAATAAGGGGGAAAGCCAAGGAAATTCAAAACAGAAAAAAGAATCTAGAGGACTAGGTGGGAACCACACACACAGCTATCTACTGAAGAAGAGGAAGCTTTGGACTGTTAATTCTGTCCCAGAAGTGGCCTGAGTGAGCAGCTGGCTGAGAGTTGATGGGGAAATCAGAAGGCTGCAGTCTGTGAGTAATAAGTTAGGACTAGTTAAGTTAGACACATGAGGGAACTTATTTTTCTTTACTGTATTGCTTGAAATCTGAGTTGCCTGGTTTAATGAAAACTCTCTCGCTTACAATCTGCTTTATGATGAGACAATTATTATCATTGCATACTGTTGTTGTTTTTCTTTTAATCTAATAATAAACCCTTGTTGGTGAAGTGTGCTACTCTTCCTTTTGGGTCTGCCTTAGTCACACACCTTTTGAGGCCTTGGACTGCTCAGCCTTTTTTGGGAGGGTTTTGCCACTTTAACCTCCCTCAGGAATCTTATGTGGGAAAAGTGGTTTGTCTCACATTAAAATAAAGTGGATGGTGGCAGCCTAGTGTGAATCTCTTGCAGTCAAGGATTCACCACGTGAACTCCCCCCCTGCTCCTCTGGCACTGGTAGGAGTCATGACAACCCACTTCCTGGTGCCAGGCAAGGTGGACAATGTGTGTGCAGCTGCCATAGACTCAGGTCACAAGTCTCTGTCCCCACCTAAGGGTCTACAATAAGTGACCACTGCTCTCCGGGGCCTTTGGGATCGCCACCCAATTGTGGCCCCTCCTCTCTGCATATGTCTGATTACAGATGACTGAATGTTCTGCTGCCCACTGAGCATTCTGGAGGCCTCTCAAGGTTCCAGGATGGAGGCTGGGAAACAGACTGCAGGGTGAGAGGCAGTTAGCCTGAGCTGGGGAAGGCAAGAGGCCAGTGGGGAGTCGGGCAGCACATTAAACTAGAAGGAGTGAAGAGCCCACCCTTGCACACTTTCTGCCAATAGAAAGCCTCCGCCAACTAGGAGCAGATTCCTTTGGTCACTCGGCGCAGCACAGTCCTGGACACCAGTTAAAACTCACTTCCATTGAGATTCCAGTTAGGATTGATCAAGAAACATAATCCGTTCACAAATGACACTGAATCATTTTCATACTCTCTTTTTCAACACTGATGTTGCTTCTGTCCTGAATACATTAATGCAGATGAACTACGAAGCCCGTTCTATTATTTGATTTAACATATTTGTATACCGCCCACTGCCGAAGTCTCTAGGGGGTTTCCATTTTGCTTCTGTATTCAAAATCCCCAATGAAGATCTGGAGCTGCGTTCGTAGGAAAACCTCAGGCAAAAGGCTTGCAGTCCAAAGGACTCATCTGAGGTTCCAGCAGGGGAAATCCATTCATGGGTGGTTTCCTTTTTTCCAACTCGACCACTCATAGCCGCCCTAAGGTCGACTGTCCTCTTAAAGGGGTTTGCCCTTCCCCCCTTGACTTGCCCCAGGCTTGCAACCCCTCTCCCAGAACCCCTGGACGGTTCCTCTTTCCGCCCCTTTCTTATGCCAGCTGCAAACACACTCTGTCCATGCATGCAGCCTTTGAGCGGAACCCCTTCAGTCTCCTTTGCAAGTGGTGGTGACCAGGGCAAGGAGGGTGACTGCCCCAGGCCCTGCTTTTTTTTAACCTCCGTTAAAATTAACTGGAACTGGCTCCTTTGCCCCAGGCCTTGCACCCCGCCAGGTCTCTCCAATGGCAGCCCGGCATGTGACTCAAGCACCACGGCAGCAGATGCTTGCCTGTCGGTTCATTGCAAGAAGCTATTTCAAAAGCCTGCAACCACATGGCCAGGGGCTGATTTGGTGGGTCTTTTCACCAGAAAAAGCCCCCCCTCCGCCTGTTTCAGTTAAAGGAGGACTCAGTCCTCCTTCTCAGGCCCGTCCTTAAGGCGGGTGACCAGTGCGATCGCCCCTGGCCCTGCGCTCGCTTGGAGGGGCTCCCGTGTGGGCACACTGACTGAGGTGTGGGTGGTGATGGGAGAGTGGGCCGAGGTGTGGGCGGTGGTGGCGGTGGAGAGTGCAGCTGGCCCACACCGCCCCCTTGCCTGCCTGCCTGCCTCCCCACTCCCTCATAAGAACATAAGAACAGCCCAGCTGGATCAGGCCCAAGGCCCATCTTGCCCAGCATACTCCTGTCTCACACAGTGGCCCACCAGATGCCACTGGAAGCCACAGGCAGGAGTTGAGGGCGTGCCCTTCCTCCTGCTGTTACTCCCCTGCAACTCCCCTCCGAAGAATGGCTTTCCGGCCTCCCTGCAGCAGGGCGGGAGGGAGCTCGGGAGCTTGCACATAACGTGCTTTGCTCGAGTTGGGCAGCAGGAGTGAGAGGGAGCGGAGGCTGCAGCGAAGCCAGAGAGCTAGCAGCAGCGAGGCTCCACAGCGGCAGCCAAGCAGCAAATAGCAAGCGAGGCCGAGAGACTGTCTCCCGCCCGCATCCTGCTGGTCTGCCTGCCTCCTGGCTCAGAGCAAGCCCCCCGCCCCCCGCAGTGGGCTGGTGGGCTTCGTGGCTGGCCTGGCTGGTGGTGAAGTTGAAACAAAAGATGGGGAAGGGAAATGGCCAGGCACAGGCAGCAGCGCAGAAGCCGGCAGACAGTGCTAAATAAATCCATACTTTTCTTGTGAGTTGGGTTACTGTTTGTGTCCCCAAGGACTCCGGGGTGGGGGATTGATGCGCTTGCCTGGGTTGCTGCTGGTGTGGGGTGGAGCACAGGGGCGTAGCTATAATTGAGCGAAAGGGTTCAAAGTAGGGTTGTGAGTTTTGTTTTGTTTTCGGCCCGAATCTGAAACACCCCCCTTTTGTTCTTTGTTCGAAACCAGCCAATCTGAAACACCCCAATTTTGTTCTGTGTTTGAAATTGCAAAATCCAAATCCGAAACGTTTTGGATTTTTAAAAATGGCCCCAGGGAAAAACTAGTGGGTGGGGGTGGTAGTGCCCAATGGGTGGAAACTACCACCCAAATGTCAGAGGAATTGGGCAAAGGGCTGGGTTTTCGTGAATTTTTGAAGTATAGGATTTTTCCCTTTTGAGGTTTTCGCAAAATTGAGGTTTTCGCAAAAGTATAGCTTCATGTTGGGGGGAAAGGGGTGGCCCAGAGCAGAGTATGGTGGGTGGTAGTGCCCAGTGGGGGAAAGGAAGCTGCCAGAATTATTTCAAAGGAATTGGGCAGAAGGCTGATTTTTAAAGATGTAATGGAGTTTGCATGTCTGTAAAGTTCTTCCCCATAGGGAATGATGGACCTCCATAATTCCTGCCCCATAACTGCCCCCCAGGTGGAGTTATGGGTCTGCTGAAACCTCCATTATTCCCTGAGGCGGGGACTTAAAGAACCGTAAACTTCCAACAATTCCTAAGAAATCAGCCCTTTGCCCTATTCCTTTGGAATCTGGGTTGTGGCAGGCACCCCTTGGGGCACTGCCACCCAACCCACTGTTTTGCCCCTCAGGCCCCCTTTCTGCCCTGAATCTGCCCCAAAGACATGTCAACTTCAGAAATTCTTTAAAAATCAGCCCTTTTCCCAATTCCTTTGGAATCTGGGTGGCAGCAGGCACCCATTGGGGTACTACCACCTGAACCACTCTTCTGCCCCTAAAGCCCCCTTTCTGCCCCAATCCACCCCAAATAACATCAGCATCACACATCAACAACAGCAGAGCTTTGGAAAAAATCAGGCAGATTTCCAAAGGTCATGCACATCCACATCCCCCCCGCCCGAAATGCAATTGATCTACACACAACAGTGTGAAACAACAACAATGAAATGCACACTGCCCCACTGGCCAATGAGGGTAAAATTTACCCTTAAATGTGCTTAAAGGGAATAAAGAGGCAATTGCCAGCAGATCAGCCCATGCTATCGCTGGCCAATCTGCGGGCTGGAAGGGCTGGAAATTCAAACAGATGTCAAAACTCAAAATGGAGACTGAAGGAGAAAGACTTTCTGTGATTGCAAAATGGAGTTCCAAAACAGCTGAAACAACAAAACATTTTGTATCCAAAACAGGGACGTTTTGTTTTGGCTACAAAATTTTCTGTTTTGAGCACTGGGTGTTTTGTTTTGGCTACAAAACAGCCGAAATGGCCTGTTTTGTTCACAAAACGTTTTGTATCCTAAACGAAATGCACATCCCTAGTTCATAGAACACAGGCCCCCAGCTCCTGAGGGCCCTCCAGCTCCACCCCTCCCTATTTTCTTCATTGTCTCCCTCACTCTGGGGGGCCGCCAGAGAGAGGGATGAACACGGGCCCCCCTCTCCCCTAGCTACATCCCTGGGTGGAGGTTACTTACTTCGAAAGCATCGCTGCTTGCAAGCACTAGTCCTCTTTCCATAGGCAAAGGGGAAAGGGGAAACGTCCCATCATGTTTGTGTGTAGAGACTGGAGCATCCTTGTGGTGACCAGGACTGTCTGTGTATGTTTTGTTTTTTGTGAGAGTGTCTGCTCCATGCTTGCAACAAAACTGAACACTTCAAAAAAGCAAAAGCACGAGGAAGGGTGGTGGGGGGGGGGATGCCTTCTATCCTTCCATCCATCCATCCAAGCACTCAGCTATCATGCCAAGGGAGAGAGAGGCGCGAGGGAATAATCTTTGGTTCAGTCACATTTATTGCAACACTGCAAGAGAAAAGCAAGGCAGCTTCTTGCCTGCTTTTTTGAATGGCGGGTCCTCTTTCCCACCAGCCTCCAAGTTGCATTAAAAAGCAACAAAAATCCCAATATCTCCACTCTCCACCATTCACCTTGGGTGTTTTTTTTTTTTTTAAACCATCTTTACATTCTTGCAAATTCAGTCTCTTAAATATTGGATCCTTTAGAGACAGAAGGGGGAGCAGGTAAAGAAATATGTGGCATGGGAATATGTTACATTGTGTGTAGAAATGTTTCTGCTAATGCATATTTGCATAAATATACTTGTTTTATACTATCACATTCTTGTGAGTTCAGTTGCTCTTTGTGCCCTCAAGAACCCACATGTTAAAAATACTGCACCACCTTGGGTTAAAGCAAAGCAGGAGGTGCTGGTGTTTCTTTTAAGTTGCAGTAAACATTCAGCGGTGAAGCAAAACTGGTACAGATTGAAGAGGGCTAGGGGGAAGGGAAGGAGCAGGAGCAGGAGCTAGTGTGGTGTAGTGGTTAGAGTGTTGGCCTAGGACTGGGAGACCTGAGTTCAATCCCCATTCAGCCATGAAACTCACGGGGTGACTCTGGGCCAGTCATGTACAGGTGAAACTCAGAAAATTAGAATATCGTGCAAAAGTCCATTAATTTCAGTAATGCAAATTAAAAGGTGAAACTGATATATGAGACAGACGCATTACATGCAAAGCGAGATAAGTCAAGCCTTAATTTGTTATAATTGTGATGATCATGGCGTACAGCTCATGAAAACCCCAAATCCACAATCCCAGAAAATTAGAATATTTCATGGAACCAAGAAGACAAGGATTGTAGAATAGAACAATATCGGACCTCTGAAAAGTATACAGTGTACTGTGCTTGACTGGCTAGCAAACTCGCCTGACCTGACCCTATAGAGAATCTATGGGGCATTGCCGAGAGAAGGATGAGAGACATGAGACCAAACAATGCAGAAGAGCTAAAGGCCGCTAATGAAGCATCCTGGTCTTCCACAATACCTCATCAGTGCCACAGGCTGATAGCATCCATGCCACACCGCATTGAGGCAGTAATTGCTACAAAAGGGGCCCAAACCAAGTACTGAATTCATATGCATGCTTATACTTTGCAGAGGTCCGATATTGTTCTATTCTACAATCCTTGTCTTCTTGGTTCCATGTAATATTCTAATTTTCTGGGATTGTGGATTTGGGGTTTTCATGAGCTGTACGCCATGATCATCACAATGATAACAAATTAAGGCTTGACTTATCTCGCTTTGCATGTAATGCATCTGTCTCATATATCAGTTTCACCTTTTAATTTGCATTACTGAAATAATGGACTTTTGCACGATATTCTAATTTTCCGAGTTTCACCTGTATATCTCAGCCTAACCTACCTCACAGGGTGGCTGCGAAGATAAACATAAGTAATCATGCCCATTGCACTGTGTTCCTTGGAGGAAGAGCGGGATAGAAATGCAGGATAAAAAATATTGTTTCAGAAGCAGATTGATTATTTTCTTCCTTTGAAATGGAGAAGCAGTGGGCATTCTGTGATTTGGATGGATGATGGTATGGTGCTTTGCTTTCCAACTTGAATGTTGGAATTCAAGCTTGGAATGTAAACATGTTAAACTGTGTATATTTGTGTCTTGGTTTTACATAAAATGTATATTATTTATTTATTTGAAATGTTAAGCTCCCCCCCTCCCCGCACAAGATGATTCACCCCCAGCACACCCTTGGGGACAGCCCTGCTCCTTCTGGACTAATATGGAGCTCTCCAGCAAGGCCTATGCCAACCCTTAGGCACCTTCTTTCCCAGTGACATTTGCCTCCCGCTTCCCTCCCTCTTCTGCAAGGTCACCCCGCTGACAACATTTAGAGTGTCATCTTCTTGAGGCAGGGTGCTGTCTCTTGCTTGTGCTACAGGGGGCCACTTCCAGATAAGAATTACCTAAAACAAATGCTAGGGAAAGCGATCTACTCAGTGGACAGAAGGTAAGACAAATTGAAAAGAGAAGGTGGTAGAAAATAAGAGAAAGGAAATTGTAGCAGAATTCCCCCCCGGGTTCTGAGTGAGAGATTGACACCAGCAGTTGAGAGAAAGCAGAATTTATTGCCAGCAATTGATCTCAGTGGAATAGACTCCAAAGCCTGAGATGCAGATTACATCGTGACTTTAGCTTTTATATCCATTTCAATTACATTCAGTGGATACAATCCTCATTGGTTAGCATCACTTAATCGTCATTTTACAATTATTACAATTAGACAATATTCCTCTAACTATAATTGAGCATTCCATCCCCTCCTCCTCCCTCCATACAGCCAAACTATTTCACTCCCTTTTCCAAACGTGTCCTTGAAGGTTTTGTAGCTAGCGCCCTGCTATCTGGAGATATCAGAGGCCCCAGCCTGCATTCAACAGTCAACAAGAGTTATTGTGCTGTTTGCAGTTTGCAATTAGAGCAGCTTGCAGACCCTATTAACCATTTCTTGACCACAATAAACCTGAGTCTGCCTCAAAACCAAGGAAAACATAACTCCAGAGAAGACAACAAGGCACAATTACCAAAATGAACCATGAGTGAGTCTTCCTGAAAGCCATGAAACCCATGGCACCATTTCCTACATGTCATGATGACAATAAATGTCCAAAGAGACCAACTCTGGTGCAGAGAACATAAGAACATCCCTGCTGGATCAGGCCAAAGCCCATCTAGTACAGCATCCTGTTTCACACAGTGGCCCACCAGATGCTGCTGGAAGCCTACAGGCAGGAGTTGAGGGCATGCCCTCTCTCCTGCTGTTACTCCCCTGCAACTGGTGTTCAGAGACATCTTGCCTCTGAGGCTGGAGGTGGCCTATAGCCACTAGATTAGTAGCCATTGGTAGACCTTTCCTCCATGAGAGATTCTTCCCAATGATAGCAGACTAGCGTCCACACACTTTAACTGATGGAGAGTCAGTTAAGAAATGGACAATGGAAGAGAAATGATGCAAAATTGTTTATTGCTGTCGCTATGGCAACCTGCAGGCTGTTGGGTAGAGGCCAGAAGAATTTTGGAAGTGTAATATGATGATGGAAGATGATGTAATGGCAGGAGGTGACTGAGCAGACCCAGGGCCACCATTAAGTGAAGGAAAACTCAGCTTGCCCAGCCTGGTCAACAACCCATCTTCACAGGCTTTCTACAGACATCAACCAATCCATTATTAAACCATCAGTCTTCAGCTTGACTTTCAGAAGGGGAGACTGGACCAAGAGTCCTTTTCAAACCTATATTACTCTGCTGGGCTTCTGTGTGTTATTGTTATTGTTGTACTGGTCTGTGACTGTAATAAAGTAAGTGATTTGATTTGATTTGGATTCGATTAATTGATGGTGGTGAAGAATTCTCCCTGTTCTGGGCCCAAACCATTTTTGTCACCATTAATAAATTGATTATTAATGGGACTGTGCTTCTTCTAGGACGGTAGGGCAGTACACACAGCCACAAACTGGGTAGGGGGTGAGTCCTACCCAGTTTCAGAAACTAAGCACACTCCCATTTTGCAATTGTATGTTACTACAACTACAACAAATATTTATATACCACTTTTCAAAGAGATCAAAGCAGTTTGCATGGAATAAATACATAAAGAAATAATAAGATGGCTCACAATCTAAAAAGAAACACAAGGTAGGCACCAGCAACAGCCACTGGAGGGATGCTGTGCTGGATTTGGATAGGGCCAGTTGCTCTCAATATAAGATAATCACCTCTTTTAAAAGGTGCCTCTTTGTTCAGCTAGCAGGGGGATTGCACTTTGTTCAGTTCAGGGTTAGATGAAAACAAGATCAGATGCACAGGCAGGCTGTTAAAAACAACCAACGGTGCATTGCAGGGTCCCTGCAGTTATTCCCACATGGCGCAGATGGGAATGGTAGCAGCTGCTTGTTCTGAACAGTGCCAGGGCTGCCTGCACATCCAAAGGAGCCCCAGCATGGCATGTTCTTATGGCAGGAAGCTACATATCATGTATGCCAGTGGCTCTAATGCAGCTGCAAGCACATAGAGCAGCTGGCAGGGGAATGTTCCTATCATGGAAGTCCCTGTCCTTAGAAAAAGACTCTCCTCCAAATGTGACTTCTTGATTGTTCACCCTCCTTGCTAATTCAGCTCTTTATCGTGCTCTTCTCCTGATGGCTTTCCTAGCAATCCTAAACAAGAATGTGCATATTGCCATGGTCACTCCACGTTAAGGAGAATCACTCTGCACATGCCCAAGAAGTACCCTTTTTGTAATTACTCCACGTCCCCATTCTTAATTTCTTGCAGATGACCCTTGGGATACTTTGTTTAATAATAGCTCTGTGGCTTAAACCCTTGGATTGACACATTGCATGGTCTCCTTTGGAAGATCACTCTCCAAATAGAAGCCTTTCAGCTCAGAGGTTCCTTCTACAGGGGACAATTCCTCCTCCTTCTGACAAGGCCCCCCTCAGGGCCTGATTAAGGGCAACTGATGCCCTAAGCACAGCCCAACAATGGTGTCCCCCCTCGGCCTCCTCCATTACTTAACTGACAAGACATTAAGACTCAAGCAAATTATTTACTTATACCTTAATATTTATTTAAATTTCAAAATGTTTTCTTCTAGATTTTTTAAGGGAAAACACAACAGTTCCACTGCCTATAATTTCATATAAATAGCTGCAACAGAAGGAATGACTGAGAACAATATTTCATCTTCGAGGTCAGACATATCATAACAATATCATAACATATTACCATGTTTTACGTGAAGTTTTTATCAATATTTTGTACTGCTCTTTACAGTAATCTCGCAAATCAATGACTTTTTACTTCGGATACATAGTTTAGTAGCTTCTCGAAACTTTAGTCGCTCACCAAGCCAAAGAAAACATTTTTTTTAACAATGCAGAGTAAAGTCTAACATGGCAGATAAAAACAACTACATAAAATCGACTAAAGTTGAGTGTGGCAGTAACACCAATTTTCAAAAAGGGATCCAGGGGCGATCCAGAAAATTACAGGCCATTTAGCTTAATGTCTGTTCCAGGCAAATTGATGGAAACCATCCTCAAACATAAAATTGTAAAGCACATAGAAAAATAGGCCCTGCTGGGAGAGAACCAGCATGGCTTCTGCAAAGGGAAATCTTGCTTCACAAACCTTTTGGAGTTATTTGAGAGTGTCAACAAGTGTGTGGATCAAGGTGATCCAGTTGACATAGTCTACCTGGACTTCCAAAAAGCTTTTGACAAAGTGCCTCATCAAAGACTCCTGAGGAAACTTAGCAGTCATGGGATAAGGGGACAAGCACATGTGTGGATTGCAAACTGGTTGAAAGACAGGAAACAGAGGGTAGAAGGTGAGTCTTTGTTCAGTGAGACCCGCTTTGTCTGGGTTTGTGGGGAGAGCAGGCAATTGGGAAGCCCTGCCTGGGCGGCCGGATTGGCCACCCACACAACTGCCGGCTCCATGAAGGAACTGGCGGGGGCTGGGGAGTTTGGGGGCCATGTGCCCCCCATAAGCTTCAGTGTGCCTTGCACGAGCACGCAGGGCATGCTTGAGAGACCCCCGAGCTGGGAGGCTGCTCTTCAGCCTCCCGGTCGGGGGTCTCCTCATGAGTAAACGCAGCACAGAACCACGCCTACTCATGATCCAAAAAACCAGGTTTGCAGAGCGTTTAAGGGGCGGGTTACTTGAGCAGGTTACCTGCTCAGGAAGCACCGGGCTCACAGCCGAGCCTGGTGGTTCACACAATGGGAGGCTAGCGGAGGCTAGCCCGATTTTGTCCCATCATGTGAATAGCCTCTAGGTATAAATGGAGAATTTTCACAATGTAGGGAAGTAAGAAGTGGGGTCCCCCAGGGATCTGTACTGGGACCGGTGCTTTTTAATTTATACATAAATGATCTAGAAGTAGAGGTAAGCAGCGAGGTGGCCAAATTTGCAGATAATACCAAACTCTTTTGGGTAGTGAAATCCAAAACTGATTGTGAGGAGCTCCAAAAGGATCTCTCCAAACTGGGGGAGCGGATGACAAAGTGGCAAATGTGCTTCAATGCTGGCAAGTGTAAAGTGATGCACATTGGGATGAAAACCCCCAGCTGCAAGTATAAGCTGATGGGACCTGAGCCTTCGGTGACTGACCAAAAGAGGGATCTTGGGGTCGTGGTGGACAGCTCATTGAAAGTGTTGACTCAATGTGCAGCAGCTGTGGAAAAGGCCAGTTCCATGCTAGGGATCATTAGGAAGGGGATTGAAAACAAAACTGCTAATAATATAATGCCCTTATACAAAATTATGGTGCTGCCACACCTGGAGTATTGCTTACAATTCTGGTCACCACATCTAAAAAAGTGGTGCAGAGGGGGCAACCAAGATGATCAAGGGCCTAGAGCACCTTTCTTATGAGGCAAGACTACAACACCTTGGGCTATTTAGTTTAGAAAAATATAAAATATTTTATGGTCTATAAAATCATGCATGGTGTGGAGAAAATGGCTAGAGAGTCCCCTGGTTCTAGTGTTATGTGAGAGGGAGAAGAATTAGATTTCTCTAATTCTTCTCCCTCTCATATTACACTAGAACCACGGGTCGTCCCATGAAATTGATTGCCAGGAAATCCAGGACCAACAAATGGAAGTAGTTTTTACACTACACATAATCAACTTGTGGAATTCTCTGCCACAAGATGTGGTGACAGCCAACAACTTGGATGGCTTTAAGAGGGGTTTGGATAACTTCATGGAGGAGAGGTCTATCATGGGCTACTAGTTGGGGGGGGCTATGGGCCACCTCCAGCCTCAAAGGCAGGATGCCTCCGAGTACCAGTTGCAGGGGAGTAACGGCAGGAGGGAGGGCATGCCCTCAACTCGTGCCTGTAGGCTTCCAGTGGCATCTGGTTGGCCACTGTGTGAAACAGGATGCTGGACTAGATGGGCCTTGGGCATGATCGAGCAAGGCTGTTCTTATGTTCAGTGAAAGTGTCAAGGGCATGATAGCTGGGGGGAAACTCTGTGGTGCCCCCCTTCCCTTGATGCCCTAAGCATGTGCTTGTTTTGCCTTATAGTTAATCCAGGGCTGGCCCACCTCATCCTTTCCTTTGAACTCATGACCTCTTGACTAAGCAATGAAGACCAAGTCAAATTTCTTAGCTCCTCCTCCGCCTAGATTTTCATTCCCAAACCCAAAGAAATTTATACTGTCCTTATCATCCTCAACAAGATCTTTACGGGCACCAGTGACGATGAAGTAGGATAGGTTCCACTTTTTGTTTTGTAGTGTCCTTGGCGCCATCCTGAGACGGGCCTCCAGCATTTTGGGTTCCCATCATTTCCTTGCTTAGAAACGGCTCCAAAAGCACGTCTCTGCTGGAGCTGGTTTGTATGGACTGTCTCCTGTGAACACCCCTTTGGACAGAAGCAGTCGGAAAGAAAGGCTCCATAGATGCAATCAGTTCATCCATGTCTGAAAAGACATTGTGGAACTGGTCAAGGAGATACCATTGCTTTGACCATCCCATGTTCTCAATTTCTCTCATTGGAGAGGAGGTGGTTGAAGGTAGCCTAGTGTAGTGTTCCATATGGAGTGTCTGTCACTGAACCAAAGAACCAAGAATTATCAGATATAAATTAATGTCACCTCCCATAATTATCTAGGAAGAACTGACAGTCTTAATATTATGCTCCTCCTTTCTGATCAGTACTCTGATGTTGCTAAATTTTCTGCAGCAGCTAGCAAAATTTGTAAGTTGTGTGCAAATAACTGTAGCCAATTACATTCCGGCTAATATGATTTTTAGTATGCATATTCCAGTTTTATTATATGTTTGTATGGACAATTTCTTATTCTACTGTTACTATTGCTGCTGTTCTCATATTTGTTACAAGAAGCTGGTAATTGACTGTAATAAAGATTTGATTTGATTTGATTTGAAGAATACTGTAATCAGAGAATTCTATCATCAAGAACCCCCCACACATACATTAGTTAGAGGAAGATGCAACCATATCTCATAGCATAGTTATTTCATATTTTAATATACAGTGATGGGTAGAAAGTTATCCTAGCAAGACCACCTGCACGCCACTCAGAACAAAGAAAAGGTCCTGGGAGCACCAAGAGATTTCCCAGATGGTGACTTTACTTTGGGAGGGTGGGTTTACATATCAGCCAGATTTACCCCGAAGTCTGAGCAATATATCAGAGAGCACTCCATACATGATGACAGAGCCAGCGTGGTGTAGTGGTTAGAGTGCTGGACTAGGACCAGGGAGACCCGAGTTCAAGTCCCCATTCAGCCATGAAACTAGCTGGGTGACTCTGGGCCAGTCACTTCTCTCTCAGCCTAACCTACTTCACAAGGCTGTTGTGAAAGAGAAACTCAAGTATGTAGTACACCGCTCTGGGCTCTTTGGAGGAAGAGCGGGATACAAATGTAAATAATAAATAAATAAATAAAATGATTCGGGTTTCCCCCTGTGTACTGCAGCTGAGCCTGATTTATGTCCAGAATAAAAATATCCACTTTTTGCCTCAGTTTTTTGGGGGAAATTAGAACTTGCAGTAATAATAAAGCCTTGCAGTGAATCCGGAATAAAGCCTGGTGTCTGGGAAAGCTCCAGGAGGCTTTACACACAGGGCTTTTACTTTGAATCTCCTCTGGAATGGAGGATGCCAGTCCACATATTACCTGCATTTACCCTGAAGTCGCTGCAGGCTATCAGGGACCAGTACAGACAAGACTCTGTTTTTCCCCAAATCAAGGCTGTGCATTTTGGCTTAGCCCAAAGTATGTCTGGCATAAAAAAAACCCTCAAGGGAGTTATTCACACATGCCTTCATGCTGCAGGGTATCTGAAGAGGCTTTAGATATGCAGAATGGATGCAACCTGAGCCTTTTTGTCTGAGCTGATTCCATTAGCCTGCAATTTTCTTCATGACAGAAAGCGCTGGTTTCTGCTTTAAACTTCCCTGCCTCTTAAATGGTCTGGGGTGTATGGGGGGAGGGAGAACATGAGATGATGCAGTCACTCACAAAGACAAGCGTTAAGTGTTCTGCTCTTTAATCCAGCTATTGGCAACTAGTCATGCCTGTCTCCTTAGCTCAAACTAACAACAAAAAAGCTCTCTTACCTCCTCCTCTTTGTGATTGGTTGGAGGAAAAACCAGGAGCAAGCTAGTGGGAACATACAGGAAAAAGATCTGCCAGGGTTTGCTGAGAGGAGCCAACCCTATGTGAACTGTCCATTTAATCCCCCAAATTAAACATCTTGCAAATCTGTTTCAAAGCAGATTTGCTCTTCAGATACCCTACAGCATGAAGGCATGTGTGAATAACTCCCAGGTGAGGACAAGAGATCTTCCTCAAGTGAGAATGAGCTTGAGAATGCTGCGGATTCCCCACCTCACACTGCATTTTGCCAGTGAGGGGCCCCGCTAGCAGTTCCCCTGTAGAGCTGAAAGAGACTCTTGTCTGCATCCTTGGAGAAGCCGCTGCCCGTTTGTGTAGACAATACTGAACTAGATGGACCAATGCAGGCTTGCTCCATCCCACCCCCATCTCTGCCTCTCAGCTTCTCAACACGCCTTCTCCCTCTTTGTGGCGTGTATTTGTCTTTCTCACCCCTTGCCTTTCTCTCAGTCTCCTCCCCCCTCCACAACTCCCCAGCTTTACAATCTCCCTCCCCAATTTGCCTCATATGTAGGCAAACTGGGGAGGTGATAATCCCTCAGTCATTATTTATGCATTAATTTATTCAGGACAGAAGGGGGATGAAAATGATTCAGTGTCATTTGTAAATGGATTGTTTCTTGATCAATTCTAATTGGAATCTTAATAGAAGTGAATTTAACTGGTGTCCAGGACTGGAACGAGTGACCAAAGGAATCTGCTCCTAGTTGGGAGAGGCTTTCTATTGGCAGAATGTGTGCAAGGGTGGGTTCTTCATTCCTTCTGATTTAATGTGCTGCCCAACTCCCCACTGGCCTGTTGCCTTCCAGGGCTGACATATGCAGGGAACAGGGGACACAACTGGGTGGTGATCCCAAACGTCCCAGGTTCAATTTTGAGCATCTCCAGTGAAACACATCTCAAGTTGGGAAAGATCTCTGCCCCAGACCTTGGAGAGCAGCAGTCACTTATTGTAGACCTTACTGGGCTAGAGACTAGTAGTCTCTAGTAGACTAGTCCATGGCAGTCGCAAACACATCCTCCATCTTGTCGAGCCACAGGAAGTGGGTTGTCATGACTCCTACCAGAGTTGGAGGGGGGAGGGGAGTGCACTGGGGTGAATCCTTGACTGCAAGAGATTCACACTAGGCTGCCACCACCCACTTTACTTGAATGTGGGACAAACTACTCTTTCCACATAAGATTCCTGGGGGAGGTTAAAATGGCAAAACCCTCCCAAAAAAGGCTGAGCAGTCCTAAGGCTCCAAAGGTGTGTTACTAAGGCAGACCCAAAAGAAAGAGTAGCACACTTCACCAACAAGGATTTATTATTAGATTAAAAGAAAAACAACAACATGCAATAACAATAATTGTCTCATAAAACAGATTATAAGAGAGTTTCCATTAAACCAGGCAACTCAGATTTCAAGCAATATAGTAAAGAAAAATAACTTCCCTTCCTTCACATTTCCCCAACAGGTCTCTTTTCTTCATTAGGTTGTTCTCTCTGTGTGTGTGTGTGGGGGGGGTCCCACCCAGTCCTCTGGACTGGTCCTTCTGTTTTGAATTTCCTGGGCTTTCCCCCTTAGTAGGAAAGGACTACCCTCCCAGCAGTTGCTCTTAGTGAGGCCTAGTCCTCCCCTGAAGTCTTTACTATCACTACATGGGTCTATTCTCCTTTTAGTGGGATAGGAGGCAAAACAGAATGAGAAAGCAATTCTCAGGGGATAGGATCAAGAGACATTTAGCAACTGGGCTCTACGGAAGAAGATAATCACAGGAAGTCCTTCTGGACCAGGGACACTGCAGCATCAGCTTCCTGCTTTTACTGAAGACCTCCAAGTTCAACTCCAGCTAATATTTTTTGAGATGCAGGAGCAGCTGTGTAAGGCTCCAGGACTGAGGGCAGGATGAGGGCTGCTGCTTCTCAGCCTGAGGGTTGTTGGGATTCCTCACCTGAAAAATGTTACAGGATTCAGAGCTGCCTAGCATACAGGTGGGTGGCTCATCAGACTGTGTCTCCTTCCAAGTGACCTATGCGATGGGTTTAGCAGGAGGCCTTGGGCCAGTCACTTCTTCTTGGGGTCTTGGCCCCAGCCCCTCCCTTCCGCAAAGGCACCATACGGACCTCTTTTGCAGGGTTGTTGTAGGTATGGCTGAAATCAGGTTGCACCCTTCTTTTCTTACAGACAAGCCCACGAACAGGTGGCCATCTGCAGGCTCAAACTTGTCAACCATGAACTCTACAATGGGAGGAGGAGCTTGGCTGCACAGCACCTGCAAGACACCAATGCTGGACATCAGCCCCACTTTTCTACAGTCTACAATCTCCGACCTCACCATCGAGTCCACCCAAGAGGGCAAGCAGAGACAGCAACTGGGTACCTTCACTCCAGTAGGGAGATCTGGGGAAGCCCCAGCAGGAGCTCCAGATGCCTGGCTCAGGAGTAGCTTTTCCCTACCATCTCTCCGGGCCTCACTTTGGCCCGTTGGCCTCCAGCATGCCCACTGACAGCCCCATGGCCCAACTCTGCTGGCATCCGCATATCGGTGGACTGCCAAGCCTTCAGCTTGTCCAGCTGTAGCCTACAGGGCAAGTGGAAATCCAGCCAGAATTCCAGGGTGCAAAGGGGCCCTTTTCAACAGATAGGGATCACGAGCCCTCAGACCCCTGGCAGAAAGGAGACCTCTGGTGCAGGGTTGTCAGAGAGCCAGCAGCAGCGCCAAGGAGGAAAGTGCTTCTGCTCACCAACTGGTTGGAGTCTGAATGCAGAATCGCACCTGCCGCAGCTGGGGAGTTTCAGCCAGCCCCACCAACTCAGCTGAGGAGCACCAAGCCAAGAAACATTTGCTGTGCCTCAGAAGGTTAGTGCTGGTTTGGGGGAAAGGGATGTTCTCCCGCCTAAGGCTCCCTGTGTCTTTGGGAATCCTGGATGCTTCAGACTCTCTCCAGTTGCTCTTTCGAGTAGAGATGCTGTAGGCATCCTCCCCGCCAGCCAGAAGGTGTAGCAACTGCCAAAGGAGACGGCCCCTTGCCATCTGATGATCCTCAGGAGGCAACCCAAGGGAATTCCTTCAGTGAAGTGACTGCAGAGGGACCTAAAGTGTGGTTGTTAGCCCCAGCGGAGACAAAGACTGAAAGCAAAGGTGCCAGACCAGAACCACAGCCCTCTGACATCTTGCCTCCTCATACCCCCACTCCAATACATAGGAAGCTGGATCTCCCTCAGCAGAAAAGTCTTCTGAGGTTGGAGGGAACTCCTTGGAGCAGAGCTCTGTCCCTCGCTATGTTTATCGGGTCAAATTCGGACGTCACACAGTCCAACCTAGTTTGACAGTCCCAAGTGAAGATGAAACACTGGAGGAAGGGAGAGACCTGGCAGCGTAGCCCACCCTTTGCTGGAGATGGCCAGGGGAGCCTAACTGCTGAGGAATAGAAGGCTTCTGCGCAAAAGAAGAAATATCTTCCTCTCGAGAGACACAAAGCTATGAAAACGATCCTAATATGCCATCTAGAGGTTTGCGTTGATGTACTGCAGCAGCAACAGAAACATCTTGGTGGGGAAACAAACAGAAGCCAGGAAAAAGGAGCCTCCAGAAAGGGTTAAAACAAAAATTGTTCTTTCCCGAGCCTGCAGCAGCATTGAAGAGGAAAGTGGGGAGAGAAAAGAGTGGTTCTGCAGCTGCTCAAGCAGGCTGTCTTGAGGTAACCAGGAAGGAGGAACGTGGCCATTCCACTAGGGATATGTGAACAGGCTCAAGGTCAAGCTGGCTTGAGGCTGCGGGCCAAGACCAACTTAAGGTGGCTGCTCTTGACTATAGAATTCAGGGCAATAAGATGAAAGGGCCAACTGTGTCCACAGCTCCGGTGCCTCCTTCCGTAGCCCAGCTTTATTGGTGGGGGAGGCAAGAAAGCAACAATGGGGTAACTACATTCAAGAGACACAGGGGAGAGAGGATTACTGTGGCCCAAGCTACCCCTACCCTGCACCCTCCTAACCCAGCTCCACTATACCTACCAAACTAATCCCACCCCTTCCCCAATCCCACCCCTTCCCCAAACTAGACCCTACTTATTTAACCTAACCAAGGCAAGAGAGTTTGTCCGGGGTGGAGAACTCACCAATCAGACATCTTTCAGCTTCTTCAGCTGGAGTCTGACCAGTGGCTCCAGGCTGGCACTCAACAGGTGGGGGGCAGGGGGAAATGGGGGCCAGCAGATAGGCCACCCACCCACCAAATAAAAAAAGAACAGAGATAAAAACCACTCAGAAAAACAAAAAGTAGTTGGTACTAGGGATGTGCATGAACCTGTTCGGAGGCCCTTTTAAGGGCCTCCGAACAGGTTCAAACATGCAGCCAGTTTGAAGTTAGACTTTGAACACAGCGGGGGTGCCTCTTTAAGGGCAGGGGAGGGTGCACTTACCCCTCCCACCGCTTTCCTCCTACAGGTGCCCATTGCATTTAAAAGCCTTTGGGGCGGCAGCGTACCTCCCTGCCGCCCCGTTGCCCTCCCCGGCCGGAAGTGGCTGGAAATACTGGGCGTGCATGCGCCTATCACATGTGCGTGCATGCACAGCAGACAGGCACACACACAATGGGTGCCCAGTACTTCCGGCCAAGGAGGGCAATAGGGAGGCAGGGAGCTATGCTTCCACCCCAAAGGCTTTTAACTGCAACAGGCGCTGGTGGGGGGTGGTGGCAAGTGCACCCTCACTCACCCTTAAAGAGGCACCCCGCCGCCTTCAAACCACCCAGCTGTGGTTCCATGCACATCCCTAGTTGTTACTGCAAAAGAAAAAATAGAAACAGATAGGCAGCCAGCTCTTTCTTCAGAGATTCTGAGGCAGAGTGAAGCCAGGTAGGCATTACCTGCCTTTAAATACACTTTGAATCTCCCTCCTTTTTGCTCAGCCCTCCTTCATCCCCACCCAACCAATGGGGTCAGAGTTGCCCTGAGAAGACTGATTTGAATGACAGCAAGCCAAACAGGAGCAAGGAGATCACTAGCCAATCGGAAGACAGTGGCAGAAAACCAATAGCAAGGATAGGATTTTTGTCAACAGAAGCAGAAAATGGAGGCTACTCAAACCTTTGAACTGGAAATTTGGCACACCCCTTATTTCCACCACTGAAAACAACACTATTACCATGAGTTACTTCCGAGTTTGAATAATTTGTTCCCCAGAGCTAATCAGAAATTATGGGGGTGGGTTTTTGTGCTTGGGCACCAGGCTGCAGTGCTCAAGCCAACCTGGAAGGCCAAGGCATTCAGAAGGGTGGGGTGATTGAGGCTGGGAAGCTAGAGTCGGCCATCTTGGCACATGTGACTGAGGACTTGAGATTGCTGCTGATCACTGATCTTGGTGGTGCAGTGCCTGTGGCACAAGCAAGGGAGAGCAAAGCACCCAGCCAGGCTAGGGAAGAAAGTGCTTGCTGGCCAGACACACCATGTGTCTATGCCTGAAGCCAGCAGTGCCCCCTGCTGGCATGTTGATGCAGGCAGAAGGGGTGTGACTAGCATGGGGTAGTGTGCCTCGTGCTGTGTGCATGAGACAGCAGCGACAACAGGGCACAGCAGAGTGACAAACAGGAGGCACCCAGGGCTGTCACCAGACTTCCTACAACCCTGGCTCTGCTATTGAGACTGCAATGTGTTGAATAGAGACCTGTCTCTGAAGAGTGCTCAGAAACCACACTTAATTCAAAAACAACCTCAGGATTACTAACTGGGTCAAAACATAAGGAACATATATCATATACTCCAACATTTTGCAGGTGAAAATAGGAATACACTAGCAACAAACAATTCTCATCTCTCAGCCAAGCCAGCCCATCTGCCCACCCTGCCGAAGACTGGATCCCACCCGCTATAAGCTGTGCACGCCATTGTGCCGTAGTGTTGTGCACCCATTTGCAACCAGGTGAACTAGAGACAAGATGTATCCCCCCACCTACTGGAGATGTAATTTCTAGAGATGCTGGGGAGGAAACTGAATCCTGAAGAATGGCAGTTCTAGCAACTCACATGAAAACAAATGAACAAGGCATTCCCAGGAAGCAAAAAAAAAAAAAGGGACAATGATTTACTAGAGGTAGAATCCAGAAAATATGTACTCTCCTTAGTAAAAAAAGGAACATTTGGAGCCTATGCATATCTTGCTAATTTTATAATGGCTATACTGGCTCCTGATCCATTTCCCAGTACAATTCAAAAGTGCTGCTTTTGATCTTTAAAGCCATAAAGGGCTAGGGACCCTGACCTAAGTACCATAGGATCAACTTCTCCCCTAACCTACCCAAACTTTATGATCATTCTGGTGAGCCTTCTCTGAGCCCCCTCCTCCTGGGTAGTATTGGAGACAAGGCTACTGTAATCACCTATCTCCAGAATTCCCTCTCCAGAAAGGTTTGCCTCATACAGTCATTATTTTATTTTTAATGCCAGATGAATAACTTTTATTTGGCTTTTTACCTGCTCTCTGAAATTGTGTTTTTGCTGTCTTCTTATATTGCATTTTATATTTTAGACTGATAATGTAAGCTGCTCTGAGAGCGTCTTGGCGCAAGAGCTGCAAATAAATTCTCTTTATCACGAGGGAGGAGGGTCTGAAGCAATAACTCTGCAGTGTTATGAACTTAGCACCATTTAGTATACCATAATCAGATCTAGACCACACAACATCAGGATATTCTTAATCAATATCCTGACGGTTTTATTTTTAATTTTTAAAAGGGAAGTGAAGGTTTGTGGGGACTGCAAAACTGTTTGCAGCAGGAGTGCTGGGGTGGAGATGGCAGTGATTAATCCTCGTCCCCACAGACTGCTTTTGCAATAAAAATCGCCCTTCCAGCAGCTTCCTCACAGGCACCCACAAAAGAACCATGAGATGGGGAAACAGCTGGGGGGGATTTTTTTAATTGCACAACCAGCCTGTAGGGAAACGGCTAACTAACCACCCCCATCTTCCAGCATTGCTCAACCACAATCTTGCCCCGCTATTTCCACCACAATAAACAAAACCTCCATCTGATCAGTCACAGATTTCCCAGTAGTTTTGTGTAGTCTGAGCAAAAGCCCACCACCCTACAACAAATGCGTTGGTTTTTCAGGTGACAAAAGATTCTTTGCCCTTTTTGCTGCAACGTCCTTTCCGGGCGACCTCTCCGGTTCTTTCCGTTTGCGTGCCTGTCAAGCCGGAAGTTGGGCAGTGGGTGTGACTCTGGGCTTTCTGTCTCGACTCTCTATGGTAGGTGCGGAAAGAGCGCTTCCGGGTTAAAGGGTGTTGGTGCATCTTTTTGCTCCAGCAAGATGGCGACGGGTGACCCGCCAGCCTCGACCTCTAAGTACCGCCCGGCGCCTTTGGCCTCGCTGCCGCCGCAATTGGACCCGGCTGAATACCAGGCGTCGCCTGAGAAGCGCCGCGTCGAGGAGGAGCGCGTGGCCCTTCGCTCCCGCCTGAAGCGTCAGTACCTGCTGCAGCTCAACGACCCCCGGCGGACCCAGTTCATCGTGAGCGCGGGCGGGGCGGCGGGGCCTTCCCCCTTCGTCCTCCAGGGCCCCTTGGAGGACGCTCCTGCTTACCTGCCGTGAAGCTGAATACTGCAGAAGGGGAAAGAAAGCTTTCCCCCGAGGCTGGAGGAGTTGCGCATTTGAATGCCGCTCCCGCCTCCAATCAATCAAACAAACAAAACCTTTCCTTGCCCGCCGAAAACGGTTGTGTCGGCCTCGACCTCCTTGGCAGGCTGCCGTCCGCTGTGGAGTGCTAGCTTGCTTGCTTGTTTGTTTGCTCTTTAAATGGGAGGCAGCATTCAAATCTGCAACGGTTCTCCCCAGCACCTGCAGACTAAAGTGGCACTGCCCAAGGAAACCTGCCAAAATCGATTCTGTAGCAGCTATAAGTGGGCTGGCTCCTTGTTTACCTTAGCCAGGCAAGAGGGGTGGGGGCAAGTCCAAAACTACTGGCTGTCCCAGCACTACTTCAGTAGTCACAGCCCTGCCCTTTTGCTGGGCCCTGAGGCAGAAGGAACCCTTTAAGGGCATAAACAAAGACTTCTGTGGTTATATGGTGGTGTGTCACTCCTTTTCGTGGACTTAAAGCCCCCACGGTTTGCTGCATGACGTCTCAGTTGACTGGTGTGTTGTTCCAGATTTTGGGGATGGTATTCACACCCTGCAAATATGTGGGTCTGAGGAGAGCATGATGGATAATTGTTTCTATTTTGAACACAGAAAATGTACAAATTGCCCTTGTTATACTTACCGAATGCCCCCCCACACACACAAATACTCTTCAGAGAGGTTGAATGGGGAGAGCTTGGAGTCACCCAGCTGGCGGGGCCCCCTCCCTCAGGGGAGTCCTCCTCAGTTGAGCAGGGAAGGCTGCCTCTTTGGCCAGGATGGTGGGGGAGAGGAAGCGAGCGATGATGGCTCAGTTTTCACCTTGGATATCCCTAGTGAGCTTAAGTCATCTATAGGAGGGCAAGTATGAAACCAATCATGTCACTTTGGTGGCCTCATTTTCTGTAGTTGCATTTAGCATGCACTTCAGGCCCAAGACATGCACTAGGTAAATGCATCAGGCTGAGAGATCAGTTCCTGGTATTCGCTGGGCTTTTTGTAAAACTTCATCGTTGTCAGGTGTTCACTATTGTTCTTCACTTTAGGATGATCCTGCTTTGACTCGTTGGACGTATGCCAGATTACATGTTTACCCTAACTTCCGAGTTACACCTAAAACTTCCTTATTGGGTGCTGTTGTTGCAATAGGCCCCATTGCTTTCTGGTGGTATATCCTCAAAAGGGACAGGGTAAGCTAATAGATATATAGTGTGCATATGAATACTTAGTGACTGGAATGTAACCATACATGGCTCACTATGCAAGAATGCTTTGGGTTTCCCAACAGGCATATGTTACTAGGAAATATAAGAAACAGATAGGAAACATAGGATGCTTTCTAACATCCCCTTTATCTGTTACATGTGTGCTGTCATTTATTTAAGGAAGCAACTATGGCCAATTTGCAATGCTCTTCATTTTTTGCATTGTATTTATTCATATCTATGTAAACTGCTTTGGGAACTTTTATTGAAAAGCAGTTTATAAATATTTATAAATATTTGCTCTGACATGGATTTTGTTTAGAGTAGATGCCACAGAAATGTGCCCTTTTGGAACACGATTATTCTAAAGAATGCTGCAAGCTGCTCTGAGCCTTCTGGCAAGAGTGGGATATAAATGTAATAAACAAACTGTATAGCTGTTTTGGATTCTATCCAGTTTGTTCAGGCTGATGATGTGGATAGGATTCCTGTAGGAGTGCAGCTGACCATGTGCTTGTTCAGCCCTTGCCCATCTTGGCTAATTAAGGCAGTGGTGGGGGTCCTGGTCAAGTGGGTATCAAGGGTTGTTAATGACTCCTCCGTGGAGGATGCAGTGACAGCTGTTTTCAAGGCAGACCACTGCTGAAGAAACCCTCATTAGACAAGAATGACAAGAAAATAGTGCTGGGAAACTGCTGTTTGAACTAGTGGCATTTGGCCTGTGGGGTTCCAAGAGTTCCAACTTGTTCTCCATACCATTTAATATCTACATGAAACTCTTGGAAGAGGTTGTTCAAAGAACTGGGTTGTCAGCAATATGCAGATGATATTGTACAACCCCACACCCCATTTCTGAGGTAGCAGTAGAGATCCTAAATCAGAGTCTAGGCTCCATTGTAGATTGGATGTGGGCTAACAAACTGAGACTTGGTCCAGACAAGTTAGAGGTACAATATTGTTTGTCTGTAGAAGAGCTGATCTTGGAAGACATGTTCAGTCTGTCCTAGATGGGATTGCACTCTCCCTGGAGGACCAGGTTCACAAAAGCAGTTCTTGGACACTTTTGTGGCTGCAGCCAGGAGAGTTTTTGCACAGCTTCAGCTGGTTGCGCCAACTGGAAAAGACAGATCTGGCTATAGTTAGCATGCCTTGGTCACTTCCAGGCTTAACTACTGCAATGAGTTTTATTTGGGGCGCTCTCTCTCTCCCTCTACCCTCACCCCCTTCCCCAGCTCACCCAGTTGGTCAGTCTTCATTGACTTCCTATTTGTTTCTTGGCACAACTTAGTGCTTGGTTATTACCTTTAAAATGTCATATAGCCTGAACCCCTGCTATTTAAATCCTAAAATGAAAGTATTTGACATGTCAACTAAAGGAGTTTCAGTGTGAAAAAGCAAAACAGCCGAATATTGACCTCTGCAGAGTATTATGGAATAGTGGGATGTGCACCTTATTTATTTCACTTCTGTCTTGGTATAGGATAACAGAGAGAAACTCATACAGGAAGGCAAGCTTGAGCGGCCGTTCCATCTCTGCTCTTGAGTCCCTGACAACTCCGTGCTGTGATGCTGCTGAAGGTCCACTGCTGCAACTTTCTCTGTTAGTTCTTGCCCTCTTACATAATAAATCTTATCAATTCAGAAACTGGTTTATCTTCTTTATATTTCAGATTACCCACAGTAAATTGTATTTGTCTTGATGCAGAAACATATTTCATGCATATTTTATTACATATGTAATATGTACATATTTCGTACATATGAATTACAATTCAACATGCAATTCAGAATGCATCCCCGGCACCTTTTATAACGGAGATGAGCAGGCATATACCTGCTCCTCCCAGCTATCTTCATGTGCCAGCAGCGCTCATCCCAGTTGCCCTCATGTGACGCCGGCATGTACATACGATTACAATGGATATTTATATACCGCTTTTCAACACAAGTTTCAAAAGTGGTTTACATAGAAATAAATAAAATGTCTCCCTGTCCCCAAAGAGCTCACAATCTAAAAAAGAAACATAAGATAGACACCAGCAACAGCCTCTGGAGGGATGCTGTGCTGGAGATGGAGAGGGCTATTTGCTCTCGCCCTGCTAAATGAAAAGAATCGCCACTTTCTGTGCTCAGTTAGCAGGTGACACATGACCTCTGTGCATGCGTGACAGCCATTTGCATGGTCAGCATGGTTGCTGTGCATGTACGGAGGCCATGTGTGTGCCATGGCCATGTGTGGACAGCTGGGGGAGAGTGCCACCAATTCAAGAAGTGGCGGTGAGTGGTGAAGGAGGAGCAGGTATGTACCTGCTCTCCTCAGTTTAAAGGTGCCAGATGTGTTTTGAATAGCAGTTCGTGCACATCCTTATATTTTATAGTTTGCATTTCAGCTTCCAAAACTTGGATTTTCAACCAAAAAAAAAAAATTGGAATTTTCACACTTCAGTTGTGAGTAGTTGTGGAGAAAATGGATGGGGAAAGGTCATAGAAGTGGGAAGGTAGGGCAAGGAATAGCGGATAAGGAACATCCCTCTTGCTGTAAGCCAGAGGAACAAGAGCAGGTCATTTATCAAAGAGTGATGAAATTTGGAAATGTTTGTTTCCTTAAGGAGGACACAACTGTGTTCAACTGTGGTGTGAGAGATTCTTCTTCCATGGAGGAGGGTATCTTTGAATGGGTTGCTCCTCCCACTCACTCCCAACAGGTAAGGTTATACAAAACAGACTTGTCTACTCTCCTACAGGAAGAGCCCCTTTCTCTTTCTAATCCTGCTTAGTTGATGAAAGTTGTTGATGAAATGTCACTGAACAGGCAGGAGCTAAGTGGTGTCAACACTGAAGTGGATTGGTTGAGTCAACAAGATCTGGATTAGATAATGAATATGAAACTTCAAAGCAGATTCCTGTAGATTTGGAACTTTGGCAATGGGTCTCTGGATCAATGGCTCAACTGCCCTGAGCCAGTTTTTGGAAGGGTGGTATATAAATCTAAATAAATAAATCTCTTCACATCACTGGTGAATTGCAAAGTGGGCAGGTTCTACATGAGATTCTAGTGCAAGGAAGTGGAAGCCACTAATGCCTTCACATCAAATTGACCGACACAGCTCCTTTATGTGTTTCTACTGACAGTCCTTATCAGGATGCTCAGGAAGATCAGGGCAGAGGTCGTGGGATGGTGGCATCAGAGCCGAACTGGGACAGTGCTGAGGCTCTCCCTTCAAGAAGCACGTGGCAGTTCTCTTCATGGTTCTAAAGAGCCCGTGGTCCTGTTTCTCACATTTGAAGCACTTTCTGATATACAGCTAAGTCGGGTGCTGCACTTTATACTGCATTTATAGATCTGACGTCGGCGTTTGATTCCATATCAAGAGACAGGCTCTGGCAAAAACTAATAGTTGAATCGTCTCCTTATGCATAAGTTTCCAACTGGGGATCTACACAAAGTTGCAGGCACTGAACAAACTAATATTTGAACTGCTCGGCGAGGTGCCTTTGAAGATGCTATCTTGAAAAGTCTTGTTCATGGCAATTGCTTCTGCACATCAGGTCTCAGAGTTGAGCACTTTTTCTGTTAGAAAGGAACTCTGCCTAATCCACCAGGACAGGTTTTAGTGCTTAGGATAGACTCCTGCCTTTCTTTCAAAAGCTAACTTTTTCATGGGGCACAATAATCATTTCCTCCATATCTTAGACGTCCTAAGATGATGAAGTGGCGTGCCTTGGACCATATGCAGAGCCATCCAGGTTTATCTCAAGGACATGAGGGAGTGCCACACTTCTGATATTATCTTTCACCCACCCATTATGGAAAGGAAATTTTGAAGGCTGTGAATCTTTCTTATGAGATCGGAGTATCTAGAATTTTCACCATTCTACTCAGCATGGCTGCTTTTGTGGCACCTAGCACTAATGCTTCTAAAGCTGACATTTGTAGGACAGCCATACAGTTCTTGCCTTGCTCTTCTGTTTGTCACTAATAGATGCCTTCAGCTCTGCAGAAGCAGCCTTTCAAAGATGGGTGCTTGAGCAGGTTATCATCGGTTAATCTGAAATACTGAGAGAGGGCACCCTTGAATGGATGCTGCTGCTGGATATGCCATTCAAAGCTATCCTTTTCCACAAAAGGAGAAAACCGCATTGGTGTTAGAGGTATCCTACCCACCCAAGAAATGTTTGCTATCAGGGAGAGGGACTCTATGGAGAGGTTTACCCAAGTCTTCAAGCTAGATGGTCTTCCCTCCTGTCCTACTGTTTCCCTCCCCCATCATAACTTTTTGAAGATATTGGCAGTAGAGAGATCCCTAGTTTCCCCTTTGGGCTACTTGGTTTTCAGATTGGAAGGGTGCTCTGTTTCCCAGGAAGACGTGAATAAGTCTTTTCTGCTTATTGGAATGAGTGAGAGGAAGAAACCTGTTCACTGAAGAGAATGAGCTTACCATGGTAGTCCAATATTCTTTTTTAGACTTTAGTATTTAACATTTCTTTGGGGTTTTCCAAGTAGTGTCAACCCACATATGCACATGAAGGGAAATTATCCTTGCTGCATTCTGCAATATCAGTCTCTGACGTGACTGGTGCTTCTCTCAAGAACTGCCTCATTTAGCAATTGAACAGAAGAATATTGCTGACTGGGATTACATTGAAGAATATGCAAGTGATGTCATGGTGTCTTTTAAAGTCTTTTTAAAATAGTGCCAGAGCAGGGAAAAGATTATAGGGGGCTTAATTCCTTGACCTGACTTGAGGTGTGTGTGTGTGTGTGTAAGTAAAATATAGAGTTTTTGAATTTGTTTTCAGCTTGTTAATGTGGTGTATCCATAGGGAAAATTGTACCCAAGGCCCATTAAAATCTGACTCAAAGACCTCAGTGGGTGATTAGCTACTTGATTCACTTGGCTCTAACTTGGATTGTATCTAATGTCTTTATGTAGCCACCACCTTCTTAAGACCCTTCAAGTATCTGCTACAAGTTTTGACTTTAAGGAAGAACACCATCTCTTATCTTCCACCACAGACTAGTTATTGGTCTATATTTCAAGTTGATTACCATAAGTGAGCTATGGGGAATCAGCCACCCTTCCTAGTAATTGATACCACGTCCCTAGTTCTCAGCGAATGTCTTTGCTGCTCTTCAACTCTTGAAGATGGAATTTATGAGACCCACACAGGTGGCTACAGAAAGCTTTGGTGCTTTGGTTTAATTTTGTTGGGTACCAGATTTTCCAGGCACTCTGCACATGCTCAGGGCACTGAAGTCTTGCACACTGCTCCATTAGATTCATTTGAATGGGTTAGGCTTGCTCTGTTGGTAGTGATGCAAGAGACTGCAAACACCAGGAGTCTTTAAAAAAGCTTTACTGTGTTATTAAAGGCATACAAAATAGTGAAAAGGCAATGCATATATATAATTCTATCTTAATATGTCTGGCCAAAGATTCTGACTAAAATCCTAACAGGAGATTTAGAGAGAGAGAAAGAGTGAGAGGGGGAGAGGAGAGGAGAAGATAGGCAGAAAAATTGGAGGGTGGTGGTGCAGAGGCAAGTGTCTTGCTGTTGAGTTCAATTGCCAGGGTGAAGGTAGTCGGAGTCCACAGATCAGGCAACTTGGATGCGCTGCAACTGGCTACAAAACCAACAAACGGGAACTTTGAGTATGTCGTCTTAGCACCAGGACGACAATCTAGCCAGACTGACGGCTTGGCTGACAAAAGTGGCCAAATCCCGGGGCCAGTATCCTCCTCAGGTCCCATACAGCTGTGAGATCCCAAGAAAGTCCAGCCGAGCACCTCCTTCCCAAGGTCACCCAACCTGGTCCTAAGCTCCTATAAGGAGCTTCTCCCTTTGATCTCTCCATCTTCTTTTGATGGCTGTCTTGTTGTCTTCCATGCAAATCATTATTCCACCTCTCATGACATGCATCTTCCAGTGTGTGCAAAATCCCATAATTGTTCCTTGCTAGATTGTCCAAAATGTGCTGATTAGCATTTGGTGGGGATGGGCGGGGGGCGGGCTACAAACCTGGCCAGCCTCCATTTTACCATCTCTCTTTCTTGGTGTGTTAATTGCAATTTGCTTCCACAGACTGCAGGGAGCCAGAGGGGAGGGGTAGAGATGGAGAAAGAGGAAATCTGATACTCTTGCCAGCTCGGACTAAATTGCGGGGCCATACATCTATTCTAACAAGCCCAAAGGCACAGATGGTTAAGGGAGGATACATTCTAACAAGAAGCTAAAAGCTCATATTCTCATACATGGTTCATTAGCGAGAATACATCCAGGCAAGCAAGCAATTTCCCCATAATCTCCCTGTAGTGCTCCGGTGCAGCTTAGGTGCAGGATCAGGCTGGTCTGCTGGGGTCTGGCAATCTTCAGAAATACTTGTTCATTGGGCACTGTCAAGAGCAAGCATAACTGAAGGGGGTGAGGTTGTGTGTTGTGGGGCCAGTAACTTTGCTATGCTGCTCCTTGCTATGTATTAATTCCTACCTCCTACTCTTATCATAAAGCAATAATGGTTCAACAATTGGCTGACTAAATTGCACACAGCTTTGGATGTCTATGATCTAGAGTTAGTGGCAACAGATCAGTCTATATTGGAAAATCCACCAATGAAGTCAATTATTAATATTATTCCCCTACATAAGCCTATAAGATACATTAGTCTCTAGCTACATTAGTCTCTAGTCCAGAAAGCAACTAAGTAAGTAATTACATTACATTGAGCCCATTCTATGTGATGGGAGACCTGCAGGCTTTTCCAGACTTCGCACAGAAAGCTTTACTTGATCAATTAAGGCTAGTGGTCATTTTATTTTATTTTATAGTTGCTAGTCATGCTTCTTGTTGGCTGCTCCTGGAGTTTTCACATGTAAGACTGACCAAAGCAAACTGTTTTCTCAACACCCTTTATGCTGTACAGGAAACAGCTCATACATCTGGACTCTTCACTTCTGCTTAGGATTAAAATGGCTCTTCAGGGGTTCCCAGCACTTGTAGTAGTTCTTATCCAAGCCAGCTTTCAGCCCCCATTTGGTAACGGCCAAGCTAAGAGAAGACTCGAACATGAAGGCCTGTTGGGAAACCGTAGGATTTTAGAGTTAGAAGGAACCTTGGAGGTCGAACCCCTGTTCAGTCCAGGAAATGGCTACAGCACCCCAACAGGTAGCCATCCAGGCTCTCTTTGAAAACCCCCAGCAAAGCAGAGCCCACCACTGTATGAAGCAGATCGTTCCACTGCTGAACTGTTAGGAGAAATTTCCTAATCTTATATCTAGCCCAGGGATTCTCAAACTTGGGTCCTCAGGTGTTATTGGACTTCAACTCCCATAATCCCCAGCCTCAGTGGCCTTTGCTTGAGGATTATGGGAGTTGAAGTCCAATAACACCTGAGGACCCAAGTTTGAGAATCACTGATCTAGCCTAAACATTCTTCTTTAAATACAGAGCCCAGAATTGGACATACTGTCTTACAGTACATACTGCTCAAGGGGATGTGGATGGCACATCGCACAACTGCATGCATGGAGCCCTTACCTCTGAGCACTGCTGCCCTGTGGCACAGCCGCCTTGCAGCTGCTTACACACATGCAGGGGTGCAGGTGGTGTTCAAGCTGCCCACATTCCTTTGCAACTCATCAAACAGCGTCTAATGAACATAGAGCGCCAAACTGATCTAGACAGGGCCCCAAACTTCTTCATCAACGAAAGTCTATGATATACTGCATCCCCTGCTGCCTATCTAATGCAACTGGAAGTTCCAAATCATAGAAGGGCCTTTACCCTGGCCCGATGGCGTGCCCTCCCATCCGCTGTGCTAGAAGGCAAATACAGAAAGACCCCACCCTTGGAACGCCTGTAGCCTTGGGACTCTGGGCAAGTTGAAACAACCACACACATTCTCCTCCACTGTCTGTTCTACAGAAACATTCGTACCACCCTCATCCTCCCAGTACTACTCAAGCAACCAGGACAGTCAAGCCAATTTTACACCTCTCTTCCACTCTCTGACTCCAAGCCTGCAACAACACATAACGTTGCCAAGTTCTGTGCGGCAGTGTGTAAACTCCGCCGGGTCCTGACAGGCACCAAGACCTAATCAGGCTGGACACAGCATTCAACCCCATAGCTCAGGTGCAGTGCACTCCTCAACATTTTATAATAGCTTTATAATATTATAATCACTTTTTATAACCTGTATTCTAAAGTTCTACAGTTTTATAGCTTTGCAACTTTTAAGGTACTTAAACTATGGAATTTTTAAATCATACGGATTCTGGGATCTCAGGATGTTGAGATTCAGACATTTAGGCCCTTTGGTCCTGGGATCTTGGGATCGAGGGAGCTTTATGTCCTTTTTATGTCTTATTCATGCTTTTTATTCCATTTTGTGTCTTTGCCATTTTTCGCCTTGTACTTTATGCTGGTCTAAGACCGTAACAAAGATCGATTTGATTTGATTACTTCACATCCCTTAGTAGCAGTATGTAAGCTACTATTCCAGATGAGGTCTGCCGAGCACAGAACAGAATGGAAAAACCACATCTCATGATCTGGACGCTATACCTCTGTTAATGTAGCCTAACACAAGATGTTGAGACAGTGAGAGGTCAAGCACCATTTGCATTGTATTAAATGCACGCACACAAGTTTCTTTAATGACTGGTTGTTAGAGAGATTGCCATATGCCCTTGACGACTGAGTGAATCCCAAGATAAGTCTAGTTCACTTATGCACTCAGAGGACAATTTCTGTAGTGTGTTCATTGGGCTTGCTGATATGTCTGGGAGAGATCCAAAGGCATATTATATCGATAGAGTCCTCCATCTAATCCCTTCCCAGCCCCGTTTTTTTGCCCGTGACTCTCTTTTCATTATCCTGGCTTGTGATGAGTAGACTACCACCTCTTTCCAAAAGGAGTTTAGACAATCTGCCATTTGACTACCTTATGACATCCCTCTTACTACTGTGTTGCCTTCTTCTGGCAAGGCAACTTAAAAACCATCTCAGCCTTCTCCAGCTATGTCTTACTTCTCTGTCCCAATTTTCCAGTTAGTCACAATGGGTCACAACTGAATTATCTCTTTTTCCTGTGGATCACATCCTGTTGAAACGTAGGCGTGACTCTCATGCTTTGTTACCTACTTTTTAATTTTGATGTATTTATTTGCATTTCCTGCCAGAGAGCAAGCTTGGGAGGAAATGGTTAGACTCCCATAGAGCTGCCCCGGCCCTTGGCCAAACCAATCTTTCACTTGGATGTTTGAGGCTCTTACCATGGTCCCCTCTGCAATTCTCTCTGGTTCCAGTTTGCTTGTGCTTGCCTTCTCAAAACACTCAGCATCTGGTCCATGGGGTGTCATCATACTGTGCAAAGTGGCCCCTCCGGGTAGAAATCCCTGTTCCTTTGCCTCATAACTCCCTTGAATGAGGCCCATAAACTCACTCATGCAGTTCCCTGTGGAAATAAACACCCACGGTTAATTTGCCGCTTGGTGAAGATCTCATGAGAGTTGACCATTTCAGTGGGAGAGGTCCAAGTCTGTCACAGGACTGAAGATGTCTGACGCACTTCACAGATGCTATATGATATTCCCTAGTATTCAATGGCATTTAGTTAATGAGGCTTGTACAGCTATTTTATAGGATGAATAAGCAGCAGCTCATATGTTCTCTTGTCTTTAGTAAATGTTCTCATTAGAGGAGACATCTCTTATCCAGTTAGTTTTCAGTCTCTTTCTGGGGATTTTTAGAGAGAGCTGTGCTTACAGCTAAATTCTGCTAAAGGTGCCTACAGTTTCCTGTGGAGAACTGAAGTCTTGATGCAGGCACCGGGTGTAACCATTTCCCAGTTGGATGGAGTGTGTGTGACACCTACTGTGGTAATAAGGTGGGCGGAAAGTCTTGCTGGCCACTGCCCAGCGGGGTGGGAATATAACAAAATCAGCAACTGCCACTCCGGGATGAGCTGACTTTGCAGTCAAGACAGAGAAGATAGAAGGATCCTACAAAGAAAAATAAAAAGAGATTATTTAAATTGCATTGGCTGACATGATGAAGAAAATTACTCAAAATAGTCCTATTGAAATTAAGATTCAACTTGTTCTTGTTCTTCAGTGGGACTACTTTGAACAATTTTCCTCATGTCAGCTGTTGAGTTTAGCTAGTTATAATTTTTACTGTCTTGTGTCATTTGTTTTTCTTTAAGCATGATGTATTAGCTATTATGTTTTATGTTGTTTTATTATGCTTTAATATGTGTGTTGTGACCTGTGATTACAACAATACTTACTTACCTGAATACACAACTGCATTCCATGACACCTGTAAATTTACAGGCCTAAACTGTTAATCCCCATTAGTGTTATAAGCAGCAATTGTCCTTAGATATTGAGTTTTAGACTGCAAAGGGCTTTAGTCAATTTATGTTAAGCTATTTGAACAGGCATCTGTAATTCCAATTCACGCTGGATTCCAATTTTACTTTTGGTTGATGGAGCTGCTTTTGGTTGATTAGCACTAAACAGTGTGTCCAAAGTGAAGATTTTAAACCTACCCAGTAAGGTCCAAAACTTACCGCATGATCAAAAGCCACAGAATTTATGATCATGAAATTGCTGAGGTTATACTTGTATGGTGTATAATTTCCATGCCAGGCCACAACATTGAATGGGGAGCTTCCCTGTAACATTAAACAGAGCAGCGATATCTTGTCTGTTGAAGATTTCTGATATCCGTGGAGAAAATATATAACATACAACCAAGGAGAAACTGGAAATGCTTCCCATTATATAGAAAATCTATATCTCACAGACGTATGTACACATCAACATGTAGGAGCTTTCCCAGACAGAAGGCTTTACCATGGGTTTACTGCGAGTTTCAAGTTGCCAAACACACACACACACAAAACCCTAATGCAAAAAGTGGATTTTTTTAAAACCCCAGATATAAATTGGGCTATACTCTAACTCGCAATGAAAAACCTGAATCGTGTGTGAAGTGCTACCTAATAGCTCATAGGGACTTTGAGGTAAATTTGGCTATGTGAACACACCCCTCCATTCCAGAGAAGATGTGAACTAAAAGCCAGATATGAAAAACTTTGTGCGTGCTTTTAATCTAGCCCCAGAGATAAGATTTCCCCCAGATGTATCTAGCGTTTTTTCCTTTGGGGTTAAAACAGTAATCGGACCAAAAACAGCAGTGTATTCTTTGTGATGCAAATTTGCTCCACAGACATGAACTGGTTCCCGCTCTGTCAGAGGATCAGTGTTAAAGGAGTGGGCATTTTTCCTATCAGGAAAGCATAGAAAAAGTGAAGTCCACCAGGGCTTGCCTTGGGTTTTTCTCCTCACCTGTTCCAGGCTCAGAACCAGCTTCAGTCTATTTAGGGTCTTGCCGCTCACCACCAGTACTCCCATGAGAGGGCCCTTCCCTCACTTAAAATGTTTTGCTTCCACTTGCTTCAAGCTGGGCATGCTTAGAATTTACACATGTTAATTTCACTAGGAGGAAGCCAGCAGCACTGTAGTCTTTGTATTGTACAGTTTCATTTGAACTTTGCAATACATCTGTTGGAAGTGAAGGACTATGCGCTGTCTCTTGTCTCAAAGACAGTGGAGGACAGAATAGTGAGTCAGAGGGCTAGAGGGTCAAGACATTGGTCATCCCTTCTCTACTGCTCTGACACTACCCTTTGGAATGTAGATTGCTACTCATAGGGACTAACTTACTTCCTTCCTGCTTTGTACTTCCTCTTCCCTTCTCTTCCTTCCTTCTACCTTGCAACATGCAAGCTCCTCTCCCCTGCACCATGTGTGCAGAGATGCAGAATCCATCTGCATCCAGCTAAATAGATAGATTAGAGATCCTAACTCCTCACTTTCCTATCTAGAACTGAGTTTTCTAATAAATACCATTTATATTGATTTGAAACTATGAACTGGCTCCAAGTTACTTTACTCTCAGCATACACACATGCCTAACCAAATTCTGCTGTGTTGTGCCTCTGTGCACTCTGCTATAATGAAAAAGGGAGAGAATCCCCAACAACATCCCAATGACCTCACTGTGAATTAAAGATTAGGATTCTTCATCCTCCATCTAAATAATATAATTGAATAGACAATTCTAATTACCTTACCTGTTGTGCTGCAAAGAGCTTGCCCTGATACTTGTTGATAACTGTGTAGCCCTCGGCTACTTGGCGATCTTCATACCAGGCAACTGGCACAAGGAAATCTCGCGGGTTAGCCAAGCCATTGGCTCCTAGGAGAGAAAGAAAGAAACAAGCAAGCTGCACAGCTTTGTAGCCAATTATATGTTTGAGCACATGGGCATTGTCAGTCTGCTCCTGGCTAACATCCAAGGAGCTTCTCTATACCATATTGCAGAGAAAACACATGTTGTGCAGTCTTGTATATTTATATTTTATTGTATAAAGCATTTCATCTATGATTCTTGCTGTGGAAATTTGTGTTTGTTTGTTTTTAGCAACAGAAATTACCGTATATCTTTGCTCCTAAATTTACGTTTTCATGGTACTTCCTTTGATTGTGCTCTTGTAGCTTGGAAAGCTGTAGACCAAGTCACGAATCTACCAGAGAACCAGGGCTCAGCTTTCATGAACCCAGCAACAAACCCCATAATGCTTCATAAATCACCATGTGGTGATGTTGTAATGCATGCTGGAAGAATGGATCCCCAAATACTCTGACATCCTTACCACTTTATAATGATAACTTTAAGGGATTAGAATCCTGAAAGGGCTTCTTGGAGTAAGAACATGATAATTGCTCTTGTGCATCAGACCAAGGTTCACCTAGTGACTTTTAAACACTAATAATGTATTATAATTATAACATTTTAATTTTGATATACCATTTTCCAACAAAGAAGTTTTCAAAACGGCTGACACAGCAGAAAGAATAAAAAGTTGATTCCCTGCCTCAAGGAGGCTCACAAAAGAGAAGGAAACACAAGGGAGACAGCCACAACCACTGGGAGAGGGATGCTGTGCTGTGCTGTGCTGAATAAGGACAATCTTTTTGCCCCATAAGAGAGCCACCACTTTAACAAGGTGCCTCTTTGTCCAGTTAGCAGGGAGAAAGAATTCTGTTTCCAGCAACAGCCAACCAGATGCTTCTGGACGTTCACAAGTAGGCCATGGAGGTGGACAGCTTTCCTCTGTTTGTCTCCTGCAACTGATATTCTGAAATAGACTGTCTCTAAATATTCTGCTTTGCTGACATGCTGATAGTCAGTAATAAACACCTTGCCCATGAATTTGTCAAGCTTTTCCAAAGCTATTGAAACTAGTGACCATCACCATATCATACATAAAATTTCATAATTTAATTATGTGTTGTGTAAAGAAGTGCTTTCTTTGGCCTATCTAGAATCTTCTGCCCATTCAATTCGCTGGATAACAACGGAAGTTGTTGACAACATACGAGCTTGAGGATTAATGTATGGAGGGCATGCCTTTTGTTTTACAGAATGCTTTGAGAACTATTTTTGTTGACAAGTAGTATATAAATAGTATAAATAAGTTATAATCTAATGTCTGTGAACCAGTCCTCAGATTCATCATTAACCTTTTGCTGTTCCTCCAGTACTCTTCCTTACAATAATTTAAAGTAATTATAGCCCCCAAGTATCATTTTTTCCTCCCCTGGCTTTTTTGCTTTTACTGAACTCAAATTAAGCTTGCTTACTATTTTTGTGATGTTTCACTTGATCCTAATATCCATCTTTACCAGCCTTTAAAAGAGCCCTTAAGACATTTTTTTTTTTAGCCTGGCGTTTAGTAATTGTTGAGTGTTTTTAATTGTTGCTTTAATAGCTGTTTTGTTTTTATTGCATTTATGTGTGTGAACTGCCTAGAACCTTTGGAGTCAGGTGGTATATAAATAAATTAATTAAATAAAAGCTCTGGCACTAGTGTTGTTTTCAGAGGTAGTCAAGTAGTTAATTGTTACCAATCGGTCCCAGGTCAGGCAGTTCAAAATGTACTCCATATACTTCCAGGATATAGCCCCGAGTTTCCCCAAACACTTCCACACTGAAACGCATCCCTTCCTGGAAGACAAAACAGAACAACGAGCATTAGGCGTCACGTCCAGATCATTGATCCAAGCCAATGACAGACTGGCACAGGAGTGGCCAGAGGCGGGCCAAGCCCTCTTCAGCTGAGGGCTTCCTGAGATAGTGTAGAGGCACCATGCAGAACTGATCCAAGTAGCCAAGCCACAAATATGGTGCAGCGGGTGCTGTTTTCTGTCTTAAATGACCAGAATAGTGTTACGATATGTTCTTGAGAGAAACTGGAGTCCCTGGAATGCCTGCATTATTCCCAAATGTTAGCAGCTTGAGCCAAAGAGGAGAATTGACAATGGCAGTTGGGAGAGGAGGGTCACTGCAGTCATTTCACAACTTACAGCGGTGCAGCTCCAACAGCTGAGTACAAGGTCTGCAAGCAAACATTAAAGAGCAGAATGTGCTTACAACAGAACTCAAAGAACATGGAGATTGTCACATGAACTTGGAAAAAGCTTACTGATTGGAAGTCACACGGGCTCCATGTTGCTCTAGAAATACATGACAGGACATCCTGGCACCAGGCCACACTGAGGAGGAAAGAATCCCATCACTCCAAATGATGCATTGTACCCCAGATGCCCTTTGCTCACACCCATAACTGAGCTAATCCTGCTTCATTCATGAAATCAAATGGTATCATAGATTACAACAGCCTATCGCGTGCTTGGGCACAAGGGACCAGGCATTGGAGTCTGTGGCACATCTTACCACCCTGGTTTCAAAGCTATCTCTATATATAATTCTCCTGGGTGTGCCCAGGAGAAATGCGTCCCGGCAGCCCAGCTGATTGGCTGGGCTGCAGCGGGCGCCCGATTGGTTGGCAGCACACCCAGGAGAATTCGCTTGCTGGGCGGCTGCGGAGGCAAGGTGGCGGGCCCAGGGCTGCGGCGGCGGAGCCCAGCAAGGTGGCGGCGGCGGCGGCCCCGGCCGTGAGGTGGGGCGAGGCGGCGGGCCAGAGCGATGGCGGCGGGCCAGGCCGTGGTGGTGGGGCCCAGCGAGCGGCAGGCCCAGCGAGGCGGGGCAAGGCGGCGGGGCCCAGCGAGGCGGCGGGGCTGGGCCCGGCCGCGGAAGCGAGGTGGCGGGACTGGCCGGGCCGCGGAGGCGAGGCGATGGGACTGGCCGGGCTGGGCCCGGCCGCGGAGGCAAGGCGGCGGGCCTGATGGCGGCACTCTGGGGCTGGCCGCGGCATCGGCGGCGGCACTCTGGGGCCGGCCAGGCCCGCTGGCGGTGGCGGCGGCTGCACTCTGCCCCACCGGAGACGGGGGGCGGGAGGAGAGAGAGAGGTAGCCTGGCCTGGCCGGGCCCGGCCGCGGAAGCGTGGCGGCGGGACTGGCCGGGCCGCGGAGGCGAGGCGGCGCGGCGGGACTGGCCGGGCCCGGCCGCGGAGGCGAGGCGGCGGTGGCCGCACTCGGCCCCCGCAGGGCGGCGGCGGCCGCACGGGTCAGCTAGTGTTGTATAATACAAATATGATGAATACGCTGCTTTTCAACAAAACTTTCCCAAAGCGGTTTAGATGGATAGCTGGAAAAATAAAAAAGGTCCCCTGTCCTCAAAGGGCTCACAGTCTAAAAGAGAAATAAATTAGACACCAGCAACAGCCACTGGAGGGATGCTATGCTGGGGATGGATAGGGCCAGTTGTTCTCCCTCTGCTCAGTAAAGAGAATCACCACTTTAAAAGATTCTTCTTTGCTCAGTTAGCAGGGTAGCATTAGGTAAAGGGGAAATGGGCCCAACAGATGCAGAGCAGGTCGTTCTGTACATAATATGGTCATGATCTCACCAGCAAAAGGGCCAGAGAGATCCAAAACTTTCATATAATCAGAAACTGAGACAAGTTACACATGGATACATAACCACAACAACTACAGTGAATTCAGACAAGTGACAAGACAAGCTAAATGCACAGCCTTCTTCCTTCATAGACACATGTTCTGATTCAGGCACAAGCTACAGCTACAGCTTAGGGCCTCACATTATGAGGGGCCTCTGGATTATTATTTTTTTAAAAGACCAAATTCAAAACTTTTATATAATGAATTTTCATTTAAAGGTATTTCTAATGCAAATAGGCTTCTTAGAAGGCAACTGGTTGTTGTTTTTTGTTATTCATTGCATCTCCGCCAAGTAAAAACAAAGCTTTATTACTTCTATTTTTATTGTGCCTTATGTTAGAATAATACATTTTTTGGGTAATGCTTTGGGGCCTTTTAAGCTTGACATAGCATAGGGCCACAGCATGTCATAAACCTTTCCCTGTTTTCCTTGGTCCATATTAACTAAAATATCCCTTTCCTACTAAATGTGCCTTCTAAGAGAGGGCATAGATGCACTTGGGTATAGGAACATAGGAAGCTGCCATATACTGAGTCAGACCCTTGGTCTATCTAGCTCAGTATTGTCTACACAGACTGGCAGCGGCTTCTCCAAGGTTGCAGGCAGGAATCTCTCCCAGTCTTGTCTTGGAGAAGCCAGGGAGGGAACTTGGAACCTAGATGCTTTTCTCAGAGCAGCCCAATTCCCTAAGTGGGATATCTTACAGAGCCCACACATCAAGTCTCATATGCAACCAGGGCGGGCCCTGATTAGCTAAGGGGACAGGTCCTGCTTGCTACCACAAGACCAGCTCTCCTCCCTGGAAGGAGGAGTGTGGGGGAAAGTGGAGCAGGGCCTTAGCCCTGCCTCTCCAAATGTTTTTCTGTTAAAAGTGTTCTTTGTATTGCATCCATAATATTCTTGTGACAGAACTCCCCCAAATTATAGCATCTCTCTAAGTGGGGTGGGTGAGGCCATGACGTGTGGCTGCCAGGGAGAGTGCCTGCACTCCTCAATTTGTGATTATACCACTGCCTGGCAGGGAAAAAGTTGGCATCTGACTGAAGCCTCCCCTGGCATGGAGGTGCAGCTCTAGAGCTTCATCTGCTCAAGTTTACTTATCAGGCTGCAATGTTATTCACCAATGTTTGTTTGTTTTTTAACTAGCATGGTGGTTTTAAATTGTTTTGTTTTATGTTGTTGTAAACTGCCCAGAGATGTAGGTTTGGGATGGTGTAGAAATATGATACATCAGTAAATAATCCAGCCCTGTTCTGTTTCAGCACAGGAGGCCTATGTCCTGTGATGGGGAAACACTTTAGTGGTAGTTGTGTATCTGGACAGCAATAGTTGTGGCCATTTGGTCCTCACTGGACAATGGATGAGGATTTTTCCAAATTCCTCTCTGGTGCCAGCTCTGTTATCACATCAGTGAGAATGAGAACTGGGTCAGGGACATCAACTCTGCATAGGTATCCATTGTATTCCTTGAAGGGCCACATTCATGCTTCTTTACTGCCACTTGGATATGGAGTATACAACTGCTGTGACTGTGTAGGAAAAAACAACTATGCAGTGAGCCCTCCAATATCCAATGGTTGTGTACCTGATCCTAAAGGACCCACACAGCATTGTGCTCTTAGGCTATCAGACACAACCAATTAGACTGACCAAGTACTCAGAGCTCACCTGAATGACACAGATCTCATTGGGCTCCACCAGCAACCTGCCAAACTCGGTTGTGATGAGCAGTTTTCCTTGCTGTGGTACTAGAGAGAGTAGAAAGAAGCGCCATCAGATGATGTTGAAGGACTGAAGATCATTCTTGTCCACAGCTAACGCCATTTAAAAGATGTTGTTGTCACATATATTAATCTCTGTATACTGCCAAACAGCTTGTTTATTTACAGTAATTTTATTATAAAACAAAATCGTACAAACTCAATCACAAAACCATGACTTTACATCAGTATAAACAAATAACATGGATAAGTATTGTCTGCAGATTTTGTATTTCAACAATCAAAACACAAAATCCAGTTTCTAGCCAATTTATTGCAACTAAATTATCATTTGCTTACCTGTAATAGGTATGTTAAAGTTTTGTAACCAAAGCTAAATCCAAATTTGTTTATACCAGTTTTCAGTGTTGGGAACCAAGAGGTTTAAAATTAAAAAAAATCCGTACAAGGCCAAGCAGCAGTTAACAAAGAAAGTACCATCTCCAAATCCTCAGGTAATCAGACAAAAACCTTCCTTGGAGTATGAGTAATGGCATAGCCTGTTATTCCTGCCCCCGCTCCCACACCAGTACAATTTCTACCCAAATTTTAATCAAAAGGCAAATCCAGCAAGTATTAAAAAATATCTGCATTATGACATCTTCCATTTACAGATGTAAATGTACAGGAGTTAGATTGCAGGTTCAAATAGCTCTCCTTAAGGGCTGGTTCTCACGATCAAAGTAATGCCAGATTAAGGCTAACCAGGTTGAGAGTCAAAGCAGAGTGCACGATCAGAATCCCACTGATCAACATCAGTCACTCACATGATCCCAGATCCCGGCTAGGGCTGATGCCTGCTGCCCCACCCCTGCCTGGGCGCTTTCCCGATTACACGCTACAACAATGTCACTATGTATCCTCCAAGTATGCTTCCACACTGCCTGTGTTTCAACATCGCAGTCCCTGCACTGTCAGCAAGGTGCCGGTCACATTTCCAATGCCTTCTTTCAGGTTTTATCTTTGCAATACAGTGCTACAACATTGTAAAAAAATCGCTGTGTTTTCCCATTGTAGGACATTTGTGCAAGTTAGAAAAGACTGTTCTCCCTGCTGGTGGCTTTGCGCAACACCCTTTATTTACGGTTTGAAGACTAAGTAAACTACTGTTGAACAGCAGGTAATCTGGAAAGTGCCCTCACCAAGCCTCCAAAGGCCAGGAGGCTATCATCAGCTTGCTACTGCTGCCATGTACATGACGTCTGAAGTCAGAAATGCAAGGTGGGGAATATTCACCTCAACCTGATATTCTTAACCAACATTTGAAGTTGGCTTAACAATGTTGAGCTGAGGTGGGTAACCAGCATTCTCTGCCCAATATTTCTTTTACATTGGATGATTGGAAGCTGGCCATAATCTTCTGTTCTCCAGGCTAAACATACTCAGCTCCTTCAACTGTTCCTCATAGGACTTGGTTTCCAGACCCCTCACCATCATCTTGGTTGCCCTCCTCTAAATCCATTCCATCTGTTCAACATCTTTCTTAAAATACAGGGCCCAGAACTGGACACAGTATTCCAAGTGAGGGCTGACCAGGGCAGAACAGAATAGAACTATAGATCTGGACTCTAAGATACATGGAAGTAAAGAACAAAGGCACCTGCTGGATAAATTTTGTTTCATATTTCTCTCCCATTTTAAATAATCACTCATATTTGGGGTTAGGAAGGAATCCCCACCCCTGGTCAAACTGGCCAGAGCAAACTTATTTGGGAGTTCTTTTGCCTATGTATGATTTGGCTTTTTATTCATTTAACATATTTTAACATATTTGTATTCCGTTTTTTAACTTCCGCTTTCTGAAAGATGTTGTTAAAGGCACTGTTCTCATATGGAATTTTCTCATTCCTGTTATCTGCTTGTGGGTCTCTGTTTATATAGGGCTCTCTATTGTACCTAGATTTATTTATAAATGAAACCAATGCATTTGAGGCATACAAAAATTGATTGGTACGTGCAGGATCCTACTCCCGGACAGTGGACTGGACTAGATGGTTTTGATATTGTATTCAGCTATGATTCTATTATTATTTCATCTTACTTCTCTTTCCAGTCATACCGATTTTCAAAACTTAGAGACGGCAATCCGCAAAATACAAATGAGTTGGAAATCAGAGTGGCAACTCACCAATGAGAAAGTCTCCATCTGAATTATAAAAGCATCTATAAAGAAAAAGAAGCAATAGCTGAGTTTACACAAAATAAGGTGCATACAACAGAACCTTGGAGAGCCAGTGTAGTGTAGTGATTGCAGCATTAGACTAAGATCAGGACGGCCTGGGTTGAAATCCCCCTAGCGACCTTGGATCAGTCACTATCTCTGATTAATCTACTTCACAGGGCTGTTGTGAAGATAACGGGGAAGGGAGCCATGCATACTGTCCTGAGCTCCTTGGAGGCATGGCAGGATTGACATGTAATAAATAATTCTAATCTTCGAAAGAAATCTTACGGTTTTCAGTGAAACTTATTCTCAAGCAAAACTGCTAAGAAAATTCCACAGTATTAGGTACATGGCTGTGGAAGTAAATGCCCCTGAAACAACCAAACAACCAAACAAGCTAACTTTATTTGTTAGCCACCTCATAACAAACTGTTCCCATTTCCATGTCATAGTTTTAGGATCAGAGGGGCATACTGAGCACACCAAAATACAAAAAGTGCTATCCTAGCCAGTAGGGATTTCATCCAAGTAATGTACTTTGATGCAGCTGCTGCAATGGGCTTCCTTTCTTCATATAGTCAGCACAACTGGATCCCTCCACTGTACTCAAGTAGCAGGATCACAGATGAAGACCAAAAGGTACCATGATGGTCTGTTGATACCAATGTCTGATGTGCTTTGAATGACCTTGGTCTTATTTTGGGTGTCTTCGTTTTAGTATTTAATGTATAACATATAACACAGTGGTAGAGTAGTCAACTTTTTAACACATTAGCTATGTTTTCATTTTAGGCAGCAGTTTAGAGAGGTTTGCAATTATATGGACATGTTCTCACGATCCTAAACAGGGTAGGAGAGCCATGGGCGCTCCTGATCGGCAGTCATGTGCATGCAAAGATTAAGGTAGAAGGGAGGGAGAGTGATCATATGGGGGCCAGGAGCTGGGTAGGATGGGGTTTTATAGCAGCTTCCCTCATAGACACAAGGAGAGATCTTATCTAGATTTGACTAAAGGCTTATTCCAGGTACAACTCCATTTTTTCCTTCTCTTTTTCCTCCCTTTCCCTTTCTGACTCCATCCCCTACATTCTCTACAGCCTCCCTACTTGGACAAACTTCTCAAAAACAAAACATACAAGATTACTACATAGAATGCAACATGGGTGTAGCCAACCCACATTCTTTCCCCAGCATTTTATTGAAAAGCCATCCTACCCAGCTCCCACACCATCATTCCCCCCACCCTCCTCCTGCTCCCTTGATCTTTGCATGCACACAACCACCGATGGGGAGCACTCACGGCTTTCCTACCCTTGCTGGGCGCTTCTCCTACCCTGTTTAGGATTCTGAGAATGAGCCCTATGGTTTCTGCCTTTGTGTCGAGGTTGGACAACAAGCTGAAATGTGTCAGGCAGAGCCAATTGTGCTTGTTGTTGTTGTTGCTTTTTTATCATTTTAATTGTAGTACTGTCCCTTGATTTTCCCTTCTGATTATTCACACTAACTGATCAACAGTGCACTACCCAATATTGATGGCCAGATCATTTGGTTGCTTTTTTAAAAAGAGAGAGAATTGAAGGTATCTACAGGAGCCTGAGCACCTTTAGTAGTCACCAGCAACAGTCTATTGAGGTTCTTGTGAAGTTTGGGACATTTTGTGGTAGGGGAAGAAACTTGGAAATAATGCTGACTGCCTCCCATTTTCATGACACATGTACATCCTCAAACCACTTCAGTGACATTCACAACATTTGCCCTGTGCAGTTTAAGGAAAGGGGGAGAAGAAGATGGAAAAGAAGGGAGGGTTGCTTGACTGCTGTCAAATGTCAAGGGACAATCAAGGTCAGCTGGTAAAAATTGCAATTAAACCATCTCTGGTGTCAGACAGTGATTTGCAAAACCCTTGGAAACCCACACAATTGCCACATAACTCACAGACCTGTTGATCATGGAGGTGTTACAGCTGAAGATATGTATTGCAAGCCCTCTCCGAGACTTGGGTTCACCAGCTCCACACAAAGTATGCAATCCCTATGGAAAGAACCCCCAAAGAGAGGAATGAACAAGTGGTGGGTCTTATCCCATCAACAAGACTCTCTTACCCTTAAGGAATCACTTTGCTATGGCTATTTTAAGTAAAACCACTCCAGAGCTTTAAAACCATTCACTTTTGAGCATGACATCAGAGTGTTACGTGTCTCCAAAACCTATTAGAATTTTAAACACAAGCCATGCAGTGCAATGCATTCCTCATCAGCACATGAGGAGCTAGACCAGAGGGACACCAGGGAAGTGCTTTACGTTTTTTTTTACAGAGGAAAAGAGTTGCAAGAGATGTCTGCTGCAGAATTTCTCAGAAGCTAAAAATGGGAATGGGATGGGGTAGCATTACACAAGCAAAATCAAGTGAAATCAGTAGGTTTTGTTTGGTTGTGTAGGAGGAAGATTTGGCTGTGACAGTAGAGAGTGGCAACTTTGGCATGGAGAATTCTATATTAATGAAGGAACCTGCAGCCTCAGGAGTCACCTGGCCCTTTGGCTGCCTGTCTTCTTTACATATCAGCAGTGAGGACTGATACTTATTCAACCAAATCAGTTTGCATCAGCTGCATGTTGAAAAATGTAAAATTGCTTCACTGGTTTAGATCAGGGGTTCCCAACCTGTGGTACTCCAGAAGGTGCTGAACTACATCTCCCATCGTCCCCAGCCACAATACATGGGGGATGATGGGATTTGTAGTTCATGAACATTAGGAGTACCACAGGTTGCATGCAGAAGGTTCCAAGTTCCCTCCCTGGCAGCATCTCCAAGAAAGGGCTGAGAGAGACTCCTGCCTGCAACCTTGGAGAAGCTGCTGCCAGTCTGTGTAGCAGACAATACTGAGCTAGATGGAGCGAGGGTCTGACTTGGTATAAGGTAGCTTGGCCAAGGGCAGGAAGGAGAAGAGAGGCCAGGGTGCTCATTCTGCGCTGCCTGGCTTAGAAGAAAAGTGGGGGTGGCTTGTGCTATGGCCAGTTAAGGTAAATACAGAAACAGTCGGAGTATATGCCTCAGTGAAAACTAGGGCTGTGTTCTCTGCATTGCATTGTCCATCGTTTTGGGATTCCACAACCAGATTAAATTCATTCAGTCTTCTGAGGTGACCATAGCATCAAACACTCATGAGACTATTTGGGTTCCCCATCCCAAAGAGTCACCCATGCAAGCACCTTGCTAAAGCTAAGGAGCTTCTCAAACCAAACAGACCTAGACCTAAATCTCCTTAGCTTTAGTAAGGTTGCTGCATCATGTGCCACTAGATGGCGCCTCAGTATGGTGAGGAATAAGGGAAAGCCTGGTCCTGCTGAGATTGGGGGAAACAGAAAGGGGTACATTAGCTGAAATTTTGGAACAGAAGGAATGTGTTAAAAATGGTCGAAAGCCCCTGCTCTGAAGCAACCAGGCATTCTTTGAGGAAAATGTTGTCATGCCCTCCTAACTACTAACTGGAAATAGGGGGAAAGGAGAATGCTAAAGCTCTCCTTCCCATATGGCCAGATGCTACAGGCAACTAGTTTTGAACATGGTCACAAGTGCATTGCATCCAGTGGCTGTGAGCATCATGACCATTTGTAGCCACCTGGTGCTTCTTCCTTTGCAAACTGGTCTCAATCCTTACATTCGTTTTCACAACCTTGAACCCAGCAGGGTACCGGTCACTCTTTCAGGGAGATGAATGGGACTGGAGATGTTGTTCGAGGTGAGACATTTCAATGTTTATTTTTCATATACTGAACTGCTGACAGCAGAAGAGTCATGGTTATATTGCTTCTTTCATGGATTATTTCACCGTGTCGTTGCTTCAACACTAGAGCCCGTTAGTGTGGCTGAGGCACAGTTTTCAGCAGTTTGGTAGGAGCAGAATTAAAACTGAAGTGACACACACAGCACTTCAAATGGTTTCATAATATCCAGCAATCCCTTCTCCGTGGCCAATATATTTCTATAATGTTAGGTCGTTCAGCAAAAGTGCTTTCCAACATTAATTAAAAGAATCCTCTTTGCGGGTCTTCCCATTTTATTGCTGCTTGTATTGCTTGTGGCTGGAACATTAGTAATGAATTGCTCTTTAATGATCCCTTTTACAGCCTCTCTGCAATGTCAGTTTCTCTTCCCATGGGTGGGGGTGGGAGGCTTCAAGTACCCAATTCCTCTCATGTTTTCTTTTATAGCAAAATAGGACTATTTCTAGTGCCAGCCGGTTGCTGCTTGAAGTGAATGGCAACAAGCCACCTGCAAGAAGGACCCCACTTGCTGATCCTTCTCCCTGCGTGGGAGCCAGCATTGATTCCCCCCTCACTAGCCCACCTTCTGTCTCACTGGCCCAGACATCACCTCTCTTGCCCCTCACTGTGCCAAGCTCTCCTTCTGGGGCTCACTGCAGCAGCAACTTCACTGGCTGGACTTTCCTCATCACCACTGTACCAGCATCAGGCAGCTTTCTCTCTCCCCTGCAGTCTCAAAGCAGGCAGGTTGGGTGCTGGAGGAGACCGGCAGCAGGGAAAAGAGAGGCAGCCAGTCCCAGTGTTGCCACAGCAATGATGAGAGTCCAGCTCTCGAAGCTGCCAGTGGCAGTGAGCCCCGAAGGTGAGGCCAGTGGCAAAGGGAGAGAGAGGCAGTGTCTGGCCACTGAGCTGGAGGGCAGGTTGGACTGTTGGAGATGGAGTTCCAGTGCATCGACCTTTTGCACCAATTACTGTAATGGCCACTAGGGGCATTGGGAGTAGAGGTAGAGTGAGTGAGGGCCTCCTTACCTGTCTTTGCCTTGCCTCTACTCTATGACCCCTGCCTTGACTCCTCAGGTGTGTCCTGCAAAGAGTCAGTTCTCTTCTTTTCCTCTTGGAGAGTAGATGGAAAGATCTCTCTCTCCCTACCTATCCATGATGTAGGACTAGGTCTTTCCTATCTCAAATGTACTTCACCAATAAACCTACTTTGTTTAGATTGTACAACAGTCTCCATGCATGTCCTTTAAATAACTGCAACAACTAAACTCTGCACTCTGCTCTGGAACTGGAGTGGGTCGCTTCCCTTGTTGTTGGCGCTTTGCGAAATAAACACAAACCCCAACATGGACAAAGTGTGAAGGTGGGCTGCGGCAGCACAGAGGAGGTAGGAGTGGCCGTGGCCGTGGCAGCAGCAGCTGCAGGCACATAGGAGTGGGAGGGTGCCTGCACTTGCCACCTCAGGCGGCCTTTTCTAGCTGCCCACAACAAAAAGGAAAAGGGGGGAAAGGGGAAGAAAAAGCCTACACACACACACACACAACATTGGGCAGATCAAAATTATATTTCAATTATGTATTAATCAATTTTAACTAATTATTCAATTCTCAACTTGTTATTAATTTTAATAACTAATAAATTTAATTAAAATAATTTTAATTAAAGTTTTAATTAATTATTATTTAATTAGAGAGTAAAGCCTACACGCACAACACTGGTTAGTTCACTGATCAAGAGAAAATAATGTAATGGGCAGGACACAAGACACTTATTCAAGGCATGTTGAAAAGCCTCCTTTGCTTGTCCACAGCAAACAGGCGTATACTATGGTTTGTTGCCATAAAAACCAAAACACAACACAAACCAGGTCTGAAAAGCGAGGGAGGACAATACTAGGAAGCCTGGACTACAATGATCTGACATCATCGTCTTAATTCATTATAAAATGTGAGTGAGGGAAAGAAAAAAAGGCTATACAAGAGAAAAGGGCTAGGTTGGAAACAGCCTGTAATTTGGAACAAAATATATATGCCTCCATATTAATGTTAGTTGTATTAATATGCCTCCATATTAATTTTTGTTGTCCATATTAATTTTGCCTGTAAAGGTAAAGTTGTGCCATCGAGTCAGTGTGTCGACTCCTGGCGCCCACAGAGCCCTGTGGATTTTCTTTGGTAGAATACAGGAGGGGTTTACCATTGCCTCCTCCTGCACAGTATGAGATGATGCCTTTCAGCATCTTCCTATATCACTGCTGCCCAATATAGGTGTTTCCCATAGTCTGGGAAACATACCAGCAGGGAATTGAACCGGCAACCTCTTGCTCCCTAGGCAAGTTACTTCCCTGCTAGTTGAGGCAAAACTAATATGCCTCAACGACAACTCTAACTGTTTCTTGTTATATTGAAAAGCACCCGTCAGAAAACTCTTCAATACTTCTCTTTTCAAACTTACATTCACGAAGTCCACCTTTCTCTGAGAGGCAGTCGGTATCTCGAAAGGATTCCATCGCAGCTAGAAAGGGGGGAAATTGAAACTATGATTCCTTCTTTAAAAGAACAGAGACTCTTATCCCCCAACCCCACCCGCCACTGCACAGCCAGGATGGTTCCTATCCTCTACTCTCTTCTTGCATTCTCTGCCGCATTCCATGGTTGTTGGCTGGCCTGGGCCCCTAAGCTACAGTTTTGGCCTTCTGCCCCTGTCCCTGGCTGGCAGGGTGCCTGAGCCAGACACTGACAAGGACACTCACCCACCCTTTTCACTCCGGCTCTAAAGCAGCAATGGGAAGCACCGGAGCTGGCTGTTTACCCACTGTTCTGCAGAGCACTGCAATCCAGGAGGGGCCAAAGAAGCCCCCTCCTTCCTTTCCTGAACTAAAGTAGAAAAGCACCAAGTGCTTCCATGGGATTCGTGGGAGGAAACTTTCGGCAATTTGTTTAAGACAAGACATATACGGATGGAGGGATTCAGATGTCAATGAGTGTGCCCTCGTGGGATCTGATTGGAAGACCTAGCTAAAGATAAAGGGATGGTTAGGAAATATCAGCATAGAGACAGGAGAAGACCCCAATAGGTTTGGGTATTAAGTTAACCTGTTACATTGGTTGAGATCTACCAACACTTTCTGAAGAATGATTATCTTTGTGGTCCGTTGTTGCTGTTGTTTTATTTACAGAAAAAGGGGGGTTTACTGGAGTTGCCATGCCCCCCAGATTTCACCCAGATTTTAAGCATCTCACCCAGATTACTTAGCCCACCCAGTTTCACCTGGAATTCAGCTTTCATTTAAAAAGAAGAAAAGAAAAAGCTAAGCTCTAGCCCTTGTGGAAGTGGAGTTATGGAGCAAAACATGAAGTCACTATTCTGCTCAAAAATTATTTTCAAGCCAGTTTACATAATATGCAAATTAGGCAACCAATTTTGGAACACCAGAATATGGCAACCCTAGGATTAACAGAAAAAAGGAGGATGGAATGAGGGCCTTAGAAATTCATCCGGCAACAGCACCTTCTACATGAAGAGAGAGGTAATATGGGCAGCAGCGTGATTGATGACCCTGATCCCCAAGTCACAGCAAAACAGTAATCAGGCAGACAGGGTGAGAGCACCTAGAAATTAATCAGCCTACCAGCTGATTTATTAGAAATAAATCAGACACCCAGCAGCCTGATTCTTCTCACAGTTTAGATTATGGTGTCCAAGGACAACAGAGCAATTATTCTGCGTACAGATTAGAGTGTACTGTATTGGAAAGAATCTGGAATGGAGTCCTGAGTTCAAATCCTAATACAGCCATAAAGATGACTTTAGGCCAGTGACTGTCTTTTAACAGGGGAAGTCACAGGGTGGTTGCCAAGATACCTCCAGGTTTCTGTTGGTCTGCAGGTAAAACACGCTTAGTGGAGCCCTCTTCCCTCAGAGGGGCTGTGACCTCTGTTACCCTTTCCATCGCTCTTTGGCTTGCCTTCTTCCCCTGGGCCCAATTCCCACTGCCACCCAACAGTCAAGTGAGCAAGTGGCTACTGTGTCTCTCTCTTTGTTCCCATTGCTGTGTTCACTTCCATATACCCACTTTCTCCCTGTAGGCCAGGCAGGATGAGCAGGTGGCAACAGCACGGAGAAGCAGGGCCAGGGGTGGGGTGGGGTGGGGTGGGGTGGGTGTCAGCAGTGGGGCCAATGCCGGGGTGTGCGCTCAAGAATGGCGGCCCCTGATGCCTGCATGAAGATCCTTGGAGGAAGGGCAAGTTACCAACCAATTCATGGTCACTGTTTCTGACTCTAACTATCCAGCGGTTCTTGGGACAGCAGGGGTAACAGCAATAGGGCAATTTGCATTACTGAAATTAATGGACTTTTGCACGATATTCTAATTTTCCGAGTTTCACCTGTACAGGAAGGCAAAACCATCCCCCAGGTGCAAAACAGGACCAGCGGGACCCCTTCTGAGGAGCGCGTGACTTGACATTAGTTGTCAGAAGTCAGGGCAACTTGAGCTCTTGTCTCCCAGACCTGCGTGTGAAGACAGCAGTCATGGGCCTCCACATGGGAGAAACCAAAGCCCTTTGATTTCAGTGTCATCATCATCATCATCCCTTGTGATTACCTGATTGGGATCCGGCTCAGCTTCATCCCAGTCATTTGCCAGAAAGCCGTGACCCATAGACTGGAAGGGCTTGTGGCACACAGAGGGCAGGATTCTGTACAGCCAACTAGAGTGAAAACAAATACATTGATGTCAGACTGAGAGAGAAGCGGGATGATTCAAATGCACCAGTAACATTTTGATTGAAACCAATTATTTCCATGTCTATACTGCTCACTCCTAGCGGCTCTAGGCGGATCACAATCTGCAGTGCTTCTTGAAATCAGCTCGAGCCTTCTCTATGGAGTCTGCACACCATTACCGACTCCTCCAGTCAGAGCAGAGGATGAGGGAGAACCCCTTGAACAAGAGCACTGAGGCCTAGCAGGTCTGAGGTAAAATGAAGCCCACTCTCCTCCTCCTGGAAGTTAAAGGACAGCAGTTAACGGTCAAGATAATCTTTCTACGTTTGAAAAATAAGACAAGCTCAGTTCTATTAATGCATTAGCACATTTGTTTAAGACAAGACATATACGGATGGAGGGATCCAGATGTCACTGAGTGTGCCCTCGTGGGATCTGAGTGGAAGACCTAGCTAAAGATAAAGGGATGGTCAGGAAATATCAGCATTGTATTGTATCCATTCTATTGTATCCATCTCTGTGGTAAACATATCCATGCCTCCTCGGATTCTCTTTTGCAAAATGTGCGGATTGTAATTGTTGCCTCCTGAGGTAACAGCACTTACCATATGCTCAGAGGCACGTTATCCATTTCTTCTTAAACATTGCTGTAATACTCATCCCCCATTTTTGCTGTTGCCACCAACCTATCCATATTGTGTTTCCATGATGATGTATTCTACCCTCAGAACTGTGCACTTTTTAGAGTGGCAGACAGTCTCCATTCCTAAGATCTATGTAGTTCTGAGGTTTTAAGCGTTGCACTAGCCTTACTGAGGGCAAAAACAAACAGACTGTGAGAAGGGTCCCGTAAGAACAGCCTGCCGGATCAGGCCCAAAGCCCATCTAGTCCAGCATCCTGTTTTGCACAGTGGCCCACCAGATGCCGCTGGAAGCCACAGGCAGGAGTTGAGGGCGTGCCCTCGCTCCTGCTGTTACTCCCCTGCAACTGGAACTCAGAGGTATCCTGCCTTTGAGGCTGGAGGTGGCCCACAGACTAGTAGCCCATGATAGACCTCTCCTCCATGAAGTTATCCAGACCCTTCTTGAAGCCATCCAGGTTGTTGGCTGTCACCACGTCTTGTGGAAGAGAATTCCACAAGTGGATTATGCGTTGTGTACAAAAGTACTTCCATTTGTTGGTCCTAGATTTCCCGGCAGTCAATTTCATGGGATGACCCCTGGTTTTAGTGTTATGGGAGAGGGAGAAGAATTTCTCTCTATCCACTTTCTCCACACCATGCATGATTTTATAGACCTCTATCATGTCTCCCCGCAGTCGTCTTTTTTCTAAACTAAAAAAGCCCCAGGTGTTGTTGTCTTGCCTCATAAGAAAGGTGCTCAACAAGAATTCATGGCTGTCTCTTTGTATTCTGACTGTGTGTTTGAAATGGCCTTTCCACATTATTTTGTCCCAGGCATTCATATGACAAACACAGATTTGTTATTCACTCTGTTGCCAGGAGTGGGGGATTTAGATGCCCTCTCTCTAACTAGGGCTGTCATGGAGAGAAGACATTTTCCTGACATGTTAGCACATTGATTGCTATTGTGGTTATATCTTTTTCTGCCAGCACTGCCCCACCCAGACCTCATGAACCATTTAGAAAATTGCTTTAATAAGGTGTGTGTAAGTTGTGAGCAGGCACACCCCTATCTTTGTGTAGAAAGACTATTCCGCTGCCCCATTGCACTATTGCTCTCCATCTGTTGAGGGCAGGGATAGGATATTGAACTACGGATGCTAGACTAGAGCTAATGTAATTGTAGTCCATCATTGGGGCAGGTAATTATGTGCGTGTGTGTATCTTCTGAAAAGGTCACCAAAGGGCACCACCATCGCTCAGAAAAACTGGTCCAGCAAGCAAACATGCATTCTTCTTTTTCTATTTATTTAGTAATTAAGGATGTACTTGCATGGAACAAAGATCCGCCACCCTCTCCTGTCCACATTTAGACAAAATGGAGAGGAGAGCTGGTCTTGTGGGAGCAAGCATGACTTGTCCCCTTAGCTAAGCAGGGTCTGCCCTGGTTGCATATGAATGGGAGACTAGAAGTGTGAGCGCTGTAAGAAATTCCCCTCAGGGGATGGAGCCGCTCTGGGAAGAGCAGAAGGTTTCAAGTTCCCTCCCTGGCTTCTCCAAGATAGGTCTGAGAGAGATTCCTGCCTGCAACCTTGGAGAAGCCGCTGCCAGTCTGTGTAGACAATACTGAGCTAGATGGACCAATGGTCTGACTCAGTATATGGCAGCTTCCTATGTTCCTATGAGAGCAGGTTCTCTACAGTCAGGGAGACCACAGAGAGGAGGGGGACCTGGCTGTTCAGGCTTCCTTCTTGCATGAAGGACAGCCTGCACAGCCAACCATGGCCAGAGTGAGGGAAGAGCTTCCTCCCTCAACTCCATTTACAGCGAATGAAGCCTCCAGTTCTTTATTCGTATGCAACACTCAAACCTCGAGTATGAGCAGCAAAACTCACTACAAGCTGAGGGTTAAAACTGGAGTTTGTGGGGCCCAACCTCAGATCGCTTTCCAAATGGGACCGAAGTTGCATGCATTCAAATGCGCAGGTTTGGCAACCTCTGGCCCCTTTAACTCTGGTTTCCCGTTATGTGCAAATGTGGCCTAAGTAATAAATCACTATCAATGTTTATGGTACTTTATCAAGAAACTGAAGCAAAAGGGGGCAGGTTACACACATTTGCATGTACTGTGTAGTTTGGCCCTCAACCAGTTTCTAATCAGCTCAAATGCCAGCTCCATAGCAGAAATCACTGTATGAGCCAAACAAATGAGAACAGCTTCCTCCATGTGATTAGCAGTTTCCCTTCCATTCCTCTGCAATCTGACTAAATGCTGCTTCCTTTTAAGCTGTTGCACCTGCTTCTTGAACCTCCAGCTGCCAGCATCCGGTTCCTCTACAGAAGAACTGTGCCAAAGCAGAAGATGGCTTCTCAACAAGAACAGCAGGTCACTGATAATTAGGAAGGCAGCACACCAAATGTTCTGATGTGCTATTTGATTCGACTGAGGAAGAAAGGAGAACTCTCTGCTCCTGTGAGTGCAAGACGTGAATCCAGCAGGACTCAATGACACCTTTCTGTGAGCATCTGAAGGAGGTGGCAGGGCACCAGCAGGTATCTGCCAGGAGACCATGGCATCCATCTGAATGAGCAGCAGAGAAATCAGAGAGTCTCTCCAGGAGGAAGCAGGAAATAGAAAATGGAATTCACGTCATTAAAGTGGCCTAAGCAGACCAGGGTTTCACTCCCACTTTCCTGCAGGCTTTGGCCTCCATGGACGAGCACTGGTCCATGACAAAAAAATGTGAGCCCTTTGGGGACAGGGAGCCATCTTATTTGCTTTATTTCTCTTTGTAAACCGCCCTGAGCCATTTTTGGAAGGGCGGTATAGAAATTGAATTAATAATAATAATAATTAATAATAATAATAAAGGGGTGCCAGCATGTAAAACTGCCCCAAAGCTGCCTGTAAACTCTCCCTTCTAATTCCAGAGGCAAGGGTACCCTCTCATATGTTCCCAAGGCTGACACAGCAGGCTCCAGGGGTGAGCAGGAGAGCATCCCATGTTGAAGTCAAGAGCAAGATGATGCCATATGGAGCTTTCATCAAGGATACCTACTCAGGCAGCCAGAATTGACACAGCACTGACTAAAAAAGCATGCCACTTCAGGCCTCTTTGGCCTTGGGCATCTTTGGGAGGCCAATGCACAGCTGCTTCCTTCCTGAAAAGTATGCCAAAGGCAAAAAAGGAGAGGCACGTTGTCATCACCATTCACAAATTTGGGTTGTGAAATTGGGTTGTTTAAGTACAACCAATACAGCTGAGCCTCTCAATCCAACACACCCGTCTTTATCACATTCTCACTCACCTGTTCTTCCCTCTTTGCTTTCATCCATATAGCAAATATCTCTTTCCAGCAACATACTTTCAGCTCAACACAACATGGGGAGGAAACCCAGTTTCACTGATGCACCCCCTGCCTGCCACCCAAAGGGAAGGCAAAGGGGAGAAAGTAGCCATGGAGGGAGGGAGGCATACACGGCCTGGCCCCTGTCCAGGGTATCCCAGGCAAACAAGCAGCATGCCCCAGGGATCTTTCCCTAGAAATCCAAGCTCAACATTGCTTTTATTTCAAAAGGAGGAGCACTGCAGCAGATTTTAAATACCATTTAAGTACCAACATGATGTCACTATCACCACCACTTCATTCCAGCACTTCTAATTAATTTCTCCACTCATTACATTAATTTCTCCACTCATCCACTCATCACAATACCTTCTCTTGTTGCTGGATCGTGGGCAGGTGAATGCCGTGCCCGACAGCTGTTCAGCATACAGACCATACGGGCAGACCTGAGGATTATTCTAAACCAAAACAGATCATGGATTATAAGGACCAAGTTTGGCTTTTAAAAGATTTATTCTTAAGAGGCAAACTACACGAGAGAACCTTGAGGATCCTGCTGGGTTGCCATTAAAAATGTTATTCAAAATCTGTATCTACTGCTTTTCAACCCAAATGAAAAAAAGTTCTCCAAGTGGTTTATATAGCAAAGGCATGAGAAAAACATTCCCTATTCCAAAAGGGATCACAATCCAAAAAGAAGCACAAGGGAGACACCAGCAACAGCCATCAGAGAGACACTGGGCTGGACCCTATGTAAACTGCTTTGGAAACTTTGCTGAAAAGTGATATATAAATAGTCATCATCGTCGTGTCTTAGAAATTATATTTCATAGACAGTCCTTCATAATCAATCCTTTTTTATGTTTGATGTTTTGTCTATGGTTTATATTCTATATATGCTGCACTAGAAGGTATAGACATTATAAACAAGTGTTTTGGTAGCAATGTTTTTGCTCGAGTTCTTCTCTTTTGCATTGTCAGTACAATACTCTAGTGAAGACGATCTTAGGTAGTGGTGTATTCTCTAAATTATAGCTTTGCACCTTCAAAACTATATTACTTTTCTGATATAGCTCAAAGCTGATCTATGTACTGAAGGTGTGAATGAGTTGATCTGCAACAGCCTGAGCTGAGAAGTACCCTCTCCCCTCATACTCCAAGTGACACAAATACCTGTCCTTGTGGTAAGGCTCCAGGGCAGCGTGGATCTTCAGAGTGGAATTCGTTACCAAATCCTGACATGTACTGAAAAACAAAATAACATGCTGCACAAACAAGCCAGAGTTCAATCGGAGAGAGAGAGAGATCTTGCTTTTAAAGACATTTGGATTTCAAAGTAGATTGCTTCAGTAACCTGGTCTTCAAACTGTACTTCATATACTTCCCACAAAGCAGGTCCACACAGTGTGGCAGTGTAGCCTGATAGCCACACACACACACCCCGTTTTGTAAAGTCTCCAGCAGACTGCAAACCTAGGTGGCTTATTGAACCCTTGAGAGCCACCATGGTGTAGGGATTAGAGTGTTGGACTAGGACTGGGGTGACCTGAGTTCAAGTCCCCACTCAGCTGTGAAACTCACTGGGTGACTCTGGACTCGTCACTTATCTCTCAGCCTAACCCACCTCAAAAGGTTGTTGTGAGGATGTACATAATAATGTACAGTGCTCTGGGCTCCTTAGAGGAAGAGTGAGATATCAATGCAGGGGTAGAGCCACCATTAAGCAAACGGGTTCAAAGAACCTGGGCCACCGACCCTCAGGGGCCACGCCTCGCATCTGATGTCCGATGTGGGGGGCGTGGTTTAGCTCCCAAATGGGGCCGCGCAGCCCTGTTTGGAGCTAAATTGGCCAGCACTGCATTTGCAACGTGGCCAGAGTGACTTTCCCTGCCTTTTAAAGGCAGGGAGAGCTACTCCTGGCTGCACTGCAAATGCAGCGCTGGTCAATTTAGCTCCCAAACGGGGCTGCGTGTCCCCGTTTGGGAGCTAAACCACGCCCCCATGTGTGTGTGGCTAAATGTTCGGAGTCTGACGTCAGACACAGGGGGCAGGGCTGGGGGGGGGCACGGCAGAACCCGGGCCACTGCTGGCCTCCCTCCGCGCCTGTATAAATGTATAAACAAACAAATAGTGGTGGTTGTAGAACCCAGAGGAAAGAGTTGTGGTGTGCAAGGACAAGGCAGTGGAGTTGAATCAGGAATAGTAATGGTTGAATGAGACAGATATTATGTACGGAGAGGCAAGTGCAGTCTGCCTTCCGTGCTCTTGCTGCAGGACTGGCATACAAGTAACTAAAGCCCCATTCAAAAGCTGGCCTGGATCAAGGAATGGATTAATCAAAACACTACAGTGGGTTGTTATGCAGGGCTTTCAACTGCATTCAGCACTAAGCCAGTAAGTGAGAGAACAAGGAACATAGGAAGCTGCCATATACTGAGTCAGACCATTGGTCCATCTAGCTCAGTATTGTCTTCACAGACTGGCAGCGGCTTCTCCAAGGTTGCAGGCAGGAATCTCTCTCAGCCCTATCTTGGAGAAGCCAGGGAGGGAACTTGAAACCTTCTGATGCTCTTTCCAGAGCAGCTCTATCCCCTGAGGGGAATATCTTAAAGTGCTCACACATCAAGTCTCCCATTCATATGCAACCAGGGCAGACCCTGCTTAGCTAAGGGGACAGGTCATGCTTGCTACCATAAGACCAGCTCAGCTTCCTCTTTGAAACTGCTGGAGTCCCACACCCCAGTCTCACTCTCCTCGATTTAGTGCTGCAGGAGGAGTATTCAGAGATGTAGCAGCAAATTCAGAAGTGCAGAGGGCGTTCTCCATGACAGCCCCCATGGCCATGCCCACCCCAACAACCAGAGAAGCTGAGAAGTATCTCTTCGTTCCATTCCTGCGCATCCTCCCTCCACGACACCCCTGGGAGTATTGATATGCAAAACAGCAAGTGGCCATATATAGCTTGGGCAAACGTATTTTAGCAGAATAATTATTTATGGAGATGCAGCAAGAAGCACCACAGAATTGCAGAATGATTGGCGCTCCAGTCACTGAAGGGGGAAGTTCATGCCCATTGCCTGCTACAGCCCCATTGCCTGCTACTAGCCCTCTCCACCCCCAACACAGCACCTCCAGTGACTGTTGCTGGTGTCTATCTTATGTTTCTTTTAGATTGTGAGCCCTTTGGGGACAGGGATCCATCTTATTTATTTGTTATTTCTCCATGTAAACTGCCCTGAGCCATTTTTGGAAGGGCGGTATAGAAATCAAATACATTAATAATAATAATAATAATAATAATAATACATGTTTGAAAGGCACAGTGCAACCAAGCAAATCATGGCACCAGTATGGGAAAGCCACACTACAGGTCTGAACAAAAGGCAGATACATAACAAATCAATTCAATTCAGTTAATATCGCTTCCATTTAAAGCTGTATGTATATAGTGTGGTATAGACATGTCTTATAGTTTTTCAGAGCATGATTAGGCATGCACATTTCACCTGAACAAAAAATGGTCCTATGTCCACGAGATTGATGATGCTGAACTACAGCACACATAGAAGAGAATCCACCACACAGTTTGACTTTCCAGAATATTATTTTTAAAAAATGAAAAGGAAAAAAAATCCACCCAACTTTCATTTGAACCATTTCAGCCTTTCATAGCTGATCCTGGAGACTTAAATTGCTGCCCTGCTGTGAAATGCAATTTTTAACCCATCTCTTTCCAATGGTCAACCCCAGTCCCAGTGGCAGCATATTTGCAATTTGCCAGAGGAGGTGGAGGGAGAAGGGGATGATGAGTCATGCTTTGTCAAGTCAGTCTGACATTGCAGGGAAGGGAGGGAAGGAAGAGGTAAGTGCAGCTTCTTAACTGCTGTAAAGTAAAGTGTGCCATCAAGTCAATTTCAACTCCTAGTGCCCACAGAGCCCTGTGGTGGAATACTGGAGGGGTTGACTATTGCCTCCTCCCGCCCAGTATGAGATGATGCCTTTCAGCATCTTCCTATATCGCTGCTGCCTGATAGAGTACCAGCAGGGATTTGAATCAGCAACCTTCTGCTTGTTAGTCAAGCATTTCCCTGCTGCGGTTGCAAAAGAACTAGAACAAGCTGGGCACTGAGTGCCAATCTAGGTTTTTATTTGATGAATAGTTTGGATTCAAGGTCAAGCTTTGTTGCAGTCTGAATGGAAGATGACTCATCTTTTTCCCTTCCTACGCATGTCTCTGTAAAGGTAAAGTTGTGCTGTGGACTCCTGGTGACCACAGAGCGCTGTGGTTTTCTTTGATAGAATACAGGCGGGGTTTACCATTGCTATCTCCCTCACAGTATGAGATGACGCCTTTCAGCACCTTCCTATATCGCTGCTGCCTGATATGGGTGTTTCCCATAGTCTGGGAAACATACCAGCAGGGATTCGAACCAGCAACCTCTTGCTCCCTAGGCCAGTTACTTCTCTGCTGCGCCATCAAGTGTTTTTATTTTTTTAAAGTAGAATTATTTGAACCACTTTTCTGCTTTCACCTTACGTCAGAGACATTATCTTTTCTATTTTAGCTTAGTCACATAATAATAATAATTTTTTAAAAAGGTTGAAAGTGTTGGAAGTGAAGGACTGTATGCTGTCTCTTATTTCAATGACATAGGAGGAGAGACTAGTGAGTCAGAGGGCTAGAGAGGTCAAGACATTAGTCATCCCTTCTCTACTGCTCTGACACTATCCCTTTGATAGGTAGATTGCTATTCTTAGGGACTTCCTTCCTTCCAGCCACTCACTTCCTTTTCCCTTCCTTCTCCCTTGCAACATGCAAGCTCCTCTCTCCCTGCACCATGTGTGCATCTGCATCCAGCTAGATAGACAGATTAGAGATCCTAACTCCTCACTTTCCTATCCAGAATGGAGTTCTCTAATAAATATCATTTATATTGATTTGAAACTATGAGCTGGCTCCAAGTTATTTTACTCTCGGCATACACACATGCCTAACCAAATTCCGCTGTGTTGTGCCTCTGTGCATTCTGCTATAATGTTGGGGATTATGGGAGTTGAAGTCCAATAACATCTGGGGACCCAACATTGAGAATCCCTGGTCTAGGCTGGTCTATTCTATTCACATTTATGCCTAGGAGTTCTATCAAGTTCTGAGTGTAAGAGTGATAATGTTCCTACATGGAGCCTAAATTGCTGAACAGGAATTGTACCATAAATGAACATTTTGTCCAATGTTTGCAAGACAAAATCGATTGCAGTAAGAGCTGCTCCAGCTGCATATGTGAAAACAGCTCTGGTCCGTTGTTTCCAAAGTCCATCACTCTTCCCTTTTACAAAAAGCTCTGTGTATTCAGAGGTCCCCATAGTAGGCCACACCTATGGGCAATGCTGCCTACCCAGCAGTGCCCTTAACGTCACACCTTCCTTTCAAATAGAAGGTGCATATCATGCCTCCTAGAAACTTTAGAGAAGAGAGGAGAGCTGGTCTTGTGGTAGCAAGCATGACTTGTCCCCTTAGCTAAGCAGGGTCTGCCCTGGTCAGGGGCGAGGCGGCTGCCTGGGGGCCCCCATGTCTCGAGGCCCCCCCCAGAGGCAAGTCACATGTGAAGTCTCTGTGTGTACATCAACGAGGGGCCCGTTTTAAAAATTTGTCTCTGGGCCCACTCCAGCCTTGTTATGCCCCTGGCCCTGGTTGCATATGAAAGGGAGACTAGAAGTGTGAGCACTGGAAGATATGCCGCTCTGGGAAGAGCAGAAGGTTCCAAGTTCCCTCCCTGATAGGGCTGAGAGAGATTCCTGCCTGCAACCTTGGAAAAGCTGCTGCCTGTCTGTGAAGACAATACTGAGCTAGATGGACCAATGGTCTGACTCAGTATATGGCAGCTTCCTATGTTTGTTCCTATTATCTGGGAAAAGAGAGGGAGGGAGAATTGCTGATGGGACTGGAGGAGGGACAGCTATTGGGACAAGAGCAGCATTCACATGGCCACTTTTCTGTGGTGACGGCGCCTTCCCTGGCTTGGGGAAATCACCCAGATTGAGACCTGGTTGACCTCTGAATCACCCTGGCAGGGAGGCAGGCACAAGGAATGGGTTGTCTAGGATTAGATTGAGAGGCAGGTATTGCAATCATATAGGCCTGCCTGAACTCCAGGGTTGGATTAGGCAAGTCTATGGATCTTGAGACATCCTGAACGCTTATTTATTTTATTTTAAAAAAATATTTCTATACCTCTCAAACCTTGCGTCTCTGGGCGGTCAACAATTAAAATCATTTAACACATTTATGAGGTCTACCTGCCGTCGTACTGAGACCATTGCCTGTGCCCATGATGGGCAGATGTGGATCCAGGGGGGGGGGCACTCCTTACAAACCCAGCCACTATGAATTTGGCAGCTGGCAGGAGGTGAAGGGACAGCATCCCCCGCAGGGACCCTTGCTCTCTGGCTGGCTTAGGAGGGAGGCGTATCAACTATGCCCACTCACAAGTTGTCCCCTTCCCTACCAGCTTGGCATCTTCTTCACACTCCAGCAAATGAACATCTGGAAATGTACAGCTGTGCAGCAAGTAGCAGAGGTGGCCCAAACACAGGTGCACTTGCAGCTCATCTGTGGGATGCATGCAAGTGCAGTGAACATAGGAGTGCAAATGGGAGGAGGGCAGCACTACTGCAGCCAGTAATGAACAGCAGAATACTGGGGAGTTGGAAGCATCTGGGAACGACAGGCAAGGGCATGCATATCACAGGGATCTGGGAACTACAGAGCCACAGGTGTAATCGCTGTAATCAGTGAGGAGGATTGGGGAGTACACCCAACCAGTGTTCCCTGTAAGAGGGAATCCCAGGTGGTGGTGACTACAGCTCCCAGAATCCCTAGCTGCAGTGGGTTTTGGCTGAGGATGCTGGGAGTTGTAGTCCACAGCATCTGGGATTTTCTATAAGAGGGAGCACTGCACCTAACCCCTCAGGAGCTACTAAACTCAGGCAGGGGCAATATGGTTTCTCAGGGGTGCGACTGCAGCTTGGCAGTGTGGCGGGGTGAGTGCCAGACTGTTGGAAGTTAAAGGACTTTGCGCTGTCTCTTTGCCTCAGACAGTGGAGGACAGACTAGTAAGTCAGAGGGCTAGAGGGTCAAGACATTTGTCATCACTTCTCCGCTGCTCTGATGCTATCCCTTTGAAATGTAGATTGCTAATCTCAGGGACTTCCTTCCTTCCCTACCTGGCCTCCTACCTTGCAACATGGCAAGCTTCTCTCCCTGCACCATATGTGCAGAGAGGATGCAGAATCCATCTGCATCCAGCTAGATAGATAGATTAGAGATCCTAAATCCTCACTTTCCTATCTAGAATGGAGTTCCTTAATAAATGCCTTTTATATTGATTTGAAACTATGAATTGGCTCCAAGTTACTTTACTCTCAGCACACACGCATGCCTAACTAAATTCCGCTGTGCTGTGCCTCTGTGCACTCTGCTATAATGAGAAAAGGATTCTCTCACCACAGAGAATTTCCAACAACGGTACCTGGGGGTTGATGCAATGGGGTTTGTTGGAAGGACCATCTTGCGACAGCTGCCTGTGGTGGGCCCTGGCACTCCTTCCCTTGTAGGTGACCTGCGCACCTCGGGCCCCTCCAGCTCCTCAGCCCCATCCCTCCCCTGATCCTGTGGCACCATTAAGGGCATTTACCCCTGGGGTTCGGAGTGGGTAGTGCTGATGGGACGGGGATCTCTGTGGAGGTGATGGTGGTGGAAGGGCTGCCTATCTATAGCCAGCAGCGACATCTGCGGTTCTGTGCACCTCAGCTGCATGCACAAAGGATTTTTCTGAGCAGCCACACATCTTTGTCACCAAGGACATGGCACTGGAATCCGTCAACCCCATGGAAGCATGGTTAACATGGTCACATGAATGCAACCAAGATTTTAATATGCAAAACCGTGCTAGGATTTCCCTGAAGTCAGCAGTACGCCATTCTGCACTCAGTCTGATATGGTATTACATTTGTAGCAGGGAACCAGAACAGCCGTGTGTCGGGCAAGAGAAAGAGAGACAGTGTTGTGGGGCGGAAGGTGGGGGAGACTGAGAAAGAGAGACAGGCGGGATGGTGAGGGAGTGGAATTGAGATGGGAAGTGGTGGACTCTGGTGGTAGGAGGTAGAGGGAAAGTGTGGGGCTGCCTGCAGAGGCGCTCTTACCCCTGGACTTCTGGGCCGAAGTCCAAGGCCTACACAGCCCCTAGCCCCCCCCCCAAATCCTCTTTAGCTTGTCCCAGGTGGTGTGGCTGCCCAGACGGACATAATGATGCTTAATTCCAAGCTCCAAAATGTTGAAGGAGTTCCAGTGCATTGACCTTTTCCACCTGTTATCCTAATGACCACTAGGAGCACTGGGAGTAGAGGTAGTGAGTGAGGGTCTCCTTACCTGTCTCTGTTCCATGACCCTGGATCTGACTCTGCAGCACTTCCTATGCTGAGTCACAATCCTTCCTTTCCTCCTAGAGAGCCGATGGAAACATCTCTCTCTCTCTCTCCTTACCTATCCACTATGTAGTCCTTTAGATTAGATATAGGTCTTTCCTATCCAAGTGTACTTAACCAATAAATACTTAGTATATAGTTCTACAAGGATCTCCATGTGTTTTCTCTAAACAGCTGCAATAACTAAACCATCCTCTGCTACCCACTCTGTAACTGGAGTGTGTGCCCATTCCTTAGTGCTCTGCTCTTTTACCCACTGGGGTAAAACTTAACAACCTCTAACACAAAATGACCTAGTGCCCCTCCGGCTGCCTGGGATTGTGTGGAGGAGACAGAGGGGGATGGAGAGAGGACATCCTCCCATTATCTGCTGAAGGCCCTTACAGTCCCTCTGGTGCCACTGCCGGCTGCATCTTAGGCCTCACAGATGCCCTGGCCCCCTAATATTCACAAAGGGGTGGGACATGGGCAATCTAACACGGCACTGCTGCCAAAGGAACATCCACTGCTGCCCGCTATCCCCCGACAGACTTGCCAGGGCTCAGTGGCTTGCCAGATGACGGGTGGGTAGCATGCCGCAGCACCAGACTTTCCTCCTCCAGTGGTTGTACCACGGCCAAGCCAGAGATACAAATACAGAATGGCTTGTATAATTGAGCCAGTTGTTGTGTCATGTCCTCCTCCCATCTTCCACACCTGCAAAAGGGCTTGCTTCAGAGACCCCCGTATCATCCAAGGGGCCCCCAGGCCTCTGATGGGTGCAGGGCTCAATCTGGACAGTCCCTGGAGTTAGCCCTGATATTTTGACTGGAGAGAGGGTGTACGGATAGATAATTTATCAGCCAAAACCATGGCTTCAAGCCGCTAGTCCTCCCTAATCCTGCACGCACATGCACACACACACACACACACACACACACACACAACACACACACACCCCTTTATACTCAGGGTGTCTTTAAATCTCTAGTCCTTAGATAAGAAGAATAAAAACAGGAAATAAACAGTCCATTTTTTGCTTTATGGTAAACAAAAAGAGTACAAGGTAGCACCTTTTAGACTATGATGTTTCAAAAACATCAGCTTTCATGAGCTTTCATAACCCACTTCTTCAATTGCAGAGTGAAAGCAACAATAGTTACAGCAAGAGGTGGCAAACATTCCATCTACATTTAAAGAGACATGTACAATGGTTTTACACATACTATACATAAATACAATGTATTACATAAATAATAAATAAATAGGCAGCAAAAGAGAGATTGCTGACGATGTGTCGCTATAATGCGTATAAAACCCATAACCTCTATACAAAGAGAGAATGACACAATCAGATTTTACTATAAGTTCTTGTTTGGCTATTTCACCTCCCAAATGTTCCCCTGAGCTTATTATACAGTCATCCTGAGGTCTGTAATCTTATGCCCAGGGAGGTTAAAATGCTAACCAACAGTCTTCGTAGTATGTTTGGTCTTAATATCAGATTGTATCCATTCAGTGGTTATCAATAAAGTCATTGCTTTATGATGTTGCACAGTATTGTGCACTGTAAAGATCGATCCTAAACTATACAGATCTGGAGGAGGAGATACCAAGGATACACACATCCTAGCCCAAACATTTTGAACCTGGACCTGATTTTTCTGCACTTGCAAGATTCATACTATGGGACATTTTAAACATTCTCTAGGGTTGCTTTTGGAAATACTGACAAGGACTTTTGATTTTAGTTTGCTTGCTCATCATCTTATACCACTTAATACAAATGTGATATTAAGGAGTTCATCAGGTAACATTCTATATTTGCTTTGCATTTTGCAATAGAATTAGGATATGAAAGCTCAGCCTAGCATAAAAAATTCAGTATTCATTGAGCTGAATTACTGGGATTAGGAAGTCAAATGCTCAGTGCTTTCTTATAAACCATGACCTTTCACAGAAGAGATTAGACAGCAGGCATGGAAAAATACTTTTGAAGTTGGACTCCATAGAGTGGAACATGAATAAGGGGGCTTCTCAAGCATTGTGCATAATGTATTTTCTGTATATGCCACCCTGGTGACGGCTGGCTTTGAAATACACTTTTGTTATGCTTTCACAACACCTGTGAAGAATTCAGCATTGGCCTCCTTTTAAACTACATCATGCAAAGGTGAGAGAATTAAAATGGTTTAGGTCAGGGGTTCACAAATTGGGATCCCCAGATGTTGCTGTACTACAACTCCCATCATCCCCAGCCACAATGGCCCCAGTCCATTGTGGCTGGGGAAGATGAGTGTTGTAGTCAAACAACATCTGGGGACTCAAGAGAACATCTGGTTTAGGTATTTGTGTGTGTGTGTGTGTGTGTGTGTGTGTGTGTCCGTGTACCATCCACATAAAAACTGACTGTAGATAGCCATGTAGATCTATTAGGACAAGTTCAAAAGCTACAATTCTAGGAATATATGTATCAGCCCCAGCAAAAATGACATAATATCTTAAGCAAGGCTACTGGATTACTGCAATGTGCTCTGTGTGGGGCTGCCTTTGTATGTAGTCCAGAAACTACAGCTGGTCCAGAATGCGGCAGCCAGGTTGGTCGCTGGGTCATCTCGGAGAGACCACATCATTCCTTTGCTGATAGAGCTACTCTGGCTACCGATAGGTTTCTGGGCAAAATACAAGGTTATAACCTATAAAGCCCTAAATGGCTTGGGCCCTGGGTATTTAAGAGAACGTCTTCTTCATCATGAACCCCACCAACCATTGAGATCACCAGTTGCCACCAGCTCATTTGGTGGCCTCTTGGGGAAGGGCCTTCTCCACTACTGCCCCGAAGCTTTGGAACATGCTCTCTGCTGAAATAAGAGCCTCCCCATCTCTGACAATTTAAAAAAAAAAATCTTTAAAGACACATCTGTTCACCCAGGCTTTTAATTAAATACCGTTTTAATAATTTTAACATTGTTTTAAGATGTTGTTATAAAGTTTTAGGTTGTTGTAATGTTTTAATGTTTTGCTGTCATGTATTTTAACCAATGTTTTAATTTCTCTAGTATTTATTTGTTTGAATTAATGTTTTAACTTTCTTGTCATTTTTTGTTGTGAACCGCCCAGAGACGCAAGTTTTGGGTGGTATGTGTTAAATAAATGAAAAATAAATGAAAAAATACAGGTTATTCAGAACGCTTCATCAGGCTGGATGTTAAGAAACAAAACAGAAAAAAGAGAGGGGCAGCTGGTCATGGTGTCATAGCTGTAAGTGTACAGTTAATACAAGTTTTAAGCTTCAGTAAGTCTTAGACTCTGACCTTAGGCTGCACCCAGGGCTTTTGGGATAAAGAAGAGACAAAAATGAGAGAGATTATTGCAGACTCTTACAGCAATTACACCCTGCCCAGCTACCAAAACACAAAATAAAAAATAAAAATCTTACACTACAGCATGAATGGAGGCTGCTTGTTCAGTCTGGGAACTCTGGAGTTAACTAGAAGTTATGCAAGTGCAAAGTAGATGATTGATCTGATTGGCTGATTGAGGAACAGCCCCTGCATGAGAGGATGTGTGCTGAGGGGAAGGGATGCCAAATATACAGACTCGCATTACCAAATCAAATCTTTACAAAGAATTGCAGTATCAGTCTTGTGGAATTTTGGGGAGAGGAGATCTGCAGTTAAGAGATCTTCCCTTTCCCAAGTCTTGACTGAAAGGGAATGCCACCACTTAGATTTAAAGGATGTGGCTTAAAAGATGACTGAAAAATATTCCGATATTCAAAACAAAGTTCAAAGCAAAACCAGCAAACTAACCAAACACTATCTCCTTGGGAGGGAGAGTTGGAAAACATGTAATGAGCTGAACAAATCAAGAAATGAGAAGCCTTCAGTCCAAGTCAAATGACAGGGTTTACTTAATAGGAAAGCACCTCTCCAAAGCATATGTGGCTTCATTCAAACATCTGGTGTTGGTTTCAGTGAGGCACACTGACCGCATTTGCAGCCCGGGCTCCAAATAAAGTTTTGAAGCAATCCCCTCCCTAAGAAAGCAGCAAGGGGAAATTTTTTCAGGCTCCTTCTGTCCTGACAAACTCCAGGCTCACTTACCTTCAGTTCTGCCGTTCTGTCCATGTTCCTTTGACTTTATTGGGGCAATTACAAAAACTAAGCTAGATGTTTTGCCCAGATGGTGGATGGTGAGTTTCAAATGGAAGTACTGTTGGGCAATGACTGGAGACAGCCAAGATAGTGTGAGGGCAAACTCTCTGTGAAGCAAGTGAGAAAGTCCAACAGATGTGTAAAAACTGTTTACTTAACTGAGCCTGGGTTTAATCAGAAACAGGCCTCTCTCTTATGGGGACCAATCAAAGGACTGATCTTTGCAAAAAGAGAATGGGGTGGAGGGAGGGCAACTTGTTCAGCAGTCATCTTATTGCAGACAACATTAGCAAGGGGCAATGGAACACTAAGGATAGATAAATATTTTAAAAACAAATTTAAACTACAAAAGGAATGTTTAGAACTAGGACAGAAATGTTGAAAGCCATAAGGAGCCTCAGTTTATAAAAAATCCTTTTAGCACTTAAACCATGTTGGGGATTCTAATTAAACTTCAGATATTTCTGCTAGTCAGAGAAATATAATTCTAAATACATTATAATTCTAAATACATCATAGGCTAGCCCCAGATTCAATTGGTCTTTGGAGAGGTAGTGCTTCATTTCCAGACCCTCAAGTTGGGACCTGGCCCCAGTCAGTTGATTACATTGTTTTATTCCAGACCATAGATAATAACAACATCATATTTCTATCCCCCTCCCACAAAGTAAATTCACAAAGAAATATATAAAAGTTATTATCTTAAAAAGTAATCTACCACATGCACACCTAGCTGCCCAGAGATGTAAGTTTGGGTGGGGTATAAATTTAATAAATAAACAAACAAACAAACAAACATACATACATACATTCTTGGTTAATTTTGCAGATGCAAACTTTCCCAGATCTTTACTATCACTGTCTTTATCAGCTAACAAAAGTTTGATTTTCTTTGTTGATTCATTGTGGCTCAACGTCACGTTCCCCCACGCAAAGGGAAACATTGCAAATACAGTACAGCAGATCTTCCACAACCCCTTCACTACACATGTGTTTTCCTCAGGTTGCAAGGGGGTGTTTTATAAAAACCTCAGTTAACTTCTGCTAGAAATGTTGGATTCGGGGCTTTCCTGGTGGAAAAGGTAGAGGGATCTGACAAAGGACATTAATATTTATAGAACAATTTAAACACATAGTGTGGCATTTACCTGGGATACCTCCAAGGTCCTTCTATCCATTTTTATACTATGACCACAGATACCTACAGAGCAAATAGCTCAAGAGAACTCACGGAAGCAAGCCAAACATGGCAAAGTCTTCCTCACTCCAGATACGCCACAGAGGGCGATTCCATTAGTGGCATGCTTTGTTCAGAACAAATAGCAAACTGATGCACATCTTATGGCCCTATTCACCCCCAGCACAGTACTTCTAGTGACTGTTGCTGGTGTGTGTCTTAAGTTTCTTTTTAGAATGTGAGCCCTTGGGGACAGGGAGCCATCTTATTTGTTTGTTGTTTCTCTTTGTAAACCGCCCTGAGCCATTTCTGGAAGGGCGGTATAGAAATCGTATTATTATTATTACTGTTGTTATTATTATTAGGAACAGCCAGCTGTTTTGGCTCATGGTTGCACACGTGGACAATTTTATGCAAGCTCTCATGCAAAACCATTCCAGAGTTTCTTCACTCATACTATCAAGGCTGCAGAAAACTTCCACGATAGCTTCACACCTGGTCTCTGACTGGTGGAGGAACTACTGCCTGCCAAGGACTGTGGGGTTTTCAAATTTCCACAGGTGGGAATTCATAGTGAAACACCAGAATCTCCGAGCCACAGAAATCTGAATGCTACCTCAAGTCACTGAAGAAAACACAGGCAGTAGATGCAGGCAATAGTAAGGAGACGTGATGGTTTTGCCGGATATTTGATCAGGCAAAAAACAAAATTAGAGATAGCAGCAAGCATACTAGAACAAAGCGCTATTAGCAATGTTGCACATTACTAGTCTAGGGCAGACAGACAAATAGGGGAATCAGTGCAGGCTGCATCTGGGGTGGCTCCCCCATGAGGCCACGTGAAGTGATGGTCTAAGGTGGTGAGTGTGCCATGGATCAACAAGTGCAGCCATCTCCTGGGCATCACCCCACCTGCCTGCTGCCACCTTTTCTCCCTCGTTGGCCCTTAGGGATGTGCATAAACTGAGAGCGGTGAGTAGGATCTTTTTTTAAAAAGGAGTAGAGCAGGTCCTTACTTGCTCTCTGCTGCTACATGCAGCTTCCTGCTGTGTTTGAGAGGAGAGCTGGTCTTGTGGTAGCAAGCATGACTTGTCCCCATAGCTAAGCAGGGTCCACCCTGGTTGCATATGAGTGGGAGACTTGATGTGTGAGCACTGTAAGATATTCCACTCAGGGGGTGATGGGGCCACTCTGGGAAGAGCAGAAGGTTCCAAGTTCCCTCCCTGGCATCTCCAAGATAGGGCTGAGAGAGATTCCTACCTGCAACCTTGGAGAACCCACTGCCAGTCTGTGAGGACAATACTGAGCTAGATGGACCTGTGGTCTGAATCAGTATGTGGCAGCTTCCTATGTTCCTATGTGGCGCTCATCCCAAGAACCTGCATGTGGCGTTGGCACACACAACATCCATGCATGTGCAAGCACCATTTGTGTGTTCAACATATTTCTGACCATGCGCAGATGCCATATGTGTGGCAGCGCCCTGTACGGGTTCTTGTGACGAGCACTGCAGCAGTAGGAAGGAGAAGAGAGAGGAGGTCAGGACCTGCACTCCGTCTTTTTAAAGACCCTGCTCGTCACCTACCCGTGGTGCTGAACCAGTTCAGACCTCGTTTGAACCAGTTTGGCGCCGAAGCAGTGCATGCTATTGGCACTGTCTCAGCCTCATAGGCCCTACCCCAGCCACCCCACACACTGCCCCATCCCCTTGTCTGGAAGCCCAGTGCGGGTTGCTGCTGTTCTTCCCCTCACTGATGGTGCATTTGTCCTTTGGTGGCACACTTTGTCCTCTGTAGCAGGCAGCAGATTTTGCCTGTCAGCCTGTCTCTCCCTGCTATCACTGTGCCACTGCTCCAGCTCATTCTCTTCTCCCCTCCACCCAACATGTTTGCTTGTGAGCCAGTGAGGAAGGCCAGCAATCAGGTGCATCAGGTGGCTGGGTCAATGAGATAGCGGGTGGACAGCGTCACCACTGGTCTTGCCCAAGGGGTGCAGCTGGCCAGCGTGGGCGGTGTGGTGCACTGCAAGTCGCCTTAAGCGGTGACATACCAGGAGCCACCTTGGGCTGTATCTGAGTGCTGCATAGTTTGGCGGCTAGAGATTTGTACACAGCCTGGAGATGTCTATATCAGGTGGTACAAAAATATTATGAATAAATAAAATATCAGGAGTGGGGTGGACCACTGTATCACAAGCAGTTGTGGAATTCCGTATTGTTGAGAGAGAGAGAGAGAGAGAGAGAGAGAGAGAGAGCGCACACACACACACACACTTTGTTCTGAGTGTCTGCTCATGAATGCTGGCTGGCCTTTGCTTTGCTGAATGAATAGCTCAGGAAGGCAGCTGATGTTTCTTCAGGTGAGCTAATGGCAAAGAATGAATGGCCCTGAAGTATCCTGAAGGTAGGAAAAGCCCTCACAGCCTTCTAAGATGAGAGTGGCTGATCTGCCAGTGGGAAAGAACAAAAGAAGCCACTTCAGAGTGAGGCTGGACACCTCAGAGAATTTTTAATAAGGGTTGGTTGCAAACTTCTAAGTTGTTGGAGGTGTAATTTGGATGTGTGGACACTTACACATATGGTTTGGTCTTGTCCTGTTATTGTTCCATTTTGGCTTGAAATCCACAAATTAGCAATTATAACTTTACAAGTGAATTTTAGCCCGTTGAAAAACGGGCGCTAGTAATGCTTTCGGCCTCGCCGCCGAACCGCCCTCCCAGCTGCCCGATCCCACCATTTGTACAGGAAAGAGGAGCTCGCCAGCAGAGCTCCTCTTTCTGCAAAGGCTCTTCTCAAACTGGCGCTTTGAGGGGAAAGGACGCCCTTTCCGCTCAAAGCGCCAGTTTGAGAAGAGCCTTTGCAGAAAGAGGAGCTCTGCTAGCGAGCTCCTCTTTCCTGTACAAATGGTGGGATCGGGCAGCTGGGAGGGCGGTTCGGCGGCGGCATTTTTCAGGGCCAATTTGGCCCTTAGTAATTTGGCGGGGGGACGGGAATGGTGGGATCGGGCCCCAAGGTTCCCCCCCCCCCGCCCGGCTTTACTGGCGGCACCAGGCCTCGGCGGCGGCTCCGCCGCCACCTCGGCCAGCTTCCCTGCCGCCTCTTCCCCCGGCGCCTCTCTCCTTTATTTGCGGCGGCCGCTTCTGGCCCCGCCGCCGCCTCACCCGCACTCCCGCCGCCAGTTGCCCCGTCGCGGCCACTGCCACCTCTGGCCGTGGCCACGGCTGCGCCGCCGCCTCTCCTGCACTCTCCTCCTGGCGTAGGCGGCGGCCACTTCTCCTTCTCCCGGCCCCAACATGGCCGCCGGGTCCTGCCGTTCGTGCCTCCCATGCCCTGTTCTGGGCATGCCCAGAACAGGCCAGGCACGAACGCACGCTTGGTGTCCGTCCACGGACGGGGCTATATGGGGCTGCTCTGGGAAGAGCATCTAAGCTCCAAGTTCCTTCCCTGGCAGCATCTCCAAGACAGGGCTGAGAGAGATTTCTGCCTGCAACCTTGGAGAAGCCGCTGCCAGTCTGTGTAGACAATACTGAGCTAGATGGACCAATGGTCTGACTCAGTATATGGCAGTTTCCTATGTTGATGCTGAAAGAAAAAAAAAGTATAATTCAAGTACAGTATGCATGCAGCAACAGGATAATTGAATTCTAGCAGTGTTCCCTCCAAGGTGTGCGCATGTGCGTGCGCTCACCAGTTTCTTGGTGTCTGCTCAGTTAATTTTAGATCTCCTCAGGTTGAATCAGGAAGGTCCCACTCTGAATGCATCTGCACACACACTGCCTCGATACTGCTGCCCAGAAGAAAACTCATTCTGTACACAGATGAAAACAAATAGAGGGAACACTGTTCTCAAGCCTCCATGGGACTGGTAGAACCAAGGAAGGCTCATCCCACAAATCTTCGGCAACTTGGAGCACTTTGCCTGTTCCTCAAATTAGGAGAGAGGGAAGAGAAGCATTAACCATGGAGAAAAGCTTACTATCAGTGCTTCTTCTGCTTGTTGCCGTCTCCTATTCCTTGGCTAAAGACATTACTACTAAAGATGTAAGAAAGGGCACAAAAGAAGCAAAAGAGACCTGTCCTAAACTACCCCAGACTCTCTCTAGAGGCCGATGTGATCAACCTATTTGGACTCAGACTTAGGGCATGCCCTCAACTCCTGTCTATAGGCTTCCAGCAGGCATGCTGGACTCAGAGGGCATGCCCTCAACTCCTGCCTGTAGGTTTCCAGCGGCATCTGGTGGGCCACTGTGTGAAACATGATGCCGGACGAGATGGGCCTTGGGCCTGATCGAGCAGGGCTGTTCTTATGTTCTTAATCTGGGCTGGGAGGATGGGGAAAGCCACATTTGTTGCAGGGTCTGGTTGCATAAAGTGGTACAATGGGTAGTCAGTCCAGAGAGCCATTGCTTTTATTGCCCAAAGAATTTGTTCTGCATACTTGCAGAGCTCCTTGGAGGGAGAACCACATTTTTGTGTTGCCCATGAGGTGGATGGGGATGGATCAGAAGCACAATCGGAAAGCACAAAAACGTCCTCTCAATCTAAAGACAAGGAACCTCAGACCTAAGTAGGGATCTGTAGATGGAACAGAATGTGTTGGTCTTGAAACTGGGGTGGAACAGGTCAGGATTGTAGAGACTAGTGTTGAAACTGGCACAATATGGTAACTGGAACGGCATGTGGTAGGCAGTATAACAGTAGACAGTCAGAGATGGGCACTTTTTCAGCACAGACATGGAACTATGTAAAATGAGCTAATTTGCACCATGCAAAATAAAGTCTGAAATCCAGAACATGAAGAATGATTAACCTAGATGAAAGAATGATAAAACAATTAAAGAAAAACTGAAGAATTATGAAGATACTCCAGAGAAGGATGCTGAAACTTCTAGTGTTCTTGAGTGATGCTGCTTGTGCAGCAGTCAAACAGTAATTGAGCAGGAAGGTGTTTACCCACCCTGCAAAGCATGAGCACAGTGTAGGCTCTGCCTCTTAATAATGAGCAAACTCCTCCTTGTACACAAGAGCCTGAAAGGTCAATTGCATGCAGAGTGCAGAAACTGACCGCAAGATCTCTTTGTTTTCACAAGGCAGTTTATGATATACAGTATTAAAAATTTGGCATGCTCCATTGTCATTTGAGTCTGACAGATCCATTGAATGCAAAGCACTCAGAGTACACTTGAAAGTAATCAATCTATATAGCTAAAGAAATAGTATGAACACTTCAGAAGGGACCACTTTTGGGTCTTCCCTTCCCTCCTTCAAAAATAAGGAGTCCTCAATATGCTATCACCATCTACTGGATATTGGAAGAAGCAGCAGGATAAAGGAGACATTAAAGCACCTAGGATGTTCCAGTAAGGGTAAGACTGCCCATGTTCCTACCGTGGCCTCATACTGCCTCCTGAAAGTAGCCTAGCCAAGTCCTCATTTGGTCGCCATAGACAGACCTAGCAAGGGGCCCTTGCTCTTCCATTTACACTGTGAGCAGTGATGGCGGCTTCAGCAATATTTGAACTGCAACACGAAAATGCATTCCAAAGGGAAGACAATGGTGATTGGCAGGAGCTGGCTGCCAGGGACATGATCAGTGTTACAACAATGCTGAAGCTACAGAGGTGCAGCGTAACAAGATTAAGAAAAAAGCACTACCACCTCCAACAACAGTAAATTTATCCCAAACTCCTTGAAAGTTTGGAAAGAGTCTGTGTTAGGCACTCCCCTCCATGACCCCCCCAACCCAACAAAAACTGAGTTGAGAATCTTTCCTCAAGTGAATTTCATCTATTTCTTGTAGAAATTGTCTGCAAACAGGCAAGGAGACATTTTTGCAGATGAGTACATTATGTGGATTTAATTACAAAGCTGAAATGGCCCGTCAGTGTTGCCACCAGCTTCTGACTTAGGTAGGTGATGCAATGACTAATAGAAACAGACTGGAAGGTAGACAGACATTTTCCCCTCAGCTTCCTTCATTTCATGTGGATATAAATACAAACAGCAGAATTCAGTTGTCAATTTTACAAAAGCATTTTCTTCCATTGTTACCACTTTCTCCTTATGTTTAGAAGATCTATGGCAGGGCTAAGGCAACATGTGGCTTTCCAGATGTTGACGAACTACTTCATTTTATTTTATTTTATTTTATTTTTTATTTTTTATTCGATTTCTATACCGCCCTTCCAAAAATGGATCAGGGCGGTTTACACAGAGAAATAATAAATAAATAAGATGGTTCCGTCCCCAAAGGGCTCACAGTCTAAAGAAGAAAGATTATCCTCAGCTGTAATAAACTGTGGCTGAGAGTGATGGGAGATTTAGTTCAGCAACATCTGGAGAGCCCCACCTTGCCTTGTTCTGGTCTGTGGCAAGAGGGGAAAAAGCAACACTATTGCTACAACTCTTTGCACATTTGTAGAAAAGTGATCTTCCAACATTCTTTCCTGTCATGTGGCAGGTCATACAGGCATTTTTAACTGTATAGTTGCGTGACTCACAATGGTGCTTTAGGGACCATACAGTTAATAATTTGACTGACTGACAATGCTGAACATGAAATTATTCAAAAAAGCAACGGATACTCCCCAATGCAAGTTCTTGGTAGTCAATGAACTCTCCAAGAAATCAGACATATTATCTAATATCTCACTCCCTTACTTCCCAAACTTGCCCAAATTCCTGCTCTAGTCTACTCTTGCAATGCATTCAACAGTCCAGTTATGCACTGCATAAAAGTACACTTCCATTGATTAATGCAAAAAATGATAGATATTAAATATACTTCTTTTTAAAAAAATACAAAGCCATTTATTTGCAATCTAATTTTTCCAGGCCTCTTCCAATTTCTCTTAGCTTATCTATGAGCAACTTTTTAATGCTCATATACATTTTTAATACAGGGTTCTTCTAGCAATGGTTTACAAACAGTGGTATAGTCTCATCTGGAATATTGTTAAATAAATTGGAACGCTGCATTTTCATTCCTTATAAACCTTTAATTAAAGAATTGTTTTCAGCATCCCACTCAGCATGATTATTCTGCTAGGGGTAGCAGTACAAGTTCATACATCCTGTCACAGCATATCCCACAATGATGCTGAATATACAGTGGATATACTGTACTGTTTGTTCAAAAGATCTCATATTTCGAAAAGAATCAAGTGACTGTTCTCCAAAAAACTCCTTCTGCATATATTCGCCAGTCCTTGTATTTGAACAGTCTTGTGGGTTTATGTGCTAGAGAACCTGATTTTGCCAAGCATAAGCATCTGCTGCAGCAACAGGAATGTTACAGTGAAAGTGAGAGATTTCCCACAGTCTCTGGATGGCAAGTGAAGGTCAATCATAGTGAAGACTCTTTACAAAGGCACCTCCAAATCGCTTCCTCTCTGCGAAGCCAGGAATCTGTTGACAGAGAAAAGGTGCTATGTTAGAACAACTTCTGCCTCAAATTGCCTTCTGAGTCAATTACTCCTTGATCTTCATAGTCACATTACTTCTGTTAGGCTGCACTCTACTATGATTTCTATTAAGCCATCTATGTACATTGAGCTTTACAGAGAATGAGAGAACAGGTCCCTACACCAAGGGGATTACAATCTAGAAAAATGCAACAGAAAAAGTGGAGGGAAATATATGATTCTTTCAGCGAAACCTATGCTTAGATATAGTATGGTGTTTGGATGAGAGGATGGTGCCAAATATTTCATTAAAAGGTTTTAAAAACTGCTTTAATTCTATTCCAATCAAAATTACAAAACAAATTACAGTTTCTGTTAATGAACAACAGCATTTAAAAACTAAACCAATTTAAAACCACAGCTTTGCTAATTTTGTAATTAAATTAAAAGACAGAAACAATATAAAGGATTGTTTTTCATAGTATTGGATAAGCAGGCTTCATCTTTCTACAAATCTACAAAGTTAATTTAGACAACAAAGCTACATCCCAGGCTTGCCCAATCCATTCTTCAGTTACTGAAACCTTATGTGATTTCCATTCAGTTGTTTATGCACACCACTGCTAACATGTTACCAACTCGAAATTCAGACGTATTAGGAAATGAGAGGTCCCCTTCACCTCCGATTTCCCAAACCGCACATCTGGATTGAGGAAACCCTTAACCGGAGTTAAGGGCGAAAAGGGATCTGCAGTTTTCCTTCTCAAACTTCACTCTGAACAGTTAGAGTAGTGTCTCGTAGCACTTAACTTCGGTTCTGCGGTGCCAGCGTTACATCCAAACGCTGGCACTGCAGTTTCGGCCCCACGGAACCAGAGTTGAGGGAGGAAGCTCCTCCCTCACTCCGGCCTGATTAGATGTGTGGACTATCTTTGTCATGAAGCCAGCCTGCACAGCAGTCAGCAGTCTTGCTGACTTCAGAGAGGCAGCTCTCCCCGATGTCCGAAAGTGGACAGGAGAGCGGGAGCTCTAAGTTTTTTGCTTGCTCTCTCAACAGTTTTTTTTTAAATTATTGCCTTGAATAAATAAATAACGTTCCATAGTTTTTCTTGAATCAAAATACCTAAATACCTTATAGGATCTATTGTCTACAAAATGACAGATAATTCCTAAGAAGTTCTGTAAGCAAGATTAACATTCAGCTACTCTGACTCATCCTGATTTATCCTATAACCAGAGACCTTACTAAACCGATGTAAAAGAAGATTAAGGTTTTAACAAAGTAACCACTACCATCTGCATAAGGGGCCACTTTCATTTTCTCTTTTACCCAACTTAAACTCTGTAATATCCTTATCCTCTCTCATTGGTACCATCAGGCACCAATGGTGTATAATTTTCAGTTGCTTCTTTCCCATTCCTGCCTCAATATAGAACTTTCTAATTTGATTATGTCTTCATTAGAGAATTTGAGTAATTTTATATCATAATAAAAAGAACCTATTACAGATACAGATGGATTCTCTGTAGTGTGCAAATTTTTATAATAAAGTAAGACAAATTGTTGGACTCTGTCTCAGCAGTAGCTGTTTTGCCTCTATATTTGATTGCTGGGAGAAGTCTTTTGTTTTGTTGCCACTCATCTTACCACCAACTTCACAAGTGCGTTGCCATATTCAAAGAATATCAACCTAGCCAAGTTATAAGAATTTTTTAAGGCCTTAGTTCTTTTCACTTCTAACTGTTGCCTTAAACGTGAAAAGGTGGGTTTTAAGGAGCCATTTGAAAGAAGTAAGAGAGGAAGCATCATACAGGCATTTGGGGAGGCAGTACCAGGTATAAGGGGCTGCAAGGGAGAAAGGGCACAGTAAGTTGAGGTAGCAGAATAATTTTGGATGTCTGATGGAGGTACAGCTGGATGATCAGCTGATAGCAGGAAGGGATGTGTTGGGATAGAGAGAATAGAAATAAAGACAGGCAAGGTCATAAAGAGCTTTGAAGCCAAGTATGAGAAACCTGTGTGGGATTCGGAAGCAAACAGGAAGCCAGTACTAGTATCTAAGAAGGGATGTCATTTGGTGAGGAGACACACGAACGATGTTGGGAGCAGGGTGCTAGGCAGAGATGCAAGGAGAAGGAAGCCCGGAGGGGAAAGGATTGTCGTAAAGCAAGAGATTACTGGGGTGTGAGCTAGAGTTTTTGCCAAGGAAGGGCTGTGTTTTTGTAATGAGGAGAAACAGCATGAATTGACGATGAACTGAATATTGGGGAATGGGAGGGAGGGCAAAGGAGACAGTAGAAAGAGTAAAAGCCAAGGCTTGAAAGTATTTTAAATGTGAAATCAATCGAGGACAAAAATGAGGAAAATGTACACATACCTGGTTACCATCCCGTAAAAAGTGTCTCTTCTCGATGACCTGCAACAGAATAAAAGAACAAGATAGATGTGATACATCTAAAGTCATCAGATATAAGGAAACTTCATTATCAAAGCATAAGCACCAGTTCCTAAACTGAAGGTTCTATCTAGTCTGTAGAACACAATTGCTTATTTCAGAAACAAGGGACAGATCTCATCACACTCAGCTAAAAGCCATTTCCAGAAAAAACCATGACCACTGGTATTTGCAGCACCTTTTAGGGCATCTGCAATGAATCATGCAATAGAGTACATTTTATTTCAGTCCAACTGGTTTAAGTGCTAATTAGTTAAATTCCACATGGTGCCGATTCCCCAAGCAGGGGTGTGGGTTGACTGTCAACAAAGGAATTCACAGAGCACTACTACAGTTATTGCACTGTGGAAGCCAAAGAGGAGCATGATCAGACTGCCAACTGTACAGAGTTTGGAGACTGGGCTGAAGCCTCCACCTCTTAATTGGCCTCCGCCTGTGCTTTAAGTCGTTCTATTAGCCCCCTGCTTATCCATCACCCCCACCACTAATCACTGCCCTTTCTGATCCCAACGGGACAGGAAAAAGACAAGGGTTATGCATGCCTCTTATGTCTCCGCTCCCATTTTGAACATGGAAACAAACACCAAATGTGCTGCTGAAGTATACATTTTATACATATTCTTGGGCAAACACACACATAGGCTCAGTGAAGAAGATACTGACAACAAAATTAAGATTTTATACTGTTTTCCTCCACTGAGTCCAGGAAACTGTTTACTTAAACAAATGTACATAACCCTTTCCCCTTATTTATTTGTTTTTAAAAAAATGTGCATAGCCTTTTAGAAGAGGCAGTCAGTAAGTGGGAGTTAAATGCAGTATTAAAATGTCACACACACTGTGAAATCAGATTAGGTACTCCAAAAGCTCAAGAGAATAAGACAAACTTAGTCTGACACCTAACAGATAAGAGTGAAAGTGCCATGACCCTGCAGGGGCCCTGCTTTTCAATATGCCATTATCTGCATTGCTTACTTGGACTCCTTTAGAGAATCGGTGCCTGCTTTCCTATATGACCATGAACTCAACATGTTGCCTCAGCCTGACCTCCTCACGTGGAGGAGCATGTGCAGACTGAGTTTGAGCAACAAGGGGAATGAATTGACCTGTGCAATACAAACTAGGCCACACAATTCTGATGCGTGTTCATTTCCATGATTCTATGCCTTAGAGCAGGGATTCTCAACGTTGGGTCCTCAGATGTTATTGGACTTCAGCTCCCATAATCCCCAGCCCCAGTGGCCTTTGGTTGGGGATTACGGGAGTTGAAGTCCAATAACATCTGGGGACCTAACGTTGAGAATCCCTGCCTTAGAGTATTAGAAGGCAAAAGCGAAACTTAACTGAATGGCTCACCTTATCAAAGAATCTACTGAGCTTGACAGCATTGGAAGAGCCTGCAGCCAGGTAGCGAGGATTGGTGCAGTCCTGAAATACCAAGAGGTCATTTTCTTTTAGGACTCATAGAAGCCACAATCCCTAAGAAGCACAGCGGGTTTGCAGTGCAAGACATAAACCTGTGTACAAATTTGGACATAGCTGCCATGTCTGTGCATGCAGACTCCTTCACACAAGATGGTTTTTCTGTCTGGGTAATCGTCACTTCCATGTAGGGAAGCCATGAGTACACCACAGTGTGCAGCATGCATGGCCATGCACAGCTTTTATCCTGTATGAAGCACCTGTTTGCGGGCAACTGTTAAAACTAAAACATGAAGAGGTTCAGATTGTTCCAAATGAATGAATCTTGCAAACATTACAGTAATCTCTCGCCAACCACTACGGTTCCATCCTGGCAAAACCTCACCATCGGCAAATTCACGGTTGGCGAGGCATTAAAGTTTATGGGAAATAGGGGGTTAGGGGAACCACAACTGAAAAAATACCTAAACATAAAAGGAAAAAATACCCCAAAAATGCTAAAAGAAGAATGAGCAGATCAAACCTCTAGAAATCTTTTGAACACCCCGCTCCCCAATCACTCAAAGGCATTTTAAACAGGCAAGGGACAGCAAGGTCAGCAAGAGGAATGAGCAGATCAAACCTCTGAACCCTCCAAAATAGCTGGTAAAACCGTGGTTGGCAAAGGATGTCTAATTAACTGGTTTCTGAATCATTAAAGATCCAGATAACCAAACACTTAGCATTCAGACCCTTCCATGGCATGCTGTTCGCAAGCAAAATTCTATCTTTTATATTTTTACAATATTTACTCCTAAAAGAGACAATGTCTTAAATTTGATCCAGATACTTCACTGATATTGCAAAAAGGGCTGAGCTGAGAAGTGGGTAGAGTACTTTTCATGAAAGCTTTCAGCAGCTTGGTGATTTTTTGAAAAGTCCCATGAAAGTATTTGCTCATCCACAGTGAGGGCAATGCTGATCCAAGGATGTCATCATGTAGCCAGATACGATTGGCCTAATGGTGTGGCAACATCACCACACAACATCACCACACTCACTACTTAATCTCTGATTGGGTGGTACTGCTTCCTGGAAGAAGCAGCCCTGCATAGAATGGGGGAGGGGAAGGCAACCAATCAGCAGCTACTGACTGGGCACTGAAGAGCCAGTGAAAAGATATGGGGAGGGACATTTTGCACCCACTTCCCAACATTTCCGTGCCAAAACGTTTGAGGGAGAATATTTGGTGCAACCCGGTTACAAACTGCACATAAATCTTCTTTTCTGGATTTCCCCAGAGCTGTTAATTATTAATACTACACTAGGGGGGAACCTCATCTTGATTATATCATTACCTCCAGTAATGTTTTCAGCTTTACTATTTATTTATTTTTTATTTCTATATTGCCTCAAACCAATGCCTCGTGGCGGTTTACAAAATAAATGATAAAATCAGAATTAAAACCAAACATTAAAACAGTTTAAAAAAAACTTTAAGAATTTAAAACAGCAGATCAACCGTAAAAAACTAACTCGCAGCTTGATGAAATAAATGTGCCTTGAGCATCCTTTTAAAACCTGCTAGAGATAGGGAAGCTCTTACAACCACAGGGAGTTTGTTTCAGAGCCTTGGGGCAGCTGTAGAAAAGGTCCAGCCCTTAGTTGCCACCAGACGAGTTGGGGGCAGCTGCAGGTGGACCTTTCCTGAAGATCTTAATAAGCGGTGGGGATCCTGAAGCAGAAGGCGCTCTCTTAAATATCCTGGGCCCAAGCTGTTGCTATCACTCCTCTGTGCCCATCAGAGAAGATGGGAATGAGAAGCCACTCTCAAGTTAATACACAGAGGGTACCCAATGCCAGTGAAGCTTCACTACGTTAACAGAACACTTTCTCCAAATTTTTGGACGGGATGTCAGGACCGTAGGCCCTTTTTACATTTATGGCGGGAGTGCCTAGTTAGAAAATTCTGGGGGCTTGTCTTTGGCATGATTTCAGACATAGCAATACAGATCATACCACCAGCACTGTTATCCACCTTTAACACCGATTATCAAAGCACTGGAAGTCAGAAAAGGGCCTCACAATAGCAGGATGGCAAGGCTGGGTGTGGCAAATTGCTGTAGAAAAATGTACTCGTCAAAGAAGACTAGTTAATGGTCTGGTAAAAAGACCAATTCAGGATACTGTATGGCAGAATATGGAAACAAGGCATCCAATAATTGTTACCCTGTTTCCTCTGATCAGATAAGCCTATGGAAGGATATCATTACATAACTGAGATATTGTATATGTAAAACCATTCTTTTCTCCTCTTTATTAGTAGGACCTGTCAAAAAGGCATGTGTATGTTCACTACCTCCCTTGTCACAGATTATTTGTACACTAACTTTTGCTTATTTGGATTATTACACTGGTCTATGATTTTTGTTGCTTTTTAATGATTCACTAATGAGCCATTCACAAGAGTGGAAATGCATTTCTGTGCTTTTTCGCTATGTAGAAGAAAAAAAATCAAAATAATTATTTTAAAAAGCAAGCATCTTTGAAGAAGAGTCTAGCCCAGGGCTGCTAAACTTCAGCCCTTCTGCAGATGTTGGCCTACAACTCCCATAATCCCTGGCTATTGGTCATTGTGGCTGGCATTATGGGAGTTGTAGTCCAAAAACAGTTGGGAGGGGGCCTACATTGAGCAGGCCTGTCCTAGCCTGAAATGAATGCATGCTATTTAGTTTCTTGGTGAGCAAATTTGTTTTGCCTTCTACAGAGGCTCTACTTGGGGTCCCAGATGATGTTGGACTACAAGTTCTATCATCCCCAACCACAATGGCTGTGCTAGCATTTGTGGGCTGCCCCTCTCCCCCCCTAGTGCTTTTTGGTAGATACAGCTTTCTGTTTTTTTCCCCACATCAGTGTCAAGAATATTTAGGAAGAATGTATTTGGTCAGAAGATCACACTTACTCTCTATGCCTTAAAAAAAACAAAAAACAAAAAACAAAAAAAAGAGGGGGGAGGTGCCAATGCACAATTTAGTTTTCTCCAATTTAATTCCAGCCCCTTCCCACAAAAAAAACAATGCAAAATACGATATAAATACAAACCAGATTAATTTCTTCTGCACTGAAATCCTCAGCAAGAAAAGCAGTTCTGGTCAAGACGTCATTGCGCTTTGTTTCTGGGATCTGGTCCAGCTTGGTCCCGATGACGAGCAGAGGAATCTGGCTGTCAGCAAACTGTTCGCGGTCATAGTCCCTATGCAGTGAAAGACAGACCCACATCAGTAAGTATCAGGCCCCACAGATTGACAGAGAGTAAATATGATTGAAGGTTGTGGGCGGGGGAAGAGGTGAAGGGAGTATCCTGAAGTGTGTCCACTTCCCCCCACCCCCATGGAAGCAACAGTACATATTGAGGAAGAATAGAGAAAACATGGACTAGCCCCCAAGAAGGAAGTTGGACTGAAGGGGGCAGGCATATATTAGGGGGCTCAGGAACTCCTGGCAGGTCCTGGGCTTTTCTGAAGTAGCTCTCCAGGCAGCTGGTCTTTCTTCCTTTCCTTCCAGCCCACATTGCAAACCCGGTTAGCTGGCTGAGTGGTTCAGAGTTATTTTTACTTTGTCTCCCATTCATCTCTCTCCATTTTCTTCCCCCACAGGGTAGCTTCTCCCCTCCGGTCCTGCAGCAAAACTTTCCTGGGGTTCAGGGGTTTTGATGGTAAAATCCCCTATTCTGTAGATGTGCATTTTTGTATGAGCTACCATACTGCAACTGGCTCCACTTTCCCAAGCTGCCATTTTGTGACTGGCTCTGCCTCCCCAAATTGCTATTTTGTGCTGCTAGTTCCCAAGGCTCTAACAAATCACACACAAAAGAAGGAGTTCCTGGAAGTCCGGTATCTGCCCATCCCTAGTATAGGAGAGAATAGGGAATGGATTAGGACCAGGGACCTAGACTCAAAGTTCCGCTCAGCCATGGAGATCACTGGATGACCCTTAGCCAATTACAACTTCTCAGCCTCCCCTTCCTCACAGGGTTGTTGTGAGGATCTAAGAGTGAGAGATGGCATGCACGGCCCTGCACTCCTTTGAGGAAGTGAGGGATAACAATGTAATAAACAAATGAATCACTAGCAGAGACAGGAGAAGGAAGGAATCAACAGCTGTACTGGGACTGAAAGGGAGCAGGTAGATAAGAAATCAAAAGCAAGCAAGCAACTGGGGACATTGCATTTCAGAAGACACTGGACTGGAGGAGGGTGGCAGAAATAATTGCAACAGCTTCCTATAGACAGTAACAGCAGGTTGCCTTAGACTAAAATGGAAAATATGACGTAGATGGAAAGGAATTCCATATGTGACAAGTGCATGGACAATTGTCTGCCCGAGGTGTACAGTCACTGCAATAACTAATAGCTTTAAAACACCCATAATGTTTTCCCAATGGAGGCTTTAAAAGAGCACAAGGCAGACGAAGAGAGAGGCATTCTACAATAAATGAGAACAAGTGTTATGTAATTAACAACTGTCATGTCTCACTATACTGAAGCAAGTCAGTTATTACTGAAGCAATAAAAAACAAAACACAGAATATTATTTATAGGAGGTAATAATTAGCACATTTTTTCATAAGGATGTAACAGGGTTTGGTTGTAAGGTATACCTTGGGAAAAAGTAATCTGCCCTAAAAAATGTGCTGGTGAGAGATGGGTGACTTGTTTATTTATTTATATCTATGTAAACCACTTTGGGAACTTTTGTTGAAAAGCGGTATATCAATATTTGTTGTATTCGTATTTTAAATCGTGAATAGTGGGCGACATCCAGACTAAGTTCCATTAAAATTAATGGGACTTAAGTTTATCATCATGACTGACTTGTCTCCCTGATTTCAGAGGTGCTTAGTCTCACTAACTGGTCTGGAGGTTGTGCAGCGGGAGTTATCACATACATAAGGAAGTCATCTTAGGTTGTGAGTTGTACCTTTTCTAGAACGCAGAAAAGTACAACCTTTTTTTAGAACGCAGTGTTGTGATTTGACCTTTTCTGCTTCATACTGTGAGCTTCATATGTGGTCCTGAAATCCATTTTCTGAAGCAGGTGTCTGGCCTGCAGGGGTTCCGGCAGCATTTTACTATGTCCTGCCTGTTCACAGCTGGACGTTCCCTCCATTCCTCAGTCTGAGAGCCATTCCATCATGGTGATGGAGCAAGGGTTAGATTCTAGAACAGAATGACTTGATTTTTCAAGTCAGCAACAGCATCCATGTACAGTTTTTGTGTTTGTATATTATATATTTTAAATCAGATTTGTTTTCATATTTTTAGCCTAATACTTTTAACTATCATTTTCATTATATTTTTTAAACTTTTGTAAACTGCCTTGGGATTGTTTTTAACGAAAGGCAGTATATAAATTTAACAAATAAATAAATAAATTTTGTTCTAACCATTAGCACAAAATGCTGTTGCTGTCATGAAAAACCAAGTCATTCTTTTCTCAAACCTAAGGCTCACCACCATTTATTCATACATAAAGTATATGGTGTAAATTTCACCCAGCCTTTAAGGGTGAACAGCTCTGAAAGTTTGCAAACCACGACCTTGCTAGCTGTTTACTATCTTTGTGGAAGCGAAGCATTTGCTATATGTAACATAGTGCAGGACTAATCTTCAGTAGTATATTATTTCTTTCCCTTTCCACAAATCTCACAGCTATTCTCATCCCCCTACCTTATTCTCTCTAATGTTAAAATGCCTCTGCTATTAACAGAAAACAGTCTACAAGAGAGATGAAGAATGATCAGGCATTCTCAACACTTACCCATTTGTCACCACAACTCCAGATGGAGCCGCATCTCTGTTGAGTGCTTCCAAAGACCATCGATACAAGTTCTGGGAAGACTTCTTATTGGTTAAGTCATGAACTAAAATTATGCCTAAACAATAACAAAGCCATTCATAAATAAAATGATTTCTTCCGAATCTCACCAAAATCAGGTTGACAATCTATTAACATAAGAAAAGCCCTGCTGGATCAAGCTCAAGGAGTCCCATCTAGTCCAGCATCCTTTTTCACACAGTGGTCCACCAGATGATGATGATGATTTTGCATTTATATCCCGCTCTTCCTCCAAGGAGCCCAGAACAGTGTACTACATAGTTAAGTTTCTCCTCACAACAACCCTGTGAAGTAGGTTAGGCTGAGAGAGAAGTGACTGGCCTAGAGTCACCTAGCTAGTATCATGATTGAATGGGGATTTGAACTCCAGTCTTCCCGGGTCTCCCAGCACTCTAACCACTACACCATGCTGGCTCCTTCCCAGATGCCTCTGGGAAGCCCAGAGGCAAGAGCTGAGGGCACACCCTCTTTTGTACTGCTACTCTCCTGCAACTGGTGTTTAAGGCATCTTACCTCTGAGGCTGGAGATGGCCTATAGCTCTCAGACTAGTAGCCACTGATAGACCTATCCTCCATGAATTTATCTAAACCCATCCAGGCTGCTGACTGTCACAATATATTGTGGCAGAGAATTCCATAGGTTGATTCTGCATTGTGTGGAAAAATACATCCTTTTGTTGGTCCTACATTTCTTGGCAAGTTGAGAATATAGATAACACATGCCCTTTGGATACGCTAAAACTAGGCTCTGTGTCTATGCAAGATGCTTTTGAAATCAAGGAGACTCAAAAGCAGTTTATGACATGGCTTCCCTTTTAAAAAAAGTGTGTGCATGTGTGTCTGGATGCATACATTTCATTACATTTTTATCCCATCCTTCCAGGAAACAAGGCCAGCATACATGGTTCTCCACCCATACATTTTATCCTGTGAGGCAAGTTTGGTTGTGTGTGTGTACGCGCGTGTGTGAGACTGGCTGGCTGGCTGAAGGTCACACAAAGAGCTTAATGTCCAAATGAGGATTTGAACCTGGGAATCCCCAGGCCCAGCCTACCCAGTAGCTCCTTGGATCATAGCCATAAGGCTTATCTGCATGAAGTACTGGCACAAGGAGACAGGTGTCTTGATAGATAAAAAAGCCATTTCCTGATTTATCTTCTGCAGTTTACCTATACAAGTTCTTCTGCCAGTAGAGGTCATTCATGTAAAATGATTGAGGGGTTCAGACCAACAGCTAGAAAAAAGCCTCTGCACTGTACACAACAGCCTCTCAGGGAAGCTTTTGGTCAGGGATGGGATAGGGGGAGAGAAAGGATGCTGGGAAAAGTTGCCCACATTCCTAAGGGATCCTACGGGTAGTGTCAGCAGCAGAGACAAGTATTAAACGCGACAAAGGGCCTTATTTAAGGGCAAAGAAGGAAACCCAGTCACCTCAGCCTCCCTTTGGGGATAACACTCAAGCTGTAATAGTATAAGCAGAGGTCTACGACAGCAGCACAGACATACATAATATTTATTCGGTCATTTGACCAGCAGTTGCTACAGCAGCACACATTCTGGATAAGACTGGAGTGTATGTTAATAACACAACCTTTCACCATAGTTATTCAGAACATACCACCTGAATGAGGTGGCTCTTCCCAACAATGCTAGTTTTCTATGTGCAGAAGTTTGGGGGGGTGAGTGGGTGATACAGACCAGGGGTTATAGATGTGCCCAGACCGCAGTTCAAGCACGTTTTGGGAGTGGCATGGGGTTGCTGTAAGAAAGAGGAGAGCAGGTCCTAACCTGCTCTCCGCCACCCCATGCAGCTTCCTGCTGGGGCAGTGCACAGCCCAACGACCCCCATGTGGCACCAGCACACATATGGCATCTGCACATGTGCAGGTGCCATGGGTGTGCTGGTGCTGCTCGGGGGTACTTGGGCCGAGCGCCACCCCAGCAGGAAGCTGCATGGGGTGGCGGAGAGCAGGGAAAGACCGGCTCTCCTCTTTCCTAAAGCTCCCCTGCGCTGCTCCCAAAACCTTTTGGAATCATGCTTCAAACTGCAGTATGTGCACATCTTAGCAGAGGTTTTCATTTAAACAACAACCACAACAACCACAAGTGTACCCCTTCTATCCCAAAGATTCAGCTCAAGGTGCTCCATATAAGCAACGAAGAATTGTGACTACCAGAAAGAAATCTTCCCAAAGTCGGGAGGAAATGAAATACAAGCTAAGTGAATCTGTCCTGGAATTTGGCCAAACACACCCCAAGCCCCTAACTAGATGCTCTGGCATCCTTCCATCCTCCGGAGCCTCATGGCCAGAGGGCTCCACAGCATACCCCGGACTTGACGCTGCCTCTCCCTCCTTTCCATGTGATTGGCTGGCTAGGTCATCAGGCTCAGTCCACCCCTCCCTCAGCAATGCTGAGCATTAGCCAGCATTTCCCTTGCTGCTGAGTCTGTCAGTCAGGCTGAGGGAGGGACAGACTGAGCCTGAACACATAGCTAGCCAGTCATGTGAAGAGGGAGGGGGGAGGGAGGCTGCCTGACAGTCCTCCCTCTTCCCTCCTGGAGAGGGAGCCAACAGTGTAGCATGTAAATCAGTGATTCTCAAACTTGGGTCCTCAGGTGTTATTGCACTTCAACTCCCATAATCCCCAACCAAAGGCCACTGAGGCTGGGGATTATGGGAGTTGAAGTCCAATAACACCTGAGGACCCAAGTTTGAGAATCCCTGGTGTAAATGAGTCAAGGAGGGCAGGAGGGATTCCCATGTACCCCCAAGAGTCTTCAAAGTACCCCCAGGGGCTCAAATACCTTGGCTGAAAAACCCCTGGTATAGAATATTCAGTGATGCGAGTCTCCACCTGCTTTGTAAAGTGGTACAGTACATGGCACTGCCGCCTTAGTCAGAATAAGGCCATAGAGCAGTGTTCCCTCTAACAGGGATTCCCAGATGTTTTTGACTACAACTCCCATAATCCCTAGCCAAAGGCCATTGTAGCTGGGGATGCTGGGAGTTGTAGTGAGCAACATCTGGGAATCCCTGTTAGAGAGAACAGTGCCATAGAGTTTAATTAATTATAAGAAAACTCAAACAGACAGACTAAAAATGATTTTGCTTTCAAAACAGGCCAAATGGTATCTTTTATACATTTTTGAACTTTTTTGCCATGGATTAATGCAAAAGTCTGCAGTTTACAAAATTGTAGGCGCTTATTTGTGCCATCAAAGGTGTAATCATTGGATTATTTTATATAACAGATTTTTTTTTTTTTAACTCTGGTTATAAATTAATGGAATCAAATGATTCCAGGGCATGATTTGAGGGCACAGGGTGCAGCGACCTTGCTGAAGCAAAACAGGTCTGGATCTGGGTCAGTGCTTGGATGGAAGACTGCTTGGGAAACCCATGTATGCCACTTTGAGTTCCACCATGAGAGAAAGGCAGGCGATCAAGGAAATGAAATAAACAGCACCCAGAGCATCACACACAGTAGTTATCTGTTCACCTTGCAAACACAAGCAGCATAAGCTGCATGAAAGCTAGCAGCAAAGGTTTTGCCAGGTGCAAACAGTAGCCCAGCAACTGCAGGAGCATGACACGCAAGGGTTCTGTGAACTAAACCATAGACAGCTTGCTAAGCTCAAAGGGGATGCTGCTCTGGGAAGCATGACACACATACGGGGACAAAACAATTGCTCACAAAACGGCCGGCTCTCGGCGGCAAGCCCACAAGGGAGCCCCGGCTGTTAGCCCAGGTTAAGGGTGCAGACGCGCCACTAGCCGGGGCTAACTAATCGTGTGTCAGTGCCTGATCGTGTGTCTTCGCATGGCACCCACACTCCAGCAGCTTCCTGGCCAGTGTCAAAACACTCCCCATAATGCACCAGACACTCACGTGGTGCATCATGGGAGTTCCAGAGGCCTCCTGGCCCCCAATCCTCCCTGCTGCAGGCAGAAGCTGGCAATCATCTGGGCAACAAGGAGAGGATCGTTTGTGGGGGAGGTAAGCTTTTTGAGGCTTCCTGTCTTTGGCTCTTCAAGCCCTTCTCACGGAGAGGGCTCGCTGTGTTTTTCTCTAAGAAAAAGGCATTGGGGGTCAATGGAGGGGGCAGCAGGCAGCCTTTGTGGCCAGCAGCAACACAGGAGCAAGGAGGAGGGGGTTGCAACAGCCCAGGGAAAGGAGGTAGCACGCTCTCTCAAAAAGTACTGATACCTCCCGCCCAAACTCTGTTGTTAAAACCCTGTGCTACTGATTTTTTAAACTGTTAAAAAAAAAAAAGCTGCTACTGATGCAAAAAAGAAAAAGAAAGAGAAAGAAAAAGCTGAGGGGTGACATACACAGTAAGATCCCAGGCCAAAAACAAACGAACAAAAAAAGTTTATGTGGTGGCAAGGTCACCACAAGAAGTTATTACAAGAAGTACTGTGGACCAGAGACCCAGTCCTAGTAGGCCCGTAGCATCACCTCTGCTCCTCATGAATGAATTTCCTTCTCTTCTAAATTTGATGCATTATGATTGAGTCAAGGCTAAACTTCAGTTAGGGCTAACCAAGGCTCTAGAATTTGCAAACTAGAATTTGCAAACACCCATCAAACCACCATTTTGGGCAATCCTGCTTAGCTTTACCACAGTTTAGCATCAATGCAACCACACCAACTTTGGTTATAGCTAACCACATAAGGAAGATGTTACCACGAGAGCCTGTATGGGGGCTCCCTGGAGCACCCCTCTATGCAATTCGGGGCTACAGGCTTGTGGTTCCCACATTTTGCGGCTCGCATCCTACAGGACCACGAGGTCTCCATTTTGGTTCTCATGAGCTAACTCACTCGGCCTTGTCACTTGGAGCACAGCCTGGGGTGACAGCTCTCAGGTCAAGTTTAATTTCTGGACTGCAGGTGTATCTCCCTGCGCTTGCCTCCTTGATTGCTTTCAGGTGAGGAATGCCAGAGTAGACATGACTGAATCAACGCTATTCTTTTCGAGAATCAGCCAACTATTCTCCCTATGTTGGCACAGAGGATTAGGTCGCAAAATCACCTCCTCAGGAAGGTACAATAAGGTAGCAGGTCATCTCCTCTGCTAAAGAGTATGCTAATGTTGGGTCAAGCCATGGGAAGCTAGCTTGTTTACATTTTAGTCTCTCCCAGATATTCTAAAAGACACAAGAGCTAAACCTTTATGTGTCAATTTAGTTTCTCCCTGTATGGGTCTTTCAGACCTCTCTCAGCCTTGGTTCAAGAAGAAGTCCACTCCTCACAATTAAATAGGACAATGCTTCATCCTGTCCTTTGTCCCTATTGTCCACCTTTTCAGGGTTTGATCAGCCTAATGCCTTTGGACAAGATTTTCTCTATAAAAGATCAAGACACAATCAGTCCACGTGTCTCCTGGGTCTCCCATTTCTCTACCCCAGATTCACCAGGTGTTTTTTCCTTGGATCCACCAGCTGCTTTTCACTACATCTTGGCACGGGCACCTCCCTCTTGCCCTGCCTTGACTCTCGCTCCTGCTTTACTTTTCACCTCCAGAATGGCCTTTTTCCTAACCCGCTCTGTGCAGCACTGTGAGATCCTGGTCCCTTTTGGGATTTTTCCTGGCTCCTGGACCTCTGCCTGATCCCTGAGTTTCTGCTCCTGCCTACCTTGAAGAAGAGAAGCCCCTTGGTAATGGCCAAGCTACAAGGGTTTACGGCAGCCCACTGGAAGGATCAAGGTAGTATGATCCTTCCCCTGCTCTCAAATCTCTCACTCTCTTTCCTCTTACCCCTTCTAAAATCCAAAGCCTGTTTCTCTCACCCGCCTTGAGAGAACTTAATTCAGAAACTCAAGCCAAATTGCCTCCTTGTAAGCTGTAACATAATCCTGCTAATCTCTTAGCCTTACTAGTTTTAAGTATTGTTGCTCATTAATCATTTTCTCTTCCTGTACCCCTAAAACCCCCAAATAAACATTCTATTTTTGAACTAACTTCTCTGTTCAGTTCTTTCTGCAACCGGAGCTCTGTACAAATTTATTCTGAAGGTGGGTCTTCATTTAAGCTAGCTAATTTCCCCACTCAAGCCTAAAACATAGCACAGGGGATCTGCCAATTTCCTGGGAGCAGTTTGCTAACCCCTGCTAACTGAGCAAAGAGGCATCTTTTAAAAGTGGTGCTTCTCTTTATTTAGCAGGAGGAGAGCAACTGGCCCTATCCAACCCCAGCACAACATCCCTCCAGTGTCTGTTGCTGGTGTCAACTTTATATTTCTTTTTCGATTGTAAGCCCTTTGGGGGCAGGGATCCATCTTATTTATGTATTACGAGAGCTAGCGTGGTGTAGTGGTTAGGGTGCTAGACTAGGACCGAGGAGACCCGAGTTCAAATCCTCATTCAGCCATAATACTTGCTGGGTGACTCTGGGCCAGTCACTTCTCTCTCAGCCTCACCTACTTCACAGGGTTGTTGTGAAGAGAAACCTAAGTATGTTCCTCTTTGGAGGAAGAGCGGGATATAAAATATAATAAATAAATAATTAGGATTTGTCTTCTGCACAATCATCAGGCACACTCATGAAGAGCCTTTTCATAGTTCCCTGGGGCTGCCTCAATGGAGCCAGCGTGGTGTAGTGGCTGGAGTGCTGGACTAGGACCGGGGAGACCCGAGTTCAAATCCCCATTCAGCCATGAGACTTGCTGGGTGACTCTGGGCCAGTCACTTCTCTCTCAGCCTAACCTACTTCACAGGGTTGCTGTGGGCTCCTTGGAGGAAGAGCGGGATATAAATGTAAAAATAATAATAATAATTATTATTATTATTATATTTATTTTTCTATGTAAACCACTTTGAGAACTTTGGTTAAAGGGTGGTATATAAGTATCTATAGTAGTAGTAGTAGTAGTAGTAGTAGTAGTAGTATCATTAACAAACGGAGTTGCACAGAAGCCTGTTATATGTTCCTGATCTTCAAATCCTGGTTTAGAGATTGGTAACATGACGACTGAACCAAAGCAGAGACAGTGTATATCTTGCTGATGTATAGCACATCCAGGCGATACATACACGATGCATATTTTGTGAAGAAAAGCAAAACAAAAGAAACTAACACCATATGAATCCTTCAAGTAACATCTGAAAAACTGATGTTGTCAGCTCTACGTATGGAATTGCACATCAAATTTCTTTCTTTCTTTTTTATCCTGTCCTCCTTCCAAGCAACTCAGGGAAGCATACACATTCCTCCTCACAAACACCCTGTAAGGTAGGTTCGGCTGAGAGTGACTGGTACGAGGTCATCCAGTGAGTTTCATAGCTGAGCAGGGATTTGAACCAGGGTCTCCCAAGTGCTAGTCTGACATGCCAACCACGACAACCACGTGCCTTCTCTGGTTCATATGTTTTCAGGGCAGTCCCACTGGCCCCAGTTCTCCCCCATACCACATGCTACCCAGGAGAAAGAGGGTGAAAAGGCAGAAGTGGAAGATGCCGTCTCCTCCTCTTGCTTACTGGCTCACCTGAGCTTTCCCTGTGGCAATGTGCAGAGGGCTCATTTCCTTCTGGCAGACCAAGAGGTGATGGCAGTGGTGGCCATTCTTTGCAACCTCCACCCACTTGTCTGCTTTTGTGGCCAAGCAAGTAACACCTGTGTGCTCCAAGGGCAAGATGTTGCTGTGCATGGCCCAAAGCAGGGAGGCTTCCCCATCCAGTAGGACCCAAACCTCCCAGGGGCTGCTGCATTTCAGTAGCAGCTGCTCAGTGTCCAATGCCAGTGAGCCCTCCTGAGGCCCTGGACCTCCAGCAGCTGCCCAAGGGTGTTGAGTCCCCATAGCAGCCCTGACAGCAAGGATTCTTGGATGGCGATGCTTGAATACATTGTGCTCCGCTTCAAGATCAGGGTCAGATATTTGTTTCCTTTCAGCCCTATAGTTCATGTGAACACACAAATCTAGAGACAGGTCTAACCTGTCTCCTCTCCTAGGAGAGGAGAGCTAGTCTTGTGGTAGCAAGCATGACTTTTCCCCCTAGCTAAGCAGGGTCTGCCCTGGTTGCATTTGAATGGGAGACTTGATGTGTGAGCACTGCAAGATATTCCCCTTAGGGGATGGGAAGAGCATCTAGGTGCCACGTTCCCTCCCCGGCTTCTCCAAGATAGGGCTGAGAGAGATGCCTGCCTGCAACCTTGGAGAAGCCACTGCCAGTCTGGGTAGATAATAGTGAGCTAGATAGACCAATGGTCTGACTCAGTATATGGCAGCTTCCTATGTTCCTAACCTGAGAGCAAGCTGGTGTTCACTGGGTTACAGCTATGCAGTATAAACAATATGAACACTTTTACTTGCCTAGTGAGCAAGAGGTTGGCGGAACGAATCCCCGCTGGTATGTTTCCCAGACTATGGGAAACACCCATATCAGGCAGCAGCGATATAGGAAGGTGCTGAAAGGTATCATCTCATACTGCACGGGAGGAGGCAATGGTAAAACCCCTCCTGTATTCTACCAAAAAAACCCCACATGGCTCCGTGGCCACCAGGATTCGACAGCACAGCTTTACTTACACCCAGAAACTAGTTTCAGGAAAAGAAAAGGAAAAATACACCCAAATGTGCCAGAATTTGCATGCACACATGGAACCTAGAAAAGTTAAACATGTTCATTTCTAAATTTAATCTATTAAGGAATTATCCTTTAATATCAGAGATTCTCTTTTGCAACATTTCTGCAACATAGTCTGCACAAACTCAGATTTTTCACAGCATGAAAATATTGGAAACAGATCCAACAGCATGCTTACATTACCATTAACTGAATTGTAGAATACAACACGTGTACTTTTCACACTACTGGCACTGCCCACTGAGCCGCCAACATCCCATAACTCTACGTAGTAGGTCTTCTCTTCTGGAGTTCCTTCTTTGTAGTCATGAATCTGACAATTAAAAACAAGCAAACCAAACAGCAAGTAAACAGAACTGAACAATGTTTGAAGGTACATGGTTGTCAACCAACAATATCCACCTATAACACTATAATCCAGTTCCAAATTATTCTTAATAAGAATATTATGTATTTTTATTGTATTGTATGTATTTTTATACAACACGGAATAAGCCTAGGTGTTGTACGAAAATTAAAACAATGCGGGGTCTCCCTGCAGGTTTCTAGTTTGGATGAAGACAAGACACATTAGGGTAAGGAAAACAAATGGGAAAACAAGACAAATCAGAGTGAACAGCTACATTTTTAAGGAGGCCCTCAAATTTGAAAACATAACAATAATATATTATTTATCTTATTATTGTCCTGCCTCATATATACATCTCTAAGCGGTGTACAGAACTTCACACACAATACAAAACAGAGTAAAATAAATAAATTTTAGAAAATGCAATAAAAATAATCTGATAAAAATAAACAGTATAAAATTGACTGATCTGATTTCAGTTAAAATCAAATCACAAAAATGGGTGCATCTTGAAGGTCTTCCTAAAAACAAGCAGAAAAGGCGATACTCTTATTTCGGCAGGGAGCATATTCCAAAGCCTTGGGGCAGCCACAGAGAAGGCCTGGTATCATGTATGGTGTCATCAATATGCAACAGGGTGGATTTGATTTAAATCAAACTGATTTAAATCACGATTTAAATCACTAGCAGGGTGGATAAAAATAAAAAAAATCCAATTTAAATTAAAAAAAATCTGATTTAAATCAAAAAAATCAGATTTTTTTGATTTAAATTGGATTTTTTTGATTTTTATCCACCCTGCTAGTGATTTAAATCGTGATTTAAATCAGTTTGATTTAAATCAAATCCACCCTGATATGCAAGCCATGTGACACAGTACCATAAGCAAAAGTCAAGGCGCTTCATAGAAAGCTCCCCAAGGAGCTTCATAGAAAAGTTGGGTTTTGCCAAAGGATTTAAGAACACAAGAACTCTCTTTCTGGATCAGACCAAGATCCTCCTGTTTCCAACAGCAGTCAACCAGCCAGAAGCTCACAAGGAGGGCATAAAGGCAACAGCCATTCCTTATACTCAGAAGGATGCTGCCTCTGAACATGATGGCTTCTTTTAGCTATCATGCCCAATTGCTGTTAATATACCTGTCCCCTAAGCATCTAGCTAATCCTTAAAAAAAAAACACCCATCTAAGCTTGATAACACCACACCTTCTGGTAATTAATTCAATATTTATTTAGGGTATTTAGACCCCTCCCACTGCAAGTTAAGCATCATCCCCCTACACACACACACACACACACACACACCATGACAAACCCAGTATTTTTAACAGGTGGGGTATATTTATGCAAATATGCAGTAGCAGAAAATTTCAACACGAAATTTAAAATATTCCCATCCCACATTTTTCTTTCCCCACTCCCCTCTGTCTCTAAAGCACACCACACAGATCATAATCACAACTGGCCACCCAGCACAGTGCAGACCAACAGCAACCACACCAGTCTAAAGAGGATTTGGGGACCTCCCAAGGGTTGTGGAGGCCCTGGACCTCGGCCCCAAAGTCCAGGGGTAAGAACACCACTGTTTCCACAAAAGGCCTTGTTTATTCATTTAGAATATTTATATATTGCTTTTCAACAACAACAAGTTCTCAAAGTAGTTCACAAAGCAAAAGGAATGAGAGAATAGTTTCCTGTACCAAAAAGGGTCATAACCTAAAGGAAACACAAGGGAGACACAAGCTGGATCTATTACAAATTTAGTAAATACATTGATGATATGAAAACAGGTATTGTATGCATATAAGATTGGAAACCATTTTTTATATCTTTCTTTTACCTTGTTATTTATGTAAAAAACTTTTGAAATAAAAAAGAAAGAAAACGAACAATTTTCTCAGTATACAAGATGGCCTGTCACTCTATACTTCTGCACAATCTTTCTTGGTGGCTTCATTTATGTATTAAACAAAAGATGAGAGAGAACCATCACTGAGAGATAGCACAAAGTAGATCCCAGGGATAAGAAACGACTAGTGCTGTCCTCCTTTGGAAAGAAGCTTTTCTTAGCATTTTTGTAAAACTTTGGAAGGCAGGTCATATTACAGACACAGCAATATAACTTCTTGACAGGCATTACCTTGGTCTGTCAAAGAAAAGTCACTATGGAGAAGTAAAAGTGTTTTCCTGCTTATAAACTAGACAGGGCAACCCCCCACCCCACCCCCGTCCAAAACAAAAACAAAAAACAAAGAAGATGAGGAAGGGGGTGTATTTCAGAGGTGGGGGAGCTTTGTCCCATCAGATTTCTGAAAGAGTGCATTTTTAATCCAAGAAGGGTTAAGTCGTGACCACTTTTTTCTTAGCAGTATTGCTGTGACTATATCTATGACTCTATCCTACGGAAAATTGTACTTTTCATTGATAATCCCCTTTACATCTTAATTACACGTTTACCAATTGGGCTTTGGTAGTTTAGCTATTGCTAAATGTCATGATTCATTTCTTGAAATCTTTGACATGCAATAACAAGAAGTTTATAGTTTCACCTACTCGGACATCAACGGAGCATCCCACTGTCCAAGATGGGTTTCCCAACATCTGATTGTGACACAACAGGTGGACAAGTGATGATTTGCCCACACCTGCAAGAAAACCATAAAACTAGACTAAAATATCAAAGACTGGGATATTATTTCCCCTTTGCTGTGTAGTTTAAATGAAGTATAGATCATATACTCGCACACAAAAACAGTAGTGAACAATTCAAATGGTCCGTTTAAGAAATAAGCTTCAGGATGTACACGTGTCACAGTAATGCAGATTTTTTAAAAAATGAAAGCATGCATTTCTAGAAAAGGAAATCTGAAATAAATTCCACCCTCTCATCACCGGTCTCAGATGAGAAAAACACCCTTGCTTACAGTAGCAGAAAGAGTTAACTCCCTATTCTAGATAGGATGAAGTCACCAACATTCCTAAACAATACACTTACAGTTTATAAAATGGAATTACTTAAAGGAATAAGGGATGCAAATTCTGTTGTTCCCATCACTAAACACTCAAGCTGAAGGCTAAGTTGATCACAAAGAACATAGCTTGGGTTTTTAGAGTGTTTTGAAGATTTAAGGGCGAGTCAATGACCTGATTAAAGTACAGTATTGGGAGAAATGCAGCTTTAAAAGACACATTGTTTTCTACACGTATGTATTTCAAAATCAAAGTCGACTACTCAAAATGTTTAAATAACAACTATTCCCACCAGTCAAGCATAAAATGCTCTAGAAACGTCATGCAAAAGTAAACAAGCAGTTTTGTTGCCTGTTTACAAAGAGCAGCATTTAGAAATGTTATTCATTATCCATCTGTGTCGCCAAACGACACTGTCAACTCCTCCACTTCATTTCCCTCTCTCTCTACTGCATGGGCACACCAGGCTTCGCCTCTGCATTACGGCTCTCACCTGAGTCGCCCAGCACCAACACCTTCACCCTTTCCAAGGCAGCCATTTTCCCTGCACAGTGCAACCACCACCACCAACCAATAGTTCACATCCGCCCCACCTCGCTGTCAATTGCCCTATCCTCGACAGGCCAATCGCAAGCTCGAACCGGACAATTGCTTGTCTTTCTGTTGGCTAACAGCTGCGCCACTCGTTCCTATTGCTGTTCTATTGGTTGTTGGTTTAGCAGGGCGGAACCAAATGTTGTGGGGCGGGAAGCATGGATGTAAGAAATCTGTGATGGCTACTTCACGTTACCCATAGAGATAACAACTAGAGAGACATTCCAGTTGTCCTTAACTGCGACAGCTTATTTGGATGCTAATTTCTTTCCTGTCTCCCTCTCCAGGGGGCGGAAGTGAGCGCTATCCATAGAACCAACGAACAAATCCAGGCTTTTTTGCGTTCCTGTGATTGGACAGCAGCAGCATATGCCTACTCAGAAACAAAAGACAGTAGTAGCGAAAACTGGGGTTCATGGTCTCAGGTCTTATTTGGTGTGAAAAACTGGATTTCACTTTTGAGCTTTTAAAATGTTTATTAAGTTGGTGTGCCAGTGTCAGTATCTCGTGCGCTCCAACTGTCCCTATTTATTAGGGTTAGTCCGTATATATGCTGATCTCCTTGATCACTCGGTAAATCAAACACCGTCTCTATTCCGTCTTTGAGGAAGTAGTTAGCGATGCCCTTTCGTTCGTGTGCGCACAAAGATACTTGCTTCGCTTTGCATTCAAATCCTTCCCCCTCCACACACATACTACACCTTTTACGGCCTATCCAGATAGAAAATGAACGAGTTGCAGCTATTCCATGTAAATACACCACATCTCTTGTCAGGTTAAAGATAGATCATTCTGTCTTTTATAAACGGAAACCGGAAAATAATACTAATAGTCTGCTTCAGACGCTTAAGGACAAGCTGCCGCAGAAGACGACTACAAAGAGCCGTCAGCAACGTCTCGAGGGGGATTCGGTCCATGAGGATGTGAGGATAGGGGTACAGTACTATATGCACTATTTTAATCTGTGTGATATTGGAGAATAAGATTTATTCTTTATTTAAAATATTTATACTGCGCCTCTCCAATACACTACTGCTCGGGGCGGCTTACAACACCTTTTACCGCCTATCCATATTTATTGCCTATCATATCGTCATATTGCTGGTTGTGCGGGGGATGGGGTGGGAGAGGACCATGGCTGAGACAGCAGCTTATTATGGCAGCCCTGCCGTGTAGCGCACTGTTAGTATTGCAGGTTAGAAGGAGGAATGAGACTGGTTCGCATAGCAATTTCCCGTACAAAACACTCATCAGATTGCAGCAAAGGTCAGTCTACTTTAATTACCCCTTCAGACTCCCTCCTCCCAACTCAAATCCCATGCTTAGCTGCGTGCAGAAGCCTTGAGCAAGAGAAAAAAAAATCGCACGAAACAAAACCTAAATTAAAAAGAGCACTGACGTTTGCCTTTGTTACTATATTGTGGTGGGGGGGAGAAGGGAACGAGAAAAGAAGAGACTCGCGGAGGCTCAACATGTCGTGCATCTCACGGCGTTGTCTCGCGTAACTCTATGACTCTGGCTGAACTGAACGTCGCGTATCGCTGACGTCGACGCGACCGACGGCGTGCCTGTTGCCCGGACTCGACGACGTGACGAGAATTTGCGGGCCCGGTAGCGGTGGGGACGGAAGAATTTATCGCGGGATCTCGCAGGTCAGTCCAAAGGCCGCTGGGAGGAGAAGCCGGGCTCCCAGAAGCATTCCCTTTCCTCCTTGCTCGCCTCACTCGCTCAGGAGTCCCCTCCCTGCCCGTGGGGCTTCCTCACCGGCCAGAGGCGTGCCCGCCTTGCCGCCCTCGGCTTCAGAGACCCGGCTGGGGCTGCCGTGCAGCTGCAGCGCCTCCTTGCTTCTGGAGCGCGGGGGCAGAGTCGGCCACGGCGGAGCGGGAAGGCTGTTCCCGCGGCTGCTGCTGCTGCTTCCCAGTCGAGCTCCAAGGTGGCCGGCCAGTCGCCTGCATGGCGTCAAGGGGCAGGGGGGGGGCTCACGTGACTGGACCCCCCAGGCCCTCCCTGCCCCCTAGACGGTTAGCGTGGTGGCAGGGAGAAGGGGGGTTGGTGGTCTTGCTAAGCCTCCTTCTCTGTGGGCAGGACAGGGAGGAGGAGCATTCCGTCAGGTGAGGCCCCCCACCTGCACTCTGGTGAAGTTGCTCCGGGCGCCACAGGCTAATTGCCATCTCCAGAAGAGGCTGTCGGACCAAGCTAGACGTGATAGCACTTGTGGGATGTGTCTGCTGCCCACATCCCCACTTTAGCATACGAAGCGAGTGATCTGATTTTTAACATGGAAAAGGGCATGCAGGTGAGAGGGAGGTCAACCTTTCCCTCCCTTTCCTGCATACTGTCTGGCGCCCAAATGCTTGCCTGTTCCCCAACTGAGCTCTGATTGCAGAGGCAAGCTGGGCTGGGGTAATGATGTGAGAGGAAGGAAAGTTCGCCTCCTCTCACTTGCACCCCATATACAAACTCGAAGATGTTGCCCCTCACCTTCCTACTTGAAGGAAGCTGATTGTAATTAAACCAGTGTTGTTGCTCCCGTCAACTCACTTTAGCCTGTTGAAGGTGTTCACAAAAGACTGAGCTTAAGGTATCCATCTACCATTTCACTGGTAGTCTGCACCAATTATCTTGCTTATCTATCTGCTTAGGCAGCCCAGTTGAAGGGTGAGAAAGTTAGAATAGAGACACACACTCTTCCTCAGTGTTTCAGGGCTGTTTACACAGTCAGTTTCTCTGCAGAAATATTTGTGCACCCTGTAACAGAGCCACTGTTAATGCTATGTTTTGAAATATTTTTCGTTTGTTTTTCTGTGTGAAAATTAACATCTGTAGACTGAAGCAGCTACTCTGTTGCTATAAAAACCTCAAAATGTTAGCTACTATCATGTTTTCACTCTGGATATTTCAGCATTTATGTAAATGGACTACTTACACAAGCAGTTATTTACAGGGGCTAGCCAGTTTTTATCTGTCTGTCTGTCTGTATCTATCTATCTATCTGATAAATAAAACCTTTTAGTAAGATTTGCACTGGCTCTGAAGGAAGATGTGCCTTTTGAGTTCTTGTGCCTGTGGCATAGGGGTTTTTGTCTTTGTTTTTTTGTGCCCTAACCACCCTATTCACCTCTTTGGAAATATTATTACTGGTTTATTTTTAGGTCTAAAAAGTAAATGTTCCTGGGAGTTATGGGAAAGCTCTGGAAAACCTTTAATAATTTGAGTAAAATTGGTCACACTGGGTGGAGGGCAGTGGTTCTGACTTCAGACATAAGTGACTGAACAATACAATGTGTTGAGCGCCCAATGCACAAAAACTGAATTCTGATTGTATTGTATTGTAATTTTATTTACGGTCATTTTACCAAACAGAGAATAAAAACTAGTAAAGGACAGTTTGCAATTAGGATGATGTCCCATTATACCTCTTAAAGGCAATATAACTAAACTTAGCTACAGAAATAGAAATTGAAGCATCTTTATCTGAGAGCAGATGTTTAACAAGATTTTTTCAGATTGATCTACCAGTTTACATATTAAAGGAGCAATAAGACATTCCCTAAGGGTATAAATGGAATTTACAGTGAAGAAGAATATGTGCAACAGTTTCTGTATGTCCTGACCCGCAACTACAGTGTCGTCGTTCTAAAGGCACACCCTGAAACCTCCCAGCTAAAAGTGCAGATGGAAAGGAATTAACCCTTACTCTCGTGAATATCCATCAAAACTTAGAAAAAGTGATAGTTGACAGATATTTTGCGGGGGAAAGGTCCATCTTAGTTCTTTATTACTCTATAAAACTCTGAAAGTACAGCCCAGTTCTCTTGGATCTCAGTATCAACAAGGCGTTGTCTCACTACTCTTTTCGCATTCACTAGACCCAGTTCCAGCAATTGAGCTGGATCTAAACCTAGAGAGGTGAGTTTATTACTTACTGTAACACCCCATAGTGACTGGGGACTAGCTGAGAGAAACTCAGGAATTAAACTAACTGGTTGCAGATGTATTTTCAACCAAAAATAGATAATTAAAAGCCAAGCCCAAGATTCAATTTTTTAAAAGCCAGCCTCTGTCCGTAAAATCACATTCTCTGTACATTTTGGAGTGCCAAATAAGTTCCTCAAGAACTCTGATTGGCTTCTTTCCAGACTATCAAACCTTGAATATGGACCTAACTGAATACTGTACAATAATTGAGGAATGCCCTTTGCAGAATAGAGCTTTAAAGCAGCTGGAATGAAACCTGCACCCTGAGTTCTAAAACATCTTAAGATTGCTGTCATGCTACGTTTCGCCGACTCTGCGACCATACTTATATGTGTTGATTTCCCAGCATTCTGTTGAAAGATTACCCCCAAATATTTTATTTGATTTACCTGTTCTAATTGATGTCCATCTAACATCCATACATTTTAAAAACTTCATTAGTGAAGCACATAATTTTAGATTTATCATAATTAATCTGTAGATGCTCCTCTCTGCAATATAATGCTAAGGCATCTAACACTCTTTTAAGCCCAACACTGGTTTGAGATAAAATTACTGTATCATCAGCATACATCAGGATTGGGATTTTCTTTTTGACTAGTTTTGGTGGATGAGTGTCAGATGTCTGCAAATGCCTTATCAAATCATTAATATAAAGATTAAATAAGTAAGGGGCCAATACACACCCTTGTCGCACCCCTTTCCTAATGGGTATTAAATTTGTAAGATTACCAGCATGATCTAAACATACTCTTAAATAGGAATTTTTGTGCGGTTTGATGAACAAAAGTAGAAGCTTTTGGTCCGTAGAAGTAGCAGCCAATTTAGACCAAAGATGACTTCTAGAAACTGTATCAAAAGCCATTTTAAGGTCTATAAAAGCGGCAAACAAAGGTTGTTTATTCCTTTTAACCTGTTTGTCCACAAGATGTTGTAATATTAAACAGTGGTCTGGTTCAGATCTATTAGTTCTAAACCCTGCCTGTTCATCCTCAATAATGCACTGTATGCACTATCCAAGCACATAATTTAACACACAAGTGCTTGGCATAGAGTTTACTTATAATATTTAAAAGGCTAATTGGTCTATAGTTAGACCTTCTTCCTTTTTTATGGATTGGAACCACGATCGCTGTTCCCCAATCCTGGGGAAATTGTGCAGTTTGATCGATATATGTTAAAAAAGCAGCCAGCACAGGAGCCCACCAATCTTTATAGAGCTTCAGAAGTTCCAGCGGGATATGATCGTTTCCAGGTGCTTTCCTGCATTTCAATTGCATGATTAGCTTCAGAAGTTCCAGCGGGATATGATCGTTTCCAGGTGCTTTCCTGCATTTCAATTGCATGATTAACTGCTCTATCTCATACGTAGAGACCGGAGACCAATATGATAATGAGCCTATTTGAAGGGCACTTTGAGGAGATATCACTATAAAGTGCTCAAAAATGAGTTTCCCACGATTCTGGGGTTATTGGGCAAACCTGAAAGGAATATATCTTATTGTTTGGTATTGAAATCAGTCTCCAAAAACTCATCAAATCTTTATTCTTCACTACACTTATTAGAAGTGACCACTTCTTTTGTGTATCAGCCCTTTTTTTAATCTAAGAAGGGCTTTATATTCTTTTTTCTTTTTTGATATTTCTATAACCAGGTCTGCAGAGGGATTAGAACTGGCATACTTTGAAAGAGTAACAAGATGTTTTTTAGCCCTAATACACTCATGATCAAACATTTTTTTAGGGTGATAAGGTTTTAATTCTGAACTGGCATGATATGATTTAGTTTTTAAAGCTTTAATTGAGCAAATAAAAGCCTCATAGCTCTATCCAGTTTGGTTAAAACACTGAGTAGATTCCTCCTGGCCACTTCACCAGTCTCTGAGTTGATCCAAAGAGAAAAAACTTGATCCAGTTTATAATTCCACCTAACTTTGCCACCCCTCAATTCCTTAGATTGAGTTAAACACACATTCTTATAGGTCTTAAGGTGTCCATCGTATATATAGGTTAAAGTTAAGGGATTATGGTCACTTTCGGGTCTAGCACTAATTTTAAAATTATCTATTGAGTCAAATACATCTCTCATGAAAAGCGTATAGTCAATTGTGGATAAACGTTTCCCTCGATGGAAAGTGTATTGACCCGGACAATCACCTGGAGCTATCCCATTTAACAGAAATAAATCCAAGTTATTAGCCATACGGGCTAAACATAGTCCTGCAAAATTGCTCATGGTATCTAAAAAGACACGATTTTAAGGACTAAACTCTGTGTCCTCCAATGGGGGCCACTGGGAAAATTTACCATAAAGAGAAACATCATCATACCCCAATCTCGCATTACGATCACCAGCTATAATTATTGGAACATTAGGGTATTCATCAATTAACCTTGAGATTTACGACTCAGCTTCTTCCCATAATACCTTTGTTTGGAGATGGCAACTCTGGGTAGGGACATACAGACCAACACAGATACATTTAATGTTATGAGAAGTGACCAACACCGACAAAGCCCAATCTCCCTCATAAATGCTCCTTCTTTCTAAATCAGTTCTTTCAGTAGAATTGAATTCTATTTGTGAGTTATAATTTTGGTCTAAAGCTCCATCCGTAGATTCACTTATTGATAGCCGTGTTGTGAGGTAGGATTCTAACTTGGTTTGCATAGAGTTTGTAATTGGTTTAGTAGCAGCTTGTTTAACTCTCTCCTGTTCCTTATTCCCATTCAGTTTCTTTTTGGTTTGTTTCTTCCTCATTATTAATACCCAGTTTTCTTCCCAAATATTAATTAACAGTCAGGAATAATCATCCACTTGCACCAGCTTGAGGGCTTTTATTATGCCGTGTCTTGCCCCCGTTCCAAACTGCATACTACATCCTCCGCTTCCTCAATTCTGTAAGCCAAGACCTTCAAGCCTATAATTCTTCCTATAGTTTGTCTGTTATGGGTTATAGAAGGAGGCCTCTTACGTTGGTAGATTAATGAGATTAGCGAGTAGTAATTAGCCGATGCTTTATTTTTTGTTCTCCTAGTTTCCTCAGTCACAAATGGCTAAATAAATGCTGACTCAGCCATTTCAGACTAAGCCAAGCTAAACTGTAAACTACCAGCTACTAATTAGATTTTGCAGGCTTTTCCTCATAACAACTGACTAAGTTGATAAGGAAAGAGCAACAGTAGCTAGAAATATTTATAAATATACCTAAATAGCTAAGATAGAATGGAGCTCACACACAAAAAATTGTCTCCCTGTCGCCGGAACCAGAACCCCCTGAATTCTGATCCCCCCCCCTTCTTCACTCCCAGCTCAGACCCATGCAGATTAGTGAGCCAAAACTCTAGGACTACCATTAGCATTTTCCTGATCTGTTCTGTGAGATCTTGCAAATGTTCTGACCAGTATTTTAGTTTCTAAGTGAAGGCAGTTAATCTATCCAAGTTAGTTAGTGTTATTAGATGTTCTCTGGCCGAGGCTTTGGAATGCACTTCCTGATGAAATAAGAGCCTTCACATCTCTGACTCTGTGTCTTAGTCTTGTGATTTAAAACCACAATTCTAATTAAAAAGCTTGGGTGAATAAATGTGTTTAAGGTTTTAATTTGTTTTATGCTTGTTGTAAACTGCCGAGAGACATGAGTTTGGGAAGGTATACAAATATATTAAACAAATTGTCTTGTAATCAGGGGCTCACAAACCCAGTCCCCATGGCAACTCTCCCTCCCCAATTCCATTTATTTCATTGGGCATGGGCATGGAGAACTTTGTGTAGAACTGGGCTATTAATTTCCAGAACCATGCTCTATGCTCTTGTTAGTGAAATTTCAGTTCACTTAGAAGTATCTAGTGCTTGCTTATAGCACCTTATGTTCATGCACAAAAATAGGTGTACATACTTCAGTATCTCTGATACCATCATAACGGCTTTTTGCTTCATTTCCATATGCTCATTTAAGTTTGAAATGCTGTTTCACGTAAAGTCACCAATAGTGACAGGTTGTTGCCTTGACCTTTTAATTAGATCTTAGTTGTGTCAACTGTCTTTGAAATTTCTGTTATGGTCAAGAGGTGAAATGCTCTCACCAGGTACTTCTGATTTAGGGGCTCTTAGGTGATATACAAGTGGTAGCACCTCCTTTTGGCAACATGTTGGTCATTCACCATTTACAATGAATCCCTAGTATAGGAGGTATGCTGGACTGCCTTTGTATAATGCTGGGCAAAACAGCTTTTCCTGTCCGCTCAGAGAGTTAGTTTGGGTGGCGTATAAATTTGATAGATAGATTAAAAAATGATCTCTTTGACACATGGAATAAATGTCACTAACCTTTCTAACTTTAAAAGGTACGGGAAGATCAGGAGGAGCATTGGGGTGCCTTTGTATTCCGCAGTTTTTTAGACTGGGAGCAGCAGCAGTGATGGTGTTTTCCACCTAGAAAATTAACAGTGTAGCGCAGTGTTCTCTCTATTTTTTTCCATCTGTGTGTGGAATGAGTTTTGTTCTGGGCAGCAGTATCAAGGAAGTGTGTGCACAGATGCATTCATAATGGTTCCTTCCTGATTCAACCTGAGCAGGATCTAAAATTAACAGAGCGGACATCCAAAAACGTGTGAGCGCACGCTCACGCCTTAGAGGGAACAATGGTGTCGCACAATAAATACCGTCTCTCCTATATATTTATTACAGCCAGGAAATATGGCTGCAACTTATAAATAGGAGCTATTGGTGCAGCGTGGAAATTGACTAACAAGCACAAGGTTGCCGGTTCTAATCCCTGCTGGTATGTTTCCCAGACTATGGGAAACACCTATATTGGACAGCAGCGATATAGGAAGATGCTGAAAAGCATCATCTCATACTGAGCGGGAGGAGGCAATGGGTAAACCCTGCCTGTATTCTACCCAAAGAAAACCACAGGGCTCTGTGGGCACCAGGAGTTGAAATTGACTTGACGGCACACTTTACCTTTATGACTATTGTGCCTCTGTGTTGGGAGAGCTGCCTTGCCCAGCCTTAAAGGCTTGTAGTCAGGTATAGGTCTGCAATTTGGGGAAATGGAGAATGTGTGAATAGTCAGATTTATGTGGAAGGCTGGTTTTGTAATTATTAAATTTTTAGAAAAGCTGTATTAATTAAAGTACTGTTTAAAACAGGCAGCCAGAGTTCCCAACCGCAAAGTCTTGATCGGCCACTCATGTGATAAATGCCAAAGCAACTGAAGCAGCATCTTGTGCTTTCCAAGTGAGGCACAGTCATTTAGCTCTTCACCCTGCCAGCCAACATTTCATAGCAATTGCTAATACCAAAGACATACTTAGAATTGTGCTAAGAATTAGGTTCTGGGGCTGGCTGAACAAGCTGCTGTATAGGGAAATTTGTATTATTCCCTTGCATGCAGGAAAGGTTGATGTGATCTTTTTGATGAGTGTAATGCTGTAGTGTCAGAAAGAACAGGATCAGGCTGATAGCCTAAAAGCAACCTACTGAAATAGTGTCAGTAGCTCTTGCATGCAAGGTGTTTTGCTCCTACAGCCATGGTTTCATCCACCCGCCCCTGCCCAAGTCAGACGCATCCAGACATCTACCCTCACACCAACCTGCCTTTAGTCCCAATCAATACACCTATTCCCACTTGCTCAGCTTGCTTCACTTCTTTTCCACCTCTGCGCTGTCAAGCAGTCCAGAGACTTTCTACTTTGGTAACTTACTGACTGGGCTCCTGCTGCTTCCTCCTCTTATGAATTTCCTCGGCATTCCTAAGCAGTGTGGAGGCAGGAGAAGAAAGGAGCTTTACTGTACTTCTGGTACATATGTGCAGCAAGGTCAGAATCTTTTAACTTCATTTTGGTGATCTGTCTGGAACCTACAAGTTTTTATATATAAAACACACACATCTAAGCAATCCACCATTTACTTATTATTATTGCTCAGCACCAGCTAGTTGGGCATCTAAGGAAGTCCTTAACGAAGATCAAGAGTCATCATGGTTATTAGCCACTTAGACGACAAAGTAGTATTGGAAAACGTGTGTGAGTACTGTGAGGTATTCCCCTTAGGGAATGGAGCCGCTCTGGGAAGAAGGTTTCAAATTCCCTCCCTGGCATCTCCAAGATAGGCTGAGAGAGATTCCTGCCTGCAACCTTGGAGAGGCTGCTGCCAGTCTGTATAGACAATGCTGAGTTCGATGGACCAATGGTCTGACTTGGTATATGGCAACTTCCTATGTAAAACTTTTACTTCTGCTAAACCATATACACTGTTTTGTTTGAGCTACTTTTCCTAATCTTTCTAATTGTCTCACTGATATGTTTTGCATAAGGCTGGTACCTGAAATTTCATATTTTCCCATGATGCTGTATCTGAAAAGTATGTTTTCCACTGCTATTGTGTACTCTATATGTGCAGCAAGTTCCAGCATTAAATTATAAGCCACCTGTTCAAGTAGACACCTGGAATTTCCAATCACACCCCCACTGCTATCAAGAATAAGTGAACCTACACTGGCAAATGTAGAGCCAGAAAAGCAGGAGGCCAAATGTTAGGCAGGATGAAGGAAGTTTGATAGGAGTCCTAGGAAGAATGAAAATTGAGAAGAAGTGTGATGAACTCTGTAACTCAGATTTAGCTCAAGAGAGCTATGGGTACACACGCACCGGGTACTTCCGGGCAAAGAGGGTGGCAAGGAGGTATGCTGCCGCCCCGAAGGAACCTTTCCAAACGGAGCGCCAGTGGGGGGAAAGCGGAGGGAGGGGTAAGTGCACCCTCCCCTGCCCTTAAAGTCAGACACCCTCCACCCCTGCTGCCTTCAGATCAGCAGAACAGCCGGTTGTTTGAACCGGTTCGGAGGCCCTTAAAAGGGCCTCTGAAGTTACAGGTTTGTGCACATCCCTAGTGTTGGGAAGTCTTAAGCAAGGCAGCTCTGGAGTTTGTTGAAGCAGTGTCTGAGTTTGGTTAGTGACTCTAGATCAGTCTTCATATTTTTTATATTCTTATTGATATTTATTGTACTGCTGTATGTTTTTCCTAGTGTTTTCTTTCTGGTTGGCTTAAGGCTGTAATAAAATTGATTCTGATTCTAGATCAGTTTTCAATTGGTGATAGACTTAGAGGTGAAACTCGGAAAATTAGAATATCGTGCAAAAGTCCATTAATTTCAGTAATGCAAATTAAAAGGTGAAACTGATATATGATATATGACGCATTACATGCAAAGCGAGATAAGTCAAGCCTTAATTTGTTATAATTGTGATAATCATGGCGTACAGCTCATGAAAACCCCAAATCCACAATCCCAGAAAATTAGAATATTACATGGAACCAAGAAGACAAGGCTTGTAGAATAGAACAATATCGGACCTCTGAAAAGTATAAGCATGCATATGTATTCAGTACTTGGTTTGGGCCCCTTTTGCAGCAATTACTGCCTCAATGCGGCGTGGCATGGATGCTATCAGCCTGTGGCACTGATGAGGTGTTATGGAAGACCAGGATACTTCATTAGCGGCCTTCAGCTCTTCTGCATTGTTTGGTCTCATGTCTCTCATCCTTCTCTTGGCAATGCCCCATAGATTCTCTATGGGGTCAGGTCAGGCGAGTTTGCTGGCCAATCAAGCACAGTACACTGTATACTTTTCAGAGGTCCGATATTGTTCTATTCTTCAATCCTTGTCTTCTTGGTTCCATGTAATATTCTAATTTTCTGGGATTGTGGATTTGGGGTTTTCATGAGCTGTACGCCATGATCATCACAATTATAACAAATTAAGGCTTGACTTATCTCGCTTTGCATGTAATGCGTCTGTCTCATATATCAGTTTCACCTTTTAATTTGCATTACTGAAATTAATGGACTTTTGCACGATATTCTAATTTTCCAAGTTTCACCTGTACCTAGAAGAAGCAGTGTGTTCCTAAAGTAGGATCAGATCATCCCTCTACTGAAGGTGGATTCCAGGGAAACATAATAGCCACCACAACCCCACATCCGTCACAAGAAGAAAAGTTCCTCGAACATAATAGTGAGACCATTTCTTTTAGAGCAGAACAGATGAAAACTAGGTTGAAGAGGATTAAGGAGAGTGTTGGATGATGAGAAGTTGTTGTTAGAAGAAGTTAGATGATATGGTGATGTAGTTATGGATGAGGAAAAGGGAATAGACTAGTGTCATAAATGGAGAGTGAAAATACAGAGGAGTAGGTGGAACTCTTTATTAAACTTTTTCTTCAAGGCTGAAATATCTCTGTGGGAGGGATAGAAATATTTGAGTAGTAAAATAGAGTTCAGAGCTCTAAATCGGTGAGGCTTTAAGTATAGACTTGACTGATATCTCTAGTAAAAGTTACTTTGCTAACAATCTGTGCTTTATTAGTTCCATTGGTAATTAAAATAATCTAACACAAAAGTGCATATAAATAATACAGCCTTTATTTATGAATGAACAAACTGTACAGTGTTTATGCAAGCCGTAATTGCTCACACATCTTTTGCAGAATTCTGTCTGTCTAAAGGCTGAGGGGGACAATTTGAAATTAATGGATTTTTCTAGTCTCTGTACACCTGTAAGAGCACTTTTGCAGGCCAGTTCACACATGCAGTTTCTCCAGATTTCAGCACGCAAAATTTTCTCACTTCCTACATTCGTGTAGAAGAAGTCGCTTGGAAACTGGAAGTGTTGGTACATGTTACTGTCTGATAGCCATGATCGCAGCAGCTCTTTTCAGCTGCTATAGTTTATAGTTTTCCCATGTTCATTGGTGTACCAAAATGTATTTGTAGACTTATTTAAAACTGCAGAGGCAAATTATTCTAGCAACATCTCAGTAACAATTCAGTTGACAGATGTATGTTGGCAGTAGTGAAGTTCCATACTGGACTTGATGTATGGTGAAGTAACGACCCTTATACATTATGTCTGATGGAGAACCACTTTTGGGGGCTCTGAAGTATGTAACCGTCAGTTTTTGTGAATATCATAAGTTCTGATTTCAGTTCTTCAAGATGCTAAGAACTTTGTGACAATGATAAAGATAATAGAATGATACTACAGAAAGTTTTCCCCATGGAATTGTGAAAACTTTGACCTGAAGATAAAGTAGCCTGCTAAAAGTAGTATGTGAAGCCATATTTTACTGCTTTTGCAACTATAAAAATCTTTAGGGCATCTCTCCAGGGCCAAAGAGATGAGCTAGACATCAAACCTCCTCCCTATCCATTTTATGCTATCATTCTTTGTAAACTGCCATATACATGGATGGTCCTATATAAATAATATACAGTGGTAGATTGCAGTTGTGGAGCTTTTAACTGGGAGCAGGTGATGGAAAGAGGGAGAGTTTCAGTTATCAAAACAAACAATGGAATATAGCTTTATAATTTTCTTCCTTTGTACTTGTGTTGCAGTATACTTGAAATGACAGACCCAGAAGTTCTCAAGGAAGTCCCAGCTGCTCTGAAGCGTCTTGCCAAGTACGTGGTACGTGGCTTCTATGGTACAGAACATGCTTTGGCCCTGGATATTCTGATTCGCAACCCATGTGTAAAAGAGGAGGACATGTTGGAGTTGCTGAAGTTTGATCGGAAGCAGCTGCGAGCTGTTCTGAATACTCTTAAAGGAGACAAGTTCATCAAATGCAGGATGAGAGTAGAAACAGCCCCAGATGGCAAGACTACCCGGCACAACTTCTATTTCATCAATTACCGCCTACTGGTCAATGTGGTGAAGTATAAGTTAGATCATATGAGGAGGAGAATTGAGACAGATGAAAGAGACTCCACCAACCGGGCGTCTTTCAGATGCCCCATTTGCTTCAGCACCTTCACAGACTTGGAGGCAAATCAGTTGTTTGATGCTATGACAGGTAAGGTGCAACCCCAAGATATCAGTGACATAAGTGAAGCTGCTCTAATTAACCTTCATCCTGAGCTATGGGGTAAAGTCCTACCACTGGTTGCATAAATGTCTGTAAATAAACAAACCGGCTATGCCCCTGTTGTCACATTACCTGCACTTTGGCACACACTATATCCAACAGTATGACTCTTCATCAGTCATGAGATTTGTTATTAATAAAAATATGACACAGGGTAGAAAACCACCCCAAAATCCTTGGACTCCCTATGGTGAGATAGTTTCTATCCTGTTTCCACTGTAAGTCATTTAGGAGAAAAACCACCCCAGGAATGCATGGACTTTCTCCATTGGGGTAGTTTCTATCCTTGCCAGTGGTGCACCTAGCTGATTTTGGTGCCTGGACTGCTGTTGCAAGGCACACACCCGTTTCCCGCTGGGAGGCCCAGCTACGCCAAATTGCGGCTCTTCTGTAATTTTAGCTGCCATGTGCAGGGGTGGGGAGTGTGCTGAGCAGGCCTCCCCCCACTGTGGCAGCCTGCTCAGCTCAACCCACTGCTCAGCTCACCACCCACTGTGGCAGCCTGATCACCGCCACAGTGGGAGCAGGAGTCCCCCCCCCCCCGTTCTTTGAAGGCCAGGGCTCCAAAGTCTGGAGGTTAGGACGCCTCTGATCCTTGCCACACGTCAAGTCAATTGGGATAGAAGATAATGCCCTGTTTCTTTTTAGAAACTTAAATTTTATTTTCCCTTGCAAGCTCAATTGACCTTCAGTGATGATAGTGTCTGGCCAATAGTCTGAGGTACTGTTTAGGTTTATGCTCCTGAATTTGGACAGATGAAAGGAACCGAGATTTATCTGATTTCATCAGATTTAGTGTTTGAAATCATTCAGAAGCATCTGACCTCACAGAAGCAAGGATTCTAGCCACCACAAAAAAGAAAAATCCTAATGGGCAGCACCCACAACATCTCAGCTTCATTAAGCCTGGCATCAAAGGATCAACCATCAACATTATGTATTTGGTCTTTTCCCACTTCTCCTGGTGAGATACATCCCAACAAGAGGGGAGTTGGAGCTTGGTTGCAGGTGGAGAGAGCAAGAAGATGTAGTGGTAGGATGCATAGCACTGAACAGTCTGCTGAACCTCTCACCTGCCTGTGAAGATACTGAGATCATGGATTCCACGATGGACAGGAATGGCAGAAGATGGTCTACAATACCAGAAGCAGTCTGTCACTGGCCCAGTGCAGACATCATATGTGAACACACTGGAGCAGTGTGTGAAACAGTCATAGAATAGGGGAGGGGAAAAAAAACACGAAGTGAAGTCCTGGAGAGCCACTGCAAAGTAGGCAATACTGCATTAGATGGGCCAATGGTCTGACTTAGTAGATGACAGCCTCATATGTTCCTATATAAGCCCCTTGATCTAACAGAACTGAAAGCATATCTTGGCCTGCTAGTCTTCTTTGGTGTGTTTCATGCCAGTAAGGAAGTACTGCAGGGACTGTGGGCAGTACATTTAGGGCATCCCTACTTCTGTGCAATGATGTAGATGAGATGGTTTGAGGGCATCACAAGTGTTGATGGAACTGCCTCGGGCGTGATTGGGCAGCACCCCAGCAGTTTGGGGGAATGTGAGGAATTCCACTCAAGGAGAGGCAGTTCCAAGCAGTTTTAATTTGTGCAAGCGTCTGAACTCAAGAAATTAGCTTGAGAGAGACGTTTTAATTAACAAAAAGGAGTTTATTAGAAGAAAAATAATAAAAGAATAAACTAAGTTACTAGGTGGTCATAATGTGAAAGCATTGCAAATATGTTTAAAAACAGACTATTGTAAGGCACATTAGCGTCATTCCAAATTATGTGTAAATTCTCAGGCGGGCTAGATTAATTTAAGATTGTGTGTGTGTGTGTGCGTGTGTGTGTGTGTGTAAAGTTTCAGAAATAAGAGAAAGCGATAGATTCGGCCCTGAAGGAACCGGGCAAATGGCTATATCACCTATCCTCACGAAGATCCGACTTGGGCAATTGGAGACTCGCATCCGTCCAGGGAGTCAAAGTGGGAAGCAGGAGAGTTGAAGGAGTTAGCGAAAGGATGGATGCCCATGAGATAGGTATCTCAGTGGGCCCAACTCCCTACACCTTTATACAAAGAAAGTAAGCAATCTGCTCTGCAATGACTAGTAATAAAAGATGGTGGAAGACAAGGCACACCAGGGAAAATCACATGACAGAAGCTTCATCAGGGGCTGGTTCGCATTAGAACAGGACAGAAGTAGAAAAGCATTTCTTATACGATCAAATTTATCCAGGCATGTTAAAGCCTCAGGGTTACCTGAGTCATTGCAGAGCAGGTTGCTTACTTTCTTCATATGAAGGATTCATTATTTGATCTACATGCATCTTCATCACCTCACTGAGTACATCGTTCCCTCTCTTTGGATTTGAGGACTCATCACCTGTACTGCATGTGCTTTTCAATTTCTCATTTTTGAAGACATCTCAGACTGTGTTTGGACACCTGCATACACTGGTTTCTCATTTTTTCATTGTATTTCTTTATTCTACTTGGTATTTTGTTATTGTATTTTTACATGTATTTTAATATGTGTTATACAGATGTGTTTGATATTTTTGATGTGTGTTGAGAGCTAGTTGTTTATACATTCATCATTTTTTACTCTTTTTTAGTTCACGGGTCTTGCATTCTTTTCCCTCTCCTGTTCTGTGGACCCCAGTTTTTCTCCTTGGCACTTGTCTTATCTGCTTTCCCTTCCTAGACTAATTAGCAACAGGTGTTATCTCTCGTTTTAGAGTTCATCCTAAGTCCAAAACGACCTTGGATGCCAGATAACTTGCAATAGCTAGTTCTGGAGTCTGCTTAGCCATGCCCCCACATAGGGAGAGGGGGTGTGAAGCTAATCCCCTTTGCAATTTGTGTTACTTGCACAACTAGGGGCAACCAGTCCACTGCCAACTAAGCGACTTGTCCCCATGTATAACATAAACTGGGAGCTCACATTGTGGTGCAGCTCCTGAGCATAGCAAAAGTGCAATCTCCAAGCCTGGAGATGCAGCTGTAAACAGGGAGGCTTCTGGGAGCCGGGCAGAATAAGCTGAGCTAGTACCATGGTGATTTTACTATATGTCTAAAGTGGTTTGTCCTTGACCCCAATTATATGTTACTAGAACAGTGTAGGAGTCACTTTGACCTAGAACCAGATGGTGGGAATGTGGTGATGTCCATAAGGAGAAATAAAATATGCCGGCTAAATTATTTGGTTCTGTCCTGTGCCAGTCTGGTTCACAGGATGGGTTGATGCTGGAATGAATATAAGCCACATAATTCTGACCCACATGGTTCCTCATCATGCAAAGGTACCAACAAGAAGAGATGACATCTCAAGGTGCTTGTGAATATTTATGGATGTTTTCTTAGAAGCCCATTTTGGCTCCAAAAGGTATCTTCCGGGCAATGTTATAACAAACAGAATAATACCATTTTATGACAATAATTGTAAAAAACCTGCCATAAAAACAGAACTGATGTGCCAAAGACCTTTTTAGACAATATATTCTCAACATGTTTCAAAATATGTATACTTACATATTCCTGAAATACTTGCAAGAGATCTCTGTTGAAGTACTATACTACTTACTTGAACCTGTTGCAGTCTCTCACAGAAAGGAGTGAATAAATAATTCTCTCCCACAGTGTTTTTGATTGCAAGACCTGGGAGCCAGTGTGGCACCTCCTGTTGACCATATGTGTGACTCCCTAACTACTTGTTTCTTAGGCCTATGTGAAGCTATATGTCTTTAGGCTTGTGCACAGTCCCCCTGACACCATACAGAGGTGACCGTTGCTACCACACAGTGCTGTGCATTGCCAAGCGCCAGTGGAACTCCTCTAAAAGAAATGGGGCCCTCTCACATTCCAGCACTAGCTTGGAATGTGCACACGGAGAAAGTGCTGAGAAGAACTACACTTCCTAGTGCTCTGTGCATGCCTTCCATGATGAGGCAGAGTCTTGATAGGGCTCCATATCTCATAAAGTGGCCTCTCAGCTCTGGGGAAAGTGCAGCACCGTGAGGAGGTTTTGTTTCTGTAAAGATAAAAGTTGGGGGTGGGATTCAGAAGAGTACATTCTTTTCACATATTTCTGTATACAAATTGGCCACCCTGGTGCCATGAGGCATCCCATAGCCACTCCTATTAAAATTGATTGTCAAACTTGAACTATTTTTTTCTTAGATCAATTTCTGCCAAATTAAGAAGAAAGTGGGTAGGGTGATGTCGGTCCTCTCTCTAAGAAATATTTCAGATTAGACAACCCTCTAAAATGTGTCTATATGCTCAAGTCACAATTATTGATATTCATCCCACAAATAGGACTTGATGATGCTCTGGATATATCCCTTGACTGAGCTGTGGAACTAGTGGCATTGAAACTGATGTAGTAAACCATCCAGGGGTTTAGCAAACGTATCACAAAGTGGGCTTCTTTATATTCTCCTATGGGCCGAGTTGTCACCTTGAGAGGCGCAGTGGGGAAATGCTTGACTAACAAGCAGAAGGTTGCCAGTTCAAATCCCTGCTGGTACTATATCTGGCAGCAGCGATATAGGAAGATGCTGAAAGGCATCATCTCATACTGCGCTTTAAGAAAATAGAGACCAGGTGCTTATCTGCTCTCCTCATCCCCTCCCTGCTGGGGTGACGCTCTTCCCCAAAAGGCCATGCACCATCAGCATGCACATGACGTCCATGCATGTGCAGGCATCATTTGTGTGGCCAGCATGGTGTTGCTGACCACGCAGATGGTGCCCACGCATGTGCATGCTGATGGTGCATGGGGCTTTTGGGGACAAGCGTCACCCCAGCAGGGAGAGGGTGAGGAGAGCAGATAAGCACCTGCTCTCCATTTTCTTAAAGTTCCCTTTTTATTTCTTTCAGAGTGCTCGAACCACACTTCAAACTGGGGTTCGGTCATATCCCTATCGGGGCCAAGCATCCTGTTTAGTCCAGCATCCTGTTTCAAACAGTGGTCCTCCAGATGCCTCTTGGAAGCCCACAGGCATGCCCTCTCTCCTGCTGTTGCTCCCCCTCAACTGGTATTGAGAGGCGTCTTGCCTCTTAGGCTGGAGGCAGCTTATAGCCCTCATACTAGTGGACATTGATAGACTTTTTATTTGAATGTGATTCTTTTTATTTGAATGACCTGTGCTGCATTATCCAAAGTTAATGCAAAATGTCCCTTGGAGGTAACTGCGTCTGGACAATGTTTTTTGTCTAGGCAGTGAACAGCATTTTTTTTAAATGGTGTTTTTTCGCAGCTTTGTTAGCAAGTTCTAACATATGTTTCTCCAGGGCAGGGTTTGTGGTTTCAATATGTGTTTAAACAGCTGGCTGGATTGGTGGTGGTGGCCTGCTCAGGGGCAGAACTATAATTGGCTGGATGGGTCCGAAAAAGATGAGCCACCTACTTTTGAGGAGCTCACTCCCCTCCATTATAATGTGGGGTTCCTGTATACTGCTCCTGCCTCTGCCACCTGCCTGTCACTTTGCGCTGGCTCTTGCTGCAGTGACTGAGTGGATTGGTTGGGATTTTTTCTGGTGTGCAGACAAGAGAGGAAGCAGTCTGTCTGCCCTCTCGTCACATGTACTTCCATCACCATTCCCAGTTGGTTCTTGCCGTGACGAGAGGGTGGACAGGCTGCTTTATCTCTTGTTTGCGCGCCAGAGAAAAACAACTGATCTGCCTGTTCGCCGCAGCAAAGTAACAGGTGGGTGGCAGAGGCAGGAGGAGTAGGCAGTGGTGGAGGTGGCAAGGCGAGGGTTGGTATCTTTTTGCTGATCCTAAATTCCTGGCAATCATTTTCATGGAATTAGCCATGGTTCTAGTGTCCCTCTTTCATGACACTAGAACCAAGGGTCATCCCATGAAACTAAATGTCAGGAAATTTAGGACCAGCAAAATGAAGTACTTTTTCAGTGCATATTTAATCTTCAGAATTAGCTGCCACAGGATGTGGTGACGACCACTAGCTTGGATGGCTTTAAAAGGGGCTTAGACGAATTTGCAGACATGCCTATCAGTGGCTACTAGTCTGGTGGCTATAGGCCACCTTCAGCCTCAGAGGCAAGATGCATCTAAATACCAGTTGCAGGGGAGCCACAGCAGGAGAGAGGGCATGGCCTCACCTCATGCCCGTGGGCTTCTCAGAGGCGTCTGGTAGGCCACTGTGTGAAACAGGATCATGGAAGAGATAGGCCTTGGGCCTGATCCAGCAGGGATGTTCTTATGAGGGGTAGCAGAGAGGAGGCAGTGCCAGGCCCCTTCCTGATATCAGAGGGGTGCAGGACTTTGGTGCCATGGGGACCCCTCATGCAGTCTGGCTGCTACAGGGCTTCCTATGCCCCAGCCCTGTTCCCTGCTAAATGGCCCTTTAATGAAAATTGGTGCTGGTACTGTAGAACAGCCAAAGCTGTCTATACTCTGGGCAAAAAGAAAATTTATGCCAGGTAATTCAAATTCTGTGACTTATATACAAGATGCACATTAAGCAGATTTGCATAATTCCATTTGTTGTGCATAATCCTCCAATCTATTTTGCATAACCTATTCTGGTTTTGTCATCAGGAGGCATCAAAACACTGCCTCTTCCCCATCCCCCAGTCCTTGGAAATGTTATTCAGCTATTCTGTTGGCTCCTGAGATTTCAGCAAGCATTGCCCACACACTTTCACGCATTTCTTCACAGCTATGAAAGGCTAAAAACTTGCTTTTTTAAAAAAAGCTGAGATTCTGAAGAAGTTGAATTCTGCACTAGTTACTACCTGATTAATTTTGTGTGTGTGTGTGTGTGTGTGTGTATGTGTGCATGCATGCATGCATGCACATGCTTTCCATGGTAGAGATGTGCACGCACCAGTTTGGAAGCTGTTTTGCGGACCTCCAAACCAGTTCGAAAGTCCAGCGGTTTGAAGGTGTGCAAGGGATAGCTTTAAGGACCGGCGAAGATGCTCTCCCACTACCACCACATTTCCCCCGCCTGTGCTGTGCTTTGAAATGGTCCTGCGAGGCGGAGGCGTACCTCCTTGCTGACCTAGTGCATGGCGGACCAGAAGTACTCGGAAATGTACCTAAGGTGGTACACTGCTGCCCCGTGGGGCCATTTTAAAGCACAGCACCGGTGGGGGAAACACAGCTCGGTCTCTCTCTCTCTCTCTCTGTGTGTATGTAAGAGCATCCTCCTCAGTCCTTAAAGCTGTCCCCCCTCAACCTTTGAACCAGCAGTAGCTGGTTCTGTGCACATCCCTATTCCATGGAATTGTGGTCATATACACTGCCCTGATAAAAGCAAAGATCTTGTGATACTAAAAGGTAGGCTATACAAGAGGTATTGATTTAGTTCTATATGCAAGCCCAATTAAGTCAACCCTAGAGAACACTTTGAACTAAATGCAGAGAATGGTGAAAGGTGATGACTGACTTGTGCTATCCAAATTGTTGGGCTGGAATAAGTTCAAGAGGGAATGTGGAGGGATTGGATAAGGACATAAGAGTGTCAGTAAGGCGTACTGAAGTGGGAGGGGAGGTTTGAAGAAAAGGGAGATAAAGAGATTGCAACAGATAATGTTGATTTTTATCATTGGAGAGGCAGAATCCTGGAGTGGAAAGAGGAGCAGACCTTAGCAGAACTATCAAAGATAGAGAAGAGACACCAGGAATAGTTAGAATGTGACCCTAGGGGAAGGATTGTGCTCCAAATATACAATCTGGTTTGTGATCCGGGCATTCAAGTCAACTGGTCGAAGTTCAGGTTGGAGCCAACAATACAGATAGATTACATAGGGGCGGTCCTCAGTGCACAGCTGCAAAAGGCATTTCTGCCCGAGGAGCGCTTCCTCCGCATCATCATTCATGGACCAACCCACACAGAGAGCCCACACAGCTTAAAGCTGCTGGGACTCATGGCTTCATACAACTCGACTGTGTGCTTCGCCAAGCTATGTCTTCGGCACCTCCAACTTTGGTTTCTCTCCATGTTTCATCCAAATGTGGACAGTGCGCAGATGTTGCTGACGACCCCACCTCTGGTCCTTGTGTTTCTTCAATGGTGGACAAAGCCAATCAACCTGCTTTCTGGGGTCCCCTTCCAGGTTCCCCAACCAGCGGCATGGCTGACAACGGATGTATCCTTATGGGGCTGGGGAGCCTATTGCAAGGCTCTGTAAGCTCAGGGTCTATGGTCTCCAAACCAACGCCAGATGCACGTCAACTTCTTGGAACTCCTGCTTCAGGCCCTCAAATATTTTCAGCTGTCCTTGACAGGGAAACACGTCCAAATCAGTCTAGACAACACTACAACCATTGCCTACTTGAATCGCCAGGGAGGAACAGTCTCCCGCTCCCCTGTATGCTCAGCCTCCATATCTGGAACTGGCCATACTGAGACAGGTAGGCCTAGTCGCGATCCACAACAAAGGGGTGGATAACTTCTTGGCGGGCCATCTCAGCGAGTTCTCACTCTTTCTGTACCAACACAAATGGGAGGTCAACCTTCAGTACCTCCATCCATTGTTCTGTGCCTGGGGCATTGCCAGAAATTGACCTGTCTGCTACACTCATGAACGAGAAGTGTCTCCAGTGCTGCTTGAGGGCAGGCATTGGTCACGGCTCCAGAGGAGATGCTTTCCAGTTCAATTGGAGTCAAAAATTTCTATACATTTTTCCTCCATACCCATTGCTGAACAGGGTACTAGTAAAAATCCTTCAAGAATCTGTAAACTGCATCTTGATTGCCCCATGGTGGCCCCGGCAGCCATGGTTTCAACAGGCACTCAGACTGTCGAGGGGTTGCCACACAGGCATCTGCCCCAACATGAAGACCTTCTTCTGCAAGAAAATGGAAGGCTACGCCATCCCAACCTAAGGACCCTGAACTTGACCACATGGAGAACAGGCTCTTGACATATATTCTCCTAAACCAGGGATCCTCAACGTTGGGCCCCCAGATGTTAGTGGACTTCAACGCCCATAATCCCAAGCCCTAGTGACCTTTGGTTGGGGATTATGGGAGTTGAATAACATCTGGGGGCACAACGTTGAGGATCCCTGTAAACAACCAGAAGAAATCAACTCGAGTAAACTATAATAGCAAGTGGAGACGGTTCAGACTCTATGCCCAGGAACTCAGGTTCCTACCTTGCACCTCCACTTCCTGGGGAGTCTTGCTTTACCCTGCGTCTCTGAAGCAAAGTAATCTGGCCAATGTTTCCATCAAGGTCCACCTGACCTCTTTTTCTGCCCGCCATCCTGGATGGGATGGGAAAACTGTCTTCTCTCACCCACACTCAAAAAGATTCCTCAAGGGGTTAACAACCTTTACCTGCCTGTCCAGCAGCCCACTGATCAGCAGAGGGTCTCTCTCATTCTCCTGATGGAGTCTCCATTTGAACCCATGGCTACGGCACCTCCTAAATTGGTGACACTGAAAATGGCCTTTTTGTTAGCCATAACGTTAGCTCACCGTGTCAGTGAATTGAATGCCCAGCAGCAATATAGGAAGATGCTGAAAGGCACCATCTCATACTGCATGGGAGGAGGCAATGGTAAACCCCTCCTGTATTCTACCAAAGACAACCACAGGACTCTGTGGTCGCCAGGAGTTGACACCGACTCGACTTTACTTCTGCTTTACAGATAGATATGCCTTATACTAAATTTCATGAGGATAAAGTAGTACTACGCATGGACCTTTAATTCAGACTTAAAATAGTCACTGACTTCCATATTAATAGTGACATTGTCCTACCTACCTTCTTCTGGAATCCCACGACCCATCTGGAGCACTCGCTACATTCCCTGGATGTCTGATGGGCTCTCCTACTTGAAGTTGACAAAGCCCTATAGAAAGACAACGCATCTCTTTGGGAGTTACAAGGGTACTGTGAAAAGTTACTGAATCTCATGACAGAGACTCTCCCACTGGATCATGGAGCTGATCTTAGCTTACAAACATTAAAAAGTGGACCCTCCTAAAACCATATGGGCCCACTCTACTAGAGCTTCTGCTGCCCATATGGTAGGTATCAGGCTCAGGGACATCTGCACTGCAGCTACCTGGTCCTCTGAGCATTCGTTTATCAAGCATTACACTTTGGACCTTTGCTCTGCGGCTCAGGCCAACTTTGGGAGGTGTGTGCTGAAAAGGGTCTTACCTTGAGCATACTACACCCACCTCCAGACTGACAGCTCGTTAGTTACCCGTTCTTATGGCTGCAACAGATCAGATATACAGGTTGCTTACCTGTAACCAGTGATCTGGTAGTGATCTGTTGCAGTCATAAGAGTCATAAGACTTCATAAGTCTTCATAAGACTTCAAGATCTTATTGTGTCAGGGATGGTTTGCTGTGCTCTGATTAATTTGTGGGTCCTTGAAAGGAAGAATGCTGGTTGGGAAGAAGAAAATGGGGATTAAAACATTGTGGTATTACCAGAATATATAGGAGAAAGGAAAAGTTGACTTGTCAGATATCACTTAATACTATTCATTCATTCATTCATTCATTCAATCATGCAATCATGCATTCATTCATTCAATTTCTGTATCGCCCTTCCAAAAATGGCTCAGGGCAGTTTACACAGAGAAATTTGACCATAAATGTACTCTTATATATAATTTCCTTATTTATTTATTTATTTATTTATTTATCTATCACATTTATATACCACCCTATATAAAATCTAATCAAACCAAAACCTAAAAATCATATAAACAGATTAAAATTCCCATAAATAAAGCTTTAAAATATTATAAACTAAAAAGCCTGATAAAACAGGTGTGTTTTCAAAAGTCATTTAAAAGCAACCAGAGATTATTATAAAATAAGTTGTCAGTTAAAAAGGTCTCGCGTCCCAGGATGTCCAAGGTTTCTAATCCTGAAAGCCACTCATCACAACCTTAAAGCTTTGAGCTAGATCCTCAGCACTGCACTTCCTTTCCTCTCCATGTAGCCTCTCCCTCCCTTCATTCACTTCTTGCTGCCAGCACTGGAGGCTGTGGATCCCATCTCTCCCTCTCTTCCTTCCCCTGGCTGCATACCCACTCCATTTTTCAGTTTGGTCTGTAATCACTGATGAACCTTGAGACTGTGCAAACTGCCATGGCTACTTCCTAGGCTACTGTGTAGGGCATCACAGCTTCAGCCTTCTAGCGGCTGTTGGACTACAACTCTCATCATCCCCAGCCACAGTGGCTAATAGGGCTGATGGGGAATTGTAGTCCAACAACAACTGGAGGACTGAAGTTGTACAACCCTGCCCTACTGTGTGGCCAGAGAAGCGGGAGTTGAAAGAACAAAGAGGGGCAAGCCTCTTCAGCTTTCCTGGATCTGCAGTTGTAGAATGGCAATTCTGTGAGCAGTTGTCCTGTCATAGTGGATGCATGGTTCCTCTGCCTCTGTTTGGAAGTGGAGGGGTTAATTTAAATTGCCCTGCAACCTATAAGCAAATAAAAGCTTGGCTATATTCATGAGAAGCTTGTTGGCTTGCTATTCTACCTTGAACTTCATCTCAGCTGGTGTGTCAATCTCTCTCCCCCATGCTGCTTTTTCTCCACAGTAGTCTCTCATCTGGTGTCCTTGACCTTCAAGCTCAGCCCTTTGTGCTTTTCATGCAGAGGAAGAACATTTTTGTTTTTTGGCTAGGATTGCTATTTGTTGGGTCCCCCACCCCCGGATACATGCCACATGAATAGTGCACAATTGATGTGTTGGTTAGCAGGGGCCTTGAAGGAGAGACCAATAGTTGCAGCTAGTTGAGAGGAAGCTTTTGGGTATAATTAAAGACACATTGCACTTCATCGCAGCTGAGGGAAATCACAATTTAAAAATGACTAGTAATTGCAGTGCCAGAAAATTCAGTGTTTTGGAACCATGCCCAAGCCTTCAGTTTATCACACTATTTTTACTAAAACGTGTCAACTGAAAATTAATTAACCCTGATGGCAAGCTGGTGGGAAATGTCTAAATAGTAGCTCAAAGTAGTTCTGAACAATGTTGGTCTTGTGGAAAGAACACTTTGAGTTCACACTTGTTGAACTCAGCCATGACTCTCTGGGAGTGCTATTTGATGGTGATACATAAGGAAAAAATACCAGTTGCTGCTGAAAAGTGTAGAGCATACCTGAGATGTTAGCAGGTTTGACGTTACATAATAAAAACCAAGCCTTTGGAAGATCTCTGTAGAATGTGTTTATCATTTTAGATTTTTTCCAGCTGTGAACTAATGAATGAATTCTTGATTGAGCTAGGAATGTCAGAGCTTTCAGTGCTGAGCATTTAGGCTGGGAAAGGCCAGGAAACAGATAGAAGACAATGCAGAAAAAATCCACAAGGTAGCTGCTTAGAAATACTCCAAAGGAAACAACACAGGGATGTTTGAGATAATCGGGGAAGATTTGGGAAAGTTGGGAAATCTGCTGACTATATGGCTTTCTAAAGAACAAAAGCAAATTTCACTTGTACTGATACTAAACATTTGATCCTTATCATTCTGTTGCCTAGGCCAGGGTAGACAACATAAGGCCTAAAAGCCAAATCGCAATCATACAGAGTGTTTCATCCTACAATTCCTAGAGATCACGTAGCTGCACAACTCATGTCTTGACACCCTTGGTATATACCACCGGCCTTATGTTGCTAACCCCTGGCCTAGTGAAACGAATATCCTTAGGAGATAAGGCGGTATTCAATATTAAGTATTAAGACATTTGTGATTTCAAATGTCTAGGAGCATTTTTTTTTGTACTCCATCAGGGAGCCAGAGGACCATCAGTACTCATACTTAAAATGTTTCCAGTTGTTTCCCTCTTGGTACTTAGCAACTTTTCTTTTGCTTAGGAATTTTTCGATGTACCTTTTGTGAGACTGAAGTAGAGGAAGATGAGTCAGCAATGCCCAAAAAGGATGCACGGACGCTTGTGGCACGGTTTAATGAACAGATAGAGCCTATCTACGAGTTGCTCCGTGAGACTGAGGATGTTAACCTAGCCTATGAATTACTTGAACCTGAGCCTATGGAGATCCTTGCACTGAAGCAAAGGTGCGGCATCTGTATTGATGTATTGATAGCTTTGTCAAATGTCATATTTGGAAAAAGGGTGTTTTATGTGATAGTATAAATATGATCACTTTATTTCTCATTACTTGATAAATGAAGAACCTTTGTGCATTTAGGTTACAGGTAAGGGAGGAGGATACCACCAAAGGATGTAGAAATCAAATCTACAATATAACATGCCCAGGTATTAGTTGTTCGGCCAAATGTACTTTAAAAATAGAATAATATAATTTTGAGTTCTAAGGGACCTCGAAGGTCTTCTAGTGCAACCCATGCTCAGTTCCAGAAATACACTTGATGATCTGTGACTGATCTGTGTGTCATATTCTCTCAGTTCCCAAGCTAGGATTGATTCCATGTTCCTTGATTGTCTTTTTCAAAACTCTGGTATCAGCTTCATGGAACAAACTACATCCCTCCTTTCACTAAACTTATGGACAAGGCAAACAGTGTTCCCTCTAACAGGGATTCCCAGATGTTGTTGACTACAACACCCATAATCACCAAGCAAAGGCTATTGCAGTTGGGGATGCTGGGAATTGTAGTCAACAACAACCGGGAATCCCTGTTAGAGGGAATACTGAAGGGTCATTCATTTCCTCAGGTGTTGACAGATGCAAGGACTGGAGCACCATGCATGACTTTTCTTTATCAGATGAGTAAGCGTGATTCCTGCTGTAGTGTGTTCTGTGTCTCAGCTCATGTGTGACTTCATTAATTTCCTTGATCTGTTAAAAAAAAGTGCGTATAGGCATATATCTTTCTTCTGTCTTCAAACATGAGCCAAGAGTGCGTTCACACACATGATGAGTAAGGATCTTATCTGCATCCAAAGCAGGACACACACGTATGTTGCTGCAGATAAGGTCCTCTGCTCATCATTTGAAAAGTACATGTAAGCTGGACTCTGACTAAAAAATCTGATGGCTTCCTAGATGCTTGACCCCTGCTAACTTGGCAAAGAGGCACCTTTTAATGTGGTGACTCTCTTTATTTAGCAGGGGGAGAGTAACTGGCCCTATCCACCCCCAGCACAGCACCTCCAGTGACTGTTGCTGGTATCTATCTTAAGTTTCTTTTTAGATTGTGAGACCTTTGGGGACAGGGTTCCATCTTATTTGTTTGTTATTTCTCTGTGTAAACCACCCTGAGCCATTTTTGGAAGGGCGGTATAGTAATCGAATTTATAATAATAATAATTAATAATAAAGAAAGGCAAAGAAAACTCGAGGGGCCTGTAGAGCTTCTGGCCACCTAATTTTCCCTAGGGGCTGGGAGAAGTAGGAGATAGGATAGACAAGCTTCATTAAACAGTAACTGCCGGAGGCATCAGGACTGTCGTTCATAGGGATGAGGTATTTAACATTTTCCCACTGCAGTCCCAATGAAAACCACGCTCCCAGAGCTGCTGCTAGCCCCAGAAGTGCAATTTTAATTAAGTCTGTGGCATGACAAGAATGAGATGCCCATGCACGATGGTCATGCTCCTGTCACACACACACACACACACACACACACACACACACACACACACACACACACACACACACACCCTATGCACATAATGTAATATGTTGTCCCAGGGCTGAGAGCACATGATATAGCCATCTTGCTGGAGGTAAGCTGGTCTGGGTCTAGCCAGTACCTGGACAGGAGATTGCATAAGAACTCCTTGTACATTCTCTTGAGTTCCACCATGAAAGAAAGATGGAATATAAATGTCATAACATAAATAAAATCACTGGGGATTGCTTGAGACTCAAACAAGTCCTACAGCAATCACATATGTATAGGAATCTTTTTTCTTTTTTTTTAAATGAGAATTCCAAAAATTTCTGTAGGGTTTTGAAAAGGGGAAAGGTATCAACATAAACATTTATTTAAATTATAAGATTATTGGCAGTTTATATAAAAATGTAATAATCCAATAATGTTCTTAGAAGAGGTTCTTATTCTCAATCCATTCATACAGACAAATTATAGATCTTAATGTTTAAATTATAAGTAAAGCCATCAGAAACTTGTTAGCCTAGGTCTGGTCTACACATGCTGCAGAATTAGGCAGTAGAATCTTGAGGTGGTAGAGTGAACTGTACTACTTTGTACTGGAGGTGGGGATGCAATTTTTGAATGTCCACCCACATAAAAAAGAAACTGCTTGCAAGTGACAAAAACCTAACCTCTTAGGAGAGATGTTTTAGCTTAGCCTGCTCGGTTTTCTCTCTGCAGGTAGGTTGGTGTTTTGTTTTTTTTACATCAAAGAACATTTAAAAATAGTACCACCACTGCAGTCTAAAGTGGTACAGTCCATTCTAGCACATCATTACCACCTCATTCTGCTGCTTACACCTAGACAATCTTGTCTGTTCCCAAATAGTTCAATTCTATGTCCTTGAGATGGTGATGATGATGATTTCTCTTCATACATCCAACCTTATTCATAAATGACCCCTGCTAACTGGGCAAAGAGGCACCTTTTACCGTGGCGATTCTCTTTATTTAGCAGGGGGAGAGTAACTGGCCCTATCCACCCCCAGCACAGTACTTCCAGTGACTGTTGCTGGTGTGTGTCTTATGTTTCTTTTTAGAATGTGAGCCCTTTGGGGACAGGGAGCCATCTTATTTGGTTGTTATTTCTCTTTGTAAACCGCCCTGAGCCATTTTTGGAAGGGCGGAATAGAAATTGAATATTATTATTATTATTATTATTATTATTATTATTATTATTATTATTATTATTATTATTAAATACATGGTGCTATTCAGATTCTCTGAAAAATCAATTCCACTGGTAGAAAATCCCAGGTTAATGGCCCTGTTGAGAAGTCTGTGGGATGTTGGATGATATTTAGTAGCTCTTAGGATAATTTGCTGAATAACTGTAATTATTTAAACATTTTTGTAAGACTTACTTTTGGAATATGTGTCTTCTATTATTGTATGCAGCAAGGAACGGGCCGCTGGTGCTGTGGGGACTGGCAGTCTACAAAGTGGGCAGCACAGGGAAGCCTGGGCTACAAAGGGACCCTCTTATGAAGACTTGTATACCCAGAATGTTATCATCAACATGGAGGACCAGGAGGATCTGCATCAGGCAGCAAGCGAAGGGAAGCCACCCAGAGAGAGGCCAGTTTGGCTACGGGAGAGCACAGTGCAGGGAGCCTATGACCCTGATGAGGCCAGAGAAGGTAAGATGGAGAGCAGGGAGGGAGACCTCACACAGCCTGAAGGCTCCTTCTGAATAGTGTGCTCTATAACCCAACATGTACGTTCATGCACAGGCACACATCTTCCTAACACTTTGTTCTTTCTCTCCTGGCCATTCCAAGCACATGCAAAATGGTAACCTTTACTGGGTAGAACTAAATGTACTTCTGTTGGGACAGCTAAACCATTTGGGATGGACAGAACTCAAGATTTACTGGTAGATCACTGGTTGATTTATAGTAGACCACAAGGATTTCTGAATCCCAGTTGTTTAGCAATAGCAACAACAAAAATGCTTTTTATCCCTAAATTAAGCTGATGTGAAATGAAGATTGCTCAGGAAAAAACCACGGGCAAATTGTATATCTCTTTGTATCAGTGTTCCCTAGTTGTGAAATTGAAATTTTTGCTTTAGAGTGTGCTGACACAACTTTCTTTTCCTTTAAAACTGCAATTTTTTTTAAAAAAACTGCTTTTGTAGGCTTACTGTATGTCAGTTAATCATCATCATTATAATCTTTATTTGTTAGCTGCCCCATAACAAATTGTTCTCTGGGCAACTCACAATAAAAAACAACCAGCAAAAACACATGGAACAAGCCAAGCAAATTAAAATAAAATACAGTGCAAAAAATTTTTAAAACTTCTTTAACATTTGTTTGTTAAGCCTGAATATACAGTCCCCAGCCCCTAAAGTCTTGCAGAAAGAAAGGAATTTGGTGTGTGTGTGTGTGTGTGTGTGAGAGAGAGAGAGATCTTTTTCTTTCCCAGTCCCTTGAAGCCTTTTCCTGATAGTATATCTAGAGGGTCACTTCTGGGGCTGCTCATCAGACCTAAACCTGAGCATTTGGTGCTCTGTGTGTGTGTGTGTGTGAAGTTTTGAAGAGAAGAGTTTCCATTTCCTTCCTCTTTCCTGTATAATTCTGGGAGGGGAGTTTTTCAGTCTTCCAGCACACATCCCCCCCCCACCCCCAAGGATATGGCTGACATCCTGACTAACAAAGCACTTATGGAAGGAAGGATATCTGGAACCTGCATTCCAGGTTCGTGTTGCATTACTGCATACATGAAACTGCGGCATTCTTGTTTTTTAATATTGTGCACTTCCCTTGTCATTTTAGCACTACTATGTGTGATCTTGTGCTAGTGCAACTTTGCTCATTAAGCAAGCTCTTCATTTGTCAGGATGTCAACCACTTACTATAAACTGTTAGGCACTTGAGCAGGTCAATTCTCCATTTTCTTTCTTAAACAAAAACAAACCAACTGACGCCATAGCTTCATTATTCTTCAAATAATCATCATTATTTTTCAAGTGGGGGCCACTTTGGCAAAAAGTCCTTCAGTGTGAGAGCCGTTTCCCACGATGTTGCTCTCTGCACAGGAGGACACTTTTCTCAGTGCTGTGAGAATGCCCTTAAAAGAAATGGAGCCCTCTCTTAAGCACTTTAGGAGAAAAGTGCAGGGAAGTGCTACACTTCCCAGCACTCTGTGCACACCTTCAAGATGGCACAGAGGCTCAAGAGGGCTCTGTTTCCCTTAAAGGAGCCCTACTGGTGCTGGGCAAAGCATAACTCTGCACAGGGGGAATGCTTATCTCAACATGATGCCATGCAGAATATTCACCTTGGGCCAAATCTTTTGCACGGGCCCAATAAACAAAGGGCTGCCACTGGCCCCAGGCGGTCTCACCGTGAAGAACACAGCCCTAGCTCAAGAGTCTACAACATTCTGTAAGTTCTGAAAAACATATGGGGTCATTTGGGTTTTAAAAAGAAACACACACATTTATCAATCAGTCTCTTTATTTCGGTCAGCGACCAGCATGAGGTTAAAACAAATGTAAAAGAGAGGACAATCAAACTTCTATTACAAACAATAACACCAAATAAATTTTAAAAAGTCCTCCTCAGCATAGATCAAGGTACTGAAAATACTACTAAAATAATTAGAGATAAAGGAGGCAGCAGTATTTCATACTTATGACGCTATTACACACAAATCAAAACTCAACCAGTTGCCTTCTCGACTCCTAAATCTGAGAGGGGTTAAACAATTCAGGAGCTTGGGAAAATATTGTCATTAGATTTACTGCTGATATACAGGTGATAGCAGTACCTGCATGCCCACCTGCAGCTAGCCACATTATAGCTACAAGTTGCTCTGGCCTTAAATCCATCGCCTATTTTCCCATTATTAAGCTCTTCCACAAACGGAGGGCTGTACTACAAAATTTAGCTACCTGTCTGGTGGCGCAGGAATTACTTCCTTCCAACAGCCTGTCAATCATCTGAGGAGAATTAAGACCTGGGCATTTAGCTATCAAAGGGTAAATGAGATCCCGACGCAGGTCTCTATAGAACAAACACATTTATTTTTCTTTTACCTTACAAATGTATATACAGTACTTCTGCATCCTCAGATTGAAGTCAGGGCTTTGATTTCAACCTCTTTTGGACTCTCTACTATACCATCTCACATTAAATGAATACATTGATTATGGCAGTGGGAGCTTTCATAGGGTAGAGTTTGTCCGGGTAACCTCTTCCCTGTGGGGTTTAATGCACTTCCATTTACACAGGTTTACCACAGATCCTGACTAGAAATGAAAATGAGCCTTGAGATTCCTCCTCCCTGACATGTTGTTGTTCTACGTACATAGAGCCTGCTTGTGGAAGAGCATTCCAGTATGCATCTTCTCTCCTTCTCTCATATACACGGGCACACATACCAAGAGTTTTTACAACTTCTAGATCGCCTACAGGTACTTTAGCTGGATGGACTGACTGGGTGGAGTCAGACATGCTTTTGGCTCTATGTGAACAAGCCGCCTGAAACTCTCAGGCTAGCATATTCCCATCTTCCCTTGCATGCCACGATTTTCTTTTTCCTTTCCTGATTTGAGGCAAACTGTAGTTCATCGTTTTGTCCAAACCAGCAAGTGATGCTTGCCCTGCAAATCAGGGTTGGGAACTAGGATCTGACAAACAGCACACTATGGCTTGCCTCAAACCAAGAAGTTCTAGAACTAACTCTGCTAACTGAGCAAAGAGGCACCTTTTTAAAGTGGTGATTCTCTTTATTTAGCAGGGGGAGAGCAACTGGCTCTATCCAGCCTTAGCACAGCATCCCTCCAGTGGCTGATGGTCAACTTTATGTTTCATTTTAGATTGTGAGCCCTTTGGGGACAGGGGACCATCTTATTTATGTATTATTTATTTTTCTATGTAAACCGCTTTGAGAACTTTGGTTGAAGAGTGGCATATAAATATTCATAGTAGTAGTAGTAGTAGAACTAATTCATATAGCATCGAATGAGGGTTTGGGATTATGTCTGAACCAGCTCACAGTGGTTATTAAAATAAAGAAAAGTTAATTCCCCAAATGTATTACTAAAAGACTTTCTAAACTCTTTCAAGTTCAGCCATTTTGTTAAACTATTGATCCCTGCAGGCAGTTTGTGTTTGTGATATATAGTTTGATATACTGTATAGAAGCTGCAGCTAGCACAGAATGCCACAGTGTGACTCTTGGCAAGCAGCAAGACACATCCAACTGGTGCTGCACCAGCTGGACTGGCTGCCAGTGAGCTTCCAGGGATGCCACATCTTTGAATATTCTTCCTTTAAAAAAAAACAAAAAACACCTTACACATTTTTTTTTTAAAAAATCCCAAACAACCTAGCATATCAAAGAAGGCTAGGCTAAAACCCTTCTGTCTTCATGCTAGTTTTCTATGAGGGGGGAACTTTTTTTTTTAATAGAGAAGCATTCAGTCATGGGATTTGTCCACCTGCAGGCTACCTAGTATAGCCCACATACAAGTTGATTGCCTCTGTGAGAACTAGATCATGAGCTTTGGCAAGTCTGGGGAAAGGGAATTTCCATAGCTGAGAGGCAGCCACCCCGAACACCTATCTTATACCTTCTGAAAGTGTGCCCAAACTTGGTATGTAAATGGAAAAGGTAAGAGGGGAACACACACCACTCCCCAATTTGGTCTTGGACGTTATGCTGGAATACAGAGGTGGAGACTGTCACCTAGGTATGCTGGGCTCAGACTATTTAGGGCTTCATAGGTCATCACCAGCATTGTGAACTGAGCTCAGAAGGCAAGAGGCAGTCTGATGCTTAGAGCACTGACATCATGAGTCCCTAATCAGTTACCCTGAGGCAGCAGTTGGGTGGGCTTTTCACTCATGCAAATGGTAGCCTTGCCTTTCATTTAGTTGAAATGAGCAGCAGATTGAGCTCCTTGAGGTGCTTATTACAAGAACTCTTCTCACTCTTCTCATAGCACTCTTCTGTGCACCCTTGGTGGAAACAGCCGCTTATAAAATAGCTCACTTCTTTTGCTTTCTTATGCATCCATTGCAGGTGATCAAGGCATGGGTGTATTCCAGGAAGGAGAAGAGGGTCAGGCTTCTCTAGACAATAACGAGGAGGTGATGCGTGCTCTGTTGATCCACGAAAAGAAAACCCCCTCTGCCTCTGTAGCTGCTGTTGGTGGGGCTGCTCCATTATCTAGCACCAATGCCAGTGACTCTGAGAGCGAGACCAGTGAATCGGATGAGGAGACCCCTCCCCGGGTGGCTACTGCCACAACAACACTTTATGGGTTGACAGAAGATGATGACGATGATGAATTTGAGGTGGTTACGGAGGACCCCACTGTTATGGTTGCCGGACACCCATTTTCTTACAGTCAAGTGAACCAGCGGCCTGAGCTGGTGGCCCAAATGACTCCTGAGGAGAAAGAGCTGTATATAACTATGGGTCAGCGGATGTTTGAAGACATGTTTGATTAGTTTCCTTCTTGCCTGGGGAGTATTTATAGATGACATCTGCAACTGGAAATCCTGCAATGAAGCAAAGACTGAATTATATCTTCCCCTTGTCAGTTAATTTAGTCATCCTTTAGATCCACTCAGAGAACCTCATGTAGCTGTCAAATATCAGAAAATGGGGCCGGCCAAAGGTATTGTATGAGTATGGGAGAAGAGTGTCAGGACAGTCCAGTTACACACATTCATATACTCACATTCACACAGCTGTTTTAATCTACAAGTTTCCAGATCCCATTGATTGTTGAACTTAATTTTGCTTAACCTTGGAAATCTGAATGCTGTTTGGGTACTTATTTTTTCTGTCTCAAGAGGGGGTTGTAGAAAGCATTGTCTCAAGTGCCCTTGATCCTGAATGTGACTGATAATAATATCAGTCTGAAAATAATACCTGCAGTCGATTTTGCTTCAGAACTGCATCAGCTTGTTGTAGCTGCAGATTTCTGCACAAGCAGGGTATACAGGGATTTTTATTTCTGAGAACCAGAAATGCAGGAATCCTATGTTATCCTCATTTACACTTCTCATATAGATCCAGTTTCTAAAAGAGAGTGTAACCACAGAAAGTGTACATATAATCATGTTGCCCAATGGGTATTTAGTCACTGCAGTGTTTGAAAACAGTTTCTTTGAGAGGGGGGGGGGGAATTGGGGACAGGTAGACAGTTTAGTTATTGAGGCAGGTGCCCCTTAGAACATCCACCCCCGGAGTCCCAGTAGAGAGATATTCTTTTTTAAAAAACTTTTTAACACTTCTTTTACAAGTCAGCGACTGTTTCTTTGCTTACATGAGGAAATTCCTGTCCTCCCATGTAATCACTTTACTGTGTTGCTGCAATTTTCATTTGAGGGGACTTGACTTGAAAATGTAGTGTGAGTTTAGTTCTCTCACATCTCCTCCAGAGATGTTGAGTTCTTATGCTTCCTATTGGAATTTATTGATGAAAAGCATGTTGGAATCAAGCCTCATTTGGTCCCAGAATGACTGAACCAAAACACTGGAACTGGTTTATTTCCATGCTGCGTCATGTTGAATGAGCAGAACTGTTGGTCCCCCTGACTGGCCTTCTGCGAGAGTATGAGGACAGCCTTTCCCTATTCCTGAACTCTGTCCAAGCAGCATGCATTTGCTGTGAGTGAGGATTGTCATCCGAGCAGCTTTGTGGATTTTTATTTCTTTTAAGACTAACTCAAAAGTCGTTACTATTTTTAAGAAGAGTATGCCAAATTTTGTTGGATTCTAGTATTTAGCATGGTACAGTCTATTTCCAGCAGTGCCTACCTGATCAAATTCAATTTTTTTTAATGTTTTATCTTTTTTAACATTTACAACTTTTAAAATCATTGTGCTTTTCTTAGTTAGCCTCACAGTAGAGCAGAGTGATAGAATTGTGTGTTCCAAAGCTGGAATTTACTGGGATGGTACATCTTTCACACATGCTCTTTTAATTTACTGGGATGGTACAAGTTGCCAGGCCTTTAAATTGTAAAGTTGTTGTATACTGACCATGTACTCTTTGCTGTGTTTGTGAGGTTTCATTTGTGAATTTATTTCCAGAGACTTAGTAAACAGTTGATTTTCTGTCAACTAGAGGTGTGTCTAAATTTGTTACTTCCATATTCAAATAAAAACTAGTGAATAACATATTTGCATCCATAGCCATTGGTTTCTTATCCTTCAATAAGCAAGTTAGAGTGGTTGGCTTTTCTTTCTCTTTTAACTCCATAGATAAAACCTGCTTTCTTCCTACACAGCTATTCGTAGACAATGCCCAAGTCTGTCTCCTGTACAGTAGTCATTCATATAGTAGTCACTTCTGCTACCTGGGTAATCATAAGCAAAGCCCACATGAGCCAATGGATACTTGGCAAGTGTTCAGTTACCAGTTTGGATGTGGTCTTGCTGCACTCAACTGAAATAGAACCAAACCACAATGCAGTTATCACAAGCGGCATCCAAGCGTGTGCCTCCTTGCATGAGGAAGGAGGGAGCGTGCAAGTCCAAAAGTGTGCTCCTGATCACCAAACCACAATGTAGCTTGCATCTGAACAGAGACACTCTTGTTTCTTTTTTAATTTTTATTTATTTTTACATTTTTATACCGCCTTTCGTTAAAAGAAAACCCCAAGGCGGTTTCTGATTTGTTCTCTTACTTATGGCATAACATATGGGATGAAGAGAACTACAAGCACTTTGTTTAAAGTGTCTGAGATGTGAATGTCCATTGCCTCAAAAACACCCCACAGTCATAGTCACCCCATGGCTTATTTAGAATTTCTTACTGCTGAGAAATGCTTGGGAGGTTGTGGTGACTTCAAACTAGTAGACGCTCAGATCATCCTTTATTACAGTCACTGCCCAGCCAGAAATACATCCAACATCAATAACATCCGCGTCAAATAAGCATCCTTTACAAATATGAGCAACTACAAGACGTTTAAGTGGCCCTTCTATGGTAAAGGGCAGAACTGTGACTGTGCTCCTGGCCTGACCGCATTTTGCCCACATGGTGCCTTGTCTTTTACCACCAAGGCCCAGCTCAATCAGTTAGGAAAAGTCCCATGTATAGGCACAATGTACTTGAGTTTTCTAGTTTCCTAATGTACAAGTATAGTATATGTTCAGCTCAGAAGTCTACACTCTTACTTTCCCCAGCTTTATTGTTTTCTCGGGTGTGGGGGTGTTCTTTCTTTCTTTGAGAAAAGGCTTGTAAGCAAAGGTGGCTCTTATCATCTGGACTGTCAGGTCCTACAGCTAGTAACGGAAGAAAAGAGACAAAGTGTGATACCAACATTGTCCTTCAACTGGCAGTGCTTCTAATGTAATGAAATAGCTCTCAGTGGAGTATGTGATTTCAAGATACGTGAAGGCTGGGCAAAAATGCAATGTTCTCTACTTTAGAGAGGTATAGATCAAGTAGCATGTGAGGCCCTGGGTAGTATGCCATAAATATAATTTCTTGTGGTTTCCCGTTAATAGCAAAATGCATGCTATCAGTATATTAACTTCGTAAACCTCCCTTGTGATGCCACTACAGTTATAAAATGTGAAGCATGGTACAGACTTGTTCCTGGCTGATGAGGATATTCGTGGCATTTCAGTTCTATCGGCACTAGTGAATGAGCAATTCCACTGGTATGGCATACTGACAAGAACAGGATGCACAAGGAGATGCTCTGCGCAAAGTTTTAATGGCCACTCTATGGAGAGAGAAATGACAGTTCAATAAAAAACGTTTCATGAGGCAAGGTGTGGCAGTCATCTTAGGTAGCAGATAACTGGGGCACCAGCAGGGTGGTAAGATACACACACACACACACACACACACACACCATCACGATCACCATCACCCCCGGTTGCCATCAGATGAGCTCTTTGGGACTGATCTGACCCTTGCAGGCTTTGCAAGGAGTGCCTCTCCTCCCACTTCTTGCAAAGCAAGCAAGAAGCACAAGGAGAGAAGAGGTGGCTGCTAACAAACCGCTCTTCCCTGCCCCTATGCACTTCCAAAGCTTGCAAGGGTCGGTTTTGAGAGGGGGCTGACCCCCACCAGGAAGTCGGGCAAGGCACCCCTGTCTTTTGGGTAGCTTGAGCCCTATCACTCTTCCCTCTCAAAACTGCCTTGCATGATCTCCTATAATACCTGCACTTGGAGCATCTATCCAGGCCAGCCTATTAATGAGGTGTGCTGAGATGGCTGCCTCCAGTGTCTGATGGGCAGAGGCTGATTCACTGGCCTGCTGCTTCTGACCATCTGCTCACCATCTGCTCTGTCAGCAGGTGGGCAGCTGCCCCTACCTTACCTGACCCTCCTGACCAGTGGCAACAGCAGCAGTGCATCTGCAGCTGCTGCTGCTCCACTTTGCAATTGACAGCCTGGATCCAGAGGGGAAAGAACCAGGGATCCCCAGCACCACCAGCAGCTGCTGAAGGGCAGGACCGAGCCTTGGCAGCAAGGAGGAGCGCTGGGAGCCCAAACGCGGACCCCTGGAGATGGTCTCCTCCTTTAGCCAGACTCACTTTCAAGGATCAGATCTGGCCAGGCTCTCACCCTTTAGTGCCCACTTGCTGATGCATGGAATGCATCAGGGGAGAAGTGGGGGCAGAGAGATGGTGAAGAGCTCAGCTCCAGGCCTGGGGGTTGCCTTTTAAATGTCACCATGCTGCAGCGGGGTGGAACCTGAGGAAGGCAGTCTTTAAGAGACATAAAAGGGCTCCATCAGATCAACCTGCTCTCTCTGATCCCATAGAGCAGGAGTTCCCAACCTTTTTAAATTTTATTTTTACAAGTGTGCCACTTTTGCTGCAGTCCTTCAGCTCAGGTACCCCCATGGAAAGTGTGTGCACATTTGTGGACTTGTAACTGAACACTTACAAGTTACAGTCAAGATGACAGCCACTCCCCCATTCCACACAGAGAATATAACAGACTGGGCGCGTAGCTATAATTGAGCAAAAGGGTTCAAAGAACATGGGCCCCCAGCTCCTGAGGGCCCTCCAGATCCACCCCTCTCTATTTTCTTCATTATCTCCCTCACTCGGGGGGGGGGCACCAGAGAAAGGGATGAACACGGGCCCCCTCTCCTCTAGCTACGCCCCTGGGGGTACCCCCACCCACAAGCAAAGACTACTAATTTCATGAATATTTACATACTGCTTTTCAACAAAGATGGTAAGAAAGGAGACAATTAGGAAGTTGGCAGAGGATGACACAGGGACAAGGAGGAGCTAAGAGCCTTGAAGAAAAGTAATGGTGGCGAACACACACATAAGCACACGTGGCACGCTTCTGCCTCAGTGCCCGCCCGCTCTGCCCTGCCCGCTGCCAACCAATTGAAATCAAGCTGGCTGCGTGTGCCACTGACAGAGCTTGCAATTGGCTGAGCTCTGTCAGGAGGATTCGGGAGCAGACATGGAGAAGGACTCCGGCGGAGATGTAGGAGCAGTTGGAGCAGGGAAAACAATCCAGTACACAGCTAAGCCCCTGCTGAGTACCACCCGGGGCTCTTCAAAGTACCACCAGTGGTACCCATTCCACTGGTTGGGAGCCCCTGCCATAGACCAAGCTCAGCTCAGCAGCAACAAGGACAGGACTTTCTTCTTCCTCCTGCTCATTCCACATTCCTTGCAAGGTGTTTGGTGTGTGTGTGTGTGTGGGCGGGGGGATGAAGTGGAAGGAATTGTGAGGTCCTCTACACGCTTCCTTCCATTCCTCACCCCTTCTTTTCACAGAACAGGGAACAGGATGAGTGGGAAGAGAAGAGAGGAGGAAGAGTGGCAGCAGCTGCTGCCACATAAGAAGAAATGGGGTGGGAATGATTGGCATGAGGGTGGGAAGAGAGAGTTAGGTGAGGAAAAATTGATGTACAGCATGCAGAATATATTGCAGATGGAGGAATGACTGAAGGAGATGGGAATGTTTAGTCTTAACAAGAGATTTTTTTTTTAAAAGCTCATGGTATATAAAAGAAGTTCTCATGCATATGTTGGTTAATTCATTGTTCATAAAAAGTCCTCAGACATATACAGGCTGAATCTTATGGTCTTGTGGTTCTTGGCTGGATTAAAGTCCTTGTAATATTGTCATTGCACAGTCAAATGCATTTTGGCCATCAGTCTTCCTTGGTGACTTTTTTGCCAATGTTCTCATGAGGACAAAGTGCCTCCAACCACCATAGATAAAATAGCCCCAGAGGCGTATCTAGGGAAAATAGCGCCTAGGGCAAGCATTGAAATTGCGCCCCCTGTCCAAACATCTGACACCCATCTTTCAGATAACTTTGCCATAATATCAGCAGAAAAATACAAGTCTGAAGGTCACATACAAGTCACATATCTGAATATGTGTACAGTGACTTATATTATATTAATTTTTTTAAAAAAAAATTACCTGTAGCTCCTTCGGGGGGCTTCCAAAGGCTGGGGGGGTCTGCAAAGGTTCCCCCTCCCCCCTGCTGGCCTCTAGGGCCTCTCAGGGACCATTTAAGCATGTGTGGTGGCCATTTTTTAAAATAATATTTTTTAATGGCAGCTGAAAACAAAATGGCCACCACGCATGCTCAAATGGCCTCTGTGAGGCCTGGTATGGCCCAGGGCCTCAAAGAGGCCATTTGAGCATGTGTGGTGGCCATTTTGTTTTCAGCAGCCTTAAAAAAAAATAATTTTAAGAAATGGCGCCCCCCTTCAAGTGGCGCCCGGGGCACGTGCCCTGCCTGCCCCACCCTAGATATGCCCCTGAATAGCCCAACTCTATGAATGTTACTTACACCCCCTATTCTATCCCTTATTATTCATCACCTTATAAGATAAACAAAAGAGGGGCAGGGGGACAAGCTTACCCTTCTAGTACAAAAAAATTACTTCTGTTATCTTCTGGATCAGGATTATTCCCTATTTTTTTCCTACTATCTGGAAGACTGTCCCATAGAAGAAGGAGCAGCCTTGTTCTCTGTTGCACTTGAGTTGAAATTTGAAGCAGATTTGGGCTAGATGTTAGGGAGAATTTCATTGACTAAGAACTGTTTGACAGTGGAATGGTCTGCATCACACTGTGGCGAGCCCTCCATGCTCAACTGTGGTTTGGCAACCTCCGGCTTCTGGGCAAAGGAACGCCTCCCTCTTTCTGGTCCGCCGAGGCTGCATGCCAGAAAGCTCCATACCGCCTGTGTCGACAGACTGTGGGAAAGGCGTAAGGACATCAGTGAGGAGGCTACCATTGGCCACGATCTTTAAGGGAGCATGCCCAGGGCAATCATGCCTTTTCGGCATTGATCGCCCGCCACCCCCACCCCCCACCTCCGGCAGGGAAGAGTCATTTTAACCCTTTCCTCACACCACTTGCACCACTGCCTTTGCAAGAACTCTGCAGCTATACAGTCCTGCACAAGTACAATTATTGATACTGGGGGGTGGCAAGGGGCATTTGCATATGGCAATGGGGTTTTGAGGGAAAGAACAAGAATAGCAACTGAGAAACTGGGGCGAGGCGGCAGTTTGCATTGTTTGCAATGAAGTTTATATTGCCATATAGCTTTGATTCTATGGTGTGGATGTCCGTAGAGGTGGGGGAACCAGACCTATGTACCAATGTGCCAATGAATCCCAGGGAAGGACCCCAGGTGCCAGACCAGAGAAAGGTCCAAAGCTAGTTATCTGTTACTCTGGGAACGGATGTACTCTGGGAAGGGACTTCCTAGGAGGGAATATAGGAGGCAAAGGATCCTGAGGTTTTCACTGTGACAAAAAGATGCTCTTAGATTTGTAAAACCTGGCCAAGCAGTCCAGGAAGTCTCAACACACTATTGCCCTCATGCTGGCTTGCTGGTTGGGGATTAGGCCTCTCATAAAAGGGCCAGTCCATCAGAGAAGAACAGAGGCACCATGTGCTTCAGCTCTCCGTTGGGCTGCACTCTCATGAGATGCTGATGTGGGGCTCCTGGTATCTCTGGTTAATAATAGAACCCATACTCCATACCTTCCACTCTCCACTCAACCCTTCCAGACTTCCAAGGAGTCCAATCTGGTCCAATCTGCTTCATGTGTCCAAGCCGTTTCGGGTGGGCAGTTAGGAAAGACGAGGGATGGAGTCTATGTCCAGAGCTAAACAGGCCAGACTTGGACTGGCGTTGTGATGTATGTAAATCAGCTACTGCAGGGCATCCTTGGGCAGGGCACCTGCAGATTAGAGCAATCGCTGGCTAGCCAGGTGACTGTAGAGACCCAAAAAAAGCATGGATATATGTTACGGGGAGACCAGACTGTCAGAAGGAACGCTTACTCTTGGTTCACAGCAGTCACTGGGACCAGGAAACAGGTTGCCGAGGGACCTTTCCCCAGAGCTTGCACGGAACTAGCAAATGGGTTGGGCGGCCATAGCCCTCCGGCCCGCACACATGTCTCCATGGCTAGGCACTTTCATGAGAGTGCGGGTCCTTGGAAGAAGGGCATAACCATCTATTACAGTTTCTGTCATCACACAAAACTTTAAAGCCTGATCCCTTTGTCCCATTAGATGGCTTTGCTCATGAGGTATGGCTGAGACTGAATGATTTCACCCCAGGGGATGGGGATGAGCCCCCTTCCCTACAAACTGGTACAAAAAGAGAACAGGATCACAGGAAAAAAACCAAGGGATTTCTTTGAATTCAAACTTAACTTAGGGTTATCCCGTTCATGGTAGATTTTCCTTTGCCAGAATGCATAATACCACACCAGTCTGAGGTATGTCCAAACTGGGGGCCAAGGCTGAACATCTAGATACATACCTCTCTATACATACAGATTTATAGACATCCCTCTATATAGTTGGAGGGAGAAGTACTGTCCACAGGAACTTTAAAAATACAGACAATGTTCAGGCATGCAAGGCAACCAGTGTCATGCTGCCCAACCAGACAACATGCACAACACCTTTAAAACGATGCCTTGCTGAGCAGTTATGTTAGATCAGGTGTTTTGTGAATGAAAGGGTTCCTTGTGTGTGTGCCTCTTCTCCTTCCCCAGATGGAAGCTGTCAAAACATTTTCTATGGTAATTCTAAGTAAAGATCCTGCATGCTGGGCAACGTGCCAAGGTGTGTGTTGCAGGTTGCTGACAAAATCCAATCCCTCCTGGTGCTAAGCACACATGAAATCAACCACCCCCTTTCCTGGAGCAAGTCAGGCTTTGTTTGTCATAGCTTTTGGAACCCTTATCTTTAAAATCTCAGCACAGAAGAAGTGCCACAGAAAACCTGACTTGCCAGCCTCCCACCACCTACAGATGAGTAGGTGCAATGGGCAGAGACAGATCTCAGATTTGTGGGGTGACATGTAGTCTCTTCATTGACTGGACCACAGGAAGATTGCCACGGCTGGGGTTTTCCCAGGTCTATCCCTGATGTAGCACTGATGGGAACCCCACTGTGTATGGGACCACATTGATATTTCTGATAAGCACCATGGTATCACTCCCCCAAAGCCACTTAATGGTGCAGCTGGGAAATAACTTGACTAGCAAGCCGGTTCAAATTCCCACTGGTATGTTTCCCAGACACCTATATTGGGCAGATTATGATTGTCTATTTGGCTGATGACTGTAATAAAGGAATGAATCTATCTATCTATCTATCTATCTATCTATCAGCAGCGATACAGGAAGATGCTGAAAAGCATCATCTCATACTGCACAGGAGATGGCAATGGTAAATCCCTCCTGTATCCTACCAAAGACAACCATAGAGCTCTGTAGTCGCCAAGAGTCGACACCAACTTGTCGGCACACTTTACTTAACCATTATCACTCCCCCAATGCCCTCTGTGGGAAAACAATCTAGTTGTTCAATTTCTTGTGCTACCAGGGCTTCATGTGTTTGGGCACAAATCACTGCAGTCCTGAATTGCTGGAAACCTCTCTTGATGTCCCTGTCTTGTCATCCCATTGTTTTATTGCAGATGGACTAGGGGGGCCGATAAGACACAGGGGAAAGCAAGCGTTCTCCAATGTGGTTCTTTCCCTTTAAATGAATGAACTCTAGGGATGCAGCATCCCTGTTGCCAAGCACTGGCAGGAGGAGTACGGAGATGCAGCGCCGCGCTGGTGGGCAGGGTACCAGCTCTGAGAGGCAGCCAGCAAGAAATGCGGCCAGCATAGAACAAACCCATTTCTGGGCTGCTATGAGCCGCCCTCTCTATGGTTTTGGGTGGAGCCAGAGCACAAAACCCAGAATATGTGCGGGTGGCGGCAGAATTCAGACAAAATAATGGCTGTTGGGAACTTGAGGTTTCAGCAGCTAAACTCACTACAAACTGAAGGTTCACATTCAGGCTTGGAAGCGAAAACAGAGCTGTGGTTGGGTGATGAAACCAAGACTTCATGCATTCATACGATAATAAACTCCAACCTCTGGCATGTTTACTTCCAGACGGTTTCACGTTATGTCTGAGGGCAGCCTGTGAGATGGGATGGATCCCAGTGAATCTATTATCAAGGAATAAAATGGTTCTTTGCATATGCATGCAGGTAGTTAATTATTTAAAGCAGGTAATGAGGGGAAAACTCCTATCCATTTTCTATTTAATTGAATGTATTGGGCTCTAAGCAGGAAGAAGCTGAAAATTCCAATCACAGAAGCAGTGTTGGAAAATGGGAATAAAAGCAGCAGGCAAATGCCTCACCCACAGCTTCAAGCTGTTCATAGAATCTTCATAGTTTTTGAGCCCAGAACAAATTGTTTCATTATCTAGTCTGAATTTTACAGATTCAATTAAGCAGAAAGCTCACCCAGCATTTCCTGAAGCAGGCCCAGAAAGTCTGGCTGTATTAGAATAGAAGAAATGCATGAAGACTACAAGAGTCAGCCCTGATCTAAAATAACAAAGACTAAGAATCCATTTAGGCTACTCTAATTGTTAAGAAAATAAGAAAGGTTCATCCTGTCTCCAGTATGTCTCACAGGGCATACAGGATACTCACTACCATCCATGCTCAGAGGAGGCCAAACTACCTGTTATCTTAGACCCATTAATAGCAGATATGCTTAAAGCAGGACATGGACTAGAAGTTATCCTTCTAGCCACAAAACAGCCACATGAGAAGTGGGGTGAGATTCAATTTTAGAAATATTCTAAACATTTGAACACAAAACCAAACTATCCGATCTAGTAGCTGTTGATATAGTTGGTAATGACCAGTCATTTCTGCATTTTAGGCCTCTTTTGCACTTTGTGATCTTATTATGCTTTGGTTCTAAAGGCAAATTCAAGTCTATAAATCTAATCCAATAAAATTATAATATTTGTGTTGGAAATGGGATGAATCAGAAGTGGCCCAAGGCATGCAACAAGGAACAAATATGTGCTAACCTAGGATTACTGCCATTTGATTAGGTTTAAAAACTGAAACATCTGAGTATCTTTTTGCTCTTGTATTTTCTCTACTAATGGCTCACACCTTTGGAAGTGTGTCTAAGAACAGAACAATAGATGAAGAAAAACGAGGAGCACCAAATACAGATGCAAATGAAGAGACAGGTGCTGTAAAGCCCAACACATATCAGCTGAAGCCTTCTTCAGGGGCAAAATATTATCCAACTAGCTGACCCTGCACAGAGCATCTGTGCGCTCTTGGTGGCCGGCGGTTACCTCTTCACCCCCACCTTCTGCCCCAGTCTCTGCTTCCTGACAACGGCCGGCCCGTGCCGAGGCCAGCTGCCTCTCCTCCCTGCCGCCTCTCCTCCCCACCGCCACTTCTGCCCCCCCTTTCTTTCCCCCCTCCTGGGCCTTGCCTCCACAGCCAGGCCGGGCTCGCGGCGGCGGCCAATCCTCCTGGGTGCGCCTTAGTCAATCAGGCGCCTCCGCCGCCCAGCCAATCAGCTGGGCGCTGGGATGCACATTCCAAGGCGCACCCAGGAGAATTAAATATATATATGTAATTCTGTCACAAAAACACTTCTTCAAAAACAGGTAACAATATATTAGAGTAGCCAAAGGTAATGAAGCACATTTGCTGCTATCTTCCTGCTGTAAGCTTACAGCACCACAACAAGACCTCCCCCAGTGATCTTAACAGGAGGCAGGGTTCATTAAGAAGCTGGTGCTCCCTGAAATATTCTGGACCCAAGCTGTTCAGGGCTTTATAGATAACAAGCAGCACTTTGTATTAGGCCCAGAAACTTATTGGCAGTCAGTATAGTTTGTTTAGAATAGAAGAAATGTGGTCTCTCCGAGATGACCTGGAGACCAACCTGGTTGCCTCATTCTGTGTCAACTGCAGTTTCTAGACTACATAAAAAGGCAGCCCAATGTAGAGCACATTGCAGTTGTTTATCCTGAATGTTACCAGCATGTGCACCATTGTTCTAAGGTCGTTTATCTCCAGAAGTGGATGTAGCTGGCATATCAGCAGGTGCGGATTAACTGTTTTGCTGCCTATAGGCAAAAATACTTAAAAAAATAAAAAAAATAAAAAGCTGCCACTGGCCACTTCTCGCCAGTGCCTCAGTCTGAGGTACCAGGAAGAGTACTCCCAAACTATGCACCTGTTCTTTCTGATGGAGTGTAACCCCATCCAGGACAAGCAGATCTAAATAATTTCCAGCCTTCAACAAGAAGTACCTCTGTCTTGTTTGGATTCAGTTTCTGTTAGTTATCCCTCATCCAGGCCATTACCAACTCCAGGCAGGCTTTAGAGGAGTTAAGCCATTTTCTGATGAAGCTGATATGGAGAAGTAGATATGGATATCATCAGTACATTGATAACATGCTGCACCAAATCTTCTGATGCTCAATCCCAGGAGTTTCATATACTGTAGATGCTAAAAAACATTGGAGACAGTATGGAGCGCTTCAGTACTTCAAACTGTAGCTCTCACTTTGAAGACCAAGTCTCCAAGTGACACCATTTAGAATCTACTTTAGAGGTAGGAGTGGAACTACTGCAAAGCAGTGCCTCCCATTTCTAACCCCCTCAGGTGATCCAAAAGCATACCATGGTCAATGATACTGAACGCCCCCAAGAGATCCAAAAGAACCAACAGTCTCACACTCCTCCATTTCCTAATTGGAGATGATCCATCTGGCTGACCAAGGAAGTCTCAACTGCATAACATGTCTGAAAGCCAGTTTGAAATGGGTCTAGATAATTTGTTTCCTCCAAGACCATCTGGAGTTGAGAAGCCACCACCCTCTCAATCATCTTGCCCAACCATAGGAGGTTGGAAACAGCCTATAATTTGAGAAATTGAATGTAGATTTCTTCAAATGTAGTCTAATAATTGCCTCTTTGAGACCAGGGAGCATCTCTTTCTTAGAGCAACATTAATGATATTACAAGACCCTCTCCAATAACCTCCCTGCTAGAATGTATAAGCCAATGTTGGCAGGGGTAAAAAAAACAGGTGGTAAGATGAACTCACAAGAGTCCCCACCAGTGGAACAACACCCTGCTCAGAGCAAAAGACTAAATTGAGCATGTGACCAGCAACATGTGTTGTTCCTGAAACCACTTGGGATAGCCCATAGTTGTCATGGCTGCTATGAACCCCTGAGCTGCTCCTAACAAATTGGTCCCAAAGTGAACATTGCAGTCTTCAACCATTATCAGTCTGGGAGACTAATGCCAACTCTGCAACCAAGTCAGTCAGCTCAGTTAGGAATTCTGTTGGACAGCAGGATGAATGGTATATTGACAGTGTTAGAGTTCGTAGGGGTTGTTTATCTACCCCACCTGCAGCAGAAGTGAACAAGTAAGAAGAGCACTGCTAAATAATATTGTTTGGAGACATGGAGATAAAGTTCTAATTAAAGTCATTGATTTAAGAAATACATCAGATAGATAGACAGCCTACATGCCTAGCTGCTAGCTACATCAGGACAGGGGAAAAGAAGAAATCTTTCTCTTAGGTGAGAGAATGAAACCTGAGACTATCAGCCTAACAAAGGAGACTCAGGAGAGAAATAGCATGGTCAGAGGGTAATCCATTCTCCCTAAATTTGCCCTAGTGGTCAATAGGGTTGCTGGTGCTGCATCAATGCCTTCTGGAGCTGCATCTCCAACAAACAGAAGTCCAAGTCTTTCCCTGGTCTTCAGATTTAAGTACATACATCCAATATAGGTTAATTCTCTGACAGGGATCCTAGTAAGGGGGATATTATTCTTAGAGACCATAGCCACTCCATCTTCCCACACACCTTATCTGCTCCACAACACAGTATCCTGCCAGGAGAAGCTGGGTACCATTAGCCTCCCCCAGCCAGGTCTGCATTACAGTACCTAATGCACAGGTACTGCATTAGTGTTTGGTATTCAAATGAATACTCCCTATGAATATCAAAGTGCCATTTAGCTACAGTGACTAATATGATACCTCTGTCAATCTGTCTAATCCTTCTTGAAGTCAGTGGCTGTCACTACATCTAAAATGCTACTGAATTCCAAAAATAAATCATGCACAGCATGAGACAATACTTTAGTTTGTCTGAACCCATCACCAACAGAAGGAACCCATCACCTCCTCCTAACTGAACAAAGAGGCACTCCTTCATTCTTTGCACCTCACTCCTTCATTCTTTGCACAATTGCAGCATGGCCCTCAGGAAGAGGCTGCTAATTAAGTGGAAGTGCACAATGAATTTTGGCTGAAACAGTCTTGCCCCTAATTCCAGATCAAGTATCCTGGCAGTGTCCAGCAAAACACAACCTCTGTTTCTGGCATGTATGTCCATTCAAGAAGATTTTTAAAGCAGAAATGCAGAAAAATACAACTTAATATTGGATATCCCCAGGCCACCTTATTTAGCTGGCCTCTACATTATAGTTTTCTAAGCTGGGACCTCCCCACACTGATTAATATCCCCAAATGGACGAATGAGCAGCAGAATGGAACTTATGGAAACTTGTGCTTCACATATTTTAACATGCATAAACATAGGGAATGCATCTTTCTCCCTCTCATTCTTTTCCCCCTTTCCACCCACATTTCATCACCTATCAATAGCTGAAGCAGAGGGATCAAGCCACTTCCTCATAAACCTATTGGTACACTCTCCTTGAAGATAGAGAAGACATGGGTTAATCTGTGGCAACAAGGAAGAGAGATGGAAGGAAAAGTCTTAGCTTGTTACAAAGGTAATAACGGCACCCCAAACTGAGATTCCCAAAACAGTCTCTCCTGTGACAGCTGTAGTTCATAACCCCCACCCAACCTCACTTCAGCTTATCCCTCACTTGAACTGTGGCTGAGATATTCTGGGATCCCTAAATCTCCCAGGCAATTCAGGGTCTCTGAACACAGGACAGGGAAGTAAATGTGCCAGTATCAGGATGAATAACTTATTTACAGATTAATTTTCCCTGATCCTTTCAATGCACAATTAACTCTCCTCCCTTATAGGGAACTCCACTTTGCCCCACTACCTTGAGATGTGTTGAATGGTTCATTGACTACTCTAGCAAAAAGAATAAAGAATCTTGTGGCACCTGTGATTTATTGTAGCATAAGCTTTCGAGGTCTATTGAACTTCATCACTTCATCATGCACTTTATTAAATGCATGAAAATGTTATCCTAAACTGGTTATAGTGAAGGGGGGAGGGGGGATGTAAACAATGAGGCCCCAAGTGGCCATGAAAGGCAAAAAGCATGGTTTGTGACAATTCTATATCAAATAATAAGGTATTACAACTACAATTGTATTTAGTATCAAATGTATATTTGACGTTCCAAATAAAAATTGACCTTCCAAAATGACTGAACAAATGTACCTGACATATACGTGCACATACAGACACATGCATAATGAACATTCAACATACAGCATCTTCAACATGTTGACAAATAGAAGTGTATTTCGGATTTGGTGTCAATTTCTGAATTATTTTGAAAAGGATTTGTGTGCGCGCGTTTGTATATAGCTTAATGTTGTTTTTTAAAATCTAAATGTGTGCCTTTCATTAATGTACTTTTTATTTAAGACATAATTGCATATTTATTAAAAACAGATCTTTGTATCATGTTTATTTGTCTGACTCTAAATTTCTCATGTTGTGGTTGGATAGGAAGAGTATTTGGGAGGTTCTTGATACTGAATATCTTGACATTATGTAGGATCATTTTTAATTGTAAAAGCATTCTGTAAAAATATTTTTCTAAACCCGTTATAAAATTGTAAATTAAAAAATAGAATAAAAATTGCCAGCTCTTCTTTTCAGCCATTTTCTTGAGCTATAGCCGAGGAAGACGCGTCAAGAAGCTCCTCCGCCCTCCGCTGCAGCGTTTTGCCCCCTTTCCAGATTCCTTATTGGCTGGGGACCTGCATCCAATTCGGAGCTCCGCTTTTGGCCCTCGTTATGTAACTGGCTTCCTTAAAGTTGACAGTCGTGTTTTCGGACCTATCGGAGCAGCCTCTGGGTTGGTGACTTCCCCCTCTCATTGGGCTTTTTGGTTCTCCCCGGTTTCTCCCAAGCCTGACACCTCTTCGCTTTTACCTCAGCTGCCGGTCGTATTGGCGACTAGCCCTGTCATTCACCTCTCTGTTCCTACCAGGTGCCGGACTAGCCTCTCTGGCCCTGGCGCGCGCCGCGGGTGGGTCAGGGGGAGGAGCTCCTGGTGCTGCTGCTGCTAAGATCGCCGCCGCCGCTTCTGGTTTCAGCACCTTGGACGGCGGCGGCTGCACAGAAGCCGCCCGGGACTGCAGAAGAAGTCGGGGCAAGAAGAGCGCGGCGCGGCACGAGGAGGCTTGTGGCCCTCCCAGCCGCCCTCCGCTGGGGGCGCCTGCTGCCCTCCATTGCAGCTGTCCTGGCCCCAGCCTTGCGCCCCCTCCCCCGCCCCCGCCCGGGGCGTTCTTGGCAGCAGCGCTTCCTGAGGTGGTGGTGACAGGCGGCCGGCCTCCCAGGCGTCGTCGCCCAGTGGGGAACAGCTGGTCGGGGCGTTGTTTCCCACGCGCGGTGGTTGTTGTGGTTGCTGCTGCTGCTGCTGGACTCCTGGGTGGTTCGAGCTTCGGGTCATCGCGGCGTCCAGACCGAAGAGGCCCCCCTCGTGCCTCTAGGCGACGGATGGACAGTCAGCCTTGTGCTCGCCTTGGGCCAACAAGTTCCTCGCCAACAAGGGGATCCCCCACTCGGCCTGTGGTTGCTTAGTCGGGACCGAGAGCCAGGGGTCAAACAGGCCGATTAGATTCGAGAGACCTTTTGGCTTTGCTTCGATCAGAGTCCATGTGAGACTATGGGAGGTTCCTTCATGATTAACCAACGGTGGTTTAGCCCGGGAGCGCGGCGCTCACTCCAGCAACCTTGCCGCTGAACGTGGTGGGTGGGGGGTCCAGATCTGCAGGACGGGGAGAGGGGCGGCTTAGCTGTGTGAAGCGCAGCCAGATACGCCAGGCCTGCCAGAGAGGATGCGGTTCGTCCATCACCGTGAGGGCTCGATGGGTGTACGAAGAGCACTCGGTTGAGGAACAGTTGATTACTCACCCTGACGATTCTCAAAGGAAAAGGTGGCAGGGAAGATCAAGGAGCATCTGCAGTTCCTGTAGATGGCAGGCAAGCAAGTGCGACAGTGGTAGAGGCAGGAAGAGGAGAATTGCTTCTCGAAATAATTATATTGGCTAAAATAACATTGCCTGCTCTGGGCAGTAGCTCGGGAGTTCTGTAAGGCCAGTCACTTCAATATGTGAATATTTTTTCAGCTAAAAGTGATGAAAGTTAGTCAGCATGATAATTAGTTCATAGGCAAATATATTTAGGCCAGTTTGAACCTTGGCTTGGATTCTGATTACTAATATTTTTTATGGATTATTCAAGAATGACATCCTGCAGTTGCTACAGTTGATTGCTTTCTGAATTCCAGTTCTTGAGTTTGCTGACTGTGGAGTTTCACTCCTTTTAAAGGATCCTTTTCCAGCCTGCCTTCTGTATTTTGATAAAATGAAGTCTTCATATACTTCGGTCAAACTGAGATTCTAGTTAATGCAAAAGACTGTATTGCTGCATCACTCACTCAAAAATTTGAGCAGTTCTTTATTATTGTTGTTACTGTTATTATTTTGCTAAATGTGAGCCTGTTAAGGGCAAGCAATTTTTTGTCCCTGCAAAATCCTTCTTAACATCTTTTCTTCAAAATGAAGAAATTTAACTTTCACAAAGTTTTGGATGGTTTAACTTCGTCCCCTGGTGGAAGCAGCAGTGGTTCCAGTTTTGGCGGTGGGAGTGGCGGTAGCAGTGGGACTGGAGGTGCTTCTGTACATTCAGGAGGGACTGCAGGGACTCCCAGGGAGGAAATCCACGAGATTCTCACTTCAGACTATTTTCAGTTATGCAAGGTAAGAGTAGGATTTTCTTTCTTTGTTTCTTTCACACTAGAGTACTACATGAGGTTAACATAAAAAACTAAGTCAATATGGTGAATTTCTAGAATATCTTTCACTTGCTAGCTGATATTATATTAGAAATTGGAGACAAAGAATTTCTGTTCTTCCATGAGCACAGTTATGAAAAGCCAAATTTCAATACCAAGAATCTGATCCTGCTGTGACAGCCATGGATAACAGAGAATACTCAAAATATTTACGATGTTTGTATGAATGAGATATTAAGCTGCAATTGTTAGCACATTTATTTGAAAGTAAACAACATGTTTAGGATTTGAATTTTGGTCCCAAATATTCATATTTTGTCGGTCAATTCAGTTCTTTAAAAACTGATTGCATTATGTTCTCTGAAAATAATGATCATTCCAAATGCAATATATTAAACTGTGGCCTAGTTAAAAGCTCTGGAAGAGTCAACTGGAAGACTTCACATTTCAGTTGTCTTGCATACAGGACTGATAATTTAATAGGAATATTATTGGGATGTTAAATATATGTTTAATTTTATGGTTTCACTCATTTTTTCATAACAGTTGCTTACATTTTTGCATAATGAAATCAATTCTAGAAGCTCAGCTCTCATGAATAATCATACAATAATAAGCTGCATGTTTAAAGCAGCTCTCTTGATGAAAAATATTTGGGATTCATTTTTCATTTGCTGATACTGAATTTAAATTCTGTGGGATTTTTATTGTATAATGGAAAAAAGAACATGTTTTCTTATGTTAAGCATTCAAGATTTTTTGTTGTTCAGTGAAGGGAAGCAAGATGTTCACTGTTTTCTGTTAACTTTTACTAGTGTCCCATTCACAACTAAACTATCCCAAATAAATTGTTTTTCACATATTTAACATTAAGTGTTTCTCACATAATCCAAGATAGAAAAAAATGACTTTGGCTCTTAAATCTCACAGAAAACACAAACACACACACACACAATTTTATTTATTTATGAGGATAGTAATTAAAATATATGAAAACTTATGTTGTCTTTCCTCCCATTTAGGATTGTATTACTTTACTGTGGTTCTCCCCACAGTAACAAAAACATATAAATGAGTATGAAGTTTAAGCATGCAAAAATGGATGCTATGCATAAATATTGCAGTAATATGAATGTTGGAAAAGGGGTAAAGGCCAAGTACCCAATGCATCATGTTTTTTTATATTCAGTATCCAGAATATCCATTAGTCTCATGCACAGCAGAAAAGCACCTCTTTCTTCATTTGTTGTTTCAGAAATCTTTGTATTAAGCGTTGCATAAATGGTGATTACTGACTGGCCTTTTTTGATAAATAGATCTTCTTCTAAGTTCTAACATTGCTGCAGCTTTCTAAATAAAGACAGCAGCAGCAATGTTAAATCAATCAGTTTGATTGTACCATGGTAGAAGTTGACTTATTTTGATATTTCTACAGCAACATAATTTAGGCAAACCCAGTAATTTTTTCACTTTGGGTGTGCTCTAATTTGTGAAAGAAACTGAAGAAATCAGTAAACTATGACATTGCCAGTATAGGTTATGTTTACTACGTGTCAGACAAAATCTGGTCACTGTTCTGATTCTGAATGGTGTTTAAGATTAAGCAGCTCTCTAAAGGCACACATTTATGTGGTCTCTTATGTAAGAGATCTGAGACATTTTTGCCGTGTACTTCATCCCACATTGTTTACTAATCTACAGAACCAGTGGAGGCTAGACAATGTACATTGGTGGATTCCCACTTGGAGGGGCAGGGTCCCATTAAAAAGTGCACTGCCCAAAGTTTTTGCACATATAGGAATTGCTGATGGGTGATTTTGGTTAAACCTATTGATGTAAACTAGTGGTTTACACCAATTTCCCTGTGTCTCTAGATCATTCTGTTAAGAAGTGAACTGTGAGATCCTTGTGGCATATTTTTAAAAACTTGCAGATGTACAAATACTACCACCCTTATACTTAAAATTCCTATGAAATCCTGACATTTGGCTAATTACCATCTACCAAATAAGTTTTTTTGACCTTATTCATCTATCTAGTTGTTGTTTCAACACACATTAAATTAACATTGCAAATCCATATTATTAAAATAATTCTATAAATAAAATATATATTTAGAAAAAAAAGCTGACACTGCATCTGACTCCATGTGCTATAACTGTGGAGAGAGAAATAAACCTCTTTTCTAAAGACAGTGATAATTTAGATGAACACATATTTACTAGGAGGTATGCTGTCAACAGCCATATTTCCTAAGCAAGTGATCTGAGAGACTCGGTGTAAAGTTTCCAATCCACATTTAATTTTTCTTATATGCCTGTTTTCTCTTGTTCTCCTTAGAGTGTCCAAATGCAAAGGAGGGAAGGGCTCTTGTATTTTTAATATTGTAGTGAAAAGGGAATTTTGGCAGGTGAAGCTTGCAGTGAAGGGGTGAAGAAAGCTGCACGCACCAAATGTTCTTTTTTCTATATAACAGGTAAAGGAACTGTCCCGTGTGCATCTGGGCTCTCTTTTGTCTCAGTTTTTATTTCTGCCTCTCACCATGTTTTTAAAACCAAAAGAAGGTGTTAGAGGTGTAAGTTGTTAATCCATATTAAGATGGGGCATGAACCATTTGGGGGTCCCAGCTCACAAGATCAATGCATTCGATTTCTCCATATTGCCTGGCCAATCAACATGTGATATGAGAAATTCTTGATCAGATCTCCCAATGTCTTAATTTCCCTGAAACCAACCAGAGTGTTTATGTGCCTGTGTGCATGACTGTGCGAGAGAGATATCTGGATCAGGACTGCAGCCTTGATGCAAATCCAGGGGTGTAGCAAGGTTGGAGTGGGCCCAGAGATGAGATCTTAAAATGCCCCCCTCCACCCCCCCCACACACACATCCAGGGCCTCCACACACCCCAGGCTCCCAAGGATTTAAGTCTGATATTTCAAAATAAGTATGCTTCCTGGAAATACATTTAACCGAATATACACACACTGCACAATATATAGTGATATACATTGAATACTATATATTTGTGCTACTTTTAATGTCTAGAACACACTAGAAACACTAATTATTAAAATGGGCCCCTCACTGCAGATTAGCAAAGGAGACTTTCAACCATGCAGTGTGAGCCTATGTATGTTTTCTCAGAATTCTGAACAAATTCAGTAAAGTTTGAATCCAGGAGGATTTTCACATGAGGCTTTTAAAGCCCTTTAACACACATCTCCTCTGGAATGGAGGTGCTACATTCACATGTTGGTCAGATTTACCCTGAAGTCCCTGCGAGTTATTGGGGAGCAGTTCACACACAAGAAAAATAAAATAAAAGCACAACACATGCTTCACAGTTCTCACTCAGACCTTCTGGGTTGCAGAACAACTTGAACATAAGTGCATTTATGAATGAATGAATGAATATAATATAATATAATATAATATAATATAATATAATAAATATAATATAATATATTTGTTCCAGAAGTTTTTGTAATTTTCTGCCATGAAACAAGCCACTTATAGGACTTTTTAGATAGTTACAAAGCTAGCAAATTTTCCAATCTATTTTAAATTAAATATTCAGAGACTTCTCAGTCTCCACCCCCCCATCAAAGCCCTATGGCAAGCAGATTGCTAAATATCGTGGGGGGGGTAACCACAAAAAGGAATTCACATTCTACCTGGCAAAGGCTGGGCTGGCTGGCCTAGGCAGATGGTCTGCTGCAAACTATGGTGGCCACTCTGCCTGCCTCCTTCCTTGCTTGCTTGCCTTGGGGCCTGCCGGCGTACTCGAGTTCAGGCTTCAGCGAGGCCTACATGGAGGCCTCTCTGGAAGCCCCGCCCACCCGCCAATCTGCTGAGAGCCAGGGAGAGAAAGAGCTCCTAGTAGCTTGCCAGCTGCTTAGATTGCCGGCCAGGAGGACAAGCAGGAGAGAGGGTGAACAGGGCAAGTGGCTGTGGGGCCTTGGGGCTGGGCAGTGGGCAATGGGGAGTCATGTGAGGTGTCTCTGGGGGTCCCCTCCAGGCAGTGGGGCCCCCAGACAACTTGCCTAATTACGATTAGGCAAAGGGACAACTGATTTTAGATTGTGAGCCCTTTGGGGACAGGGATCCATCTTATTTATTTACTTTGTAAACCGCCCTGAGCCATTTTTGGAAGGGCGGTATAGAAATCGAATATATGATGATGATGATGATGATGATCATCATCATCATCATCATAATTCTGCCCATGTGCATGCAAATCATACCCCTGAAGCAATTGTTTATTACAGAAGGAGAAAAACATATAAGTACTCATAGTATCTGTATATTTTCTCCTCCTCGGCTAACAACAACTTCATGTGGAGGGGAGTGATAAGTAATTTGCATTGGGGGCTCCTCGCTTCCTCCCTACTGTTACTGCCACGAGTGCAGCAGTTGCCAGTTAATGGGCGAGAGTGGGAGGGAGGACAAACTGATTCTCCTCCAGTTCTTCTCTGGCTCATATTTCAGACCAAGCCAGACAAGAATCATTGAGTGGGGGAATTGACCCAGTTCAGGAGAACATTATGAATGTGCCAAATTAGTATTCTGAACTAGATAATTAAGAGTGACAATCCCCATGTCACATTTTAAAAGTTACAGCTCAGGTGGTGATGACATTGTTTTTAGTGGCATCCTTGTGAAAAGTATAATATTTATTTTTATTTATTTTTACATTTACATCCGCTCTTCCTCCAAGGAGAGGGAGAGCTGGTCTTGTGGTAGCAAGCATGACTTGTCCCCTTAGCTAAGCAGGATCTGCCCTGGTTGCATTGAATGGGAGACCACATGTGAACACTGTAAGATATCCTCCTCAGAGGATGGGGCCACTCTGGGAAGAGCAGAAAGTTCCAAGTTCCTTCCCTGGCTTCTCCAAGATAGGGCTGAGAGAGATTCCTGCCTGCAACCTTGGAGAAGCCACTGCCAGTCTGTGTAGACAATACTGAGCTAGATAGACCAATGGTCTGATTCAGTATCTGGCAGCTTCCTATGTTCCTGTGGAGCCCAGAGCAGTGGTTATATATATCCTCACAACAACCTTGTGAAATAGGCCAAGCTGGGAGATAAGTGACTGGCCCAGAGTTTCATGGCTGAGTGGGGAGCCTCAGTAATCATCCTTGTCATCATTTATTGTTTAAAAAGTATTCAAAATATTAGGCTCTCTCTCTATCTATAGATCTATATCTATCTATCTGTCTATTCCTGCCCAGCTTACAGGGCCTCCAAAAGGAAGGGAGCTTGGAGGAAGTTTTATGCTTGCTGCATGAAACTGAAAAATTAAGGAACCTAAAAAAGAGTTACAATGAGCTACCTGTGTGATTTTAGTCCACTATTACAATGTTGCTGTTATTACAAAATATATTTAGGAGACTTTTAATTTCTTGGCAGTGGCATTCCAATAAGAATCCAACAAATGTATTTCCACATAAATGTCTGTCTTTGTGATAGATAGTTCTCAGGACCAAATGGCATGTTACTCAGGAGATTTGCAATTTGTTCTGCTTTATTTTTAATGAAATGCAGCCACAAGGGGCTGCCAGCTGTGGTAGGAGGTTTTTAACCCCTTCCCTGTTCACCAGTTCCTGAACCAGCACCACCTCCAAACAACCTAGTATTCCACTCTCCCCACACACAGGGGAAACAGAATCCTGAGGGGCAATCTGAGAAAATGGAAGGAGCAGTTAAAAACTCTCTCCCCCAGCATTGGTACTCCAATGAAGTTTGCAGCTGCCTGTGGCAAAGCTGGGTCTGGACTCCTATTACTTCAAACTGCAGTTGGGGAATCATGTGACTTCATGTCCTGCCATTCAAAAATCTCCCTGCAAATAGAAAATAATAGATATCATCATAATAGAAGAGTATTCAGTCATGTGGACCCTCGCATGCAACTGGAAATAGTACAGCCCACACAAAAATTTACCTCACCATCTTGGGCAATGTCTTCTTGCACAAGGGCATTAGACAAGTGCCTTGTCAAGCGTAGGAAAGAACCAGATTTACTTCTTTGCAGTCATATTGCACGAAGGTGGATAGGATTGATTTAAATTAGGGCTGCATAACTTTGGTCCTCTAACTGTATTTGGACTACAACTCCTATCATCCCCAGCCAAAGTGGCCCATTGTGAGAGATAATGGGAGTTGTAGACCAACAACAGCTGGAGGGTAGAAGTTGTGCAGCCACCATGAGGAAAACCTGGTTTTTATCTCACTGTTTAAATCAAGTTTCCCACTGATACCTTTTCACATATTTCTTAAACAATGGTGCAAGTCTGATCCCTAAAAAATATTAATTTATATCTCAGAGTAAAACTGAGCATTAAAACTTGTTAATTTACAACTCAATAGAACATTTACAATCTAGGAGGGTATATGACTTGATTTTTACTAATTTAGGAAATGGTTCAGCTGCATTCTCACATTCACTGTGATCCTGGTTAGTTAACCAAGATTACTGAGCCCCACATTTAACTAGGATAGGTAACCAATCAATCAATCAATCAATCAATCATTGATTGATTGATTGGTAACCAGGAATGTTTTAACCTGGGAAATTTGCATTCTCACAACCAGCTCCATGGGGCTAAGCAATCTTGGTAACTCTTTAACCATGATCGCCTTGATTGTGAGAGCAAAGTCTATTTAACAAGTATGGACTCATGACAAAATGTTGCCATATAGCCCAGGTTCCATGAAGCTCTCCACATGAGCAGTGTGGGACAGCACAGACAAGCAGGGAGCTCAGCCTGGGTTGCTGGATCGGCTGCCCACATGACTATTGGCTCTGTCACAAAGCCGGTAGGGGCAGCGGGGTTCAGGGGCTGCCTGGCCCTGAAAATCCCAGAATGCCCTGTGCAAGTGCACGAGACATTCTGGGGAGACCCCTGAAGCCGGGAGGCTTGTTGGAGCCTCCGGTTGGGGGTATCTTTGTGAGGCGGCGCAGAGCCGTGCAGTGGCAACTCACAAGCGCCGAAATGGGCTTAGCGGAGTGCTTGCTCTGCTAACCTAGTTTAAGGGGAGGGGTACTTTGGGAGATTTGCTACCGGGAGCTGTGCAGCCCCTGTTGCAGCACACAACCTCCCAAAAGCGGGCTGGGCTCCCTTAGCCTGCTCTTGGGAGGTTGAGAGAATACCCTCCATGTGTTACTTGGATCTATGTCTGAGCAGAGTGAAAAAACAAAAGTTTGCAATGGAGACAAGAGTCCTTGCTATAACTAGGGTCACCCCCCCCCGTTTTCTGGGTTTGGGGGCAGGCACTGGTGTTCAGTACCACTTCCTTTTCATCCAGCCCTGAAGCTTCAAGAGTTAATGTTAAGAAGCGGGGCTCTTCAGCTTTGTGTAATTGCTATAGCGTGGGCTATGGTATGTTTCTTCTATTTTGTTGTCTGAAACTCCAGAGCTGGTGAGTTCTGTGGAAATTCCCGCAAATTCCCTCAAAACCTGCCCATTAGCACATGGAAGGGCAGTACTTCATAACACCAAGAGATGAACTGTGCCAAACTCATCCTTCAGAAACAGGTTACCTGACTGGTGAGGAAGTAACCAAGTTTCAGCATTTTCTTTTGAGCAGGAGGGGTTGTGACTGTCTTGATGAAGTATTTTTCAAGCTGATAGGTTTGCTGCTCTTTTAGCTCAGACCCTCCCCCCACCTCTGAGTTCCATTAGCCCTGCTTCACTCTCCCTTTCCTTAACCTGCTACTGCATTAACCCCAAGTATGTGAGCTGGTCAATCACTGGATTCCCATACCTGACAATTGACCAGCTGCATGACTGGGATTAATGTGGTGGTGGTGGGGGCAAAATGAGGGAGAGCAAGGCAGCCAGGGTGGGGTGAGAAGAGTGGAAACAAGCCTGCCTGCCTGCCTGCCCTCACCTGGATGGGCCACCACAGCCACAGGATGAAGCAGGAATCCCGCAAGAATCACTTTTGGAGACCTACCTTCTAAGAAGGATGGAAGCTACTACAAAAGAGTGCCTCCCAGCTCCACCCCAGCTAGTCATTCCAGAATCCAGACCAGGATCAGTGGTTTTGAAAACTGCTAGTCCAGAGGTATACCAAGAATAATGGTATAGAAAGCCACTAAGAGATCCAGAAAAATAATCATGGTCGCACTCCCCTGTTGATCTCCCATGGTAAGGCATCCACTGGGATGACCAAGGCAGCTTCAGTTCCAAAACCAGGTCAGAAGCCAGATTGCAAAGTATCTAAGTTTTATTTAAGAAAAACTACAGCTGGTTTGTCACCATGCACTCAAGCACCTTGTCCAGAAAATGTAAATTAGAAACAGACCAGGACAATAATTATTCAGGCCAGATAGGTCAAATTATGTTTTTTTCAGTCTTAATGGTCTCTCTATAAGAGTTTCTAGAATCATCTTCTCACAGCGATGACATTACATCGGACAGCAATGTCATGTCCTAGATGATTTAATAAATCAGGATGGGCAAGGGTCAAGAGGCAAGTTGTAGGAATCTTGTCCACGTGCTCAGGTTGCATCAGCTAAAAAGTATCAAAGAACCAGGACTGGTTCTGACCACCTCCACCCCAAAAACTGCAAAAGAGAAGTTACCATTAGCACCAATTACAATAGCAGTTCAGAGGATGATTTTTGTTGGGATTGTGGTACGGGGGAATAGAGTCAACTTGCTCCTCCAATGATGCAGTCCTAATCTGAATTTGGACTCCCTATGACTGCTGTATTAGAAATATCTACACATGGAAGTGTAAAAATGCAGTTAACATCATGTGTTTATTTGACGCATCGTCTATCACACAGGCAGCCTCCAGGGCCGGATTAAGCTAGTGCAGGGCCTGTAGCATATGTTATAACGGGGCCCTAAATTTAAAAAATGCACATAAATATTAAAACATAAATTATTTACTTGTGACAAATGTCTGTCGCTTCAGTAATACTATTACTTACATGTAGGTATCAATTTCAAATGTATTTTATTTCTCACATCATGGATCAACTGGGACCTGTTTCTCTCCTTGCTTTTTTCAGATTCATTCCTTGTTATAGCCATAAACCCCAACAACCAAATAGTTACCTCTGCAGCCTGCTGGAAAGTTGCTCTGTGCACACAGTGCCTTCACAGTTGAGTAATCACAGCAGGTTCTCAGCCCTCTAGGTGAGGGCATATTGTTTTCAAGAAAAAAGAATATTTTTTTTTAACCTTGTGCCTGCCGGGCCCGGCATTCCTGGCTCAGGCTCTTCGGATTCTTTTGTGTGTGTGTGTGTGTGGGGGGGTAGTAGTCAGCACTGCATCACCCTGCGGGAATGGCGGTGGGTGGTGGCGGGTAGACATGCTCCTCTCTGAGCATAAAGCAGCAGCCAGTCAGCCCAACGAGAGGAGTGGGTAGAAAGAGGGGTCAGGTGGGGTGGTGAGACCACACGTAAGAGAGAGAAGCGCCGGAGGGATCGGCTATTACGTGCGATTGCAAGCGATGTGTGCGTCGCTTGGTGTGATAAGGTTGCATGCCGCAGGCATGAGGAGGAAGTGTGTACGCGTGCAGGCTGCCCACACCTATCATCAGCCCCCACGAGAAGCACGTGGGCGAAGGGCAACTGGGCAAGGAGGCAGCAGCCTATTGGAATCGGGCGGCAGCCGCCAACTCGGTAGAGAAATGGCTGGGCAACAACAACGAGGAGAGAAGCCGCGCTGCGGCATCAAGTAGAGAGCAGAATGGGGCAGTTGGAAGCTGGGCGTGTGGGGCCCTCGAAAATGTGGGGCCCTTAGCACATGCTACAGCCAGCTTCTTGGTAATAGACTTTTATCAAAGTGTCATCAGTATGGAGGAATGGCAACTGGAAGTACAAGGCAACTAGCCATTTCAAACAAGCAAATTTTGAGATGCCACAATGAGAGGTGAATTTGCAGCAATTGAATCTGGGCGATGAAATGGATGCTGTACAGAAAACAGACCACCCCACTCCACCATTACTTCTTGTGGATTCCACACTATGGAGATTTAATATCTAGAGCATGAGTTGTTGTGGGGCAAGATTGGGGCTGTGCAATTTACAGAAAGTGGCTGTTCCTCAACCTTTCAAGTTCCAGTTTGCCCTTGTTCTGTTCTTTCCTGCTCTGTTGTTTCTTATTCTGTTAATTCCTTGCTCTGTTGTCCTTTGTTTTATTCATTCCTTGCTCTGTTGTTTTCTTTTCAGTTATTACTCAGTTATCGTAGAGTGGGGTACCTAGTTCAATTCAGAGGACTTTATTCGTTTACTACTATTTTTCTTTGTGAGTCTTTCGTTTCGAGTAGCTTCGCTGCTACTTTCTGTTTAACTCACAGGGGGAGAGCTGAAGGGGTTGTAAATCCTGTTGGGTTAGCTGAGCTAACAGATTTACGACAGATTCATCTCCACCACCTGGGTCAGAGGCCAGTAACTGATGCTTGAGGTTTGCCTGCCCATTCCCCCTTGGGATCTGATTTCAGACTGCCACTTCTTGTCTGGACCATGACACTCACTACTGTGCAAGTCAGACTGTTTCACAGCCCTTACAGTTAGGATGGTTAGAGGTCTTGGGAAGAATAGATTGAAGCCTACTCTGGGAAGAGAAGGAGCAGCTTCAAGAGGTGAGCAAGCTTCTCTAATCAACACCATCTAGCTTTCCCCCCTTTAAACTAACAGGAAGAGGGGAGATCTTGAGGGGCTGGTTTATCTTTAAGGGATAAGTCCTAGTCTCTTGCTAGGGCTAGCATAGTCTTTGTGTGTTATTTGCCAGGGCTAGCATTTGCCAGGGCTTGCAAACTCCTGTGTTTTAGTTTGTCCCTGTCTAGAGGGGGTGGAGTCAGCTAGGGCTGGGGGAGACCCCACATTCCTTTGAGTCACATCCTGTGTCTCAGTTGGAAGCCTACTTTCTACTCAAGAGGTGTAGGCCCGAGAGCATAGTGCATAGCCAACTGGGATAGCAAACAAGATGTTGGAGTTTTGTAGGAGTTTAGCGGGAAGTGTGTGGGGGAGCCTGGAACAATCCCCTGTGATCAAAAGTAGCCCAGTGGAGAAGAGAAGGTAAGTACAAATCCCTCCCTAATATTCTTGAGAAAGGCTGTTTGGACAGTTAAATAGCTGACCATTACTGCTGAGACCTATCCTTCAAATAAACTATCTCTAAATAGTGTAAACAGCCAGCAAAACCAGTATGAAGCTAGAAAGCCAGCAGGAGAGGGGGCACCCTAGTGTATTGCACAGAGTGTCGCATATATGACTATTTGCTCCATGGGCAGAAGTCATGGGTGTGTGCTTGGTGCAAGGAGCTTTCAGGGAACAAGTTTTGTTCCCTCGAGACCAAGGTGGAGGATCTGGAGAAGCTCAGAGAGACAGAGAGGCCTGCGAACGAGACCTTCAGGGACGTGGTAGAGGCATCCCACTCCAAGGCAGATAGCTCCTCTGCCTGCGGGGAGAATTAAGGTCTTTGGGAAGGAGGACATCGGTCTGAGGAAGAGGGAAATGCTCCTTTAGAAGGGACCCCTTCCATGGAAGAGAAGGAGGTGGGGGCATTCTTGTAGTGGGTGCTTCAATCATTAGAGGTATAGAGAGATGGGTTTGTGATCCACATGTTGACCGCACGGTGACTTGCCTGCCTGGTACGAAGGTTGCGGACATCATGCAGTGTCTAGATAGGCTGTTAGGCAGTGCTGGGGAGGTGACAACTGTTGTGGTTCATGTCGGCACCAACAATGTGGGGAAGTGTAGTTGGGAATTTAGGCTGATAGGTAGCGTTTTGAAGTCCAGTTCCCTCAAGGTAGTATTCTCAGAAATGCTATCTGTTCCATGTGCAGGTACAGTGAGACAGGCGGAGCTGAGGGGTTTCAATGCATGGATGAGACGTTGGTGCTGGGAGGAGGGGTTTAGATTTGTTAGGCACTGGGATACGTTTTGGGGCAAGCAAGGCTTGTACAAAAGGGATGGGCTGCACGAACCAAGATGGAACTAGACTGCTGGTGCTTAAAATCAAAAAGGTTGCAGAGCAGCTTTTAAAATGATGCCTGGGGAATAGCCGACAGGAGCTGGACAGTATCTGGTTCTGCAAATGCCATCCTTTAAAGTGCGAGGGTGCAGAGGATTCAGATAAAAGAAAGGGACAGAGCAGAACCAGATAAAGAGCAGACAGAAGGCTGTGCCAGCTTGTCAGAGTCAAAAGAAAGGTAGCAGACATCAGGGAAGAGATTCAGCACATAGGTGCTTATATGCCAATGCCAGAAGCCTCACGAGCCAAGATGGGTGAGCTGGAGTGCTTGGTTGCTAACACAGAAATAGATATAGTGAGCATAACAGAAACATGGTGGAACAGTGAGAACCCCTGGGACACTGTTATCCCTGGATGTAAACTCTATAGAAAGGACAGGGAGGGGCACCTTGGAGGTGGAGTAGCACTGTATGTTAATGAAGGGATAGAATCTAACAAAGTAGAAAACCTAGGAGGACCCTGTGGGTGACAATACCCTGTGGGTGACAATACAAGGCCTGAAAGGAAATGTGCTAGTGAGGACATGCTATCGCCCTCCGGATCAAAATGCGGACAGTGACTGGGAGTTGCAGGAGGATATCAGGGAGGCTTCAAGGAGAGGCAGAGCAGTAATAATGGATGACTTCAATTACCCACACACAGACTGGGTAAATTCACAGTCAGGTAATGACAAAGTGGTCAAATTTCTAGATATGCTAAATGACTGTGCCCTAGAACAGTTGGTCATGGGACCAACCAGAGAGAAGGCGACCATGGACTTAATCCTGTGTGGCACAGAGGACCTGGTGTTTGATGTCAGTGTTGATGACCCTTAGTGAACAGTGAGCATAGTGCGGACATAGCATACATGTGGGGAGAGAATCACCAAGGAAGTCTAACACAGACATTTTGAATTTCAGAAGAGGAAACTTCTCCAGAATGAGAAGTATGGTGAAAAGAAAGCTGAAAGGGAAAATCAGGAGAGTCATTTTGCTCCAGAATGCATGGAGTTTACTCAAAGCCACAACATTAGAAGCCCAGTTAGATTGTATACCCAAAAGGAGGAAAGGTACCACTAAGTCCAGGAAGATGCCAGCATGGCTAACAAGTCAAGGAAGCCTTAAAAGGGAAGAAGATTTCCTTCCAGAATTGGAATGCCTGTCAAAATGAAGAGAACAGAAAGGAACACAAACTTGGGGGCGGGGGGGGGGGGGGGGCGGGGCGGGGATGCAAGGTGACAATAAGAGAGGCAAAATGAGAGTTTGAGGAACATTTAGGTAAAAGCATTAAGGGGAATAACAAAAACTTATTTAAATACATCAGAATCAGGAAACCTGTCAGGGAGGCGGTTGGGCCATTAGATAATGAGGAATTATTAAAGAAAGGGATTATTAAGGAGGATATGGAGGTTGCAGAGAAGCTAAATGAGCCAGTAGTGGTTAGATGCTGGACTAGGACCGGGGAGACCCGAGATCAAATCCCCATTCAGCCATGAGACTTGCTGGGTGACTCTGGGCCAGTCACTTCTCTCTCAGCCTAACCTACTTCACAGGGTTGTTGTGAGGAGAAACCTAAGTATGTAGTACAGCGCTCTGGGCAACTTGGAGGCAGAGCGGGATATAAAATGTAATGTAAATAAGTAAGTAAGTAAGTTCTTTGTGTCCGTCTTCACAGCAGAGGATACTGAGCATATACCTGTTCTTGAACTAGGCTTTTTGGGGATGGAGGCTAAAGAACTGAGTCAGATAGAAGCGACAAAAGATGACGTTCTAAACTGTCTGAAAAAAACGGAAAGCTAGCAAATCACCCTTGCCAGACGGCATCCATCCAAGAGTCCTCAAAGAACTCAAATATGAAATTGCCGACCTCCTTGCTAAAATATATAACTTATCCCTGCAATCAGGCTCTGTACCGGAGAACTGGAAAGTAGCAAATGTAACCCTGATTTACAAAAAGGGATCCAGGGGTGATCCGGAAAATTACAGGCCGGTTAGCTTAACGTCTGTTCCAGGCAAATTGATGGAAAGCATCCTCAAGGATAAAATTGTAACGCACATAGAAGAACAGTCCCTGCTGGGAGAGAACCAGCATGGCTTCTGCAAAGATAATATCTTGCCTCATGAACCTTTTGGAGTTCTTTGAGAGTGTCACAAGTGCAAAACCATGTATCTTCCAAATCCCTTTGCAAGGTCAGTTTGCATTTCAATCACACTGAATACAACACATACTTAACTAAACCATTCAAACTCAAAAGCTTTTTGCGTTTCTTATCTTCTGCTAATCACTCAGTGCCTCAGCTGGAGTGGAGAGAGTCAGAGAAGTCAATTTCAATTGCAATGCTTTTCCAAAGAACAAAGCATTCTGTCCAAAACACAGTCATTTCGATTTGGAAACAAAAATCTCTGTTTTTTAATTCTTGATTTTGTTTTGGTTACAGAACCTCCGAAATTGCCGTTTTCGGGCACAAAACGTTTTGTACCCAAATCGAAATGCACAAACCTAATTTTTTTCCTGTCCATCAATTTAACTTAGTATTGTTGCAGTGATGTTGCTCGAGGGCTTAGGCAACACTACTTCTCCTAACCCCAAAGCTGCTGTTGCCAATTCCTTTGGAATGTTCTCTCCTTTTGTGCTAAGACCTCCATGGATGTGCACAAAATGGATTTTGTGTTCTGATTTGAGCTCGAAATGAAATGCAGATGGCCAAAACGTTTTGTTGAAATAGCAGCCAACCCTGGCTGTTTTGATGAAACAAACTAGAAACATTTTGAGTGTTTCGGAGATAGGGAACAATGGGGAAATTTGACATACCCCATTGTTCCTCATGGGTAGCTCTGGGTGGTAGGGCATGATGGATGCTACCTACCACCCAATCCACAAAAGAAATGGGCAGGCACAAAACATTTTTAACCTTTTCACAAAATCCCCATATCCTATGGGGGTTTGGGGGAAAGGTTAAACATTTGTTTAAAATTGCCTGCTTGCCCATTTCTTTTGTATGTTTGGTGGTAGATAGCACGCATCATGCCCTACTACACAACCCACATTGGTGTCCCTACCAATGGGCTAGGGAGCTACCCCAGTGGGGAACAATGGGGTGTTTCGAGTTTCCCCATTGTCCCTTATGGCCAAAACAAGCCACACTCACAGAGTGTACACAAGTTTTACATTGCAAATAGCAATGCATTTTGCAACCCTGCCTCCAAAAACACTGTAGAATCACCCAGTAAAGGGGAATCTGTCCCTCCCAAAAAAGTCTAAAAATGGCCAAAAAAGAATCACTGACCTAGAATCCACTGTTAGCCACAGTGTAGTAACATCTTTGGCCCAAGTTACTCTTTCACACACATTATGAGCATTTTCTCATGAGAAGTGACAAAAGGCTGCAGGGTTTGCGGAGAGGAAGCCCTAAAGAGCTTACCTCCCTGCAGACGCTCATGCCGTCTTTCCTGGGCAGACGGATTGCACACGCATGCACCTTGGACAGTTCCGTGCCGATGCTGACTGGGGCTGCAGGGAGGCATGCTACAGTCCTGCACACCCGCCTTTTGTGAGAGCACTGGTGGGGGGAAAGTGATGGGGCTGGTGCTGGCAGGTAGGCAGCACCTCCCCTGCCCCTTAAAGGAACTCCCCCACACTGGTTGCGTGCACATCCCTACTCCCTTAGCCCAGTTTTGCATGTGCATGTGAATAGACTCTATGACTTCTTACTTCCTAGTATTGCAACAGCTGCCACAGCAACACCCTTACCTAACAGCAAGGATAGCCATTAGGGATGTGCGTTTCGTTCTGGATACAAAATGTTTTGTGCACAAAACAGGCCATTTTGGCTGTTTTGTAGCCAAAACAAAACACCCGATGCTCAAAACAGAAAATTTTGCAGCCAAAACAAAATGTCTCTTTTTCGGATACAAAACGTTTTGTTGTTTCGGTTGTTCTGGAACTCCATTTTTCAATTGCAAAAAGTCTTTCTCCTTCAGTCTCCATTTTGAATTTTGACATTTGTTTGAATTTCCAGCCCTTCCAGCCCTTCCAGCCCTTCCAGCCCGCAGATTGGCTACCAAAAGCATGGGCTGATCTGCTGGTAACTGCCTCCTTATTCCTTTTAAGCAAATGTAAGGGTAATTTTTACCCTCATTGGCTAGTGGGGCAGTGTGAATTTACCCTCACTGGCCAGTGGGGGAGTGTGCATTTCATTGCTGTTGTTTCACACTGTTGTGTGTAGATCAATTGCATTTTGGGCGGGGGGGATGTGGATGTGCATGACCTTTGGAAATCTGCCTGATTTCCCCCAAAGCTCTGCTGTTGTTGATGTGTGATGTGTGTTGTTGATGTTATTGGGGGTGGATTTGGGGCAGAAAGGGGGCTTTGGGAGCAGAAGAGTGGTTCAGGTGGTAGTGCCCCAATGGGTGCCTGCTGCCACCCAGATTTCAAAGGAATTGGGAAAAGGGCTGATTTTTAAAGAATTTCTGAAGTTGACATGTCTTTGGGGCATATTCGGGGCAGAAAGGGTACCTGAGCGGCAAAACAGTGGGTTGGGTGGCAGTGCCCCAAGGGGTGCCTGCCACAACCCAGATTCCAAAGGAATAGGGCAAAGGGTTGATTTCTTAGAAATTGTTGGAGTTTATGCTTCTTTACAGTTCCCCCCCTTAGGGAATAATGGAGGTTTCAGTAGACCCATAACTCCACCTGGGGGGCACTGGGGTGGCTGGGAGCGAGTGGTGGTGTAGTGCACATAGGGTGCCAACCACCCCCATGGGTTGCTAACCCATGGGGTGCTGGGGTCTGTTGTTTCTGAGATGTTCTGAGTGTAGGTTCTCTGGTAGCATATGAGATTTTCAATGAGAAGCCATGAATCCACTCTCACATGCTACCAGAGAATCTGAATCTACACTCAAAACATCTCAGAAACAACAGAACCCAGTACCCCATGGGTTAGCAACCCATGGGGGTGGTTGGCACCCTATGTGCTCTACACCACCACTTGCACCAACCCCGGTGCCCCACAAGTGCAGTTATGGGGCTGCTGAAACCTCCATCATTCCCTATGGGGAAGCACTTGAAAGATGTGTAAACTCCATTAAATCTTTAAAAATCAGCCCTCTGCCCAATCCGTTGAAATAACTCTGGCAGTTTCTTTGCCCCCACTGGGCACTACCACCCACCCTACTCTGCTCTGGGCCACCCCTTCCCCCCAAACATGAAGCTATACTTTTGTTGAAACCTCCATTATTCCATTATTCCCTATGGGAAAAACCCTATACTTCAAAAATTCACCAAAGATCAGCCCTTTGCTCAACTCCTCTGAAATTTGGGTGGTAGTTTCCACCCATTGGGCACTACCACCCCCACCCACTAGTTTTCTCTGGGGGCATTTTTAAAAATCCAAAACGTTTCGGATTCGGATTTTGCAATTTCGAACAAAGAACAAAATTGGGGTGTTTCGGATTGGCTGGTTTTGAACAAAGAACAAAATGGGGGTGTTTCGGATTCGGGCCAAAAACAAAACAGAAAAAAACACAAAACGCACAACCCTACCATAAGCTCAATTAGAGCAACTTTAGCCACATTTTGATTGAAATCAGAGCAGTGAGTGAAGCACAAGTTAATCCTAAGGCCAGACATGGAGTTCATCACAGCAATCACTAAGAAATATTGCGCGTGCGCGCGCGCACACACACACACACACACACGAAGGCAGGCTCCCTTTGTCAATCTTAGATCCAGCAAAGCCAGATAGTAAAACCAGCAATAGCACAGACTATTATACTCAGTGCTGAGAAAACAACAACAAAAAATCAAACCTACCTACCTCCTCTTCTGATGTATCCTCTTCTTCAAGAGAGGCACACTATAATGGCTCTCTCTGCTTCCCAGTTCCTTTGAATATACTTTGAAATTCCCTCATTTTGTGTCCCCCTTCCTCCCTCCCCCCAACCAATGGGGGCACAATTGCCCATGGCTACACTTGATTTGTATAAGAAGCCAAACAAGAAGCAAGGAGATTGCACGCCAATCAGAAGTCAGTTCCAGAAAACCAATCAGCAAGGGAAAAACAGGCCTCCAAAATTGCGCTCAAAACATCTAAACATTTCGCTCGAAATGGAGTTGTACTGTTCTGAACTTGAAACAGGCCCTTCATTTAGAGGGTGTTCTGTTTTGAGCTTGAAATGTTTTTGAGCTCGAGTCAAAATGTTTCAACATCGAAATGTTCTGCACATCCCTACTGGCCAAGCTGCTCTGGAAGGAGATGATGTCATTATCAGGGTCCTTGGGGCAATTGGGCCAGAAAGTCTCCAGCCTGGCCAAAGAACTTACCCATTTCTGATCTTTAGGTACTTTCACATGATACAGCCACATTTTGTTTTTTCTGTAGATTCTTGGTGTGCACATCTGCATACTGTGTAGGATTGTACGTGGAGTCAGGGAAGGGGCCAGATTTTAAGGGGGCAGCCACTAATAGCCACTGAACAGTTTACGTTTAGGTTACCTGAGAGAGCACCTTACTCTGCAAGATCCGCATCAGTCAGTAAGATCATCAGGAGAGGTCTGACTTTGGGTGCCATCTGGTGCCAATTTGGGATCAGGCCTTCTCAGTAGTCACCCCTAGGTTTTAGAATGCACTTCTTGCGAGTATAAGAGGTTGATCATCCTTGGAAGCCTCCAAGAGAGCTATAAAGATTCACCTCTTCACCTTGACTTTTAATTATACTTAAGTGGTTTTCATGGTTTTAAAATGAGTTTTATGTTATTTTTAAAATTATTATTTTATGCTTCATGTTAACATTTTAAATGGTTTTCTTTTTTATTATGAACCACCCTGAGCTGTTTTTGGATGGGCAGTATGTAAATGAAATAATAATAAATAATAGGCCTGCCTTCCATCTATGTGAATCTTTCCCCCTCTCAATAAAAGAATGGTATTTGATGCACAAATGGCATCAAATATATATTTTTACATATATTTGTAAAAATATGCTGGATGTCAGTGTGCGGTGTAAAAAGTAGCGCATTCTGCTAATTTAAGTGGTAGGATTGTGTCTGCCAAATTTGATATCTCTAGGTAATCACAAAATATAACTTTATTTTGCACAAACAAATCCACATACAATACAAACAAATTTCAAAATATATAGATTTTTTATATTTTAGATGTATTTTAGATTTTAGTTGTATTGCTTACTATCTGCCCCACAGGACAGGCTGCTGGACTGTGGTGAGGCTTTGCAGGACTGGGGCCCACAGGAGGTGACTTGGCAGTTTCCTGGTTTTCATCTGCTGGAGCTTGCTGCTCAGGGCTATTTAGGGTGCTGCCAGTGGTGGCGGGCCCACCACTGAAGGGGCGACACCAAAGGGGGTCACCCCTTTGGTGAAGCCACTTTGGGGGACAGCGAGGGTGAGGGCCAGCCCCCTGGCCCAGGTATTTGTTTGTGGGGAGGGGATTTAATAGTGGAGCTTCTGTTTCAATTAGTCCTGGATGTGATTGTTTTAGAGCGTGTCTGGGCTTACCTGGAGATGGAGAGACGGGGTGTGTGTCCACTGGGATGGCCATTCCAGTGGTGGTGGGGAACAGAAGAAGTAAGGTTGGCAGGTCAGCGGGACATTACAGAGGAAGGGGACTTGGAAATATAATAGCTGTTTCCCCTTCCAGCTGTCCTGCCAGCTCTTTGATCTTGGGAAGCAGTGCTGACTACCCTTGGAACCTCACCTTGCTCCTCTGTAATGCCAGGTTGGTCCAGAACAAATCAGAAACTATCCATGATTTGATTCTGGGTGAAGGTGCTGACCTGGTATGTATTACATAGACCTGGCTGGGGGGAGGCTGGGGGCCCAGTGTGGTCCCAGCTTCTCCCTCCAGGGTACTCTGTTGAGGAGTGGATGAGGGACCATGGGTGGGGGCGTGGAGTGGCTGTGGTCTATAAGAACAATATCTCACTTACCAGGATCCCTATTGAGGCGTTGGACCATATCGAATGTGTGCACTTAAGTTTGGGGACCAGGATTAGACTGGGACTTCTGTTGGTGTACCGATTGCCCCGCTGCTCAACAGAGTCCCTAACTGAGCCGACGGACTTGGTCTTGGGCTTGGTGTTGGAGTCCCCCAAGCTTGTGGTGCTGGGGGACTTCAGTGTTCATTTCGGGACCAAATTGTTCAGCGTGGCTCAGGGGTTCATATTAGCCATGACGAGTATGGGCCTATCCCAAGTGGTCTCGGGACTGACGCACATTTCAGGTTACATGCTTGATTTGGTCTTTCACTCTGATCAGGGTGGTGTTCCATGGATGGGGACTCCTGTGATTTCACCATTGTCATGGATGGGTCACCATCTAGTTAAGGTTGGACTTACAGTAACTTCCCACTTTTGCAGGGGTGAGGGACATATTAGGATGGTCCGCCCAAGAAGGTTATTGGAGCCAATAGGATTTCAAGAAGCCTTGGAGGTATTTAGTGTTGGCTATGCCAGCGATCCTGTTGATGCCCTGGTGGAAAACTGGAATAGCAAACTCACTGGGGCAGTGGACATGATCGTTCCTAAGTGTCCTCTCCAACCCGCTTCAAAATTGGCCCCTTGGTATACGGAAGAACTACGGAGGCTGAAGCAGCGAGGTAGATGACTGGAGCGCAAGTGGAGAAAGGCTCGACTTGAATCTGATAGATTACAACATAGAGAGCATTTGAAGATCTACGCTCAGGTGATACGTGCGGCAAAGAAGCGATTCTTTTCTGCCCATATTGCATCTGCAAGTTCACATCCGGCGGAGCTGTTTAGGGTTGTGAGTGGGTTAGTATGTGCCCCTCCTCCCTTGAATCAGAATCTGGAACCATCGATTCCCTGCTGTGACATGTTTAATGAATTCTTTGTGGAAAACTCTCGTATTTGGTCCGATTTAGATTCCGTCTCCACAATTACTTCAGTGTCTGGTGTGGAGGTGTCCAGCGACTCCTCTTGTGTGGTTAAGTTGGATCAGTTCCAGTTTGTGATTCCTGATGATGTGGACGAGCTGATTGGAACATTGCAACCTATCACCTGTTCTCTTGACCCTTGCCTGACATGGCTTGTACTATCTGGCAGGGGGTTGTTGTAGAAACTATAAATGCATCTCTGAGGGAAGGCAGGATGCCTCCTTGTCTTAAGGAGGCAATTATTAGACCGCTTTTGAAGAAGCCTACCTTGGATTCCTCAGAGTTGAGCAACTACAGGCCTGTTTCCAACCTTCCGTGGCTGGGCAAGGCAATTATTAGACCGCTTTTGAAGAAGCCTACCTTGGATTCCTCAGAGTTGAGCAACTACAGGCCTGTTTCCAACCTTCTGTGACTGGGCAAGGTAATAGAGAGGGTGGTGGCCTCCCAACTCCAGACAGTCTTGGAGGAAACTGATTATCTAAAGTTTAGATAACCCATTTCAAACTGGCTTTCGGGCAGGTTATGGGGTGGAGACTGCCTTGGTCGGCCTGACGGATGATCTCCAATTGCAAATTGAAAGAGGAAGTGTGACTCTGTTGGTCCTTTTGGAACTCTTGGCGGCATTCGATACTATCAACCATAGTATCCTTCTGGAGCATCTGAGGGGGTTGGGAGTGTCACTGTTTTGCGGTGGTTTTGCTCCTACCTCTCAGGCAGGTTCCAGATGGTGTCCCTTGGAGACTGTTGTTCTTCAGAATCTGAACTTTTGTATGGTGTCCCTCAGGGCTCCATATTGTCTCAGATGTTGTTTAACATCTACATGAAACCGCTGGGAGAGATCATGAGGAGATTTGGTACAGGGTGCTATCAGTATTCTGATGACACCCAAATCTACTTCTCCATGTCAATATCAATGGGAGGGGGCATAACCTCCCTAAATGCCTGTCTGGAGGAGGTAATGGGCTGGATGAGGGATAACAAACTGAGACCGAATCCAGATAAGACGGAGGTACTCATTGTGCAGGATCGAAACTTGGGAGATGAGTTTGATCTGCCTGTTCTGGATGGGGTCACACTTCCCCAGAAGGAACAGGTACGCAGTGTGGGGGTGCTTCTGGATCTGAGCCTCTCCTTGATCTCCCAGGTTGAGGCGGTGGCCTGAAGTACCTTTGATCAGCTTTGGCTGATATGCCAGCTGCGTCCGTTTCTTCATAAACAACCTCAGAATAGTGGTACATCTGCTGGTAACCTCCAGACTGGATTAATGCAATGCGCTCTATATGGGTCTGCCCTTGTGTGTAGTCTGGAAACTACAGCTGGTTCAGAATGCGGCAGCCAGGTTGGTCTCTGGGTCATCTTGGCGAGACCATATTATTCCTGTATTGAAAGAGCTACACTGGCTGCCAATAGTTTTCTGGGCAAAATACAAGGTGCTGGTTATAACCTATAAAGCCCTAAACGGCTTGGGCCTTGGGTATTTAAGATAACGTCTTCTTCGTTATGAACCCCGCTCATTGAGATCATAAGGAGAGGTCCGTCTGCAGTTGCCACCGGCTGGTCTGGTGGCTACTCAGAGACGGGCCTTCTTCGTTGCTGCCCCGAGCCTTTGGAATGTGCTCCCTAGTGAAATAAGAGCCTCCCCATCCCTGGGGGACCCCACTTCTTACTTCCCTCCGTTGTGAAAACTCTCCATTTATACCTACCCTATTGCTGCCCCAGAGCTTTGGAACACTCTCCCTGCTGAAATAAGAGCCTCCCCATCTCTGACAACTTTTAAAAAGTCTTTAAAGACACATCTGTTCACCCAGGCTTTTTACTGATATTGTTTTGATTGTTTTGAATGTTGTTTTTAGAATATTGTTTTTTAAAAATTAAATTGTTGTGTTTTAAATTTCTTGTCTTTGTTTTTAACTAATGTTTTACTTTTGTTTTTATCTTGTAAACTGTCCAGAGACGTAAGTTTTGGGCAGTATAAAAATATGTTAAATAAATACTAATAATGATGGTGGTGATGATGATGTTTTAGCTTTTTGTTTGCTTTTTGTAAACTGCCCAGAGACGTGAGTTTTGGGCGGTATAGGTGTTAAATAAATGGATAGATAGATGGATAGATAGACAGATAAAATTGTATTGAATTTTACTTACTTCCCCTCTCTGTGCTGTGACCATCCAGGTATTTTGTTTTTAGGCCTTTTCTGATATATTTTTCTTTGTCTCTTCTTTGCTCTTCTTTCATTTTCTTCACCTGCAGCTTTCCCTGGCAGTTTTTCCCATGGGACTTTTAAAGCCCTTTAACTCACATGTCCTCCGGAATGGAGGGGGTGCGGTGCGTTCACAAATCAGATTTACTCCAAAGTCCCTGCGAGTTATTGGGTAGCAGTTCACACACAATTCATGCTTTTCACAGCATGTTCGAGTACAGCCCGATTTATATCTGGGGTAAAAAAAATACACTTTTTGCGTCATTTTTTTGGGACAACTTTGAATTGCAGTGAAGCCTTCCAATAAACTCATGGTAAAGCCTGCCATGTGTAAATGTCCCTGCTGAATTAGGATTCCCTTTGTGATTGCAACTCTGTGTCATTTAAGAATTTAATCATATGAACAACTCTGCAGTAAAGCTAGAAGCAAAAACCCTGGAATCAATTGACTGATCTCTTTCCTAATTTATTTTTATTTTTTATTTTTAGCGAAGCTGGTGGTGTATGGAAGATAATGTAATTACGTTTTAAATAACTGTATTATACATATCAGGCGTTCATCTGTTTGTTTCCCTTCTCCCTGGATTAATTGGTTACAGACAAACCTCACTGTACACAGCCCCGACACCCATGGTACCTGCGGTTGGACAATTGACCCCTGTCCTCAGTATACACAGCTTAAAAATGATTTATTTTCGCATGTTTGTGATTTCGGGGTAGCCAGAAATGACCTCCGAGGTCATTTCTGCCACATTTTGGATAAAATGAGCCGTTTTGTGTGACTCATTTGCAAAAATATATAAATAAACAAACAAACTCTCTCTCTCTCTCTCTCTCTCTATCTGAATGATTTATTGCTGGAAAATATCGGAATTCGGGCTTGCGGGGACATTGTTGGACATCTGGAGACCCACAGAGCATAGTACATAACTTCTTTCTCATGTTTTTAGCCATTTTTAGCCTTTTAAAAAAGCCTCCAGGACCCTAGCCCCACTCCCCAATTCCCATTGCCTCAATGCTTTGTTATCTGCAGTTCCATTATCTGTGGTTGTAGCCAGGAACGGAACTCCAGTGGATAATGAGGTTCACCTGTATTTGGAACATGCAGGTACAAGAGATACGAGGAGATACATGACAGCCACACTTGTTGGCAGGTGGGAAATACACAGAGTGTAATTCTGGCTGTGATAGCTGCTTAAAAGCTGTCCACAGATGGAAGTTTGGGGCGGCATACAAATTTGCTAAATAAAAAAATAAAATAAAATAAAAAGAAGGTGGTAGAAGCAACCTTGCCTGCAATGATCTGCTCTGCTCCTGTTCTGAATTAGCGTTTCCTGCCTTGCAGAATGTATTTCTGTAATTCCTATTCAATCTAATTTTGCAAATAGCCTGACCTCTTATTACAAAGACAGCATAAGCACCCAGACGCACACTCTCTCTCTCCTAACAAAGTTGTCTGGGCCTGAACATTTTGCTACTTGAGGAATGGGGAACAAAACATTATGAAGAAAGGGTGCAGAGGTGACTCTAGAACAACTTGTTTGGGGGAACAAAGGAATGGCAAAGGATTTTGTTATACATAAAATATATATAGAAGTAAGGTATTTAAAGTTGTTAGTTTATTCACCTTATTCATGAAGCTTGCTTCACATTTTCAAACTTATTCAGAATTGGCCAGATTCCTCTCTTTAAAAATACTGCCTTTTTAGTCCAAACCTTCCAGTCTGCTTTCCAGGTTAGTTTTCTCCCACAACTATGCATATTTTTAATTTGATCATTTTTTAATATTTTATTTGCATTTACCTCAGAACTCCTAGATCTCAGTGCTGCTGTTTGGCTTTTAGCACCCTGCAGCCTTTAACCTCATAATGGAGAGGAACTGCTGATTCCTTGTAAGGGCATAGAACATAGAAAACTGCCTTCTACCGAATGAGACCATTGGTCTCTCTAGCTCAGTATTGTCTACACAGACTGGCAGTGGCTTCTCCAAGGTTGCAGGCAGGAGTCTCAGCCCTATCTTGGAGGTGCCTGGAAGGAGCACCAAGCATGCAATTGCTCTTCCCACAGCGGCCCCATCCCCTAGGGGCTATCTTAAAGTTCTCACATGTAGTCTCCCATTAAAATGGGAACAGGGGGGACTCTTCTTAGCAAAGGGGACAATTCATGCTTGCTACCACAAGACCTCTCCTGGGCCCAGAACTTTGAATAGTTGCAAAACAGCTGGAACTTTACCCAGCATATGCAGATGGAAGTAGTGCCTCCTAGTCTATACTTTAATTGCATAAGAGTCAGAAGAACTTCAATAGGTGCAGTTCCCATCTTCACATGCTGGGGAAAATACTGAGTTTCTTCCTGTCATTCAGCTGTTAGACACAGAGCTCCAGGCATGGTCAAGCCCATGTTTTGGCTTAAGACACAGGTTTCAGAAACCAATCATCTTGTAAGTCTGAGGACTTTCTGTATTGTCTAATACTATGTATATTCATCCGCTTCTTCTGTGGACCCCATATATCTCTTCTGTCACTAATTGTCCCTTGTAATCTCTACTGTTCCTCTAATAAACAGAGCCTTTGGATGGGGCAGTATAAAAATGTAATAAAATAAATATTAATAAATAAATAATAAATAATCTAACTGACATGTTACTCCCGTCACTTTATCATTCTCTGCTCTGAACATTCCATCCCATTCTACCAATCCTGAAAACACAAAGTCCTCCTTCTATTTATATAACCTTGACATAAATTAACATATTAATGCCATATAGCCCATTTTACTACAACTTCCCCTGTGCCTCTGACTGACTCTTCATCATAAATAAATAAATGAATAAATGAATGAATAAATAAATAAAATTCTGTTGTTGCACACTTGCAGTTTAATGAACTTCCTTAGCATTTCCTGCTTCCCATGGAGTTTGGAATGGAAGCAACAACATGTTTGATTGGGTTTTAAGTGTCTCCAGGTTCTCTGGCATTGGTTCGGATCCAATTGTAGTTTTTCTAATTCCGCCCCCCCAGCAATTATTGTCAATGCTATTCAGTACTGAGTTTTTAAAAACATAATTGGCATAGCAAATGATAATGTCTAAATATGATAGTTATAAAACTGAAGCAATTTGTCCACAGCCTCATGGAAGTTGGTACAAAGAGTAAATGTGGCAAGGATTATAACGGGGCCAAATACCAGTCTATTCTGGATGGGGTCACACTTCCCTGGAAGGAACAGGTACACAGTCTGGGGGTGCTACTGGACACAAAACTCTCCCTGGTGTCCCAGGTTGTGGCAGTGGCCAGAAGTGCCTTCTCTCAGCTTCCTCCGATATGCCAGCTGCAACCGTTTCTTGAGATAAATGACCGCAGAACAGTGGTACATCTGCTGGTCACCTCCAGACTGGACTACTGCAATGCGCTCTATGTGGGGCTGCCCTTGTGTGTAGTCTAGAAACTACAGCTGGTTCAGAATGTGGCGGAATGTGGCAGCCAGGTTGTATTACTCCTGTACTGAAAGAGCTACACTGGCTGCTGATAGGTTTCTGGGCAAAATACAAGGTGCTGGTTATAACCTATAAAGCCCTAAATGGCTTGGGCCCTGGGTATTTAAGAAAACCTCTTTTTCATCATGAACCCCACTGCCCATTGAGATAATCAAGAGAGGGCCGTATGCAGTTGCCACTGGCTCAACTGGCGGCTACTTGGGGACTGGCCTTCTCCGCTGCTATCCTGAAGCTATGGAATATGCTCCCTGCTGAAATAATAACCTCCCCATCTCTGACAACTTTTAAAAAATCTGTAAAGATGCATTAGGCTTTTAATTAAATACTGTTTAAATAGTTTTAACATTGTTTTAAAACATTGTTTTAAAATTGTAAATTGTTGTAATGTTTTAACCTTTTTGCTGTCATTTATTTTAACTAATGTTTTAATTTTTTCCTGTTGTCACTTATTTGGTTTTGTTGTAAACCACCCAGAGACATAAGAGTTGGGCAGTATAAAAATATGTTAAATAAAATAAAATAAAATAAAGTGGGTAAGAAATGGCTGATATACAGTTGTCTAAAGAATTTGCCTTGAAGTGCAGTTTAACTTGTTTGCAACTATTCCTTATGCACTCACAACAGACCTTCAGTCCCCACCCCACCCTTTCCAGTTTATATTCTATCAAAAATTCAGGGAGGTTGCAGGAGTATTGATCTTCATGGTTTAAAAGAAGCCTGTTGTGTATTAATAAATTTATGAGATGTTAAACTCCCCATTGTAATCAATTACTATGTGTGAATGCCATCGGAAAGTCCATTTTGCTTTGAGTTGCATTCTTAAACTTTTCATATAAAGAAAATTGTGCTTTATCAAATAATGCCATAACAATGTCCTCAGCAATTTGTTCAGGGTCACTTTGTGTATTGACTGTAATAATGGAAAGATGCATACAATTAATAACCCATTAAACACTGTGCTAGAGGTCTACAAGTCTCAACAGGGTGTTTTATGTAGACAAAAACCAATTCCTTGACCTTAAATATCTCTATTTAGATACCAAAAACATCTTCCTCCAATATCTGCAAAGTAAAAGAAAATGTGTTAAAACTGCTGTTTGGTGCTAGGCATCTTGTATTTTTTGCCTAGTTATTTTTTCTCAGGTCATCCTGATCCAATTTTATCTACCCTTTTAATCTAGCAAAACATTGGCGGCGTGGGGGGAGGATTTAAAACATGTCAGACTTGTCCTCATAGAATGGTCACAGAATCCTGTTGTTTTACCTTTACTGCTATGTGGATCAGTAGCAAAAGTGACAGGACCCAGATGCAGTAGCAAGAGTATGTATTAATTGATCAGTCAGTCTGGCTGGGTAAATGGATGCCAATCATCCTTGAGGAGAACCAGCCACACATAAATAGGGCTCTGGTAAAGAGAGGCATTTCCATCAGGACTAACCGATCCAAGCAGTGCAGATGCAACAGGGTGGAAACTTATTTCTACTGTGGTAGCTTGATCCTGGGAGTAGGTGCCATTTGAATGAGAGTCTCTGCCAGAAGTCTACAGATTCATTCAGATTTGGTAGTCAAGGATTATTTTTGCCAGGCAGTGAGAATATAGTAACCATATCTCTGAGCACTCTTTCCCTTTGAGCCTTTCCCTTTCCGCTAAGCAAGCACAGCCTGCTGCCCCTCTCCAGCTAATGGGTTATAGATGGCACTGCTGTTTCACAAGCTTAAGTCCAGGCATGGCAGTCAGAGTTGGCCAAGTTGGGCCCTGGTCCAAAGTCCCATGACTGAGTGCCAGGACCCATGTGGGGATGCCAGAAGGAGGCAGTGCCATCATAAGTCTCTTGTACGGCCTTAGGGATGCCATATTCTGGCTTTCCAGATCCGGTTGCCTAATTTGCATATTATATAAGTTGGCTTGAAAATAATTTTGCATATGCAAATTAGCAGCTGCATTTTCCAGTTGACTTGTATTTGCTCTGGATATCTACCAGCAATAGTTGGGGAAGATATCTTTGCCTGACCATTTTCCTTGACATATTAACAGCAGCAATAGAACAACAAAAACAACAACAAAAAGCACAGCTTTTAAATTAAGGCTGCAATTCTGTACACACTCATTTGAGAGAAGATCTGATTGAAACCAACGGTGCTTACTTCTAAGCAGGCATGCATTGAGCATAAAGCCAAGAAAGTCTTTAAACATCACAATACACAGCCTGGTACGCAGGCAGTGCTATACATCAAAAGCAAACTATCCTCTCAACTGCCCGATAGAGATCCCCTGCTGATAAAAAGCAAGGCAGCATTCCTCAGCGGATTACTGTACTTGTGAAAGTGAAATCCTCCCAGCGAGCCTCCTGTGCTACCTTTCTTAATCAAAGGCCAACAGTTGAGCAGAATAGTGACTGCACATTTTGCTCCATAACTCTGCTTCTACAAGGGCTAGAGCTTAGCTTTATTTATTATTGTTGTTGTTATTGTTTACATAGTCAGACAGGTGTTACTGACTGGTTTGTTTTATCCAGACATTGAGTCCTTCCCAAGGACCTGGGATAGCTGAATTTTATTATCAAATTTGTTGCTGTTATTATTATAATAGATATCGTCGCAGAATATAAGCTGTTCCCAGTAATGTTCCTTTTTGTAATTGGCTGATGGTGGTGTCATGGCTCAGACTCAGAAGAGTCAGAGCAGGAGGATTCGCCTGCTAGTGAGGGCTCAGAGGCACAGCAACAGGATTTGGCAGGGAGACCAGACTCTGGAGCTGAGGATTCGGAACAGCTGTCAGACATGATTTCTGATGAGGAGGAGCCTGGGATTTCAGCTGTCTTAAGAAGACGTCTCAAGAGGCAGGCTCAGTGGGAGTCACGCAGGCGCAGGAGATAACAAGAGAGGAAGCAGAAGTGCTGACTCAGGGAAGCCTGATTGGCTGCTGGTTCTCTTGAACCATATATATTTAGCAGTCTCTCAATTGCTCAGATGCTGTTAGCAACATCATTGACTGTAGTCCCTGTGCTATTCTGAATTCCTGACTTTTCTGAATTCCAGTTTGCCCTTGTTTATGCTTTCCTGCTTTGTCCCGTTAATTCCTTGTTTCTGGTGTCCTTCGCTCTTTCATTCTTCTCTCTGTGTTTTCTTTTCAGTTATTACTCAGTTATTGTTAGAGGGGGGTACCTAGTTCAGTTCAGGGGGACTTAATTCATTTACTGTTTTCTTTGTGAGCCTTTTATTTTCCTTCATGTAGCTTCGCTGCTGCTTTCTGTTAACTCACAGGGGAGTGCTGAAGGGGGTTGTAAATCCTATTGGGTGAGCTGAGCTAACAGATTTACGACAGGTGATTTCTGTGGCCCCTATTGTGTTGAGGTGCTCTTCAAGTTGTTTTGGAATTGCACCTAGGGCGCCAATTATTACTGGGATTATTTTGGTCTTCTTCTGCCACAGCCTTTCAATTTCAATTTGTAGATCTTTGTATTTGGTGATTTTTTCTATTTCTTTTTCTTCTATTCTGCTATCCCCTGGTATTGCTATGTCAATTATTTTCACTTGTTTTTCTTTCTTCTCGACTACAGTTATATCTGGTGTATTGTGTGGCAGATGTTTGTCTGTTTGTAGTCGAAAGTCCCATAATATTTTTGAATCTTCATTTTCTTCAACTTTTCCAATTTTCTGGTCCCACCAATTTTTGGCTACAGGTAGCTTGTATTTTTTGCAGATGTTCCAGTGTATCATCCCTGCTACCTTGTCATGCCTTTGTTTGTAGTCAGTCTGTGCAATCTTTTTACAACAGCTGATTAGGTGGTCCACTGTTTCATCTGCATCTTTACAAAGGCGGCACTTGCTGTTTGTTGTTGATTTTTCTACTTTTGCTCTTATTGCATTTGTTCTTAGTGCCTGTTCTTGTGCAGCCAGTATTAAACCCTCTGTTTCTTTCTTCAAGTTGCCATTCTTAAGCCATTGCCAGGTCTTGGTGATGTTTGATTTTCCAGTTATATTGTGCAAATATTGACCATGCAGGGGCTTAGTTTTTTTCTTCGTTGTTGTTGTTGTTGTTGTTGTTGTTATTACCTGAAGTCTGGGTGGGCTAAGCAATCCAGGTGAGATGCTTAAAATCTGGGTGAAACCAGGAATTCTGGGGAGGGAGGGCATGGCAACTCTATATGCCTTTTCCCACCTTCCATCAGGAAATGGACTAGAGCCTCCTTTTTTGCAGGTACCTCTAGGAGGAAAGCTCATTTGCTCATGGGGAGGGGAAAGGAAGAACTGCTATAACCATAGCCTTCCCATTCAATAAAGAGGGACTGTTGCCATGTCACTCCACCTAAAAATACCCCACCCAGATCATGGAGGAGCCCCCTGCCCATGCTCATGTGTTGAAGGCCCCCACAAACCTAGAGCCAGCCCTGCTCAAGTCCCTACCCATTTCTTTTTGGAAATAAAACACTGCTCATTTCTCTAGAAAATATGCTATGTATACTATGAGAACACTGTCTCTTTCATCTCAGCTAGCCTGTCCTGGTTTTTCTCAACAGCTCTTAATTAAAATGTAATCATCTATATTTTCCACAGACATACAAGTCTCTAGCTCCCTTGCCATAGGCAGCAGGATTTTATTTTATTTTATTTGCACCCACCCAGGCTCAGGGCTTCATTTGTGCCACACTCTAGCAGGAATCTCTTCTCAATACCAGAGCTAAAAAGACTAGAGGAAAAAAACCCTTTCCCTCCATTAAAGAAATCTACTCCAGAGTTTTATGCCAACCCCTTTTCTCTATAGTAGTACTGGAACTGACAAATGGATCCTCGCCCCCTTAAGATGATGGCACAACAGCCAAAGGAGTTGGTACAAAATGTCTTTCTCTCTTTCCTTCTTGGTGAGAGAAGGTGCAATCTGCTGCAAAGGGCACATGCCAGGAAGAGAGAGGGGACTCAGGAAGGGACTGGAAGAGGATCTTGCCAGAGGTGGAGACATAGGGGAGAACAGCAGATGAGCTGAAGGAAGTGCCAAGCACATTTAAAAATGCCACTGCCTGTTCCCACTCAGTCAAGTCAGCGGACTATGGGGGCAGTTAAAGAGCCAAATCAAACCCCAAGAGCAAAATGCCATGACTGGGGACTGCACACCGATTCTGATTGCTAGAATTAAATGCGTGGTTGCCATGGCAAACATCTTTGTGGACATGTGGTCCCCGCTTTCCCCAGGCGGGATTCTTCCCATCAGCCTCAGTGTGCTACAGAGTGTGTAGGAAATGTGGGCAGTGATTGTCAGGATGGTATTGTTACACACTCCCCCATTTCTGAGAAATTTCAGGTGCAGCAGTACAGGGTTCAATCAGTTCACTTTGAATGAAAGAGTGCTGAAAACTTATGTCTTTGTAATATCTCTTTTATTTACAGATACATAAGCTGCACATGAGTGGAGGCAAATACACTTCTTTCTATAAGCAGACAGTGCAGTTGCTAACTCTGCATTAGAACCACAGAGATCAAGTTGTGCAGCCTCTGCACTCTGGCTAGTAGCTTTAGTTAACTCCTGCTAGATACTCAGAATTTTCTCTGTGTTGTGTCATTCTGTCTAAATTCAAAACTCTAAACTGGCTGTTTCTTGGGGCCCAAACATGAGAAAAGGGAGATCCATAGTCAGATCTCCCAGTGTTTCTTTTTCTCCCCCCTTCTCCCCCACCCATTTCTTAAAAGCAGCCACAGGACCCTCTAAATTGGACTGCGATAGCAGTGCTGAGAAAGGTTTAGGTCCCACCCACCCCCACCCCATGCTGTTTCCCCAATCTGAATTGCCTCCTTAATATACTATTTGAAGCACTGGGGGAAATGCTGTGGGGCAAATAGTTTGGGTGGACAATTTGTGTCAGGGAAATAGAGCAGGAGGAACATAGGAACATAGGAAGCTGCCATATACTGAGTCAGACCATTGGTCTATCTAGCTCAGTATCGTCTTCACAGACTGGCAGCGGTTTCTCCAAGGCTGCAGGCAGGAGTCTCTCTCAGCTAGGGATAGGCCTGGACCGGTCCGGAGGCCATTAAAAAAGCCTCCGGACCAGTCTGGATCTGGGCGGTCCGGTTCGGGGGGGGTACCTTTAAGAGTGGCGGGAGGGTTTACTTACCCCTCCCGCTGCTTTCCCACTCTGTTGCCATAATCCTAAGAGTAATTGGGGTGGCAGGACACCTCCCTGCCGTCCCTTCCCCGACGTTGCTTGAAAAAACTCCCAAGAGTCCTTTGCGTGAGCAAAGTCATAACCTTTATTCAAGGAGATCTTTCCAAAATGAACTGTGAAGAAACAGTGGAGATAGAGATGGACCATTGCTGTTTATATATGAAATAAAATTATACAATTTTAAATAAAAAGAGTTTGAGCCTTTGTCTCTTTAAAAGTCTGACAGCTTTTCTAGGAAGCTACTTTGCCATACTCTTTGATGCCACTTGTTGAGCTAATAATATGAGAGCCAGTATGGTGTAGTGGTTAGAGTGTTAGACTAGGACTGGTGAGATCAGAGCTCAAATCCCTCCCCATTCAGTCATGGAACTAATTGGGTGACTCTGGACCAGTCACTTACTTCTGAGTCTAATCTACCTTACAGGGTTGTTGTGAGGCTAATTTAACAATGTACACCACTCTGGGTTCCTCGGGGAGGAAGCAGGATATAAATGTAAAAACAAACAAATATTTTACATTGCCTTGCAACCAACCAATAACCAGGAAGTTTTTCACATGGGGCTTTTAAAGCCCTTTAACTTGCATCTCCTCCGGAATGGAGGGTGTATGTTCACATATCGGGCCAGATTTACCCCCAAGTCCCTGTGAGTGTGTGAAGGGGAGCACTTCACACACAATTTGGGTTTTGTTGTTGGTTTTTTACTGTGTGTGAGAGTGTAGCCTGATTTATGTCCAGGGTTAAAAAAATCCAGTTTTTGCGCCGGTTTTTGGGGACAATTTTGAGTTCACAGTAAAGCCTCCCAGTAAACTCAGGTAAAGCCTGCTGTGTGAAAAAGTCCCAGGTGAGCATATATTTGTAGAGTATGACTTGTCCTTGACAAGTCCATCCTATAACAATAGTAGGGTTTGAGGAGTATGCAACATCTTTATTAAGGAGTTGCGTTATGTAAATATGTGAATTTAACGGGTTCATCTGTTAAAAACTTGACTGGTGATTAAAAGAGCTTTGGTCAGTTGTATCCTATTAATCAATGGTTACCCAGATCTTTGTTTGCTCCAGACAACTAGAGCTAATGAGACTATAATACATTCCTGTCACCTGAAACTCTACAACTATTTTACATAAACCAGCTTATTTTTCTTGTTGCAGACAGTTCGCCATGGGTTTCCATATCTGCCTACCGCATTAGCTTTTGATCCAGTTCAGAAGATTCTGGCTATTGGAACAAGAACAGGAGCCATCCGAATGTATCCTTTATTATTGCACAAGTATGATTTCTGTTGTGCAAGTTGTTCATTCATTTTCTTACACATTTATTGTGTAAGATACAGTTTGTATGTACTTACAGTTGTATGTACTTTGCTTATCTGGGGTAGGATTAATCAGTTGTCACCATATTTTGTGGGCTTTACTGTTTCATTTTCACTGTTACTAATTAGCAGAATAGATTTTCACCTCAATTCAGGAATACCTTTCCACATTCATTCTGTGCATGCAACTTCTGTGGGGTTTGGATGCATATGGGTAAAAAGACATATCCACAGTTTGCCTTCTGCAAACAGAAAACTCTGTGGAATTTTCTATTGTATTAATGTTATAAGAATCCCTCTGCAAGAAACATGATAAACTATATGTTGCTTAAGGAACCTTTTGACATGGATAGGGTTCCAGCGGACAGGATTGTCTGCTGGTTTCATTATGACTTGTTTTCATACAAAACACTTAGCAATTACACAGACGTGTATAATTAAAGTGAGGTGTAAAAGCTGAATTCCATCATTATAAGTGTTAAATGTTCTATTTGTATAAATCTTCACCAGTCACCCAAACTAGCTGAAATTTGGCTTGGAGTAACTAGATGAGAAGTGCCACCATCTCTCTACATTTGTTGCAGATCTGTTAAGAAATGAAAAAGATACAGCAGTTTGAAAAGTGACCCCTAGAAATGACCCCTAGGGTAGTCAAGTCTTGCCATAGATCATAGCACATGACAGAAGTGGGATATGACAGTTCTGTGATTGAATGTTTGCCCACAAAAATAATGACCTGATCAGCCAAATGTAGAGGAGGCAGCCTCATAACAGCTTAGGCCCACGGTACTTAAGAGAGCGTCTTCCTCTGCATGATTCCCATCGTCCACTACGTTCATCACGGGAGGCTCGTCTGTGGCTACCTTAATGTCGTTTGGTGGCCACCCAGGGACAGGCCTTCTCTGTTGTCGCCCCGAGACTTTGGAACGCACTTCCTGTGGGAATAAGAGTCTCTCCATCTCTAGTGGCTTTTAAAAGGGGTCTAAAGACTTATCTTTTCTCCCAAGCTTTTTAGCTTTTTAACTTCTTAACTTTTTAAATTTTTGATTGTTTATTATTTGTTTTAAATTGTTTTTAGTATTTGTTTGCTGTGAACCACCCTGAGACCTTGGGTTAGGGCGGTATAAAAATGTGCTAAATAAATAATAAATAAATAAATAAAATCCTTCCTACTTTCTCCATCCAGGCTGAGGGCTAAGGAAGCTCCTGCATTACCATCAGCATGGATGGGAGAAAGATTTGCTGGGGGCGTGATCAACAAGCCTGCTTGTTAAAATTCTTCTTGGACATTTACTATAGGAAGTTACATTTTGGGAAGCCCTGCACTTTATAGATATACATCAGGCAAAAATTTATCAGGTGCATCTGTAACTAGTGACTGGGGAAACAGCACCTCATGAATTTCTGCCTGGACACATCCCTCAACCCAGTGTCTAGCTGAAAGACCAAAGCACCGTGTGGGTGCATGCAGCCTAATTTGTAAAACCAGCATAATATGAGACCATGCAAAGCCTTTACAGCTTCCATGGTGCAGAAGTTAAGATGACTATCTTATCTTGCAGTTTCAATGCTTTTTAAAGCATGAGTGAAAATGGGAAGCACTGTAACTCTCACCTTAAACTGAAGGTTTAATACATCACAGTCTGTAGGAAAGACAAGTAAATAAAGCTTTTGTGAATACACTCACTTCAAGTCCAAATTCTATGTCATCTTTGGAAGGTATTTTAAAAATATTCAAGGAATACCGTCATGTTTTGAAGGATAACGTAAGAAAATCAGAATTTGCAAATGTAAGTTTCAACCCAGATTTAAGACCACAGTTAAAATATAAAATGAAATATAGTGGGAGAGTGACGAGGTACTTTATCAGAAAAGTTGTATGCCTTCTTTTTCAAATACCAATCATTCAATTAACTTGCTTACAAAATCCCAGTATCTGCGTGGCCATTGAGTTAATATTGACACATCGGGTAGCTGCCTGAGTAACTGAGTAATGCTTAATTTAGCAGCTAAAAATAAAAGATATAATTAAATCTTTAAAAGCCAAAAAAGATAGCCTCCTTGTAGCCGCCATTAAGAAGTATCCATTGGGAAGAGATTAGGGGGCTAGTCACATGACGGCGCTTGTGTGTGGTTGGGCGGGCAGCGGGGAAGGCAGGGTTCAACCTACCTTCCCCCAGATCATCCTTTGCAGTCCCTGCAGCATGCAAGATGCACACCCATGTGAACAGTGCTGCTGGGAGCAATGCGGATGACTCTCTGTGCTGCTCCCAGCAGTGCTGGCAAACAGAGGCGGGGACTTGTTGTCCCGGCCTCCGAGTATCCCACAGTGCACAATGTGCCAAGCGTGGCGCACCTGGGGGATTCCCCCAGGGTATGGCCACTCTAGGCACCCCTCTCTGTGTCAGCATGAGCTGCAAGCAGCTCACACTGACACATGATCTTAGGAGGATGCCCTTAATCTTAAGGGAGTTTGTGCCCTTAACTTCAGCTAAGAGCTGGGCTTCGGCGCTGGGTTTAGTGCCACAGTGTTGCTGGGATCTGGTTGGATCATGGCGGTTCTCACGGGCAACTTGAGGTTTCTGAGCACAAACCTGAATTTGTACCCTGGGTTGCTCTTTGGTTTCACCGCCAAAAACTCTGGTCAGAAAATGGCATCATATTGTCCAAAGGTGACATGTTCTTATGTTCTTAATACTGCTGGCATTCACCAGTAATAGAACTATGTGCTGTTGACACTCACGTGAAGTCAGGCACTGAAGGCACCAATCCTCTCACCTCCAAAGCAACCTGCTCCTCACCAAATGTATTTGCTGCTCTGTAGCGGGGTCTTTTTATTTTCAAAAATGTTTTCACTTTAGTTACGGCTTCAAGCAATGCCTGGAAGTAGCAAGAACAACTGCACTATTTTGGTGCTGCCAATCAGCATTTTTCTTAGTCTGAAATTCTGGACTAAAAAAAAATGGCGGCCACAGTTTATTTTAATCTAGAACCAGGCAAGCTCTTTATAGGCTAAGCTAACAAACAAAGTAGGGTAAGGGTAGCATTTAACAGAAATACAAATACAGTACATCTACAATAAGTGCTATAGAATAATGCAGGGGAAAACTTTTAAGTATAATTATTTGAAAAAGAGTTTTAATACAATAAATAGAAAAATAATTTGCTGATATATAGAAGTCAATACAAACTGTCAATTGGTATAATATACCATTAAGAATAATAATGGACAATGAAAGATAATGTAAACAATAGTATTGTGTATGTTAATGAAACTGCCTCGGGGTGATTGGTGAACAGCCCTAAATTTGTGTTCGGGCTTGTGTGGAAAAATTAGCCCAGAAATGAACAGTTCCATGTCAGATTAAATTTGTGCAAAGTTGTGGACCCAGGAAATGACTGGACTGAAGCAAGATTTAAGTTTCAAAATCTAAAGAAAGTTGTTATTGGAGGGAGGGGTACAGCGGAAAGAAATGTGTGGTTAAAGCAATATTACTATTAAAGATGCATTCAGCTGCAAAGAGGCGTTTTAGCTTAAAGTCCTAATTGTATAAATTCCCAGGCGCGCAAGAGAAAGAGGCTTTAGAGAGGAAGGTGGTTGGATTTAAGAAAAGGGAATGGGGATAGAGTTGGTCCCAGCAAGGGGCAAACGTTCATATCACCTGATCTGGATGAAGAAACCTTGGGGACCCTGGAACAACCTAAGGACCTCGTTCCTCCGGGACAGTTCAGTCAGAGACAGGGGCAAGAAGATTGGAGGGGTTAGGTGATAGAGGTGAATTCACAAGGGTGCTTCCTCCAGGAATCAGCTTCCTATATTAGCAAGAAATTCTGGGCAGATCAGGCTAGGCAAGAAAGCCAATCTGGAGAGTGGCACGAAGAACTGGACACAGCCTGGCTTGATGGCCTGTGTGAACAGTAAATTGCCCAAACAGCTGGTGACTCCAAGGTAGAAGGATAAAGAGCCAAAGTTTCCTATCTCTGCTTTATGGTATATTATACCAATTGACAATTTGTTTTGGCTTTTATATATTTGCAAATCATTTTTCTATTCATTGTAATAAACCTATTTTTCTAATCACTATACTTAAAGTTTTTCTTGCAATATTTTATAGCACTTATTGTAGTTGTATTATGTCATTATAGACTTTTAAAAAATGGAAGTCAGCACCACTTGGCCACTATGATGGTTCTTGGCACTTCCAGGTGCTGTTTGAAATTGCTGTTGTGGCAAAAAAAGGTGTTTTAAACATAAAAAGACTGCTCACTCACCCACATACATATCAGCCCACCCCCAATTCTAGCTCACTGATGGCTATATTGGTTGGTGAGTGTCATTTGGAATGTGTGTGTAGGGGTGGTGGCGGCAAAATATCACTTTAAATGTGATATATCACTTTGTAAGCAAACTTACTCACCACTGTTACCTGGAATGTTTCTGCGGAGCAGAGGCACCCGACATGGCATCTTGTAGAGAGACTGCCCCACCCTTTCTGCTCAGTTGGCCTCCGCATATGCTAGTAGTAGTAGTAGTAGTAGTATGCCAACTATATATAAATGTAAATTATCTTCTCATCGTCATAGTTGAGCTAACTCTACACCTTTCTATAGACGCTTTGGGGTTGTGCAAAAAATGATGGTTAATCACGATTCACTTTGTTTCGCTGTTATTTCAGCTAACAATCTAGGCAAAGTGATCCTTAACTCTGGCTGTTAACAGATTGGGCAGACCGGGTGTTGACTGTTATTGCCAACATGAAAGTGGTGCGGGAGTTCTGCAGCTTCAGTTTTTAATTAACGAGGTAAGAATAGCTTTACTGGGTCTTTAAACACAAATGAAGTTAAATGTTGCAGTTATACAAAAGGATAAGGATCACCTTTGTTTTTATGTATACAGGCATAATTTTGAGCCTGAGGGAATTTTTGAAAGGTTTAGGGAGATGAGCCAAAATTGCATACTCACAGTCTAGATCCCCTATCACTCAACCCTTTTCTTACCCCCCCCCAGTTTTTAATATTTTCATTAGCAAAGTCAAAGTTTGCAGTTAGCTGCTTTATGAATTAAATATTTCCCTCCTACAGCTCAAAATTGTGCATAAGTAGAATTAGTTTGGTGATTTTGGGTTGTTGGTTTTTTCGGGGTGGGTGGGGGTGGCGTTGTTTATCTAAGTCCTGAACACAAAGAAGTTTATACACAGCTAAAAAAAACACTCCTAAGAGATGGTTTTTAAGATTCCAAGGCATATGGGCAAACACCATTGGGAGCAAGACAGCTGTACAATCCCTGAGCTTTTCTAACTAGTCACCATGAAATCCTTGACCCTAATGAACTAGAGTTATACTGAAGCTGAGGAAACAGTGAGGGAAATAAAGAAAAAATGGGGCTGGGCACAGGACCAGATGTGGCTGTGAATTGATGGCAAGGAAGAAGTGAAGAGGCAAAACATATGGAGCATGGTGGTTCTGGGACCCGAGTGGCAGACATAAGTTTGTCAGACATAAACCTTGAGAGGCTCTTGTTGCATGGAAGGGAACATTTTGCCACGTATTGCTTTTCCTGTAATTGCACCATGATGGGGTGAGGACTTCACCTGGAGTATTTCCAGATACCTGGTGTACTGCGAGGTTTTACAGCAAGTTCAAATTTTCCCCTCCCCGCCAAAGTAGGTTTTTTTTAACCCCAGACAAAGATCAGGCTGCACTCTAAAGTGCAATGAGAAACTCAAATCATGTGTGAAGTGCCCCCCAATAGCTCTCAGGGACTTCGGGGGTCAATCTAGCTGATATGTGAATGCACACCCTCCATTCTGGAGGAGCAGCAAGCTAAAATACCCATCTGCAAATGCTCCTGGGAGTTATCCAGACATGGCTTAATGCTGCAGGGTATCCAAAGAGCTTTGCAGCAGATTCGCAGCTGTTTAATTCGGGCCGTTCGATGGGCCGTTCACATAGGATTGGTTCTCTGTGGATCTCTTTCCTGAGAAGAAGCTTGCTCTGGGTTTTTTCTACAACCAATCACATTCCAGAAGGAGGTGAGAGATGCCTCCCTTCATCATCATCATCATCATCAGTTTGACAGTCAGCATTCAGCAAGATTGACTAGTCAAAACAACAGTTTAACCCAAACCTGCCAATCTGACACAGATCTTTGCTGATTTTTATAATGAACTTGCCTTTGTGAGTGACTGCCTTCATCACCTCATGTTCCCCCCACCACCCCAGACCATTTAAGAGGCCATGGAAGTTTAAAGTAGAAATCATTGGTTTCTTTCTGTGATGAAGAAAAATGCAGCCTCATGGAATCAGCTCAGACACAAAGGGCTTAGGTTACATCAAACCTGTAGTCTCCATTGTTCAGCTTCCAGGAATCCTCCAACAACATCTACATATGTAAAGCCTGCCTATCTGCCCGATTTGCAGCATCTATGTTCCTATGGTAACCAGGCTTCAATAAGACGAAGCCAAAGACTCATATATGAATTAAAAGTAGCCAAAAGACTGGAGTAGAACTAGCAAGGATCTTGTACATGTTGAAAGTATAGGAAGACCCTCTAGTCTACATTACTTCCCAAGAAAGCCTTTGAGATTGACCCATTGGTCTCAGTTAGAGGGACGGAAAGCATAATGGCTTGGAATAGCAAAAGAATCCCACATATTGCATTCCCATTCATGCCTGCATTTAACTCAGGAATTTCTCCCTCCCCCTCATAAGAACAGCCTTGCTGGATCAGGCCCAAGGCCCATCTAGTCCAGCATCCTGTTTCACACAGTGGCCCACCAAATGCCACTGGAAGCCACAGGCAGGAGTTGAGGGCATGCCCTCCCTCCTGCTGTTACTCCCTTGCAACTAGTACTCAGAGGTATCCTGCCTCTAAGGCTGGAGGTGGCCTATAGCCCACTGACTAGTAGCCATTGATAGATCTCTCCTCCATGAAGTTATCCAAACCCCTCTTAAAGCCATCCAGGTTGTTGGCTGTCACCATATCTTGTGGCAGAGTGTTCCATAAGTTGATTCTGCATTGTGTGAAAAAGTACTTCTGTTTGCTGGTCCTACATTTCCTGGCAATCAATTTCATGGGATGACCCCTGGTTCTAGTGTTATGTGAGAGGGAGAAGAATTTCTCTCTATCCACTTTCTCCACACCATGCATGATTTTATAGACCTCTATCATGTCTCCCCACAGTCATCTTTTTTCTAAACTAAATAGTCCCAGGTGTTTTAGCCATGCCTCATAAGGAAGGTGCTCTAGACCCTTGATCATCTTGGTTGCCCTCTTCTGTATCTTTTCCAGTTCTACAATGTCCTTTTTTAGATGTGGTGACCAGAATTCTATGCAGTACTTCCGGTGTGGCCGCACCATCGTTTTATATAAGGGCATTATAATAGTAGGAGTTGTATTTTCAATCCCCTTCCTAATGATCCCTAGCATGGAATTGGCCTTTTTCACAGCTGCCGCATATTGAGTCGACACTTTCAACGAGCTGTCCACCGTGACCCCAAGATCCATCTCCTGGTCAGTCACCGACATCTCAGATCCCATCAGCATATACTTGAATTTGGGCACATTGTCGTCCCAATATGCATCACTTTACACTTGCCAACACTGAACTGCATTTGCCATTTTGTCACTTACTTCCCCCAGTTTGGAGATCCTTTTGGAGCTCCTCACAATCAGTTTTGGATATCACTACCCGAAAGAGTTTGGTATCATCGCAAATTTGGCCACCTCGTTGCTTACCCCTACTTCAAGATCGTTTAAGAATAAATTAAAAAACGTGTAAAATAAATTTAAAAAGTCCCAGTACAGATCCCTGGGGGACCCCACTTAAACTTCCACCCATTGTGAAAATTCTCCATTTATACCTACCCTCTGTTTCCTGTCCTTCAACCAGTTAGCAATCCACACATCCTCATCCCCTTATCCCATGACTGCTAAGTTTTCTCATGGGTTTTTGATGAGGAACTTTGTCAAATGCTTTCTGGAAGTCCAGGTATACTATGTCAACTGGATCACCTTTATTCATATGCTTGTGACACTCTCAAAGAACTCCAAAAGGTTCATGAGGCAAGATATTATCTTTGCAGAAGCCATGCTGGTTCTCTCCCAGCAGGGACTGTTCTTCTATGTGCTTTACAATTTTATCCTTGAGGATGCTTTCCATCAATTTGCCTGGGACAGACGTTAAGCTAACCGGCCTGTAATTTCCCGGATCACCCATGGATCCCTTTTTGTAAATCAGGGTTACATTTGCTACTTTCCAGTTCTCTGGTACAGAGCCTGATTGCAGGGATAAGTTATATTTTTTAGCAAGGAGGTTATATATTTTAGCAATTTCACATTTGAGTTCTTTGAGGACTCTTGGATGGATGCCATCTGGCAAGGGTGATTTGCTAGTTTTCCGTTTTTTTCAGACAGTTTAGAACGTCATCTTTTGTCGCTTCTATCTGACTCAGTTCTTTAGCCTAAATCCCCAAAAAGCCTAGTTCAAGAACAAGTATATGCTCAGTATCCTCTGCCGTGAAGACGGACGCAAAGAACTTACTTGCTTATTTATTTATTTACATTACATTTTATATCCCGCTCTGCCTCCAAGGAGCCCAGAGCAGTGTACTACATACTTGAGGTTCTCCTCACAACAACCCTGTGAAGTAGGTTAGGCTGAGAGAGAAGTGACTGGCCCAGAGTCACCCAGCAAGTCTCATGGCTGAATGGGGATTTGATCTCGGGTCTCCCCGGTCCTAGTCCAGCATCTAACCACTACTGGCTCATTTAGCTTCTCTGCAACCTCCATATCCTCCTTAATAATCCCTTTCTTTAATAATTCCTCATTATCTAATGGCCCAACCGTCCCCCTGACAGGTTTCCTGATTCTGATGTATTTAAAAAAGTTTTTGTTATTCCCCTTAATGCTTTTATCTAAATGTTCCTCAAACTCTCATTTTGCCTCCTTATTGTCACCTTGCATCCCCCCCCCGAGTTTGTGTTCCTTTCTGTTCTCTTCATTTTGACAGCCATTCCAGTTCCGGAAGGAAATCTTCTTCCCTTTTAAGGCTTCCTTGACTTATTAGCTATGCTGGCATCTTCCTGGACTTAGTGGTACCTTTCCTCCTTTTGGGTATACGATCTAACTGGGCTTCTAATATTGTGGCTTTGAGTAAACTCCATGCATTCTGAAGCAAAGTGACTCTCCTGATTTTCCTTTTCAGCTTTCTTTTCACCATACTTCTCATTTTGGAGAAGTCTCCTCTTCTGAAATTCAAAATGTCTCTGTTAGACTTCCTTGGTGATTCTCTCCCCACATGTATGCTATGTCCGCACTATGCTCACTGTTCACTAAGGGTCATCAACATTGACATCAAGCACCAGGTCCTCTGTGCCACTCAGGATTAAGTCCAAGGTCACCTTCTCTCTGGTTGGTCCCATGACCAACTGTTCTAGGGCACAGTCATTTAGCATGTCTAGAAATTTGACCACTTTGTCATTACCTGACTGTGAATTTACCCAGTCTATGTGTGGGTAATTGAAGTCACCCATTATTACAGCCCTGCCTCTCCTTGAAGCCTCCTTGATTTCCTCCTGCAACTCCCAGTCACTGTCTGCATTTTGATCCGGAGGGCGATAGCACGTCCCCACTAGCACATTTCCTTTCAGGCCTTGTATTGTCACCCACAGGGTTTCTGTGGAGGACTCCAGTCCACCTACGTTTTCTACTTTGTTAGATTCTATCCCTTCTTTAACATACAGTGCTACTCCACCTCCAAGGCTCCCCTCCCTGTCCTTTCTATAGAGTTTACATCCAGGGATAACAGTGTCCCACTGGTTCTCACTGTTCCACCATTTTTCTGTTATGCCCACTATATCTATTTCTGCATTAGCAACCAAGCACTCCAGCTCGCCAATCTTGGCTTGTGAGGCTTCTGGCATTGGCATATAAGCACCTATATGCTGAATCTCTTCCCTGGTGTCTGCTATCTTTCTTTTGACTCTTTGACCAGCTGGCACAGCCTTCTGTCTGCTCTTTATCTGGTTCTGCTCTGTCCCCTTCTGTTTGATCTGAATCCTTTACACCCTCACACTTTAAATGATGGCTTTTGCCGAACTGGATATTGCCCAGCTCCTGTCAGCTATTCCCCAGGCATCATTTTAAAAGCTGCTCTGCAACCTTTTTGATTTTAAGCACCAGCAGTCTGGTTCCATCTTGCCCCAAAATGTATCCCAGTGCCTAACAAATCTAAACCCTTCTTCCTGGCACCAATGTCTCATCCATGCATTGAGACCCCTCAGCTCTGCCTGTCTCACTGTACCTGCACGTGGAACAGGTAGCATTTCTGATAATACTACCTTGGGGGTCTTGGACTTCAGTATGCTACCTGTCAGCCTACATTTGGCTTCCAGTCCTTACCGACTACATTTTCCCACATCGTTTGTGCCGACGTGCACCACGACAGCTGTCTCCTCCCCAGCACTGCCTAAGAGCCTATCTAGATGCTGCGTGATGTCCACAACCTTCGCACCAGGTAGGCAAGTCACTGTGCAGTCAACACTCGAGTCACAAACCCATCTCTCTATACCTCTAATGATCGAATCACCCACTGCAAGGAGGCTCCCACCCCCCAGAGGAGTATCCCCTATGTGAGAGGATATGGGCTCATCATCCATGGAAGGGGTCCTTCTAAAGGAGCATTTCCCTCTTCTTCAGAATGATGTTCTCCTTCCCCAAGACCTTTATTTTTCCTGACAGCAGAGGAGCTACCTGTCTTAGAGTGGAATGCCTCTACCACTGCCCTGAAGGTCTTGGCCGCATGCCTCTCTGTCTCTCTGAGCTTCTCCAGATCCGCCACTTTGGTCTCAATTGAATGAACTTTCCCCTGAGAGCCAGGAGCTCCTTGCACCAAGCACACACCCATGACTTTTGCCCATGGAGCAAATAGTCATACATGCGGCACTCTGTGCAATACACTGGGAAGTGCCCCCTCCCCTGCTAGCTTTCTATCTTCATAAATGGTTTTCTTGGCAGTTTACAGTATTTAGAGATAGTTTATTAGAAATATAGGTCTCAACTGTATTGGTTAGCTATTTAACTGTCCAAACAGCCTTTCTCAAGAATATGAGGGAGGGATTAGTACTTACCTTCTGTTCTCCACTAGGCTCCTTGTGATCATGGGTACTTGTTTCAGGCTCCTCCCACACACTTCCTGCAAAACTCCAGGGCCCTGTTTGCTATCCCAGTTGGCTATGCTCTGTTGGCTGTGCTCTCAGCCTTCACCTCTTATGTAGAGAGTAGGCTTCAAACTGAGACACAGAAATGTGGCTTGCAGGAATGTGGGACCTCCCAGAGCCCTAGCTGACTCCACCCCCTCCAGGCACAGAGAAACAACAACTGAATGCCACAGGCATTCAGTGCTAGCCCTGACAAATGCTAGCTCTAGCAAATAACAAATACACTGACTAGGACTTCTCCCTTAAAGAGAAACCAGCCCCTCAAAATCTTCCCTCCTCCTGTTAGTTAGTCTGAGGGCGGTGGGGAGTTTGATGTTGTTCTGTTTAGAAAAGCTTACTCGTCTCCTGAATCCGCTTCTGCTCTTCCCAGAGTAGGCTTCAAACCAAGAGTAGGCTTCAAACTTCCCCTTCTGGACTCCCTCCACAGAATTTCACCAATCTGTCACAACCGCTCCCTCCGCCCCCAGCACTCACAATTGCAAATCACTCAAAGAGCAGACCATACCGAACACAACTCTCAAACTCCCTTTCATTTAGCCTTGCGAAAGATCGGTGAGACAAGTTGCCAAGCAGTGCCTTCTGCTGACACTTGGTGTTCCGCTAGTTCACCCAAGGAGCGACCTGCTCAATAATTCAGCAAAGTGGGTGGCGCGGGGGGATTGGGGGGTGGGAAGAGATGCGGGGAGAGAGAGAATAAGAGAAGCAGCTTTTATTGGTTGGAGATAGTCACTCCTGCTGCCAGCCCCCTCCCATCCGCAGGCACGGCATAGGGTGGGTGTCAGGATGCATTAGGACAGTCTCACTGAACTGACTGGACCCGCCTTGGCAGGAGGTGAGGGAAAAAAGTGGGGAGGGAGCAACAGCTGGGTTTGGGGGCAGGCAGGCAAGGCTTCATGCCTCCTCTTCTGATCCCCAGAGCTTCATCCAGAGAAAGCGCTTCCTGAGCTGCAGGCTCTTTCTGAAGCTGATCGGCGCCGCTTGAAGTTGTTTAATAAAACCACGAAGTGTGAGTTTTGAAAAAAGCCAAATTATTGGCAATGGCCACTCCATACATCATGGGAGAAGCGTCAGGACATACAAGAAAGCTTGGTGGTTTAAAAAAAAAACAAAAAAACCCACTGCAAATAGTGGATTTTTTAACCCCGGACATAATTTGGGCTAGGCTAGAATGCTCAGCAGTAATTCGGGGGGAAAGCAGAATTGTGTGTGAACTGGCCCCTGATAGCCCACTGCGACTTTGGGGTAAATCCAGCAGATATATGGACTTGCACCCTCCATTTTGGAGGATATGCGAACTAAAAGCCATGTGTGTAAAGGTCCCTGGTGAAATTCTCCTTTTTATGTAACTACTAGAAGCACAGGATCCCACTTAAGGTCTGGACTTCAAAATCTAGTGGGCTGTCAGGCCCATGAGGTAGCTGCATTTCACAAAATGATTGGGATGAGCAGGTTGTTTACTTGTAACTGATGTCCTTCAAGTGGTCATCTGTCCAGACACGCCTATGGGATTGGTGCCTGCATGCGCAGAGCTTCATCCGGAACTTTCTAGAGCATACCCATAGAGGATATTGGCACAGGCTGTGCCCACCAGAATGATACATACCTGTGTGTTTGCACTCAGTTCACCTATCAATTGCTACACTGTATTTGCAGTTAAGCGGAAACTTGGAGAGAGAGCTGCAGCGAGAAGGTGGGTAGGATGTGTGTCTCCACAAATTCTCACATTTTATTTAATGAGACAGGGGAAGAAAGCCTGACAGAAGCTTTGAAATCTTTAGCATTCGTATTATTTTTATTGAAGCTTCATGAAAAAGAAATCAGTTATGCCCTGGCTTAGGCTCACATTCACCCCACTCATACACACGTCACCTAATTAGTTGTGGTCACGCTGTGGGTGGCCAACACAAGCCATACTTGTGACATAGAGAGTCATGTCAACATGTTGATGCTTCTTTTTGATTTTGAGCCTTTCTCAAAATCATCACACTGCTGAGGCACTTTTGTAGTCAGTGTTCACTGCTTGTGGGTCTCCAGCTTCCTTTCATGTTTAAAAACTGTCATCTTGGATCTTGACTATCATTCTGTCTCCCAGAAAAGTAAATAATCTGGTTATTTCTCAGAAATTGTCTCATTGTGCTTCAACACATTTGGGTCACAAAGACCTCTTCCTTTCCCTTGGCCTTGCCCGTTTATTGTTTTCCAGCACTAACTCCTTAGGGTAATTTTCATTCACCCATCCACCCACTTCACACACATACATTTTCTTTATACATTAAAATGGCTTTTAGAAGAAAACAGCAAGAATATAATATTGATATATTGAGTGTAGGAGTGTGGCATTGGTTACATATAAATGCTATCATAGGACTAAGGCTACAAGCAATAGAACTACAAGCAGGATATACATAAGGCAGAATGGCAAAATTGCTCAGCAAATGACAAAATGACCAGTTAAAGAACATCAGTTTCAGGTAAACAGAACTGCATATTCCTTGATGAATGCAGAGGGTTGTGACTGATTCATCACAAGAATCAGGAGTTCTGGTACAGGAGTTCTTCTGCTGAACACTGAGAAGGCTGCCATAGCCTTTGTCAAGCAAGCTCTGGTGCCCTCTGGAAGAGATTAACCTGCTGGGGTGGCTGGGAATTGTAGTTTTTATATTTGTTTGTTTTATTCCATTTCTATACTGCCCTTCCAAAAATGGCTCAGGGCAACTTACACAGAGAAATAACAAATAAATAAGATGGCTCCCTGTCCCCAAAGGGCTCACAATAGTTCATCAACATCTGGAGGACCCCAGGTTGAGAACCACTGTTCTAGAAAATTTTGAACAAAGCTCTGTGGTGTAGATTGCCTCGGTATAACTGCACAAAAACCACAAGGAAGAATAGAAGTCACTGCAAAATGGTGTGGGGGAGAGGCAAACCCTAGACTGGGATACTTATTACAGGCAGATTAAAAAAAATTGCAATAGTGGGCAGCACTAGTAGCAATGGGCTTAGCTTCCCTTTCCTTCCAATTGTAATAGTGGCAGGTTTGCCTTAGGGAGTACAGCTGAGCCCCACAGCTGAAGATGGTGGGCAGGGCAAATCGCATCCCAGGCCTCAACTCCTCCCTTGAACGCTATAGAACACAGATAGGCCATTTCCTTGGTGTTCCTCTGCCTCCATACCAGGCCGCCTTCTCACTGAGGGGGCATGCCTGAGTCTGGTCTGTACCACTTCAGATTGGAGGTGTGGAGATTTTTAAGCATTCAATCATGTGAACCTGCATCTGCCGAGGGAGCAGCCAATGCAGTTTTTCCTACTGTGAGGCTTTGCTCCCATACTGATATGCCTACCTGATTCTGTCTCCAGTGTTTCACCCTTCCCAGGCTTTGAACAAGTTTTTGGCTGTTAAAAAAAATGTTTTTTGCACATGTCTGACACATTTATTTAGTTAAATGTTTGTTTAGCTCCCTCTATCTTTTTTTTAAGCCAGTCCCTTTAAAAAAAACCTACTTGAAATATTGCTCTGGGCCAGGGGTGTAGTGATAATTAAACAAGGAGTGTCCATGGGCCTTGAGAGTGGGGCACTGAGTGGAGAGTGTGTGGTATTATTGCAAAGGAGTGAGTGAAAAGGGCAGCATGCCAAGAGTGTTTTTCCCCACTATGTCCTTACCGTTCTTATGCAGCAAAGACATGGTAGGGAGAGAAGAAGGTGGGGGCCGGGGGCCATCTTTACTTCTTGTTGCAGGGTCCACTCCAACCTTGCTACATCCCAGTGGCATAACAAGCTTTGAAGGGTCCAGGGTTCCTTAACTGAACACTGCCTCTTCCTTTTTTTCTTTTTCTTTTTGCAGTGCCATAGGCACTGCCGGTTTTTAAAAAAACATCATTTTCTTGGTGGCCCCCACCAGCCACCTGCCTGCATGCCTTGCTTGCTGCTGCCAGTCCCAGTGCCACAGCCCAAATGCCGGACAGGACTGTAAGACTGTGTCAAGCTTAAGAAATGGGGTACCGGTACTAATGTTGTTTTGGAGGCTGATGAAGCTTTGTGGGCGAAACGGCACATATCCGGAAGAGCCGTTCGACTTTGATTCATGAATCACATTGATTCATGAAGTTTGTTTCACTCCACAAGGACGTGCAGTGGGCTTTATCTCTGATCCAGGTCAGCTTATTTATGGAAGCATCCACGACGGGTTCTCTGTTATCAGTACGTTTGTGACTTTACATCTTCACTTTTGTGTGGACGGTATTGAGTATCTCGCTATTGAGGACGTCCACACCTCTTCTGAGACCACGTCTGACGCAGTGCTTTTGTCATCTGCCACTTCCATTTTGATTTTGATAACTGACTTTGCTTGTTTCATCCTGCAGTCCATTTTTTGCCTGGCTCAGTTACTTCCTTAACTTTTGATGGTTATTGCACATGCTTTTGTATATATATTCTGCACTGTGAGAAGGCATTTTGTATATTGTTCATTAATGTTATGGCTCATGTATTACTGACTTATTATTTTTGAATATATATTTCTAGTATTTATTTACATTTTCAGCGTTTGGTCATCATTATTAGCATTTTTTTGTTTTGTAGTCACGGTGGGATTTCCCTTTTCCCCTCTTCTTTGTTTGTTTTATTCTGTGACTGCCCCTGTTCATTGCTTTAGTTTTAAAAAAACATCATTTTCTTGGTGGCCCCCACCAGGCACCTGCCTGCATGCCTTGCTTGCTGCTGCCAGTCCCAGTGCCACAGCCCAAATGCCACCATCCATCCACCTGCATGCTTTGCTTGCTCATCTCCCTCCCCAGCGCTGGCAAAGAGCCAGCATGCATGGGATCAGGGCCAGGGAGCTGCTCGCCTGCTCACTCGGTGCTGGCAAGGGCTAATGACATCATTGCTCGGTAACGGGCAGTGACGTCATTAGCCCTTGTCAGCTTTACCAGCATTGTCAAAGATGGGCAGGCCAGCATACAGATCTCTTGCCACTGGCCCCAGCTCTGGCCCCATGCATGCTGCCTCTTTGCCAGCACTGGCAAGTGGCAGCAGGTAATCAGGACAGGGGTGGGGGGAGGCAGGCAGGGGAGGGGCCCTCGCAGCCCCTCTTCTGGGGGCGGGCCGGGGCATCTCATTTTCTTTGAACATATCAACCCAGTTATAGATATGCCTCTGCTACATCCCTGCTGTGGGCAGTGGGGGGAAAGTAAATTTTTTACATTGTCAGAAGAAGCAGCCAATCAGCACTAAATGCAGCTTCCTTCTGTTGGAAGCAGGGATAGCTGGTTGCTTCTGAGCTTGATGCTCAGTTTGGAAGTTTATGCATCTGACAGAAAAGGGATGAGTGGAGATTTGCAGCAGGATCACTGCTCCACCAATGTATATCTGTGTACCTATATTTATTTATAGGTATTTAATTCTTAGCCACCTAATGGCACAGTGGGGAAATGACTTGCTTAGTAAGCATGAGGTTGCTGGTTCGAATCCCCACTATATTGGGCAGTAGCGATATGCTGAAAGGCATCATCTCATACTGTGTGGGGGATGGCAATGGTAAATCCCCCCTATATTCTACTAAAGAAAAACCACAGGGCTCTGTGGTTGCCAGGAGTTGACACCGACTTGATGGCACACTTCACCTTTATTTAATTCTTAAATTGGGCAATTTTCTCAATTCTTCCCCAGTTAACTTCATCTTTAATTGACTGCAGAATGTTAATAACTATTTTCAGTGTAGGAGTTCTAAAGCATTCTCTAATAAATGATTTGTTTCACTTCCCACATAGTTAAAAACAACAACAACCCTTATGGGGCATGACCTAGCCAAAGTGAAGTTATTTTAAGACTTACTGATTTTCATTTGGCTCGATTTAAGCATTTGCTTAACTCTCACTGAAATCAATGGGGCTATTCTCACGATCAACAAAAATAGGGCTAGGAGAGCCTAGCCCGATTTTTCTTGATTGTGTAAACCACCATTTTTGTTGATCATGTAAACCACTTTGCTGGCAAGCCCGGTGGTTTACGAGCGGGTAACCCACTCAAGTAGCCCTCCCTAAAGCCCGGGTTTGCAGAGCGAGCGCTCTGCAAACCCAGGCTTTCTGATTGTGAGTAGCCGAGTACTCATGAGGCTGCAGCTACTCATGCGCTGCAGCTACTTGTGAGGAGACCCCCGGAGGGAAGGTGAAAAGCCGCCTCCCGGCTCTGGGGGTCTTGCCAGCATGCCCTGCCCCCGCTCCCCCCAGCCCCCGCCAGCTTCGTCACGGAGCCGGCAATTGTGTGGGCGGCCGATCCGGCTGCCCAGGGCTCCCTCCCCACTCACCGCCCCAAACTGGGTCTCACGGATCGTGAGACCCAGTTCAATGACTTGTCAAAATGCTTAACTTTGACTGGATCATGCCAAAGGTACATTATTATGTAGAATAAAAACCTTTGGTTTTAGTCAAGGCTTCTAACTTCACATATATTATATCAGAATCTTCACATGAATTCTGCAAGGTAAGCCTTTTATTTGTATTTTTATTATTATCTTCATAGCTTGTCCAGTTGTTCAAGAAATGTATTGGGTACTCAATTATTATATCCATATTGTGCCAAGAAGTATGAGACTAAAGGTGAAAGGGAGACAGCGCGGTATAGTGGTTAGAGTGCTGGACTAGGACCGGGGAGACCCGAGTTCAAATCCCCATTCAACCATGGTACTAGCTGGGTGACTCTGGGCCAGTCACTTCGCTTTCAGCCTAACCTACTTCACAGGGTTGTTGTGAAAGAGAAACTCAAGTATGTAGTACACCGCTCTGGGCTCCTTGGAGGAAGAGCGGGATATAAATGGAAAAATAAATAAATAAATAAATAAAGTGGCTTTTGGTAATGCTGGAATATAGACCATTATTATCACAGAATGTAAATAAAGTGAACATGATTGAATTTACTCAAGGAAGTGAGCCAAGCCAGACTGCAAATTAAGGGATTGCATGCAGAGATCTCAGAACATATAGAGATGTCATCACTGGATGAAAATTCTCTCTCTTCTCCAACAAAGCACACATAGAGCAACAGCACCTCCCCCAGGCCGTATTCGTCTGAGTACCCATACAGAAGTTGAGGGAAAGGCGTTGTTTTGTTTGTGAGTGAATCCGAATATGTCAGAGAAGGAAGGATGCTGTCTGTCAGCAATTTCAGACATTATCTAAAAAGACGGTGCACACGATTACACCGCCAAAAGCGGATTTGGAACTCCTGCCCTGACCCATCACTCAGCCCACTCACGTGCCACTCATGGTTACATCAGTGCCGGAAGAGGGAAAACCTGTAACTGTGATGGCAGGCGCTTCCATGATTAGCAGCCTGGATCACCCCAGGCCGCTAAGCCTAGAAGCCTGCCCAAGGCTGCTAATCATGATAGTGCCACACTGCTGATCATGGAAACCTGCCATCGCATGATCAGCATCAAGCACTGCTGCTCACAGAAGCCCTCCATCTCAGTTACAGCACTTCCCGCTTTAAACAAATGCCACCATAATCATGAGGTGAGGGGATTGAGGAACTGACTGGGGTGGGACTTACAGACGTTCTTGCAGTGGTCTAATCATGTACACCGTCCTTTTAGATCATGTCCAAATAGGGCTTCTGACGGACAGCAACATCCTTCCTCTCATACACTTCCAGCCACCTACAAACAGATCAATGCCTTTCCCTCACCTTGTGTATGGGTACTTCCAGATGGAGGTTTATTTCATTGTGAATGGCTGCTTATTACGGGGGATTTTGTGGTGCATCCAAATTATATTCTTATCTTATAAGAAAGTTGCCCTACTCCCATGAAACAACTGTTCCTTTTCAGACCACTTTTTTCTATCTTAAAAGCACTAGGGGAAAATCTTAAGCAACGAACAAACTTGTAGGGGGACTACAGTGTTATCTCAGAATGGTTTTCTGCATAAGTTGTGACTGTTGGGGCTGGCTTCCAAGGGCATGCCACACTCTTCTGCACCTGATGGCTCTATTCATGTTTACTCAGATGTAAGCCTCACAGCTTTTCATGGGACTTCCTTCCAAGAAGGAAGGAAGCAGAATCATGGGTTTTGGGGAAAGAAGTAGGACTATTCATCAATTCAGATGGAAATTTCTTTCTTTCTATTGTTCAATTTGTATACCGCCTTTCATTAAAACAATTTCAAGTCGGTTTATATAGAAAAATAAAAACAAGACTATAAAAATTGCACAATTAAAATATTAAGCTAAAAAATAAAAACAGAGATCTAACTAAAAAGGTTAAAAAATATATGCATAAAATAACCATACAAAATACAAAGAAGCATTTTAAAACATTGTTCTCATCCCAACTGCCCCAACTGCAGCAACTCAGATGACACAAAGACAAGCCTCAAAAGTTTAAAGTATGCCTGTATGGAAACTGCTGAAGATATGTCTCTGATGGAGGGAGTATCATAGTATAGCATTGGAAGGTTCTATTGCAAATACACATTTCATCCCATTCAGCAAAGAAATGAAGAAGTTATGGGGTGGGGTGGCTTCAAACTTTAACGTATGCATGCACAGAAATGCCCACACCTACTTGCCTACAATTTGCTTAGCATCATGACCTCCCAAGAAACTAACATGCCTACAACCTTTGTACAATTCTGACAATAAATAACAAACTTAGGAGGAGAAACCTCAAAATTTAAGGGCTACCTTTACATAAATCTTCAATTACAGCCTGAAAGTATAATGCCCTCAGAGGGGTCTACCATACAGGTTTTTTTAGCCCATTATATCAAGAAATAAAAGTGATAAGCATTTTAGTGATTTATTTAGTCTAGAGAATCATTTCCGTACTGAAGATTTTGTGCTACATCGCTCATTCTTTCCTTCACCCAGTAATCAAAAAAGTACGAAAGTGGCAATTTAATCTTAACAAATTAAAAAGGACAAATTGGTGTTCTGTATAGCACAATGTAGGCAGGTTTACTCATAAGTAAATTCCTACTTATGATCAGTGGGGCTTACTCCTAGGGAAGCATGCACTGGATTGCAGCCTAGTCCATTAAAGGGAATCATTCAGGAGGGAGAAAAAGAAAAATAATTGAGCATCAGCAGCAATGCTCAGAGAACCAGGAGACACTTGAAACCATATCAATCATTGTTTCTTGCATTCCAAGTTCTCTGAAAGTCTTGGCAGAAAGTGGGGAGGAATACTGCAGAATTGGTCAACTATAAGTGTGCATCAACAGAATTTAAATAATAATTAAAAAGATGGTCTCAGTGGGGAGGCTGAGATGGGGGTGGTTACAGAAACATAACTTCATCAAAACTGGCAAAAAGAGAAACTGAGTATCTTTCGGGTGGACAGAAATATTGTCACAAACAGCAGGGCCTCAGTAGTTCAAAGCAAATTTCTTAAAACTGTTAGGGTAGCCATTTTTCATTAGTGTCTATAACCTCAACGTAACATTTCAGCTTGCTTGATTTCTGTCACTTCAATAGGGTGCTTTGGTCAGTGCAAGTTCAGATGACATGCTCCATTTGTGGAATCTAAGACAGAAACGGCCAGCAATTCTTCATTCTCTGAAATTTAACCGAGAACGGTAAGGCATGATGAAAACCAGTTTTAATTAATCCCATTTATTTTGCATCTCTTAAAACCTGCTGAACTGTCTTTATGAAAATAATCTTATAGCAGTTATTGTACAGAACTGAAACACAGAGTTTGAAGTGACTCCTGCTCCTTCTTCCTTCCATTTCTCTTTGTCACCATATGGCAGATTAGAAAAGGGGGGCTGAGCAGTCCTCCTTATACAGTTTGTACACAGGGGTGTAACTATAATAGGGCAAGGGGAGACTGTTTTCTGGGGGTCCACTGCCTCGGGGCTTCCCCAGAGGCAAGTCACATGACTCACTCCCCCAGCTGCGCACCTGCCCGGGCTTCCTTCAGTTATATTCATCTTCCAAAATTGATGTGAGTGTT